>NC_079533.1:9554991-10263325 GCF_003711565.1 Takifugu flavidus
AGGCTTATCCAACTGTTGATTATTAGTCTGGAGCAGGATCATAAAATACATTTTTGACTTGAAGTGACAATCCTCCGTTTTTAATATTTTCCAAGTATTTCCCAGAACCTTTTATTAAGAATTCCAGTATTGTTCCAGCAGAAGTTATTGCTGAGGCTGGATTGACTCCGACCTTCATCATTTCATAACCAGATTTATTGTAGATCTTTCACCAAAGCACCAGCAGAACAAGTGTAAGTAAACCGTTATTGCACAAACTGGCTGAGGACCGGCTCTCTGTGGGAATCAGTGGAGTAAGAGACGTAGGTAGAGAAGGTCCTTAGGCAGCTACCCATTTCGTTTGTTTGTATATCACATTCACACATGTATGCATGCGCACACACAGACATTTTTGCATTAGTAAAAAGGCACAGCACACCTACAGAGGAGCGCACAATTAAACACACAAAGACCGACTTGGAACCTGTCAAGTGCGAACAAACTGATGACAAGACGGCGACAGATGGATTCACTGAGGAGAGACGAGCTACGCATTCAACTCAATTAGCAACGAGCTGCTGCATGAGGCCGATGGGATATGGAATCCTACCATGACTGGCAACCTGTCAATCGAGAAAGAGAGCCACATAAACAAGCAGGAAGCGAGACGCAACGAGTTAAACGTAATAAACCGATAAATAAATTCATTTACGAATAAATGGTATTAACCCGCCGAGTGGCAGTTCTGCATCAAAAAGGGGACATAATGTGACCGGGGAGCCCAAATATCCCCAGGCGCGCACGCACAAAGAAGAAACTGGCAGCGTGGAAAGAGGAGGAGGAGGAGGAGCAGCAGCAGGCTGCGAGGAGAGACGGAAAAGACAGAAAACAATGGTCGCTCCTCTCTTCCTCACTTTCTTTTCAGCAGCTCTGTTCATACATTATCCTGCCATGGTACCTAATGAGCCAGGCATCTTCAGCCTGACACTCACGCTTGGCTAGGCAACCCTTATTACACCGTGGAGGCACACTCACTCACACACCATCACAGGTCATCTCAGCAGCTGTGCGCCTGTGGTGTAGAGGTGCTCGCCATATTCAAAAGCATCTTTATTGTCTGTCGGGAGGGGGGAATAAAAAAGACCCATCACGCGATGTTTTTTAGCGCGGCCACGTGTCACTTCTGGACATGTTTCGACTTGTTGCGAATGTGCTAGGCGGTCCGAGGGCTGCTGGTGGATATGGGGACGGACACAGCATGCCCCCCTCTGACTCACTGGTTATCACAGGTGCTTCATTGTTCATGACTGCAAACAAAATTGCCCTTTTTGTTGCTTTTTTATGGCTACGCGTAAAAATGTATTTATTTTCCAGGGCTATCTTGTCTGGCACCACACAAGGCAGTGCCAGGAAGTACCCTGCCGTGTGATGATTGTTTTGGCTGTTTCTGTGAAGAAGAAAAAAAGCTCCCACTTCAAAAAAGGCCACCTACAACTCTGAGTGGGAGACCAGCACAGCGGTGGGAGACCAATCAGCTGAAGGTACAGCAGGGGCAACGCTGTAGAAGTTGGTCAAATAAAGATCAACCATGATGACAGAATGAAAAAAAAATGAAGTTGAGAGGATCCTTTTGAAAGGCTGGCAGGATGGATAAATGCCTTAAATGACAAAGACACTCATCTTGACCCTAAGAGCTCAGAAAATAGCACGAAAAAACACATGTGAAAGAAATCAGACCATTGTCTTTTCTTCATAAATCTATGATGAAATGCCCGGACTTGAGGTAATGTAATCTAATTCAGGTTGCAATCTATCTGCAAAGAAGTGATTGCTGCGGCTGGAGCAGTTGATTGTGATTTTCAGCCTTGTGGGCTGCTGAAATGTGACCGCCATTACACTGAAGAGGCTCAGGAAAAGCACTAATTTCGAAGCGGTTGGCTTGAAATTTGACAGGTTTTTGTTGCAGCTTTTTTGTTTGTTTTTACTAATAAAACCGCACGAGCCGAGCAGCAAAACACCAAAAAGAGACACAGGATTTTCTGCACACATTTCATAATAACTCAAAGATAAAAAGTAAGCCGGTTTGGAAATGTCGAAAATGGATTTACTATTAAAAACACATGGGCACTGCGAACAGATGTTTATGCAGTTCATCTTTGACCGCGGCACGTTTACAAAAACATTGCTCTTGCGATCAGCAAGTTTGGAATCACGTTACAAAGACAAGAAGTGACATATTTCACTAACGCTGCACAACAGACATTTAGCTAATTCCCCCATGTGCTGCGCTCAGCTGTAAGACGCCTGGGTGGGCACCAATCACGCTGTAAATACAGAGGAGGATGCAGAGCAGAGCTTCCAGTTCCCCCCTGGCCGTCTCTGTAAAGCCCGTTTCACACGCGCAGATTTCCCACCAATGGTCCATCATTTTCGCTGGAAGGGTTTATGTGTGAAAGAGCGCTGGTGCTGATTTTCTTGGAAATCTGTACCGGCAATTTCACACCTCAAAACCTTGTAACTTTACAGGAGACTTCCTGCTGTGTATGAAAGAGGAACTAGTATTTATATCTTTACAGCAGTGTTCTGGACATCGGCTTTGAGTTTGGTTTCCACTAAAACTGGAGAGAGGTTTGATTTCTTTCTTGTCTTTTCTTTTTGACATTAAATTTTCCAGTGCGACATATTACTGCCCTCTACAGGATATGCCCCACGGGCATGGCCACATAGTTTGGGAACAGGTGCAAGATGGGAATGTTCCGGAATGGGCCTGCGTGTGTGTGTGTGTGTGGATAGTCACTACTTGAGCTGGGATCTTATTGGTAATTATCCATGACAGAGGTTTAGGAGTCTCATCTGCAGTAGATGTGAAAACATCAATTCTGCATTTCTTAAGGTGAACTTGTCTGGAGGAGTGTGTCTTTGTCGTGCATCTGTGTATATCTGTGTGCCAGTATTCCAGGTCACGGAGGCTGCAAGCTCACGGGAGGTTTAACCTTGCTAAATCCACTATTAGGTGTTCTGAGAATGATGATGTGAGCAGTAGATACTCCCTGATGGTTTCACTTTCTAAGAGTATCCAGCAGGTCACAAATAGAGAAGCTGTGGGGGTATTACAAGGTCAGGGGTTGGCTTACTCTCAATATGATGACAATTCCATGCTGGCATTTTCATTTCCTGAAGAGACCGGTTCCTCACGGAGGCCAAATGCGTTTGCTTATTTTTGTTCAAATAACTTTTACTTTGCTTTTTAGATGCAATAAATGCTTTAAACATGCAGTGTGTCCCATTTTCCATTCATATAGACTGGAAAGCCAGGGAGAATTCTCATCAATATGGCTTTCCAAGGCATACACATGCATGAAATCAGATTGTGCCTATCATACACAAATGTGTCTTTCAGCGCCATTTTTTGTGTCCCTTTCATTTTGTCCTTCAAACGCCTTCAGGGGTGCAGCCATGCAGCCAACCAGTGGGAGTAGCTGATGTTTTTAATGGCACATGGTTTGTCTCCTAGTGGTGAGATAAACACGGGGAAGAGATTAAAACCCCAGGCTTTCTTGCACAATCTCTTGCCTCCATCCTCCTTTGCTTTAGAATGACCATGCCGGGCCAGCGCAGCAGTCTAATTCAAAACCAAAGCCATCTGGTCTGTGAGGCATAGTCCAGCCTCAAAATGCATACACACACATATATATTGCCAAGAAGAAACATAGAAAGGAGTGTCAATGATGAAAACTGGAAGGGAGAAACAGTCTATTCCCCCTAATCACCTAATTCTAAATATAGCTAATTTGTGCACAGAATGCTAACAGTAACCTCCACAAGTGTACCTGTGGTGTAAAAAAACGAGCTTTAAATACGAGCTCCGTTGCTCTGATGGTGTCAGGATCGCAACGGCCACCCTGATGAAGACATAATCTCACTCCGACGGAAGCCTCCCCAGCAAAGATGATGAGCTGGGGCAGCTATTACGGTACCGATGGCTAAACACATCATTTCCTTTGACACTGTGATCAGGGAAAGGCAAGGGGCCCTTGGGTGGAGGCAGACCTGGAGAGTATGATTAGCTCTGCCATTTAAATGACATTCAAAATAATCGCTAATATCGGGTCTGTCAAGGTGAGAGGAAAGCAATGAAGAAGAAGCCAGCTCGTGTTGTGAAGCGATGCACGGGGAAAAAACCAACAAAACATGCAGGGATATCTGATCCCAGTTGATGGGAATGCTGTGTCAATCAGTTAAGTCAGGCACAGCGTTTGATTGTTTTACTCTGCATCGGTGCAGCTATACGGTAGTCACCGAGCACAGAGGAGCTGAGATCTGTAAACACTACAACTCCCATGGAGCCTGCAGGGATTCATCTGTTTAAAAAGGGATTGGCAGAGGAGGATATTAAGCATCAAAGAAGACCTGGCTCTAGTTGGCAGGGAGAAATACTTTGAGTTCTGTCCAAATACATTTTATTCTCTTGTAAAAACAGTGCCAGCCATTTGCTTTCAGAGCCACTTGGATGAGAAATTAGAGAATTGGTTAACTTTTCTTCTTTCCCTTGGCTTATATTCACCTCTTAAGGCATACCGTCTTTTAAAACTCAAAAGACATTGCTCCCTCTCTTGCCTGAACAAAAGAAGGCATTATCAAACCTCACTCTCAGCAGCTCTAGATCCATTTGGTAAACAGCCTGTGTCCTACAGTAGTAATCAGAGGGTATTTTTGAGGGATTTGCAGGCCGGCCAGGAGGCATCCGCTGGAGTGATCTCTAATTGCTAGAAGCAGAGACCTAGACTGCCTGGCGCTCTTTTGAAGCCATCAGCAGCAGCTTCCAGCCAGAGGAGCCAGCAGGGGCAGACTTCCCGCTGAGACACTCTCCTCTTCCTCTTTCTTTGCTTCCTCATCCCTCTCTAGCCATTCTAATTTTCCTGCTTTTCATACGCTCGGTCCGTGTTCTTTCCAACCTTTCCCCCTTTCTATTTCTCCTCCAACTGCACGTGTCCCCCCCCACCCCCCCGACCTCTCCTCTCCCACTCAGTCAATGAGCCAGCAATCACTTTGGAGACAGACATCCTCTGCTCAGTCGGCCATGTTCAATCCCTAGCACCGGTGGCTGATGAGGCATTGTGGTGACGTCAAATACCAGAGCTTTACAGGGAGCAACAGTTAACCTGTGGAGGCGTAGCTCTGCTACCCAGGTTACAGGACTCATACTGGCAGTCGCCGTAAAAAAATAATGAATCCGATATGCCAAAGAGATGAGAGATAATAAGACCAATTATTTTTTCCCCCTTCTCCCCCAGTGTGGAGAAAGAGGTAAATTCATGTCAAATACTTGCCGTATAGTGACAAAAAATGCCACTAAAGCCTTTGTTCATGGAGGAGTTTGTGGATGCTGGTGTGAAGTATTTTGCTCTGCGAGGGAAATTTTTTTGAAATGGTGACAAACGCAACAACAAAGTCAAACTTTGCTGCATTTATACGGCCCTAGACTATGAGGTTTGCATCACTTACAAAGGCAGCGAAAAACCCATAAAATCAACAAAGACACACATGCTGAAGAGAAATGCATGCTGACATCCACGCGAGCTGTCTCCCAGGCAGGGTCTGGGTGTCTGGAAGGCAACTCGCTCAGTGTGACATTGACTCTTCTGTGCCAATTCCACACTGGGAGATGCACTTGCTAGCTTTGCTGCCAATCCAGGTAAAGAGATTACAGACACACACAATGCAGTCTTCTGTTTGTCTGCCAAGAAGAAAACCAACCCCTTAAGCCTATATAAAAGGCGCTATAGACATTCACACTCTCTCTCCCCCTGTCCCCGATCAAAACCAAGACTCTCATTCATCTCCAGGAACATGCCTTCTAATATATGTGCCTGTGCTCAGTGGCTCGCTCGCTCAAAGCCCCCTAATGACTGAAAAACAGTTCAGCCTTTATTTCTTTCTGCTGCTCCCTGATACTGTTGCACATTACTATGACTTGCATCATTCAAATAAAGGAGGAATTTGGCTTACAATCAGTCACACAGGCATAGACATAAAGCTACTCTAATGAATGCCATCTGGTTACAAACTACTCTAAAATAATGTGTGTGTGTGGGGGGGTATTTCATTAGTGTTTCATCATGTGTCTTAATGGTGTACTTAAAAAGGTAAGAGAGCATGTGCATCCCATAGAATAGATAGACTTCAGGTAGCAACTTTAATATTTGAAGTTGCAGCCATTAAGTAAAAGCCTGTTCAAACTAAAAGCCTGAAGAAAACTACAGGGCTGATGCAGAGTTGTTTTTCTCCTTTTTTGCAGAGCACGGATCAAACAATCACTGTGGCGTGCAGCTTTGACCCAATTAGTCAGCTACTTATAATAGTAAGAATGCAATTAGAGATTGGGTTTGCGATGTACTAATTTGCATTGTCTGAACTTGTCTTTTTTTGGGTTCCTGTGAATCAGATGAGATGTCGAGAAGCCACTCCTGAAAACATATCCCACCATTAGCGTACCGTATAGCGCCTCAATATACTTCCCCTTCTGAAGGTCCTGCATGGATTACATCTGTATAATTGTGCTACAGAGGAATTTATTAAGAGAGTGGCAACATGGTGGGCTAATTATGGCACGGAGAAGTAGCACTTAATAAAGGAGAGGTAGCAAGGCAAAGAAGGCATCCATCATGGACTATACCTTGTACTTACAAATTAAACATCAGTGCTTTGGTAGAAAATGATAGTTGCCACTCTTTCATCACCATCCCCTCCTCTAAGAGAGGCCATCTTTCTCACCTCAGCAACACTCTCCTTGACACTACCAATTGTGTTTGACAGTAAAATCACATCTTAGATCATAGATAAAATGTCAGCCTGCAGGGAGGCAGAAGACAGCATATGACAGAATGATTTTGAGCCGGGGCTACTCCAAAAGCTTTTATTTCACTGTTTCATCCCAGATACACGTGAAGTCGCGGAGAGGTGCCATCTGTGACCGCAGTGCCCATGGCGTCTCAAAACACCGCCCCTGTTTTAACCCTCATGGAGTGCTGCATATACCTTCTGGGTGTTTAAAAATGTAAAATACACATTGCTAATTCGCTCTTTTCTGTCACAAAATGATGGGGACACTGCAGCAGAGCAGGGAACAATGGGTGCCCTCTGGCATCAACCTCTGGACAGCCCAAGCTGCTCACCAAAGACACTGAACTCACCCACAATGAACTGCTGCAGTGGGAAGGGAGGCTTAAGAGAGTTCAATTTCCAACACAATTGGCTGTATTCTACTCCTTTAAATGCCAAGGAGATGGTGTGCAGTGTGTGCCTTTGTGAGGAGCTTTGCTTACAGCGACTGTCCTCCAGCAGGAAAGACAGAGGGGAAAGGATGGCAATGGAGAGTGGGCAGGGTGACGACGGGCTGGGTGACGAGATGGAGTACGGACGGAAATAGAAAAGGAAAAAGAAGAAAGAGACACAGTGAATGACCAGGGGTGATAGAGAGGGAGAAAAGAAAAAGTACAGAGAAAATGAAAACAGTAAAGAATGTCTCCTCTGGCTGTCGTTTGGCCAGCCTCACAGGAACCATCTGAAGGACAATGCAGCTACTAGCAGAGTGTGACGCTCGTCCCCTATCTAATACAGCCCGGCCCAAAGAAAACACACTTACAATCAAGTGTCGATCATGCATCTCACACCCAATAACCGCTCCCTAACAAAGCACGGATTATTAGCAGCACAATGCAGCAGCTGTGTTAAAAATAATAACGGAAAAAAAGAACACCTTTGAGGAGTGTGTGATGGATTAAAAGTCATGGAGATAGCATTCAAATGAGCAGATCTGTAATCATATGTAGGTTTTTTTTTTCTTTTACTATTATGGATTTAATGTGCCTGTAAAAACAAAATTATAGAATCTCAATTAAATATAATTGTGCTTAATGGCTTCAGCGACATTTGTTTCCCTTATGCTCATTACAGGTCCCCACTCTTATTTGACTTTTAGGCTGCTCCGTCGCTGCGGGCCTTAGATGTGAGCAGGCTGATAATTCAGCTGCTATGCATATAGTAAGCAGAAACCACATTTGGAATATACAACATGTCACTGATGCATATTGACAGCATTCAAGGCTGACGAAAAATTGGTAATGGAAAAAAACTATTTCCAAGAAGCCAAGTCATTATAAGTGAAATGTTATTTCCGGGGCTTCAGCTTATGGAAAAGGCCTCACGGTTTAAGAAGAAATCCACTCTGTAACACTTGAATTGTTAAATAAAGTATGTGTTTTTATCTCTGCAGTGCTGCCGAAAATGTGGAATTATTTTTTCATGATTCAATCTGTAAGATAAAAATGAGCACACGGGGGAAATTGATTTGAACGGCGGGCTGCCAGATGCTCATCACCGGATCTGTAGGCAGTGTTAAAGAGGGGGCCCCATCCGTGGCTCGTCTGATATTATATTCAGTGTCCTCTCCTCTGTGGTCACGAGCCAGATGACCCATTAATATTACACAATCACACCAATGGATGGGATGAATTATTCAACCTTCCTGATAGGTCTGTAATAGTCTGTGCAATTCATCTGGAAAGCCTGTTGTGATTTTAAAATGACAGCAGCAAATAGCCACATTTTCAAATTCCAACTGGAACAAAATATGAAAATGCTGTTTGGACAAAACAATGGCCGCAGACACGAGAGCACCTGCATCCTTTTAGTGTCACACTCAATATAAATACGGCCATTGTCAGCAGAAAAATCGTCATGGAGACGATTTCTCCATCATTGTCTCCATTTGAAGGGCGTTTTGCTGCCCAAAGACAAACGCCTAACAGGATCCCAGAGTTTGCTGCCCATCCCCACTCAGAGGAGGACTGGCAGTGATGCAGAGAGCAGAGCGGGTGAGAGACACGGAGACTCAAAGAGAGAGGGAGAGAGTTCTCAAAGCAGACTTCACACTGGGTTCTGTCACTACAGATCAAAATCCCCTCAAAGCCATAGATCCCTTCCACTATAGTTCACATGTTCCACACTTAGAAACTGTTTACCAGACTGAAAAGAGTTTGTGTGCAGAAATTCACACTCCCACGCATGCACGAACGCACATAAAACGAGACCGCCGGCACGTACACATAAAACAATGCAGCGTTCGATCCGAGCCAGCTGCACTTAAACATTTATACGGGCTGAGTCTCTCTGCAAACAAACGTTTACAGCAAAGCAGCACTCAGCCCAGTTCAGTGAGATCCTCTGATGCCCACTCTGCCTACAAGTGACTCGACTGGTGTGACAGAAAAACGACTGCTGCTATTTCCTGCAGAACTACCTGTCATTTGCTGTCAACGCCTCACAAAGACACCAGCACAGACCATTCAGGCAGGTGGCTTCCAAAAAGTTCCCATAATGCACCGACTTGAGGATTCGATTCCAATAACACCGGCAGAGGTTTCCAGATAAAGTGACAGCCCAGTGAGTGCATGTGTTTACTGGTGGTTAAGTCGGGCCTGTGAGCACGCAGCTTGGCTTAAACACTGCATTGTGGTGCAGGGTGGAAACCTGTCTTTGGAAAGTCCTCTGCTTTGAGAGAGAAACGTCCCCACATCTAAGATAAGGAGCTGATGAGAGATAGCGATAAAGTCAGTGCTTCTCCTGGGCCTTATCTGATGCTGTTATCTGACTGCACAGCACCCACCATCTCACAATCTTTACACCCTTTAAGCACCTCTCTGAAACACTCACACCAGCATCATCAAGCACACACGCACACACACACCTCCACGCCCACACACCATCCAGCGTTCAAACATTCCAAACACCGTACCAGCTTATTGATTAGTTTGACACGCTCCCATTGTTGAACAGACGGTACATCTAATATCATGCAAGATTGGAACTGTTCGGCGTTATCTCATGGGGAAAGGACATAAAATGACAATTTTCTCACCTTTCAGAAAGACAGAGCAAAAAAAAAACTGAAGGAGAAGGAGAAGATGATGAGCACTCACCTCTATGTCTGTTGGTAGTCTTATCAAACATAAGCATGGCATCATCAACCTGAAAGACACAAGAAGAGCACAGAAATTAGCTTCATCTTTTCAAATAACTCCCGTCTCCCCCTCCCCACTGAATTCTAGTCGCTAATTACTTTCAGACTATATACAGTATAACTGTAGCTATACCATTATTTAAATCAGCTTTCTGCTACATAAACATCCTGCGGTCAGAAGAGCTTTTTTTAAATTATATAAAAAAGATTTGTGTGCGTATGTGCGTGTAATGTGGCATCACAAGTGCAAATGAACCATATTGACATACTATAGGGGTAAAACCCCCCCAAAACATTGAGAGCAGTGTGGACAATATGTTTATTTTGATGAACACCGATGTCCAGTGTTGTGGAGGGTGACAGATAGACACATTACTCTAAGCGGGCGTGAGACAAATGGGATCCTTCCTCATCTTGCCGCCACAGCGGCAGCAGCATCCACCATAATATCATCCCTCATCATGTCCAATAAAGCCACACAGAGACAGACAGCTCCCCCCCTCCCATCTTCACACATTTCTGAGAAACAGATCTCCAGACATTCTGCTTTCTGAAGAAATTCGTAAAAAACAGAGCGAAGCATGCTCATTTAGCCTGTGCGTTTTGTCTTGGGAGGCAGAAAAAAGAGGCACAGAGGGGTTAGAGAGCAGCAGCAGCATACAAAAACAAAAGGAGGAACACTCTGCACCATTTGCTCTATGGTTATAGTCTCTGGGTAAGTGTAACGGTTCCACCGAGGCTCGGCGGTGTGCAGGGGGGAAATCTGTACGCAGTGTTTTTCATGGTAGGGCGACATGGCTCAGGGAGGAGATGGAAGAGGCAGGAAAAGAGGCTCCGCTCATGCCGAACTGTCCGATTGGACGGAGAGGCAGGCTAGCACCGGAGCATTGTTCTCGCCAACATCTTGCCAAACATTTGGCCCAGAGAGCAGGACCCCGTTACTGACTGTATGGATCGCTGGGCACATGCGGCCCCCATTTATTTTCACTTCGGCGAAATATTACGGAATTCTAAAATGTATTACAAGAACGTAATACTGATTCCGAAAAGGTGCAATCAACCACAAACACCATAACGATCCCCAAACACGTGTAGCAATATCCCTTAAATGATAATAATAATGCAGGAATCTTGTTAATTAAAGGTGATGTTGACTTACATGCTTTAAAAACACTCACTTTAATTCAGACTTCAGCAGAAACGAGGGAGGGAACGAAGGTGGGGAGGCTCATAAAATCTCACCCGGAGTGGAAGCGCAAATGTTTACAATGTTGTAAATTAAAACTGCAGCTCAGGCAAATCAAAACAATGAGTATTGCTGAGGTGAGCAGGCGAATTTATGAGAACGAGGAGGTTCTGCGTGGGACTCGGGGGGCAGTGAGGCTATGTCAAGTCACAACAGTAAAAACTAGACGAGATTATCCTGAAATGAATCGTTAACCGGGAGCATAAATTGACTGCTGCCACGGTGACGGTGCGGCGTGCACGTCTGCACCAGCCCTAACAAAGTCAATAAGAGTTTGCTCTGTTGACACAACACACAGAACACATAAACCCGGCGAAAATAATGACATTTACCGTATCTCTGAAAAATGTGAAAGTAGAGAAAAGGAGCGTACAAACACACAGCTGCCGAGCAATATCACCTGCAGCGACAGTTTTATAAACAGACGTTTATAATGTCACGTAACCCGACCTGTGTTTCATGCCGGGCCATCTAATGAAAAACACATTAAAGTTAGAGTTAGTGGGATAACTAGAATTTGTGCTGCAGAGGGTTGTGATTTCACTGCCTGGCTTCAAGGAACACACTTTTTTTTCTTTTTTTTTTTGCTCCAGCAAAGTCAGTTTTTAAGCTTTGTAAAGCTTTGTCCATCTTGAAGACACCGCAGTGATAAATATCTTGGGGTTGTAATTTTTCATGGCGTACAATGACAGAGTGGAAGCTCCGCCACGCTAAGATTAAAAGCCACGTTGGCTGAATTATGTAAATGTTTGATGTGTCAAAGTGACTGACAGCCTGAGATCATTTACCTGGGTGGCAGAAATGTATAGCTCCTGCGCTCATCATCTAACATCAATACTGAAAAAGCAGAAAGAAATATGCAACGGTGATGCTTCCACAAACAAATGGTGGCAGCTGCTCACAACGGCAACCGGCATGACAGAGATTGATAAAGCTCAGGGCTGTGACGTCTGCTCGGAGATTGATGAAACTCATCCCACAAGCACCTGCAGAAATATTGGCCATGGCGTCACCTGTTGAGTGCCGGCTACTGCTGTGAAGTGTGCCTATCTTGAATGATGAGAACAGGATCATCTGCAAAGATCCCTCAAGTGAATGCTGTCTCGGGGAGTGTTGACCAGGCTGCTGCTGTAAAGCCGCGCGGAGATGGAGAGCCGAAAGACGGAGGCGAGGTCTAGTAAAGGAAGTGTATTATATGGATGTGCGCGCTGTGTTGTTGGGACATTATGTGAGGAGGGCCATCCTGTCAACGAGACCTATACAACAAAGAACACAGATTCACAGTGAAGCAGTGATGGGCACTTTACCAAATCATGTGAGAGTCACACTCCAGCAGGTCATACAATACTCTCCCTCTCTCTCTCTGCCACTTGCACAGTCTATAGAACCATCTCCCGTGCTTCAGGGCTTTTCAATGTAGTTATTCAAGCAGAACACAACTGTGTGCCTCCATCTGATAGAAGGTTAAGGACCTCTTCACTGCTCACAAAAAAGCCCGCCACACTGAGGTGAGGCCTGGCTCACCTCAGGGAAGAAATCTTTCTACGTCCTCCTCCTCCTTCTTTTTCACTTTTCCTTTTTCTCCTGGCTGGGTGAAAAGAAAGGTTCAAAGGATAATGGCTGTCTTATCACTATGTAAAAAGGGAATGGGAACTCCAGTGAAGTGCCTGGCCTTTTGTGACAATGAAGAAAAGAGCAAAAGTCTATTTCACAGTGGTATATGCTCTAGAACAGCCCATGACCACTTAAAGAGGATGGTCACCGTGGGGGGGGGGGGGGGGGGGAGCTCGTTATTTAATACCCTGACACCAAAAACCATTTGACACTGCGTGAGGTTAAATAAAACATGCAGCAATGTTCACGTCATATCCATCACTAAAAAAGTAAACTGTTTAACAATGTCACCTGGTGCACTTTGAGGAAAAAGAAACACGCTGGCGGGTTTAAAAGCAGATTGTGATGGCGTAGGTGGTCCCTGACTAACTAATATGGATATATAGGCACCCACAAAGCAGCTTTTCACTTTTGAGTTCATCCACGCCGACGGTACATAAATCAGCCTGTAAACTGAACCAGAAAGTCCCAACGCAGCTTTGCATCAGTCAAAAAAACAAAACAGTCGATTAAACGCTCGACTAAACGCTGTAAAAGATGCTATCACGTTTTCTCCGTCAATCGGCATCGCGCATGCTTGTTCAAAATTTTTAAAAAGGGACAAATATGTTGCTGAATGATGAATTATGTATCAAAGGACAAAGGCATCAGAAAAGGCTAATGTGCTGTTTTTGGACAGCAAAACAGCAGAGGTGCTGGGTGACAGGGAGATTTAAGTGCTCAGGAAATGAATTATGACAGCGATTTAGAAGTGTCAAAGGCACATTTACATTCAGCTTACCAAAGGAGCTTTTCCGACAATTTGGAGTGGGGGCGACACTGATATAGATCATCTTTGAGGCGAAAGGCACCCGAAGCCACAGAAAGTGACCTGGCACTTCTGTTGACGTTTTGGGCTCTATTTTTAACCGAGCGCACAACGGCGAGAGCGGGTACCAGATATGTTTTTGCCTTGCCTTGATCCATTACATATCATTTAGCAGCGGGAATTGCTCTGCGTGTGTAGTTACCCGGCAATTTTTGGTGTCAGTTTTGGTGCCGGAGGATTACTGGGATCTGTGCGCGTCGTGCCAACACACACCAACACACTCGGTGCTGTTTGCGTGTGTTGGCCAGGTGATGCTCGACACCCTACAGAACGCTTTTGTCAGGATGTGACGAATCTGACGTGAACAAAACCTGGTTTGAATATCTCACCTAATAAATAACCACTATCGTGCACCACCGTCCCAAATCCTATAGTCAACATCACACAATACAAATAAGACACAAATCTTTAGTGAGATCTTTACAACCGGCCTCAGACGAGGGTAAATGATGAATTGGTGACAATTACTTGAACTACAAATAACTGAATCACGATGCTGAAGAGAGTAGATTGTTGAATGAGAGAGATTTCCTGCTATATAAATAAAACTGACTTGACTTGAATTGACACAGGGACCAAGGATAAGCTGGCTAATTAATCACCTTGGCAGGGTAACCACTTGGTGCGTGACTTTGCAATATAAATTAATACTGTCATTCCACCTGCTGATTTTGTGCTTGTCAGGTGTGGTTAGCTGTTCGGAACTTAATGCTAATTCCAAACTACCAGTTTTCGACGAGCTCCGCAGCTCAACGCTGGACGTGGAATTCTGAAAAGAGCACCGGCGCACATTAAAAGTGACGTGGAAACCTCCTGGTCTCGAGCTTCGTCTGTCACGCGCAGGCTCCTCCTGCACCACCTTGGGGTCGATCTGCATCTTCTCTGGTTCAGGGTTTGTTAATGGACCATGAAAATGTGAGCTGCACAATGCAGAACTCTGAGCATATAATTCAGGTGAAACGCTCTGAACCACTTTGGGCCTGAAACACTCCCCACAAACAATCAGAGTGAGTGGAGAGAAGTGAATAACTGGAGGACACAGCTAGTTATTAAGGACCAATAATGTTGGAAAACATCCATTTTCCTCACCTGCCTCTGAGCAAACCCAGCTGAACCTGTCCCACGGCACCACTCCAGAGAATGTGATGGTGATAAATAACAATAAGAAAAACCAAATATCTCTACAGGTATCAATGAAGCATCATTATCATTTCCATTACCATTATGACAGAACTGGGTCACAGTCACAGAGAGTACTCGACTGGCACTGCCCCTTCATCAGCACTCCCTTTGCAATGGAGAGCATCGAATATTCTATTACAATGATGGCAATTAACAAAGAAATAATAGCGACCCAGTGACAATGGACAAATTTGTGACAACCCTTCCAATTGTTCTTCTGCAGAGGAAATCTATATCATTGTCTGGGAACGTCGAGCCGCAATGTGCTGCGTGCATGCCTGAGCGCTTTAACAAGTGGTGGCTTAACGAGGAGCAGAGGGCAAAATTTTAACTCCTTATAAGCTCTGGCAAGTACACAAAGAGGGTTAAAAAAGGATGAAAACGCACACCTAAGCACAGAGGTGGTGAACAAAACGGCCATTTATTTTTATGCCATCTATCTAATTTCTATTACTGTGATATTGGCCTTTGAATTTAAAATGTAGATGCTTGATATGAGCATTTGGAGAGAAAGAAAAGATAAGAAATGGGCCACAAGGACACCCCAATAGGGACAGCATATTGATTTTTAATGGACAATCACACCTTAAGGAAATGTGTAATACTGTATATCTTTACACTGGGTACATGAGCATAATCAGCTCCAAGGGTTCACATACATAATTCATCTTTTTTTCCAATAACTAATTATAGAACGATGAGAATGACAGTAAAAGAGAGTTTGTGTGTTTTTCCAGCCTCATGTGACAGAAATTCTACTGTATGTAATTATTAATGATATACACCACCGGCTGAATGTCAACACTTATTCCTGCAACTTTCCTTCATGTTGACATTAACAAAATGGCTTGAGAGGAACACTTGAGGAAGACAATTCCTCAAATCTGCCCGGATTACATATTTATGAGGTCCCCTGCTCGGCATCCAAGGAGTTCGCTATGGTGATACAAACTAATGTATATTCCAACAATGAACTTTGTGTGTCAGAGAATGCCTCTGAGCTTTGTTGAAATGGTTGCTACAGCTCCAACCAGGGCGCTCTGTGCAGTTTCCCGATCAGCAAACACACAATTAAAAAGGCAGTCATGCTGAGGCCACTCTAATCAATGTACTGTTACAAAGAAACATAATGAAAGGATGATGGAGTGATGCCTTCAGGAGCCGACTATAATGTTATGCCGCTGTGGCAAAACAACATTTTATTAGCACATCTCCAACCCTGCCCGAGCCTCCTTAAAAACAACAACAACAAAAAAGTGCAGCTAAAAAATAAATTATCTTTTCACACCCTTTTGTTGAAAACAACGCTGGAAAATATTATCTCTGCTTCAGAATACAGTTGAGCATTGTCAATTAGGTTTTATATAAATCTCACTCTCATTTAAATGACTGTTTCCTATTTGAGATAAGACCGGAATCTGGTATTCCATCTGTTTCCATTCCTCCCAAGAATGCTCTCATCATCCTCACATATGGTTTTAAAGTCAGCTCAGGAAGGCTCAGTCACACTGGGGTGTGATGCATTGCACTTCGGGGCACTCTAACCCTATCATAGCCAACAGGAAAGCATTTGTAAGGTTCTTCCGTCCTCTGTGAACGGGAATGCGCGTGTTGCAGGAGTCTGACCTTGCATTCGGCCTCAAAGAGCCGTGTCCATGCAGCTCAGCTCAGGATACTCGAGGAAGTAATCCTTGGCCTCGTCCATCAATCCCCTGTCTTCCTCTGCCAAGCTGTGGGGAACTACCCATTATGGAGTCATTTTATTAATAGGGCCCCTTTCCTCTCCACCACACTCTTTCAGAGTGCCTCCTTATTCTGTCAGAATAGAGTATGCCTGTAAGCCACCTCCATGAAGCTGCGGCGCCAGGGCCCTCCCTCATTCTCCCATGTGGAGGCTCTGGCTGGGAAATATTATGCTTTCAAGCTAAAATACTATTTGGAGAGGTGAGCAATCCCTAAGCCCTAGAGCAAACAGTTTAACATCGATGACTTATTTAAAACGATATCCTTCCTGCCGGAGAGCCAATCGGATTCCTCTTTTGCACATACAGACGAATGCACGCACGTGTGTCGGCAGCAGTGAGTGGAGGACAGGAAAGATGTTGGGGGAGACAGTGTGAAGACATAACAGCGAGGTTAAAGAGGCACGTTTATGTGCACAAATGAGTTGATCGTGTGAGGGAGTTGCAGAGGACAATAAGGATTACGCTGGAATAGCCGACATGGGGTTAGCCCCACCACTGTTTATTAGACAAATTGCCCTTTTAAAATTCAAGGTCCTTCTGTTCTAGTGGCCCCCGCATGGAATTGGTAATCTGGCCGGGTTTATTTTGTGTTAATATTTAATGGTGATTGAGAATCCGTTTTCTGACCACCAGCATGTTTTTAGAGTCTGTCCTCCGTTCAGTCTAAGCTCGATCTTATCCAGCTGTAATTGTTGCTGACTCACAATTAAAGGGCCTCAAAAATGCTCATCACATGCTATCACGGGGCTCTGTTTAGCTTTTTTTGGGGGAGGGGGGATTACCCTGAATGCAGAGGTGGGCTAGAATATTTGCAGCCAATTTAAACTGACTGACAGATCCGTTCATTATGAATGTTCTTTAGTGTAAACATTTAATGGATAAAACTTTAACCTGTAAAACACACAGCTCCATCACTCATATTGAGCCTGTTAACACACACAGGAAATTTGGAAAAAGCCCTCACAAACACCGAAGCAGTAGCAGCAGGAGAGGCCGAGCAGATTTTAATTACATTACCGATGAAAAGGGACGTCTCTCACACCGCCGACACGGGGTGGGGGCAACGCTGCCTTAAGTGGGATTTCTCTTCGAGTCAAAACAGAACATACATGTGTAATGAAGGCAGCAATATGAGGACGGGTGGAACGATCTCTGCGCCGCTGCTCTTTTCTGCCTGTGAATGAAAGAGCTGGCCTTGAATGGAGAGGATGATTTCATCTCTTTGTTCGCACCGAGGGCGTGCGGGGATTCGCGGGGCTGCCGCTGCACCTCTGCGACCGCCTGAGATTTAACTAAAGCACAACGTTGCTAATGCCTTTGAATAACCAACTACAATATAAGATCTAATAAAAGACAAAGGCTGTGTTCATGAATCTGTGAAAGTGCTCAATGACAGCATGCTCCGACGTTCACAGGTCCAATGAACAGGAATCTCTCATGGGAGGCAAGGTGTGTATTATGTACTTTGATATCAATAGGTGAACAAGAGGCATGAAATGAGCTGCTAGCTGGAGCTGAATAGCATTCATTTTCACTCACAATAGCCACCGTCCCTAATACCTGTAGTGTTTTACTCAGATTAGGCTTAAGCTTTTTTTTTAAAGGCCATTTCAATAATTTGACATTTCTCCCCCAGAATGGGAGAGAATGAGCGCAGATAAAAACTTTTTTTCCCCCCCGCTCCCTCTCCTTTTCATGCAAAACACTTTCATCTGTCATTTGGTGATAGCCCGTCTCTCTTTGTCAGCACAAATATGGAAGCCCTTATTTGAATATGGTTACACATCCCTCTATTTATTAAAGCTTGGATTAACATGACAGGAAGTTTTGTCTGGGGGCTCTTTAAGATGGCTCAGAGAGGCAATCTGGTGACAGTAATAGGATCCAGCTAATATACTTGACTGATGCTCCTTTCCCAGTGTTATAAAGCAGAACAATCCAACAGGGGTTCTGGGAGTGGATTCATTGTGGGTTTTAAAAAAAAAAACTCTGTGTGTGTGTGTGTGTGTGTGTGTGTGGGGGGGGGGGGGGCGGGGTGCTAATCAACCAGAATACCATCACTTAGCAAATATAAGGGCTGAAGAAATAAAAACACTAAAGGTCACAGAGCAATTCCATCAGGACAACCATGCTACAATTAACTGAACAGACAAAGGAACCAACAACAGCGAGAGCTATAATAATGTTTTACTCCAGAGTGTCAGTTTGGTTTGGTTTGTAAAACATTGTGAAAAAAAATAAAACCTGAATTGTGATTCCAGCTTCTTTTTTTTACACCAGTGAAAACCTTGTTTTTTTTCTTTTGTCTGAGTTTCTGTGGTTTCTGCACTGATCGAAGGTGTTCAAATCAATTATTCCAGCTAGTAGCTATATTTGTTTACATTTATTTTTTGTTGGATGTTTTAGTCCGAACAAGAAGCATGTTCGACTCCATGGAAGCTGCCATCAATTGTTCTGAATGATTTTTTAAAAAAAGATCATTCCTGGCCACAATGTGCAACAAAGATCTAATCATATTGATTAAAAGCTGCACATGCTCAGTGTGTGATGGTACCAGGAGACACGCTCGCTCACGCCCGGACAAAAGGTGATCAGCTTTCCCTGAAAAAAACAACAACTCCGGTGTTGGAACTTATATTTCTATTATTCAGTTAAAAAAAAATCGTCTCTTCTTGCAAATTCCCATTTTTCCTGATGTTTTCCCGCGGATGGCTCCATCGCTGTCACCACCGCTGTGCAGAGAGGGAGACGCTCATAGACATTTCCATATGTCAGGCTGTTGCGCCGAATGGAGCGGGGCGCGTGCGTGCACGCGTAAAGCTGCGAGTTAGCAGATCAAACACGCATCTGTTTGTGAGATAGAGGGAAATCTGTGCCCCCGCACCCCCCCCCCCCACACCTAAAACCACCCCCAAACCTCTCAATACTAATTAACGATCCACTGATAGTGGCCAAATGCCAACTGTCATTAGCACCCAAAACAACACAAGCACACAGATGCAGACGCACGCACACTCAGACACAGATGCTCTGTGGTCACCCACACCAGACCACTAACAGCCATCTGGGGATAAGATAAACACATTGCTCTCTGTTTCGCACTCAACCTCTAGCGAGATGAAACCGGAGCAAAACTCGGCGTGTGAAATACCCAGAAAAGGCTGTTTATTAGTTCTAATATTCCCACCTAATTGTCTACCTGCTGTGTTCCGTGTTGTAATTGATAGCAGTGAGCTCTGCCAGTTAAACAGACACAACCTGCGTGGCGAGCGTATGGAAATGAATGACAACTTCAATTCTCCAGCAGCTACGAACCTTTGACTCCACCACTGATAGTGCCATTTGCGCGCTCTCGAGCGGTGTGCTCAGTAAAGCATCTGACAGCTATCTTTGATTTTATTTTGCGAGAGGTTCAGCAATGCCTGTTTCCTAAAGGATATGCCACCCACTCTCCCCCGCCTCTGCCTTCTCCCCATCCCTATCTGTCATTCCGTGCCTCGGTGACAGGGTCAGATAGAGAGGGAGCAAAGTGGCGAGGATTGTGACACTGTAAGCAGATGAGGGTCTCCCTGTATCGAGGCCCCTAGCACAACACCCATCAAAGCTACCCAGACAGCCAACAGTTGGTCTGAATAATGCCACCCACGCCAGCTCCAGCAGGGAGTCCGGAAGGAAAACAGAGGCAAGAAAGCACAGTGACGCCAGAAAAAGATTGATATTTTAATCCTCCTATCGGAAATCAAACTGTGCCATCATTAACATCCATTAAAATGCCATATAGGAGCATCACACAGAGTGCATACCTTACTCGCAGTCATATTCGATTCTTTAAATGTCTGCTGTGGGATTTTTATTGCTGCTGTGTCTCCGGAGGTGACTGTACCTGTAGATATCAATAAAAGGAAATCCTGTTTCAGCTAGCCTTGCGTGTCTTCCTTTCTCTTTATAAAGCTCGCCCGCCACCATCTCATGACATCATTTATCTCTTAGAGCCTTGTGATCTCTGTGTCAACGGGTGACGCAGGAAGCTCACACTAGCTCAGCATGTATCACCCCCGTTTGCAAGGCAAACCATCACCGAGCGCATTTAGCAAAGAGCTCGACTATGAACTACAGCGCGCTAGTAAATATCGTAAGTGCTGGAGTCTTCACACCTGACAAGGTGGCGCTGGAAAGGCTGGAAAACTAACTGAGGAATGCTGATATTCTCAATGATTCTGGAAATGTATCATTAGTGGGAGACAAGAGCTGCTGTTGACAGCAACCATGAGGATTTACACATTTCATCAAGAAATTCCGCAGCCTTCCCACAGCGGCCTGCAATCTTGGTGTGTGCTGATAGCGACGGGGGTTTATTAGTTGTCAGTGGGCGAGGTGGGCGACCACCCACTGGTCAAACTCAAGTCCAGACCCATGCAGAGGTGGAGACGACAGGATCCAAAGCCCTCTGTGGTAAATCAGTGGAATTCAAATGCCAATCCCTCTACCGGCGCAATCTCCTCTCTCTTTCTCTCTCTCGTTTGTCATCTCTCCCTCTCTCTTCCCTCCTCTCTCCCCCAGTGTTTGTCAGGGTTGGTGATTAGCTGTCACCCTCTGTAGAAGCAGATAACACCCCACACAGGCTGTTTCCCCTCCGGGAGCATGCACACACGTAAAACAGGAAAACACACAAACAAATACACAACTCTGCACACATGCATGCAGGCGGAAGATACCTGAACGCTCGGCGAAAAGCACAATCGTCCCTGGCATTTCTTTATGAAGACACGAGTAATATAGGATTTACTCCCATTACAATAGCACCGGTGGAAGCGCGCAGACCTTAAACATCCGTCTCTAATGGTAATTTGAAAACCACCAGCTATTAAGACACAGCGCTGAGGACATTTAACCCTAACTTAAGAAAAGACCTCCCATAATTACCCGAGCTAAGAGTGCATTTACCAAACACAGCAAACTGCTTCCTCATTAATTTTATTTACGCACTTATTCTTGTACTTCAGCATCTTCCCGTGAAAGACCCACACGAATCGAGCTTTTTCTGTTGTTGTGTGACACAAATAATTCTGAGATTTAAAGTCACACAACTGAACAGGTCACAACACGACGACGTCCAACAGCACGTGAGGTTGGCTGGAGCCTCAAACGCCCCTCGGTGGGAGTGGGAGTGTCTTGTGATGACTGCTGACCTGTCCAGGCTGTATTTTTGATGTTAAGGGAGGTTAACAGAAAATGAATGGATGGGAGAAAAAACTACTTGGAACAAAAACTCCATTTATTATTTCACTGTACACAGCTCTACTTTTTGACAGCAGCTGAACTGAACCACCTCTGCAACAAAGTTTCTCCGTCTCTCGCGACTTTCAAAGGCTCAGAGGCGACTTCCCACACCTCCATCGTGGCCGGACCGCATATGTAGCGGAAAACTGCTGAAACTAACTTGAAACTTGAGGAGGTGAACGTAAATGTGACGTCAGTGCGACGCAGCGACCCTCCACAGAGAGAGATGAGAGATCAGCAGGTGGAAAAAGAAGCAGCTCAGCTCTACTCTGACTTCCTGGGCCTGCGCTCTCTCAAGACTTTGACATCTTTTCAAATGATCCGCGAATTCCTTTGGTTACTTTCACACTCTGGTGCTTCGTACTGCTGCAAGCGCGACATGGCACCGGATCCATTCGGAATCCTCCCTGTGGCACCTCAACTGTATCGGCCCTGTGACTTTTATCCTTCGCTTGGAAACACCAAAGAAGAGGTAACCCCCGGCACACCGTGCAACATTAAGCTTCTAATATTCTGTTTGATCAAAACTTTGAGTAGGTGGTGCGTGTGTGTTTTGTAGAATCCATTTCCATTCCCTTCCCAAAAACAAGGCCGTGCTTCAGATGAATATATCAGAAATGGATCACCTTGCCCTCTTCTTCTCTTATCATCTGTGCAGCTGCACTACAAAGCAGCATTGAAATGTAGAAGAATATACAGCGCGGCTTTATCAGCTGTCCCTAAGCAGCTTTACTCAAGAGAAAGCTCAAACAATGTTGGCTAATCACAGCGTTTTAAGAGTCCTGAAACCACCAAGAACAAGAGGCCATTCCTGCTGAGACGGCGACCTTGTTAAAGGAGCAAAGCCCAAATGTAGGGTAACGGATGAGTAAAGGGCCGACGCGGCGGTGAAACCGAGGGGGGCAGAGAGGGAGCGCAGAGAGCGCAATAAAGGCAACAAGATAAATACACACAAAGAAAGACATATGAGATCGTAGCCCTGCCTCTGTGTACATATGGCCAAAGCTGCTGGAGCAGGGAAAGACCAACACATTGAGATATGCCTCTTTGCTCAGGCTTCATTTTAAGAGTGATTTGGCAGCCCAGGCGTACACATGCTGGCAGGCTGCAATGTATGCCCCCAATCATCTGCTGATCACTGAATTACTGCATGCCTTTTTTTTGTTATTATTATTATTATTTCCTTCAACACTACTGGATAATTTGCTGAGGGACAATTACCACTGACATTTAATTGGCTCATTCAGCTTTATTAGCGCAGCTATTTTAGCTTGACTTAAAGGCACCGAGCAATGCACTCTTTTTCCTTTTAAATATGTATCATGCTTTGATTTCGTTCTGCAATCAGCTCTCCAAATTAAGCATGCCCTGTAGAGACACCACTTTGTATAATCTTTGCTCTTGATGTGTGCTGTGCTGTATACAGGAAGTAAGGAATGTCCCACATTTAGCAACCCCCTCACTGAAATTAGCAGGTTATATTTGCGGGTTATTTATTCATTATTATGGAGTTAAAACATGGCTATTTAATGGTTCTGAAAGCAAGAATGATATTATACTAGTAGATTATTACGGGAATGTTCGAAGCATGATAGGCTTTTAAAGGTGATTATATTCTATGGACCCTCTACCTCACCTACATGTAATCAACCACACTGACTGTAAGTATATAAATGAAGTGTGACTGTGACCAGACAGGAAAATAATCTACAAAATCCAGATCGAAACCCTAAAGGCATTTATAGATCGACGGCATAGATTTTCTCTCTGTCTCCATTTCTACCTGGCTTAGGTTTAATTCAACTCAATTAAATCAACCCATGAGCCCAGGCATTCACGGAGAAAGCAATCATTCATCTTTGTGGCGAGCCACTTCATCTGAGACAAAGAGGAGCTCCCGCTCTTCTCGTTCTCCATAGAAAACATTAAACCACTCAATCAAGTTCTAGTCAACACCAGCTGCCTCGTACTTATCGCGGCTGCAGCTAACCAACTTTTCGCGGATGTCCTGGCCTCTCTTCTGCAGCCCCCACCCCTGCTGACGAGATCACAAGTTGGTGGTTAGATTTGGGGAAAAAAAGGGAAAAAAAAGTTCGAATGCTTATCTTTCACCACACAACAGGAAAGTGAGGAGAAATTAAAAATGCCCCTGATGTGGGAAAACACCTGGAGGTAACGCGGTTATCTACCCTGCACGCCACGGCTTTAACGTAAGATAATCAACGCAACCATCAACATGACGGCAGTACCTATAAGGGGCTGTCCTTGAGTGACTGGCTGTGATTGCCACCGACATCTCCCCCCCCCTCAGGACTATATCAGGAGGACGCTTCAGACAGACGTCGCTTCAGCCGATACATATTTCATGAGCTATGGTAAACACCGCTCTCACCTAGCTGGGGATAATGCGTTCTCAGCGGATCGGCTAATGCACCGACCGCTCATCTGAATGAAGAAAGAAAATAACCGATAATGAAAGAAGAAATGGAATTATTAAGTGGTCGCGAATACGCAAATAATCAGTAGTGAATAGCGCGGGGGCCGTTTCTCTCGCCCACCTAACCTTTGTCTCTGGTCAAAGTTGTACCCCGCTGAATGCGGGCGGGCTTTCATGGCCTTCTTTTCCGCCGTGGATTTCACAGATGTGTAAATGATGCGACATGAGATGCTGCGAGTGGAGCTTTGATCTGCTATTCCTCATGCCAGGTTGTACAACAAAAGGCGATGAAATCCCGAGCTCAGACAACCCTCGTGTAATCTAGAAGAAGCTCTCCGTATTTCTGATCCTCCGCCGCTCTGATTGCTGTGCCGCTGCAATCAGAGCGGCGGGCCACACGTGGATACGCCCCACAAACCCTATCTGCCACGTCTGAGGGCAGATCGCTGCTCTTTTAAATGCAGGTGCTACTCAGAAAGAAATCTAATGGTTATTTATGTGGATGTGCTTATTGCGTCTTTCTTTAAAAGGGAAAAAAATCTCAGCTAATTCTGAAAGGTAACATAACCCATTATGCAAATAAATTGTCAACACAACAAACAGAGGCAATCAATAGGGCAAACTTTACTGTCACCATTGTGGTTGTGTGTTTTTTTACAAGGTAAACAACAATTGGATTAAATTAAAAGTTTTCTCCAGGACATGTTTTATTTTTTTTTAAAAAAAAACAACTTCTAGATTAAATTAAATCCTGAATAATCTTTTATTTTTGGTAACAGAAGCAGGTGTTCTCAACATGGGGCCAGTGATTCTTGGATCTGCAAAATTATGACATTTAAAAGGTGTAAAGTTCCTATAAGTTATTGTTTTTACTGGCCTCGCCCACAAACACCTTGGTTGTTGCTCCTGTCTATCGATCTTTACACATTCTTTACACCCCTGGAATGGACACACACTCGTATCCTCTCACTGTTAACTGGCAATGAAGGCAAAAAATATAATCAAAAAGAGTAGAAACTGCTATAGAAAGGCTGTTAAACAGCTCCTTTTCCCTTTGTTTCTACAGAACCTCACAAGAAAGGACAGAAATCTGTTCAAATCGAACAACACCGCTCTGCTATTTGGGCTAAAAAGATCACAAAAAGGTGCTTTTTGAGAAACAAACAATTTTATAGCGCTGTCCACTTTCACCAGTACGGCTGTGATCTTATGGAGGAGGTGAAAGGCTAAGAGAGAGGTGGGGACGCTCTGTAAACAGGGTTGTCTCTCTGGGTGAAAAAGAAACCTCCGCGCTCAGGTCATCAGGGGTGTCGCAGCAGGCGCGTGACAAAATAATTAGAAGAAAGAAAGAAAAATGTCTGCCAGATCACAGATCACGCTGGGAAAAATACCTGTTCATACTGTGATTATTTGTCATTAAATGTTCGGGCTGCCACCCTGTAGGGGAGGGGGGGGGATTCCAAACTTCTCTGTAACAGTAGATTTCAGTTTCTGTCCCTTGTAAATAACAGCCTGCTGAAAGGACGTTATTAAGCACGGGAAAGCACCTACAAAACAACAAGGGAACAACCGCAGGCTGGATGTGGCCCTCTCACGCCGCTTCACAGCCCTCGTCAACCAGCTCCATTTTAACTGCAAGAGCAGCCGAGTCTGTGACAGCTAATTCTATCGCTCCAGTTTGAGAGGACACTCATCCTGATAGGCAGCAGGGAGGGAGGGAGACAGGGACGGACCTCGGCAATCATTCGCTGGTCACTAAGCATATAGTAGTATTTAGACAGCTTTAGCATAATGCCACAGCTTAATGCGTGTTGGCTAATTTGCCAACAGGCTTGATGTGAACAATCTCTCCACATGTTATGGTTGGGCGCATGGCCTGATGGGATGGCACGCCATTAGCCGAGTCAGGCTGAGGGGGCCTCGCTGTTAAAACTACAAGGTGTAGTGGAGCATAACAAAGTGAAGGAGGGATTCATCTTGCCATATTTGCTACTTTGCCAGCATACTGTGATCAGTGTCATGGCGACGCATACAGCATGCAAAGCGCTCAATAGAGGTGGGAATAAAGCAAACAATTAGAGCCATGCAATATTAGTATTTTCAATACCCTTATTACATATTCACATTGTCTATCTGAGTTGGTAATCACTTGTCTCAAACAGTTTAATTACAGCTTGGCAATGACTACTTAACGTGATTAGATGTTATACTTTATTGTCGCGCGTGGAATAGTTCATCAATTATATTAAGAGTTATTATTGTCGCGAGGGTGCAGCGGCTGCATGGGAGCATGCAGCGGGTGCAGCGGGGGCTGAGTGACAGGGACTTCTTAAAGACTTCATTCCACAAATAAAGTAATCAATAAAGCTCGCGCACATCACGTCCTAGCACACAGTGGGCTGTAAGGTCTTTTGCATAATTGCAATAAAAAAGTGTATTGGCCTGACTGATTGAATTCAGGCTTGGTAATTGCAGCATAAACAATGTAGTTGACTCGTCACAGCTCCGGCGCCACTTGGCTGTCAACAATCCACAGATTTTCCCAGTGTCTACCAGCACACCGTGCGCTTCCACGGCCCGCCGTGTAACCAGCATAATTATATGGCGCACGGGCGTTACCTGAGGGGTAACATACACGCGCTGGGGTATTCTGTCACACGTATGTGGAATGTGGCCCGTCCCTTCCCCCACTCCTGACCTGTCACTCAAAATCAGCCCCAGTGGAGCAGATGTGTGGCAACTCCCTATCGTCATGTCTCCTCCATCCGCTGCAAATTCTCCCCTCTTCCTCCCACAAATAGGAAAAAAAATTAAACCTGTATCATTTCTAATAGCTATATAAATCCCTGTTGATGCTGCTGTCCATCAACATGACCACCCGTGCTCTCAGCCCACCCCTCCACCCCCCCTTGATCGACATTTAGTCGGCAGCCACCCGCCAGGTGCCTGCCTCCATCCTCGATCTTTCCTCCGTGCACCAGTTACTCTTCCTCTCCACCAGGAGAACCTCTGCATGCTTCCAGGCAAAGGCGGTGTCTCCTGTCTCCCTTGTGCTATCCGTTTCCCCTCCACAACTCCCATTCCTCACTGTTGTGTCTCGCACACATCCAAGGAGCACCCCAGTCGAAAATAAAGTGGAGCTTAAACGACAACAGCTTTGCTTTTCTAAGGATTTAGAGAGCATAAAGAGGGAGCTGACTTGTTGGAAAGACTGCCGGCGAAGATAAAATGTTGGGCTTTGGTTTCTAAATTCCACATGAATGCTTTTCCCTTTAGTGGGCATTACGATGGCAATCGACCATATCATAACATTTGTTTTGCTTTAGAGTTGTCCCCTGTGATTTATGCTCCCCGAGTGCAAATATTTTATGTCACTATACAAGCAACGGTTCTGTCAGGGAGAACGCGGGGGGGGGGGTCTTCAGGGGCTAAATCTGAGAGATCTGTATATTTGTGAGCCTGTGCGGTTGGGTGGCGAGACACTTGTGGCAGTGCCAGTGTGTGACTGCGGCCCCCCGGTTAGGGAGCGGCGCCTGGAAAGGTTACCCAGCAGAGTGGCTTTTGTATGGTAATGTGACCTCCAGCTCTCTAAGGAGTCCCAACACCTGCCCAGTACCCCCCACCAGCTGCACATCCTACATGTTCACTGTTTTCCCCTGATAGGAACATTACTGACGTTCTTATCATTTATAGGATATTATACAGCGTCTGCCCAAAAACCTCTGTCAAAAACTGTGTCAAAAACTTCGCATTTCTCTTCAACATCATTTCTGGCCATCACAATTACAATAATACCATTTTATTTTAGCGTGCACACTAAATGTGGTGTTCATTAGCACAGCAGTGGCGGGCTAAGTCCCTTGCAGTCAGGTCCAGTGATCGTAATACACAAGTCTGCGCGTAATTGGGTTGTTCTCTAACTGGGTAGCATCCCATAAAGCTCAAAGCAGAGGAATGGAACACAATTTCAACTTAAGTAAGCTAAGCCACCAACAGTGGCAAAATAATTGTGAAACAGCAACCGCAATAAGCAAGCGGCCCGACTGCAAAGTACAGGTAATAAGGCTTTGATGTACAATTTAATGCAATTACACTATCAAGTCCACATTTTACATGCATTTACAGACGTGCATGCAATATTTACTTACTATGCGCGCTCATGTTACTATAACCTAGCACACGGACAAAATCTTAATAACATTGTGAGAATGTGCTGACGTTTGTGATCTGGACAAAAGGGCTGAGGAAGCCTGTTTATACAATACATGTATGCCCCCCCAGACACTGGCTGAGAGCATGGAGAGAGAGGGGCTCTAAAGCAATTATAGCAAATTAAATGAATGCCCCCCAGTTAAATAGTGTTAATAGTGTTCGGGGAGAGAAATTTTAGATGCATCTCACAGTGTGATGGTAAGATCTACTTGGATTGCTGAGTAGCAAAAAGTAGCTATAATTATATTTAAAACCCCTTTTCAGGGGGAACCAATTCAAGTGTGCCGATTGTTGTCTGAAGGAGTGGACTGAAAGGTTTCCGACAACACCAAAGTTAGCTCGTCTGTCGTCACAGAATAAATTCAGAGATGAATACAGGGGGATTGTTTTGCAGAGCATATAATGGGAAACGATGAAGCAATAGCAACCACTGACACCTTCAGACATCTGCTCTATGATTTAAGGTGACAGTGATGAAGATGCACAATAACATATGCTGTCTAGCATGAGATGATAAAAAGATGCAGAAGATGAAACCCCACGTGAAGCTCCTGCTGCACCAACACAGCCCGGCTGTATTTTTTAAGGTATTCATTGAAAATGTGGTATTATGGCTGATTGCTCAACGCGATATTTTAAGCTACAAGCAGGTTTTCACAGACAAGTCTGACTATAATGTATTCTCCACAGTCACCCACTGTGGCTCGTGTCCCCTCGCTAACAAAAGCCCACTCAATCCATCCATTCGAGGCCTTGGAGCTGCCTCCCACAGGCTACATTCATGCAAGATGCCTACCATCAACCTCCGAGTCTGAAGTAGCCCACCTACTGAACTCTTTTCTCCATCTTCTTTCAACCGAGCAGCATCGCCACCCAACCCCAGTCCCCCTCGTCTCCTTGCACCCGTACTGAACTTATATATGCATTAGCTTTGTTCTGGCTATGGTTCCAGCCTCATTAAATGCATACTTAGCTACTGTCATTAAGTTTGACTTGAAGCCACATTTATAAGCGCCATGTAAAAACCTGTTCCTCTATACACTTAGTCTATTTATTTATCCATTAAAAAAACTTAATTATGAATGAATGTCACCATGAATAATTTATTTGCTCCCCAGTGGGCCGAATAAATATCCAGCACACCTTTGGTTCCTCTCCTTCAGTGTTCCTTCAGCCCCTTTGGTAGCACCAAGCACTACTGTGTTATTGCTCTTTCTCCCTCCCTAGAGGGTCTTGCACTGTTAGTCCTAATTAATATCCCCACTGAATGTAAACACACACACACACACAGTGACACATGCACAACTGCACACACGGAGCGACATGCACAGAGGCCAAGGACCGTGTGCCGGTACAAACCATTTATTAAAGCTCCTGTGAAGGTCCTGGCAGACAGCCAGAGGGAGACATGACTTTGGATCCCATTCATGTCCACATCAGCAGAGTAAAATGTTTCTAGGTGCTGATCCATGACAGCCATTATTGCTGCAATCCAGTTTTATCACTGTCAATTGTTACAAAAGCCAAAATGAGCCATTTTTCTGCACTTTAACAGATTGTCAATACAGTCGCACCTTCTGAGAGGAAGTTTATTTGCTTTTGAAGGCATGGTTTGAACATGGAGGGAATAAACAGCACCTCAGTCATGTTGTGTCTTCACTGCCACTCAGAAACTAAATTAATAAAAAGCGTAACCTTTCGATAGACCAAACACAATGATACAAGGCTGGCAGAGCCAAAACAACAGCTTAAAAATACTGATGGTTTTGAAATGTTGATAAATCTGCAATTTCCATTTTCTTGAAAGACGTCCTCAAGACTTAGCACCGCCGCAGTTGGAAATCTATCATGTGGCAGACTCATGTACAGGTTTGCTAAACTTTACCAAGGGGGGGGGAACAAGCTGCTCCAGCGAAAGCCTGGCGGCAGAGTAGCAAATCACTGCAAGGCCTTTTCATGTCTTAAAAACCTTGAGGCAACTTTTTCGCAGCAGTCCATAAGTCAACTTTAGGCCTTAATAAAGCATGAGCACAGACAGAGGCATCTGTTGCAATAGGGAACTTGTTGAGTTTAAGCAGCTCCGTGCACAATGAGACACCTCGGCCTTGTTTATTGCCCACACATCATAAATTCAGAGACCAAACAAAGTGGCGTTCAACCTGCTGTTTCATCAGAATGCATTATTACTGGGGTGCCATGAACACCATCAATTTAGTCTTCATTGACCTGCAGGCATATACAATATTTCATTTAAAATTGCGGAATGACTGCGGTAATCATTAAGGGTCATGAAACGGCGCAGCCCTAATTTACTACTTCTTCATCACGTTCATTCTTTGTAGAGGGAATGATCTACAACACGGTGGTCCGCCTTGGCGGTCTGAACAGGTCTAATGCATTTGGTAGAGGCTGATAACAGTGCTTCACTTTCACAACGTGCACTCAAAGGGAATTACAGTGCAGGGCTGCAGAAAGGAGAATGCCTGAGTGCTTTGGTTAAAACCAGGGCTAAATGCTATCTTGTGCTTACATACTCCCTGATCCATGCACACTGAGGCCGCCTGATCGTTTCAGAGCGAGATCCATTTACATTTTCACTTGACATGGCGGCTCATACAGTATAGGCCGCCGGTACAGAAATCGATTGCACAGCCAAAGGCCTCTCCTTTTCTACAGAGCACTGGTCTCCAGTCGAGCCTTACCTGGATAGAGAGATATGGGGATGAAAGGATTGGGTGCACTGAGACCATAGCCGTGGGGGAGAGATTTTTAGCATGGGGTTGAACATGTTCACGTACCGCTTTACAGGATAGCTATAGAGCCTCTCTGGGGAAAGGCTAGGTGGCAAATAATATCTGAGTGTCTATTAGCTTTCCAGGTAACTGCTGCTTTCCATCTGAGGGGCTGTATGAGCCCTCAGAGACCAAATCAGTCAAATATAAGGGGCCTGCCACGCAGCTCTTGCGGCTCCGCCATGCCTCGCACAGTCGGCGCCTGGTTTCTCGCTGTCAACGATGCTTTTGTTTTCGCCTGAATAAAAAAAAATCCCGTCCAGACACGGGAGACAATCTGACCAGTTGCCTCGTTGCCTTCCTGCCCAACTTTCCCTTCAGAGGGAAACTACTTCCACGCCGAGCATGTGCTTTCTTGTGTCAGCATGCCACTGCCTCAGCCGACATTTTTTATCACCCTCGCAGTGAAGGCTAAATATGAACACACATATGAATACATGAATAAATAAACAAGTAGTTATTGTTATTCACCTGCACGCACTCTGCCGAGCCTGCAGAGTCTTTTGTCTGCAGCCTGTACTTCTGCTGAGCATGGGCTTTCTGACAGAACGTCTGAAGTAGGGCAGAGGGGAGTGGGAGCACAGGTGTTCCTGAGTGGCTCTTTTACCGAGAGAGAATGACCTGTGTCTGCAAATGCCCCCTCTGTCTGTCTTTAGAGCTTCCTGCTATGCCCCCATGCCCTGTTTCTTCTGCGGCTACCATCCTGGCATACAGAGCTGCCATTTGCCCAGATGGCAGACAGCAGGCGTTCCGTCCCACATACGCACGCTCGCTATGTCAGTGAAGTGCTGCCCCCCTGAGTGTGTCTGAGATGCATCTTTTTGTCCATTTGACCAATTAAATGAAAGGCCGAAGGAAAGCACTGGACATCTGTAGTGCTTAAGTCAAGCGCTGTACTGGAGATGCAGAAATCAGACTGGTTACTTCTAGTTAACTATTTTTAACAAACTATTTCTCCCCAGTGGATGCATGTTTTAAATGCCTTGGGAATAAAACATTGCTTTTGCCCATTAGTGGCTTTCAACATTGGTTTTATCCTGTTGCTGGTCACCACTCCTTCTAACACAGAGATGTTACCATGGCAGAAGGTTGCTTCCATCTAATGCATCAGAATGCTTCAAAGTTCCCTTTTGCAACTAGCTTTGACAATTGTAAAGTTCACGCTTGCCATCTGTTACGATTGATTGTGGAGTTTTACACGCTCGTCTCTGCCAGTCTCACCACATATTTCCAGACTGTCATCGTTGATTTGCAGAAACAAACAGAGAAGATCTTCTGTGACATTGACACCTTAGTTTGGTCACACAGTCGGGTCTGTAATGATCTTCACGACAACCCAATTCTTATCATTTCTTCCCCTTATAAGAGACCACAACAGATTTGGACTAATGCTGTCAAAATACGTATAAACACTGCAAAAAATTGTTTGGCTGAGGTTGAAATCCTTTAGATTAAATAACTTTCTAAAGTCTGGAGACCACGGGCATCAGCCTCCCCGGAGATGCGGTCCAAGCCTTCACTGCAGTCACCTTCAGCCGTTGCTTGTTTGTGGGTCTCCCTTTCTTCAGTATTGTTCAATAACTAAAAAGTTGGATGAATGACTGGTGCCATTGTAAAATATTCTACTTATTTGCCTTTAGAAACTCTCAGGGAACAGGCAACACTGGACTTTAAAACCTTCTTAGTCAACTGGAAATATACATTTAAGCCTGTTGGTTACTTCAATAGCTTGGCTTTGATTCGTGAGAAAATAAATGCCATCGTTTTGTGAAATCCCTCAAATTAAAGCCGCAAGTTCAAATCATGTAGCTGTCAAAATTTAATATTACAAATTATCCTGCTCAAACTTCCAAAGAGCTCGCTGTTGTCATCTCCTATTCTACTGTACATCACGGGAGCGTCCACTTACTTTCTCCAGCAGCGATGTCTCTTGGGGATGGGATGCAGTCCAGACTACTGCTACACATCAAGCTCTTCAACTTCATAATGTCACACTGACACCAGGAGACAGGTTGTGCCAGGGGTGAGGCCCAGGACTGAAGCGAAGGTCAGCAGAGCTCCACAACTGGTGTTGATGCCACAGCATGTATGGCTCAAGTACTTGGCAGTGCATCACAACAACAAAATGTGACATTTTTCAGAAGCTGTCAAATTGCAGTCTAAAAAGTGGTCTTGACTGGGGACCGCGGCAGAGGACCGCCGCAGGGCTTTCAATCTGCCCGTAATGGGAAAGATGGAAGAAGATAAGATTCCAATTCAGCCATTTCTGCAAGGCCCAAAGTGATCACACTGCAATCCAACAGGGTATTTGGGGCGTTGAGAAAATTCTTGAAGACAAATATCTTAGAGTATAATCACACAGATTCCATCAGTGCTCCTAATTCTTCAGCTTACTGAAAATTATGATCACAATGTCGGCTCGTGCGGTCACAATATGCCAGCGCAAAGGACATTTTCCTACAGCGGGGATGAGGAAAACAAACAGGAGCAGCAGCATATTTCAAGGCTGCACTGACGTATTGATGTGCCTTATGTTTCATTGTTTTCAATTCGGATTTTTAAATGAAAAAATTCAGTTCTGTGCAAATCGGGCAAAATAATATGCAACAATTAGGAGACAATTAAGACAACAAATAAGATGTTTTCCAACAACAGGAATCAAAATGTTAATTTAAGTTGATTAACTCATTAGCATGGCTGAGATAATCTCCATCGCCTCCACAACCCTGACCAGGAAAAAGCATCAGTTAACACAACATGGTCAAACAAACATGGTTACACTTAAAAACAGTTTCCCCCACCCTGCAAGTGTCATCCTAAGAGGACTTCAGAGTTAATTGTGTTACAACATTTCCACATTAATGAATTCTCATTATCGGTGTTGTTTTTGGAAATGTGCACACCCATGGAGAGATAAATTCAGCTGCAGCGGCAGCCGCAGACTCTATGGACCGAGCAACATGCAGCTCAATTTAAAACAGGCAATCATTTATCCAGCAACACCAGTGGGCATTATAACTCTAATCATATGAACACGGGGAAGGCTCCGAGGTTTAAGCGCCGCAGTCTGACAAGAGGAACTTCCACAGTGACATGACCGCGCATCTAACATGAAAAATGTATGTGTCCCTGAAGAAGGGGCGCTACATAAAAAATGTCTGTTTAAGGTGAAGGAGTGTGTGTTGCATGAAGATAAACGCCTAAAGATAAATTGTGGCTGTTTAGATACAGGAAATGTGTTTGGTGTTCCTCGAAGCAATGCTGCTCTTGTAGCCCTTTAAAAAAAGAATCTTTGTAGCATTAATAATAATTAAAAGCACACTAACGGTGTATAATGTCTCTCAACTCCCTGCGCGTGCATACGCCATGTCGACACCCCCATCAAACATTTCTAATTAATCTCCAGGATTAATTTTGTGGGCCTGCTTGTCTATATAAGCGGGCAATGCAAACTGGCCTCAAACACAAAGAGGAAACAGAAAGAGAGAGGGGGGGGGGTGTTAGGGGGGGTTGGGGGAATAAGCATCTTGTTTCTTTTCCCCAATCTAAATTCTCACATTTTCTAACAAAAACCACATGAGTTGGTGAAACAATACCCTCTTATCTGCAGGAACTGGGTGAAATTTCCGTTCCGTCTGTCTTTTATTAGGCCATATTCAACCTGTCGCAATTGAGAACGCAGCCTGCAGAGCTGCTTTGTGCTGCGAGGAGATAGCGCTCCCGCTTGCTCCTGGTTTAGGACTCGTCCCCTTTTACCTTTACAAATCAAGCCGGCTTCACAAACACCAACAAACCATTGTCTCATCACTCACTGTGGCTCTGGTGGATGTGTCCTGCTGCCGACTGTTGATTGGACAGAGCGGGAAAGACCCGAGGACTGAACATTCCACACGTATTCACAAGAGCCTGGCGGAGATGGTGTGAACATTAAGCAAAGGAGCGGAAATCAGAAAGCATAAAGAGGCTGAAACCTTTTGTCATCAGTCGGCATCAAAGATTTGCCCCGCCTCCTCTCACCCTCTTGTCAAATTGTCATCGAACCTTCCGGAGAAATCAAAAGAAATCTTCCAGACAATCGCTGCGATATCAGCTTCCCCTAAACGTCTCTCTCCCAATAACACAGACATGAAGCCACATTTCTTGTTGAAAAGAAAAAAAAAAAGTCTGCTGCTATCCTGGGGCTCTGCAAAGAGATATAGCAGAGAACAAACAGAGCTACAGTCAGCCTCCAGTCAGCTCCTCTCTAACACACCTGATTCTGTGTTTAACTACAGAGAGACAGCCAGAAAAATGAGAAGAATATGGCCCAGCAGATTCCATTACTGAGTTGTTAGGAAGAAATCTAAATAAGGTTCTTAAATAGAAGAGCTAGACAAGCTAACTCTGACCACATTCTCATATGTGGTTCACAGTCTTGATTTCCTCTAACAACTGCACCAAATAATGACAAAGGCAGAGTTTGAAATGAAAGCTCCGAAAAGGAAATGTATGTTTCTCTAATCTCTTTCAGATAACGCCTGAAAAACCCCGCTCAATGTTGCGTTTGGCTGCTTTTGTGTTTTGACTGAAGGATCAGTCTGGAACTTCTGACAGAAGAAATGTGCTGCCTTTTGAAGTGAAGAGGGTTTCGAACAAAACGACATCAACAAGCTAAAACTTTGTCACGGAGACGGATTGGAGTATGAAAGGGTTCTGCAATTTGCGGAAATTCTGGGACAGAGAATTTATTCACAAGCGCCACTTATTTTAGAACTTTTTGTAAATACTAGAGGGAGATGGACCCAGTGGAACTGCAACACACAGGATATTGTGTCTGGAGCAGGAATGCTATTAATAGGTGTGAAACACATGTGTGAAGCCCAAAGTGCAGACAATCGAAGCAGCCCTATTCCGAGCAATGTTTGGGTATTTTAGTGACCAGACGCATCTGAAAGGAAAATAACCGGATCCCCCAATGTGTTCAGCCGTTAGAGGGGACGATCCATCAGCCGCTTTTCTCAACATTCTGCTGTCCAGATCAGAAAAAGTCAAACATTGCAATAGTTGTGCATGAAATACAGCTTTTGCGCCACAAAAGATGGGTTGCACCAACACCAAAACGTGGCTGGCGTCTCTTTCTGGGTGGCGCATTCAATCGCAGAAACGGCTCGTGGAAATGATTTACATACAGGCGTATGAGATGCTGTTTATTTCATTAATTAATGTGAGAGAACAGCTGCACAGATGTGCGTCACATTTCATGTTTAACACCTAGCAGATGCTGTTTTTTGGTTCGTTTGTTTTGTCCACCCTGAAGGTCACCAAAATCCAGTACAATTACAATTTAAATAGGCAGAAAAACGTCAAAATAATTAGCAGGATTGAGAGCTCAAACGACTTGTGATAGAAGTTCTGCCGGAGGTCGAACCTTCCGAGTTCACAGGTTTTTTAAAGGGCTCTCTCCTGTGTGTGGAACAGAAAGTGTGACACAGAAACAATTTTCGTTGCTGTGACTTTACAGTTTTATCAGGAGGCTTAACCTGCACTCTGCTGCAATTACCAGCACCACTTCAGCCAAAATTTAAAGGGTTTTGCGGGACTCAGTGAAAATGCTCACTTCAGCAAGAGGAACTCCTGCAGCGCACCTTCCTTCTGCACCAGTGACACACACAGCATCTTACTGCCACTCGCCTGCCCCTTAAATCACAGTGACTGATAAACGATGACTTTTATTTGTCCTTGATCCTCCACAACAACACTCCCTCTAGTTTTGAGCGTTTTTTTTTCTTTCAACCACTCAGTCATTGAAGAAAATGTTGGACAAAGACATCATGAAGCGACACATGTTGCATGCATGAAACGCCGGAGCATCTGTGACCCATCAAATCGACAGGACAGAAAATATTTTAATGATAGAAACTCCAGGACGTCGCCTCCAATGTGGTCTGTATTGACTTGGTTAACCTATAAGACTATCAATGTTTTCCCCATGTTTATTTTATTGTAGTAATTCAAAAGGAACAAATCTGAATTTAATGAAATACTCAATCAACCTTAAAACCGGTAAAATGCCAGCTTAATATGTCACAGAGGAGAGGAAGCGGCGACGGAGCTCAACTTAGCAGGTGTAGCGCTTCCTCGTGCTTCACGCCCCGGCAAAGACATCTAAAGAGGAATCATAAACAAGACATTTAGCTTAAAAGCTGTGGCAAAGTTCACAGCATCAAATTACAGATCTCAGCATGCAGAATGACCTTTGACGCATCTTTGACCACGTTTTTGGTCTTTGTGCACAATGGCGAGTGACGCGGCACCAACAGGCGTGGATGAAATCTGATATTTTCGGCCTAGTGGTTGGGATGACTTGAATTCTAGAAAGCATTAGTCAGGTATTCTGGGAGAGCTGCTTCTCAGGTCATCAAATATGACACTCGCTTAAGGCGACTGCACCCGCTCTTTTAAGTGAAGATGGAGAGGAAACAACATCCTGTGTCTGTCTTCCAGCCTGGCAATAACTGACAGCTCTCCTTTAGTAGTCTCCTTTTTCTCCTACATCCTGGTATACAGGCATATGAATATACAATGGAAAGTGTTACAAACCCACACAGACACAAACATCAATGCGCACGCTCGCTCTGTCAGTCTGTTTCAGAAGTGAAATTATTCCATCCCTCCTGGGTCCTGTTAAGCTCTTACAAAGCCTCAGTGCGTACAGCAGGTAGATTGATTGTGACTTATTAACTGTGAGTGAGCCTAACAGAGTGCATTAAAACAAAAGGAAATGCGATATCCCGACCCATCAAGTGCTTGTTAGAGCTTTAATCAAAGCCCTTCCAAATCTGCATATGCAGTCCAGGTAATGAATTCCAAATGGCATCTTTTAAAAACAAGATGAGACCAAACCCCAAAGTAAAATACACAGGAGAACCATGGCAGTGTTATACAAAATAATAATAAAATAAAGGTAGCGCCACACAGGAAGAATCAATCAAAGTTACCAGTGTTAAATGAGTCTAAACATTACCATGATTAGAAAGAAAAATATCTCTAATCCAAACTCAAGAGGCGAGGCAGAGCTCAGCCAGTGGCTGTTTAAGTGGTGGCTGCAGAATAGAACAGAGTTTCAGAGAACCATACACACCTTCTAAATGTTCACGTAGCCTCTTGTTAACGTCTGTTTTTTAAATTGATCTGTAGCCCTAAAAAGCTTGAAAAGACTCAAGATTTAAAAGGCTTAAAAAGATGCATTTTTTTGGTTTTGCTCGCTTAAAACTCAGAACAATGAAGAAATAAACGTGACACAGTATCAAAGATTTAAAAACACATCTATTCAGTTCTGAATATGAAACACATTTTTCACATGCTGAGGCAAAACAGATATTTTAATTTAAGTAAACGCTGGGTTTCGGGAGCAACTGAGTCATTTCTGTTGCTTTTTGTTGAGTCCTGTAACACTTCGCTCTCACAAAGGCTTTAGTTGAATTCCATGATTGTGGTCTTGATGATTGAAATCTAAAATCAACAATTTGAAGCCAAATTCAACGTAAACCAGGCTAAAAAGTCACCATGAAAGGCTGATAATTCATGAGCAAACGCAAGAGAGAGGGAAAAATAAGACAACCAAACAGCCATTCACAGCAAAGTTAATCAGGCTTGCCTGAAAACAACTGAAGCTTCAGTGGACGTCTAATTGGATTAAACCAAAACAGAGGATGTGTTTTGTGTGCTGATGGTGTGATGGCACAATCTCTAATGGCACTGGATTTTTTTTTCTTTTTTTAATTTCTTCAGATCAGCAATGAGACTAAAACTAATGAGCAGTGGCACATCTGACACGTGGTGGCCTGGCAGTTCTCTCCAGATTGACTTGTGCGTTAAAACGGAGACAGAATTGGTCCAGGTCATTTCAGAGGGGCGAAGCAACTCCAGAGGCATAAAATTCAAATCATGGAGCGTCCAGTTTCCCGCTGTAACCTTCAGGGGACATTTACCCTTCTCCTACAATGACCTTTCCGATGCAAGAGGAGCCATCACTTGGGAGGTTTAGGTGGCAACATACCTGCCAGGACAGATGACGACATATTTCATCCCGGATCTGCAAACACCTCAGGAAGGCCAGAAGAAGAGGTGGCAAAGACACAACCTCACAGGCCTCTGGGCCTAATGCTAGTCTCATCAATACTGCTAATCAAATAAGTCCGTTCCAGCTAGGTTATTTTCATTTCAAATCCATATTCTTTATACCTCCAGGGGTGCAAACAGTGAAAACCTTTCACCTCCGTCATGTAAGACTAGAAATTCATCAAAAGAACATAACCTAATTGATTATATGTATCAGCATCAGCATCTACCCCGGTTATCAGTGGTTATCAGTGAACCAACAGCACCAAGCCTCCTGATCATTAATCTTGTATTGATATTTTTGACTAAGCTTGAAAACCACAACTGTAGAATTGCCGTATTTAGTGTTTCAGGATCAATTAAGTGTGTGGGAGTCTTTCAGTGGTTGCATATATGTGTGTGTCAGTGTTTCAAGCACTGCCTATTATCCGAGAGGCTGTGAGCCATCAATGACTAATGTGTCAGTCTGTCACAGTCAAGGACCTACCATATGGCACTGGTGCCCCCCCTCCACACACACACACACACACGCACACACACATCAGTGTCCCTTACACACACACAGACACACAAACAGCACACACACCATGGGTGGGCTGGGTAGAGCAAAAAGCAGGTCATCTGTAGTAAGGGTAGAGCTGTCACGTTTTCTGATTGGAATAGGAAGATTTGGGCAACCTTTAACAACGTCTACTGTGAAGAAACACTGGGGAAAATTGTCCGTTATTGATTTCAAATCTAGACTCTTCTATAAAAGGCCCAGGCTGCTGCTGGTGGCCCGCAGACAGAGCGGAACTGTGGTCACCTTTCCCAATAAGCCCCAGCAATTACCGCCCAGCAGGTGCAGGCTCTGGTTAACTCCTGACATACATGTGGAAGCTCACAGATATGGAGATTCTCTGCGTCCCGTCAGCCTGCTGCTGTCTCCCTCTGCGCCTGTGTCGCCTTTAATTAAATCTTTCTCCATCAACTCCTTTTTATCTGCCCTTCCTCAATTTGTTTCCTCTAAACTGAAAGTAATTTTAAAGACACTGACCAGGTGAAATTGAGACCGGGGGAGAAGGGGGGGGTTCTTTCCTTTTACCTCTGCCATGCAGGTTCTGTGATAGCCGCTGTTAGCAAAATAACTTGATGTTGGGGATATCCCGGACCCTTGATCTTTCCTATTCCATTTGTACATTTTAAGGCTGAGGGGAAGGTCCAGTCTAAGAGTCTTTCATCATAAAGCAACCTATTATTTTATCTTACCTCATATATATAAACACGCATACCTGTTTAAGTCACAGTATGTGGGGGAATGCCCTGCGTGGCGAAGGTGTGCATGTTCTTTCTAGTTTCTTTTATTGTGACGCATCTCTACGTGGTATCTTCTTGGTGAGAGTCGGAGGTGGCTGATGTGACCTAACCTTGCCACCACACTCTGGTGATAGTAGCAACCCTCCTGGCGTTCCTGCTGATGACCATGACAGTCCGTCAGCGTCTCTTCCTGCGAAGAGCCACTCTGTGCTCTTTTTTTACTCACTTATGCCTCCATAAAGTCACTTTTTAAATTCTTTAATAATCAGCTCAGTAGCTTATTAGCGCAATGGCGAGTAACGTCACTCACATGTAAGCAGATGCGTTTTGTTAATGATCTATTTTACAAGAGATCATCATTATGATGATTTCTATATGAACACATTAGTGGATTAGCTTCAGCTCTCCTAAACCACTTACACACAGGTAATTGGAGTTGGGAATATTACTCCCACGTTAGACCTCACTATTCTGTGCGTAAGGCATGGAGGCATAATTGGGTTAGGGGTACATTTAAAAGCAGCTACTCGTGTATGCAGGGCAATCCAGGATTTCACAACTTCATGACTACTATTTAACAACTAAGGTCAGATTTACCCCCCTGAACAGAAGAGAAGATGGTTCTGCTGTCACTTTACTCCTGCCTGTGCAGAACGTCACAGCCGACTCTGGCAGCCGTGTTTTCAGTCACATTTTATATGGATTTGCTGGACACGGGATCACTCTGCGATCACACCGCAGAACACTGGTAGGATGCCTTGCTGTACGTGTGGGTAAAAAGGAAGGAGAGGAGACTTGGATTTGCGATCTCTATGTGTAAGAGGTATTAAGTCTTATTTAAACATATTAGCATATTTTTAATATTCTAGCAAGGGATCTGGTGCTGAACTGGCAGGTTGAAACTGAAAAAGATGTCTATTATTTAATCTTGAAAGTATTCTGAATGCACGCCTGTGTTTATGAAGAGGACCTAAAGCGACATTATCTCCAGTTTAAGCAAACAGTATAAGAACATTTAAGTCATTATATCTCCAGTTCCACCAAAGCGTACCACCCTATCTGTTGCCGGAGCTTCTTCTCACCACTGGAACCTGAGTCTTATGAAGCTGTTTCGCTGACAAAGCTTCGGCCCCATTCGAACCTTGCACGAGCGAGCGTGTCAGCCATGCAAAATGGAGAACAGTTGTGCTGTATGGGCAGAGTAATATAGTCTTAGGCTGCCTCTGCTGCACCTGATGATATGGAGCCAATAGGGGCATTTGTCAAATGCAATCAGGTGTGATGGAGGGGAGAGATACAGCGAGGGGAATAGAGAACAAGGGCAAGAAAAGGGGGAGGAACAGCTTGAATCTCTACAGAGCATCAGCTGCGAGGGGACAAAGACCAAACCCGACACACACATGCACACACACACACACACACTTTTAACAAGTTGAAATCACAGATGAGATCATTTCTGAGTAACACAACGCATGATTTGTGCACTCAGCAATGTTATACTTTAAAAAGGCACCCCTCAAATACACAAATTTTCTAAAATGCCACAAGGTCGGATTTTAATCAAAGGTAAGAGACACTCGGCTCTTCATTTCTGTGTGAACTATGGAGCCATCGCTTATTCTACTGCTCTTTTCTAAGCCTATAAAAAGGCTCACAAGGTCAGAATAAAGGCTAGTGCAGTCCCCCGAGAGGGGCACTTGAATGGAAAGTCTGAATCTGATTTACAGTTTGGCCACATGTGCAAGCTGCCAATGACCGGGCAAACAGCCAGCCAGCCCGAGTTTGGAGTGGAGGAGAGTGTTTGTTGGCTGCAGGTAGTTAAGGCGGCCAGCCCTGTCAGGGAATGACAGAAAATTGTCTTTATATGGTAATTTTCAAATTAACAAGGCAGAATACAAGATGTGTGAAGGAACAAGTGTGATGATGGAAGCCTTAAGTGACCAAATCAGCCCTAAACTCCCTGGAATTCTGATATGTCTCACACTTCATGACTGTGTTCATACTGACAAGTTTACCTCATTATGTAAATCAAGACTGTGTCTCTTTTGCATGTGTTTTATCCTCAAACCAGATGGCAGGGTGGCAATTCAGTTAAATGATTTCTAAATAAAAGAGGAGCATCGGTGGAATATTGCACTAAAGGAAATCTCTGTTTTTTGGGGGTTTTTTTTATTATCTTGCTTTGAAAAACCAACGCATTAAGCCAATATAAGGACATAACTCTGATAGATGTGCCACTTTGCTAATTTGAATCTGTTGCACCGCAGGATGGGACTCCTGCTGTGTAAATACCATTCACTCTCTAAAACACATTAACCACCGTCACGTGTTCGCCACCATTCTTTCTTTTTATAGAAGAAAATTTGATTGCGGAACATAAAAGCAAATGTTGAGGGTTGAGAAGATGGCGATGCGCTGCAGAGATGATCATGCAAAGCGTTCCACCATGTGCCAAAGTGATTATTCCTGTTGCGGAGGCAGGTAAATAACAAAAGATGCTGTGTTGCCGCGTGTTCAGGCATGTAAGCCTCAAACGTGGGCATTTCTCTGAGCACAAACATTTGCTGGCACCGCTCGCACACAGCTGCAGCTTTGGTTGGCTGGATGAAGACAAGCAGGAGGCGCTGCCATGTTTGAACTATACATTCAGACCAACTGTTTGCTCAAATCACTGCTGTGCTGAAGCCGCGCTGGCGAGGCTGCAGAAATACCTGGACATGGTAATTAAAAAAGAAACTGGCTCCAAGTAAGCGCTGCATAATCTGTTCCAGTTTTTAAACTTTACTTCCGATCTGAGGTTCTCTCTGATGATCCAGGTTGCAGTAGGCAGCCGCTTATATACTAATAAAAGAGGGTGATTTCTAGTTTGTTCGGTGACGCCGAGCGTGTCTTCAATTCTGTGGAGATGCAGTATGGATTCAGCGTCCACTCATACGTTGGACATTTCAGTATCGCTTGAGGCTTCTGCAAAAGCAGGAGCTGCCAGTGGAGGCAGACTCATGAAAAAGAAACCTTCCTTCTGAATCCAAATAAAGCAACGTGGCAGCTGAACACAGCAGCTAATAAATATTAAAATAAACAGCTGATCGACTCAGTAGTGGTTACGTCCCTATCTATCAAAGGAATGAGGGAACATGAAGGTTTCAGCAGCCAGGCATTAGAATGTAAGCCAGGCATTACAAAATTGGTTTGTATGAGTACTTCTTTATGATGGTATTTTATTAAAAGTGGAATAAATGTACGAATGGAATAGGGAAGAAGAGGATTTCTTGACGGGTCTGATCCAAAAGTAAAAGAGAAAAATATATTGGAACATGTATTCACAGTGGTTACAAGTTAATGAAATAAAAAGCAGGAATAATTTCAATTAAAAAACTAAAACTACAAGGAGAGGTGACATTTCTGTTCACGTTAAAAGTCTTACTAATATCCACCACGTAAATAATAAACCAAGCACGAATAAAACCAGAGAAATTCCTGACCTTACAGATGTTTTAAATGAGTTCCTCTCAGCTGCTTCTGCACTCAAATGTGCTGTTATAAGAAGATCACAACCACTTCAAGGAAAAATGAACAATATTAGCTCTGTTAAGAAGAAGAAAAGTCCTACTTTTGTTGGCAGCCAATAAGAAACCAGGCAGGGGAACGCCTGCACAGATAGTGTCAGTCTTTCAACGAAGGCAACTTCTCTTTTTTTTTTTTTTTTTTGGACAAATATCCTCTCATTCAGTCAGCTGTTGGCAGCTGGAAGACTCTCTGGCAGACAACTCAATGCAATCACGCCATCACTGCAGTATGATACTGCCTGTCCTACTTTGCACTCACCTTCCATTAAATTCAAATCTAATTCAAATCAAATCAAACTCAAAGCTGTTTCAGATGTAATTCTGGCTCCCCTCCAAACACGGCACCCGTGGCTACGGACCACTTACACCCTGACATGCTGTAGTTGGCTAGTCCAGGGTTAAACGTGTGCTCCCGAGTTAAACTGATGCTTTCAGTCTTTTTTTTTTTTTTGAAGGGTGTGTGACTAATGTGTGAGCTACCAGAAAGAAAACTGGGAAATGACTGTGAGGTTCCAAAAAATGTTAAGTAACACTAATGTGCTTAAGCTGATTCCATTAAACACAATTTCATCCAGGACAGTCCTCACACCGGTTGGTCTGGATGTCAGTGAGGGGGGTTATTAGCATCGTGTAGCAGCCAATCACACACGTATTCAATGCATCTGCTGTGGCCTGCTCACCACAGGGAGAGATGCCTGGTGATTTATCTCCAGAGATCTTTGCAAGGTGCACGAAGAAGTTAATTTTTCAAGTCGGAGCGGAAATGCACATTCAGTCCTGTTCTGACACACCTTTTTTCAGGGTACATAATTTCATATCAGTGGGCAATTCATCTTTAAAAGGGATTACTGTGTCTTGGTGGCTTTTACAATGTGTGTTCAGCTGGAAGAGACTGATGCTGGGCTGGCAGTGGGCTTATCAAAAACAAGTTGAGCCAACCCTCCAGGAAGCGAGACAGAAAGGAGGATAAAATCCATGCTTCTGCTCAACTAACCATCAAACCTAATTACCTATGGATAGGACTTATGGGCCACATGTTGGGTTCAAAGTTTCCTGATCAGGAAGTGACTTAGGAGGAAGCCTTTGTGTGTTTGTGCGTGCATGTGTGCGTGCATGTGTGTGTGTGTGTGTGTGTGTGTGTGTGTCTGGTCAATGCGTCCGTGACAAAAAGATTAGGCTGAGAGACACTTGGTGGCAGATCCTGGCTCTGTGCCATTAGTTCAATCAAGCAGATTTATTTAGCTTTTAGACAGTTCGACCAGAACCCCGAGATACCACTTCAGAAATAAGCCAAAGATTATTCATGGCATGGCAGCCACGATAGGGATCCGTTGCCACTCGCTAGCACCGTATGCATCAATACATTGTTCAGTGTTAAAGGTAACGCGCACAAAAGAAGCAGTCACATAGAATTAAATCAGAAGATGAATTGCAAGATAATTCAGCAGACTCGCAGCTACAGCTCAAGAGTCTCAAGGTCATTTAGGAAGGCGTTTCAGTTCCTCCTTCAGGTGAGCGTTGTGTATCATCATCACTCCTGCAGAAGTTCCTGATGCAGAGTCGTGCTTCCTAGTGCTCTTGGGTGGTGCGATGTGGAGCCCTGACAACCCTCTGCAAAGATCTGATGAGGACAAAAGGGCCATTTGTGTTGAAAACAAATTTTTTCCCCCGTCCTCCTTAAAAGCCTATCACAGCAGAGCCGAAGTTTGACACCATCATTTTGTTCCTCATTTGGCCGTGACATGGAGGGCCACGAGGTCTGTCACTCAGAGGCTGACATCGCCTTCTGTGGACCTCCATTTGAATACGGCTGTCTCCGGAGCCACAGTGAGGAAATACATTCTGTTCAATCATCCATCCATCTTTTGAGGAAGTGAAACACAGGGGACGTTGTGACTTTTAATTCCCAGTATTCCCAGGATACTGATTAACTGAGGCTTGTGCTCAGGCCAGTTAGTCTATCTCACAGTCAGGCAATATACTATCAGCCTGATTGATGATTGGTTGTAACCCCTCATTAGATGTCGTTAGGGCAGAGTTTGATTCTCATTCCCATCCTACCCTGGGGAAAAAGGTGGTCAAGAGTTCACTAAACAGTTGTCAGAACACTGGGATAAATTATTCACATACTGGTGGACTCTGACCCTGTGGAGTCAGGAATATTTGTGAATTAGTGGAGTAAAACAGAATAAAACAGGCAAATTAAGAGAGGAAAAACACTTCTGCAGCTATTGCCAACAGCACACCTCTATAGACTTCACTCTGAGAATCCTGTGTATTCATCACTTCATTTCAATCACACGTTTGAGTCAAATAAGAGGAGGCAAGAGAAAGAAAGTCTTTTTAATTTAACTGTTGCTCCCCCAATTGCTTTCAACAAATGGAGAAAGGCTAGAAGACAAAGACAAACTACTTTGTTTCATCCATTTTTGTATCTTCACAATGTGGCTTATTGTGCCTCTGTGCCACGGAGGATTCTGTTTGCTGCACACGGTCTCAATTTTCCTTCTGTGCATCGACACCAGGAAAATGTGCAGCTCTCTGCAGCCTGCAGACCAGAGCAAGACAATCTTTCCGATTTTCTGAACATTTTCATAAAATGGTGGTTCTGTTCTGTTCTACCAAGAATCCCAAAGCATTTCTATCCAAACTTTAGAACAAATAGGGGGCAAATCAATACATATATCCAATCTATCTGAAAAATAAAACGGTTTTCCCCTACAGGCATTTTCTCCCACATGGACTAAATTGCAGCTTACAAGGTGTGGAGGTGGAAACGTCCACTTCCACACCAGTGTGATGGTGAGACTGCTGCAAATTACTCATGACACTTCCTCTGATGACATTTTTCAACATCCTCCCAGCTGAATGGCGCCTTCGCCACCCACCCTCCCACTACCATTCATCCACCATCAACACCCTTCCCCAACACACATTAATTCCCACTTCTATTCATGTCACAATGGCCAGCAGAGATTGTTGCCTCCTGCTTTCACCTGATTGACCCTTTGAGCAGGTGCTGGATCTGATCCAATCACAGTCAATCTCCTTTAAACATTTTATTCTTTAAGCAGAACAGGGGCTCAAAATTCCATCATTCAATGACCCGATCAGGCGCCGATAACACAATCAAGCCAATCCCGGCTTATCCCGAGGGAGCCATTTCAGGAGGGACAGCTGAAAGATGAGACTACCGACCTACAGAAAGGTGTCAATCTCCCCAGATCCACAACCCACTTCAAGCACCACATATATACGACACAGCGTCAAAGTCACTGGAGAAGGCCTCGATAGGCCTTTCTGAGGATCAGCACTTGCCCCCCCCACGCAAAAAAAATCAATTTCATCTTTTGTTAAAGGTCTGGTCGTTAAAGTAAAGGTAAATCCAGTAACCTGCAGCACATACATTAACACACGCCCACATCTGCTCTTTTGTACATAAGACATACAAAAGAACATGAATGGTGAGGCTCCATCCTCCAACAGCCATTTAAAAGCTATTCTACTGGAAATGTTGCTGGGCCACTGGGCAAATAAAGGTCAAGGGGGATATGAAATAGTTTGTCTAACTGGCCTTTTCCCCCTGTGTGTCCCTGCAGCACGGCAGCCGTATCCACATTCATAGCCAATTCATTTATATTGCTGTGCCCTTCTCCGTGCTGGTCTCAGCCACTAACTACAAGTGACTGCAATGAGATTGAAGCCTCTGGCTAAATCTCTATTGCAAGGCACATGCTCCATCATTGCGGCTCTGATCACTCCTTATAATCACTAAAATCAGACTATATCCTCAACTGATTGGCTGAGTCGCGGCAGAGAGGAAACAATCACAGAATGTCAGAGATGATGGACACTGAAACGTCGGAGTGGCTGTGGTCACTGCGAGCGACCATGTAAATGGCATGCAAATGTGCACCTGCACTAGCCGACGATGAGGAACGAACGACTGTGGCCTTTTGATAAGGTTCTTTTCGCTCAAGTAGAGTATTTGTTCTGCATTAATCACTCTTGGTTGCCATTTTAGCCAACGAACACGATGCAGATTGTTGAGGGTTCTTTAATGTGTCCAGCTGCTGTTTCGTTGAATCCTTGAATAACATCATTGCTTTAAAACGCTCTCTTCTTCTGACTCTTCAGGTTAATGTAAATTTTGTCATAAAACATAGACACAATGCTCTTAAAAATCAGTGAGGGTGTGTGTTTAAAACAGCGCTTTTTCTGTAAACTGTTTTTAACAAGACAAAAGAAAGTGACATTCGCGAGATCATTTCAATATTGGCAATTTGCGACTTTCTTGCAGTGAGATTTGCATTATATCTGCAGGACAGATTTATATGCATTTGCTACAAAAAACTTTTTTTCCTGGCCTCATCTGAACGTCCTTCCTGGTGCTTTTCTTCACTTAAAATGTGTGAAAAGAATGTAGAGTGTGCCCAGCTCAAGGTGAAGCACACCAGGGACACGCTGCAGTAGTAAACTGGTTGTTTCTCTGTGTTATGACAACGGTTCCTGCATATTATTATATTGGAATGTTTTTTTCCCTGAAGAAGTCCCTTTCTTTCCCTTTTTGACTCTAAGATTATGGTCTATCTGTTTATACAGTGGTGACCTGGTTGTCTCACTACCTTTATTATCCCCCGAGTCCAGTGGTGGCATTGAACTGGTTAAGCTCCTCCTCATCCTCCTCCTATTCAGCTCCACCTCCAGGATCTGGCTCTAGACCAGTGGAGCATGAGAACCAGGACAGGCTGGACATAAAGGGATGATTGTGGCAGCCCAGTGACATGGAAGCAAGTAGCTCTGATTAAACTAAAATTCAGCTTCAGGCTTGCAGATTGAAGCCCAGCGAACGGACAGGAGTGTAGAAACTGAGTCAGTGAGCAGGGTTGTTTCAGCTCAGCCAAATAAGGGCAATATGAGACACACTCAAAGCCGATTACAATAAACCAATGAGGAAGCATTAGCCACCGTAGCTAATTATGCCTTTAACTGTAGAGGGGGCTCACTTTGAGTCTGGGCTAGGCTTTGCTCGTACGTCATATCCAAATTTAAAAGGTGACATCTTATGTGGCATCATTAATCACCAGAACCCTGGTAAAATACTGGGTCAAAGCACAGGTTTAAGTCAGAGACAAATAGTATTATATCCACACTTTCTTCTTTTGCAGGTCTGCTTGCAAAAGCTATACACTAAGCCTGAATTTCTAAAAAAAAAACAGATGAGCTCGTCAGTGCAATACAGTTGTATACGGTAATACGCAGCGTGCACCTCTGATGTCATACAAAACACATGTATAATAAAATGAACTCCTGTGCAGTAAGCCCACTATTAAATAAAGAAAAGGAGGAAATAAGAAGTGCAGAGGCTTAACAGTCCAGTAAAGATGAATAACTATGTCATATATAGAGCACAATTTGTCTTCTCTACAATCTGCACAGTAGCACAAACAGCACTGCTTCATTTGACTTTATTGCAGGACAGAAAGTGCAGCAGGCTCCAGTTAAAAGTCCTTGAATATAAAGAGAGGGCCGGCTGTGTCGATAAGATTGTCTCATCTGGCTCGCAGGGCTAAGGTGCCGAGGCGGTGGGAGGGGGGGGGGGATTGGAGGGCAGGATGTGGCTACTATTAGGCAGGTAATGGGATCCATCTGAGATGCATTAGAATCAGCCAAACAGAACCACATTTCAGTTCTGTTCAAATGACTGCCACAATCACATCAAATGCACACTTTCCTGTACTGTAAAGGCCGAAAACAGGGAGAGCAGCGGCTGTAGAAGAGCTCCTCTGAAGTTGTGCCAAGCTCGGGCATGTGCTCTGTCCTAATGGTGACGGCTGGGAGAGTGGCATTGAGACTGATGTGGCTGAGAGCTGTCAGCCCCTCGCCATAACAAACGCCATCTCTCCTCCTGACAGAATGGAGACAGAGAGAGAGGAAGTGGGGGGTGAGGTGGGAGGGAAGGAGAGCTGAGGTGTGGAGGTTACAGACAGAACCTGTGACCCAATTGTGGCCACACCAGCTGTTTCTCCTCTGCTGCCTCCCTACTACCGCCATCTCTGTCGACCACATCCTGCTAATTGGCCTACGCTGACTTCGGCACACACACGGAGAAACACAACGCCTGCTAAATCATATCAGTGAAGCAGTTCGCTCCCAGTGAGGAGGAACATTTGCTAGCGCCTTAAGCTGTAGCTGCATGATGATTGATAAGTGCTTCGCAACATCCTTCCCAGAAATATAAATGACTAGCTGCTCTGCAACCGCGCTGGCTAATGTCCCCCTTGACACGCATCTAAGCAAAGACACAGAAAGGCAGGAAGATGACTGACTGACAGCTCGACCCACATCGGTGTGGAGGGGAAACTGAATTAATTGGCTGTGCTCTCTGGAGAATTCCAAAGAGTCATATGTATGTGAAGATAATGGCAGGTTGCGCTAACGTTCTTTGTCTCGGAATGCATTCATTTGACTTCTCAGTCTTGTTGCTGTGCACACATAAAATGTGTTTCAATATTTACCAATCACTGACCTTATAAGAGAACCTGTCAACCAAATAAGCCGCATGATTGCTGAACAGAAATATGTGTCTTATTCTGATTTTTGGACTGATTCATGAAAAGAGAATTGAAGAAACCTCTGATAATGACTTAAGTGCTTCTCTTATCTTATGTGCTGCAGCCTTAAATACCTATACTGATTATTTTATTGCCAAAGACACTCAAACCTTCTCTTATGCACGAATATACACATTTGCCTAATCATGCACCTACATAAAAACACTTAATGGCTTGCACACTCACACTCAGCGAGAGCCCTGCTGCAGGCACATCCAAGCATGCACAAGCACACTCTGAAAGTACACACAGAAACATGCACAAGATCTCGCTCAATCAGCCTGATTTGTTTGTTTCCTCCTAAGCATTTGAGGATTCCTCAAGGAGAGAGGGGAGAAAAAAAACTTTGTATAATCAAGTCAATTATGTCATTCAATCAAGTCGAAAATCATTTCAAGCCTTTCCTCGGATTCATTGATTGCAAAGTCGTGCTGGATATTTGCGTACCGCATTCTATTGTGCAAATAAGTCATCGTTATTTGGAACTGCAGGCCAGGCCACAGTGCGGTCTTCAGAGCCACTTCCGCAGCTAAATAGCTAAACAAAGTCCTTCACCTTGCTCGCCTTTAGACCAAAAAAATAAGACAGGGCTTTATTAGGGCCGGCTGCATATTGTCTCCGAAAAAAACAGTTTCTATTAATCTATAACAGCTCTTCTGGCTCCTGCAGGACATGCTACATTATGTGCCAGTGAAAAATCTATCCTCAGTGAAATTGTTTCAACTCAAGGTCAAGTGCTGATGTTAGAGGGGCTGTATCAGCTGTAGGTGACCTTGACTGGTGTGGAATATGACATGAGGGAAAGGCATCTCTGCTCAGTGTGAGGAAATTATCTGTGAAATGCTGCCACTGTATCAAAGCTTGTGTGTGTGTGTGTGTGTGCGTGTGTGTGTCCTTGTGTTATAGGGTGTGCATATATGCCTCACTCAGCTGGGGGTGCTGGTCATGTGAGCAGCTGGCAGAAACTGCTGCAGCGGAGGGAAACAAACAGCTGAATATGAGCTTCTGCTGAAAGTGTGTGCACGTGTGTTTTTAAGAATTAACTTCAGTAGTGTTGCCACAACACGGAAGCCCTTGCTTAGCTGCCTCTCCTTTCATATTTAGAGTCTTTTTTTAAAGTTCACACTGCTGGAGGAGGGAGATGGAAGCCTCGTCTCGCTCCTGGACGTGGCAGCTGGTGGCCGCCGCTCGTTTGCTCCGTAAGCAAAATTCAGATTGTTGAGCAGGCGTGTTGGAATGTGAGCGGCGGCCGCTTTATCTGCCGCCGTTTGCTTGTCGCAGCAGATTGTTGTTTGTCTCAGAGCCGGACGGGTGTCACCGACTTCTTTTAGGTTCAAAATTGGTGAACCAACAGGGGGCACTGCAAACTAAGTGGGGGGGGTTTCCCTTAAATGACTGAAATGACCTTCTGCTGTATTATTTTAATGATAATTGATATTGTGGCAACACTCTGAGGGAACTTTTCGTATTCTTACCTTTCCGAACTGTTCAAAATACTGCTTCACATCTTCCACTACTGTGTTCGCTGACAAGCCGCCCACAAATATTTTCTTTGTTCTTGTGACCATCTGGGGGGGGAAACAGGAAAAGAGAATCATTTATTAGTGAGGACACGTAGTTGCTAAACATGGATACACATAAATATTTGTGCAATTAAGGTTCAAAAAGATTTTAATTTAACCTAGTGTTACAGCAAGGTCACAAACGCGGAAGATTTTTGGCAGGAAACATATTCTTGGCTGAGAGCAGCCGATTTGTGTATTTGCCTCACAATGGCATTACAAATTGAACCTCTAATCAAAACAGACTGTCAAAGAATAAAAGGCCTCCATTTCATACATTAAAGTTTGTGTTCATCTTTGCAAAACTTAAGAAGCAACAACAGATATAATTTATGGACTCTGAAGAGAAAAAAAAAACAATTAATGAGCGCTGAAAGATGGAATCGGAGTGCATTAAAGCCTCATTTAGTTTCAAACGGCAAGAATATTAAGGATTATTACCCACAGCGTCAGAAAGGGCACGAACATCTGCCGCATGGAGTACAAGCTAAATTTAGAGGACCATTTCTCAGGGAAACCGAACATGTCTTTGCAAAAAGAAAAAGTCTTTTCTCTGGTGCACAGTTGAATCTGAGCATTGTGACCTCCTGACCTTTTGGTATTTATCCCAAAAAAACATTTATTTCCCCGCCCGCTCCCGATCTGAGGTGTTGATTTTCCTGGTGGCGGCCAGGTAAAGGTTGCTGAAGACTGGTTTATTTGGATTGCACGTCACGGTGGAGGTCACAGTTAAAACATATTATACCCAGGCTCCATCACCTGGTGTCTCCACGGCGCAGCGCCGCTGAAGCTGCCGCTGCTATTATGGTTATTGCTTTGGCCTGATCTGACTCGACAGTAAAAGAAGATGTTAGAACAACGTGGACGGCCTGTTTCAGCCGACCTCTGGTAATAGAGGTGATGGCTCGGCAAATGGTTTAGCATGTTTGATGTGGATGTAACGCTGCGCCTGAGGCGGTATCCACGTAGTTTGAGTGTGATCTAGTGCTTTTTGTCTACTAAGTGGAGAACAACAAGAGTCATTAAGCTCTTAAATACTACAATAATGGAATAAACAACTGCTTTGGACTGTCAGGCCATTGGATGGGACCATAGGTGACTGAACTGACCTCTTCCCATAGATCATGCTTACAGTCTCATAAAGGCCTATTTCTATGCCGGAGAGTGAGACTTTACTGATATGATGGGCCATCTAACGATTTTTGACGCGGCGTTCTGTAATCTCACTGGCAAACAAAAAGAAGCAGGGGAGGCAGCAGGGAGAGTCACAGCTCCTCGTCTCCCTCGGCTCACCGGAATCAAACAAGAATAAATGAAGGGGGCAGGATAAACATACTCCAGAGATGCACAGCACACTATCAGGGAGGTTGATGGAGTCTACCTTGATCAAAACGCTGACCCAAACACTTTGGATTTATGAAAGAGGCTTAACACCGGGAGAAAAGAAGCAACTTTCAGCTGGAGCGGTGCTAACCATCTGTCAAGTGCATTCCAGGTGCACCATCTCTCACAGGCGCACATGAACACGGCCTCCCACACACCAGCGCTCACTTATTAAACTGTTTTGGGCTTTCTTTTTTTTTTGCTGTTTAGTTGCTACTGTGATTTTTCATGTTGCCGTTATTGTATTACATTGTTTCACCACAAAATTCAACTAACCCGATTTTTTTTTTTTTTTTTTAGGCCAGCAAAAGAAAGATCTGCTTTACTGACAAGCGAAAAATAAAGTTTGTGGGAGGAAGTGCAAACTCAGCATCTACAGACACAATGAATGATGGTTCAGTCCATTGAGAAGAACAATAAGATTGGCTCTTTAGCCACAGCACACACATGATAACACACACGTACTGGAGCTGACAAAAGACAATATGTCCTTTTTAAAAAAAACAAAATCTTTATTTTTTCTCGTTTCTTTCTCGACTTGCTCATTGTGACATTTTTTGACGGGCACCAGGTGACGTCATCCCAACGGTCCAGTTTAGGGTTGCATGTTGGCCCACACCCAGCAGCTGCATCATCCATTAGATCCTCCTAATCACCCGCCTCCCTCCCCAACAACACCATGCCTCAGGCCACAGAGGTTATCAGCGAAAATGCTGCCGGAGGCAACCCCAAGCCAGACAGCTGCTGATAAACTGGCTCTGCGAGTATTTATCACCATCACTCACTTTTATCATGACGATCTTGGTAAAATATATATATATATATTTATACAAATAAATAAACAAGTCAATGTTCCTCTCTGCTGGCCTCTTTACATCGCCTGTTTGTTCTGTTTCCCTTCTGGACATCCCATCCCAAGGTCAAGCACTCAGCCTTGTCTTTATATTCTGACATGTCTACCCAATAGCTGAAGGGCCTGTGTGACTCCTGGTACAACAGATTTTTACCTCCAGGGCTGCAGACGTTTATGGTTTATACATGTGGAGTATCATCCAACATATAGCAGCAAATGCTAAAATGAGATTTTGCTAAAGGCATTGACAGAATGAATCAGTGTTATCCATATCTATTGAACACTTGACTGCATTTCCAGACAAATCACATTGTTCACAATGTTACATTTACCTAACAGGGCAGACAATAACATCCACGAGGCGCAAACCTGCCTTCATTTCGCTTCCATTGGTTATGATCATTCGTGCCCGGTGTTTTGTCTTCTCACAATTATTCAAGCCGGCAGGTTTAAAAATGGACCGCTCTTCAACCCAGTTTTTCCTTTAACCCAATTTTTCAAACATTCGGTTATTTTTGCACAGCTCTAAGAGACAGTTGGGAGTAGGAGCGTGCCTGGCTGAGCGCGTGTGTGCCGACACAAGTGTGTTTCTAATTTCTTGAGTGCGTGACGCTTAGCATGCCAGAGGGGTGTAACAATTACTGCCCTGATGCATTAGCATGCTAATAAAAGGCATGCCGAAGATACATTCTGACCGAAGATACTTACTGACAGCCAAACAAAAACTCTAAAAAGCTTCTGGTGTTCTTTCTCGACACCTTTCAGCTTTTTAGCAATCACAAAGAGCAAATGGAAAAGCCTTTACCTGTAGTAGGAATGAAATGACCTGTTTCATGAGGTCATCAACAAAAAGCTGTAGGGACAATCTCAGGACTCATTTCACTTAAGAAGTAAAAGCCAGCTGTAAACCATTTATGACTTCCAGAAGTAATAACAACATCCATCTTTTAAAGCTCACAGTCTGCATTCATTTTAAAACCTCATTGCATTGGCTTCTTTAATTAAAGATTAAAGGGACAAAAAGCTATTCCATCAACCTCAGGAGCACAATCAAGCACTGGGACGTTGTCCACTTTGCAGAGCCTGAACCAGTCCTTTAATGGGTTCTTTCAACCCAGTTCAATTGGTGGAAAAGAAAACAGCAGGCATGAAAGGTGCTAAGCAGGCCAGTCTGGACGGATACGCCAAAGTTTTGCGAAGGCGAAGCTGACAGCTTCTCTCCAGCTCAATCGGGTTTGTTGACAGCACTTTTTGTAGCGTTTGGACGTCTAAGACAATGACAGGACGAAACCAGAGAGCGTGAAGATGAGGAGAGGACGAGGATGACTCAGCAGATGAGTGCTGGGTAATATATAGGAAGTAGGTGATAAATAAAGAGCTAAACTTTCCTTCTCATCAGGAGACGTTTCTGTGTTTAAAGAAAAGAAATTGAGCAAAAGATTCCCTCCCGTCTACCAAACGCATGCAGGGCCGTATAACTGTAAAGTCAATTGGACCGACACCCCCACCACCCCCCCACCACCCTCATTAAGATGTTACACATGAACTGCTGGTGTAATAGTAACGCAGAAGTCTAATGAATGTTGAGCTGCAACAACCTGCCTAATCATTTTGGTATGGTCTGCAGGGGGGGAGAGGTGGGTCTTAACACAAATCCATACATAGCCAGAGGAGGAAATTGTTAATAATGGGAAAAGGGAGGAGCAGAATAAATGGAGGAAGCCCGCAGTCTTTAAGTGAAAGTGAAATCTTTAGGTTTCTGGGCAACATTAGGGTGAATTTCTTTTGGCAAAACATTATAGAGGCTGATCACAAACAGGACTAAGAGGCGGTTTGGCTACTTTGAAGTACCCCTCTCTGCCTTACAAAGCCATCGCATAAACTTTGGACACATCTTTTTAGGCCGTGCCAGGCAGTTAATTATCCAAGACCAGGCTTTTTCATTCTGGTGCGTCTGATCTATTATCTGATTTACAGACACACGCACACACGTGTGTGTGTATCCCATCGAAACACTGCACTTGGTTGCCAGTTTTTTTATAATCTTGTGCTCCTGGTTTAAGTGTGTGCGACAAACGTGGGGGCTGCTGGGAGAGTTGGGAAGCAGAGGGAGAGAAAAAAAAGATAAGCCCCTAGCTAATATTGCAGCATGCAGTATCATTATTATTTCTGGAAATTTCACTACTACTACCTGTGGCAGCAAACAACAAGCACAGTATTGCGCCCACAAAAAGCTATTAGTGTTTTGAACATGCGTGCGGCACGCCGAGCACAAAAACAAGGCAGGAATGTTATTAACTCCCCAAGAAAGATATGAGAAGGAATGAATACAGTGCAAAACAAAAAAGGGAGATAAGCAGAAAAAAAGAATGTGCAACATACGGTATTTATGCAAATTCAGAGATCTTAAACACACAGTTCCGCTCTAATCCTTGCAGCATTAACCTCTATCCAGACTTAAGCAGTTAGAAATCAAGGAGCCTTATAAAAAGCATCGCAGAGTTAATATATTTCTTATATCCTCTGATGACTTTAATTTATCTGTTTGTCTTTGAGACAGCAGCTAAATTCTGGCTCGGTTTGCAGCACACTTACTTGCAGCCAGTAAAGTTTTAGAAGAGATTTTAATCACTGAGACAGGAGAGAACTTATTTCACAGGCTTCGAACAGCAAGTGGCGTAATGCCTCCAACACACCTTTAAATTTCAGTGGTCGATCGCTCGATACTTTAAAGAGAACCAAATGATGACATATGAGGAGCCACACTGAGCAGCTTAAGATTATTAGGCTTATTAGCCTGTCCACTGGCTGCATGTAATAAATAATAAGCAGTAACATGGAGAGACATGATGAAAAGACCCAGATCCTGCTGAGGGATCACTATCACACCTTTTAATGGGTTTAATGAACGAAAACATCAGCTTTTGACCCGTGATGGAAAATACCCACACATGTTACTATGGATACCAAATGGTCTGCGTGCATGCATACGTGGCATACCCTGATCGATTACAGGATCACACCCCCACCAGATTTGGCAGACGGGGGTGTGATAGCGAAACCGTGCTCAGATCACATATTTGCTATCGGAAATCCGGACTGCTTTGGCAAACAAGTGTCACCGTGCTGGGGAGGCAGAGCCGCAGGTCCGGTTGTTCAGGCTGCTTTCACACCTTTTATCTGGGCTCAAATGAACCATACTTGGCAAACAGGCCGGGGCCCATATTAACCAAGTCAAACAGGTCAGGTCTGAGAGTAGATTAACAAAGTGCCCGTTACTGATCAAATTTAACGGGCATCTCTGAACAAAAGTGGTCATGCATGTGCGTCAATGTCGCGGCAGAAGGGTGTTGTTTAATGTGACGCTACAGTGGATGGAAATACTGGAGGAATCTGTGTGTTTACGCTTGCAGATGTCACTGAGGAGCAGACTATTAACCTTGGCGAAAGTCTACGCTCTCTAAGTGCCCTTCCAGTTAAGCTTGCAACAAATTACTGTCAACGGAGCAAAGTTTTGCATCTCCTCCTCAGTTTTTTAATTTAGCAGCGCATTAACTAAGACTGTGGATTGTCAGAGAGCCCAGCCTCGGTTCATCTGATTTGCATAAAGTGCAGTAAAGTAACATTTGATGCCAGACTGTTTGGACGTGCGTTGCACATATCTGAAAAGCAGTGAAGCACAAAAATAAAGGTTTCTGCTGCCAAACATGGAATACTGATTCAAAGAAAAGCCACTTTTTGGATAGTGAGTGTATTCATCCTGCAATGAGAAGACACGGAAATGTGTGCAAGTATGAATAGATGAATACATTACCTTCAACAAAAGGATACAGAATCAGAGAAATACCTGGGAAGGTGGAAGTGATCTAGGGTTTTTTTCATTCTTCACATCAGCTAAATGCAAGAATCACAACACACTCAAACACCGACAGGTCGGGCTGTGTTAAGAGGGACATTTGAAACGTCTCCCTCTCACACACAAACACACAGCTCACACACACACACACCAGTGGCCTCTCAACTCTCACCTCGTGATGGAGGGAATAAAATGGGGGGGGGGGGGGGCAGCAGAATTTACTCCTAAAAGACAGAACCAGTGTTGCTCCGGTCTGCTGTGATGTACCAGACACAGTTTCTAGAACGTGCATGAATTCAGGCTGAAGGGCACCAAACAATGTCCCCATCCTGTCATTTTGACTGTTCCCTCAATTCCAAAGCCGATGGGAACATTTCTGCTCTAACGGTTAGAAAGACTGCTGACTTTAGCCCCCAAATTCATTTTACATTGTGATAAAGTCTTAATCTTAACGATACCACCGCGTTAACTTTATTTCCCTCCAGAGAAGAAGCAACTGGTGAAAAGCTGAAGATGTGTCAAACTTTCTTGTGCATCATTGGTCAGTCAGGCTGGTGAGCCGCAGTTTTGGATGGCTTCATTTTGCCCTTTTGTGAACCACTCTGTGATTACGGAGAGGCCTAAAATAGCCAATGTATTTCTCCATTGGCGTCATTAAACCACAATATTGTTCAAAAGATGGACAGTTACACTGCCCACGGTTAAATCATTATTTTATAAATGTTATTTAAAAACCATTACCCAAAGAAGATCCATATGAAATCATTTTCCAAATAGCGCCGCTATCTGCTTTGGCGACGCTGACTTAGTCTGTGCTCGTAAAAATGGTATTATGACACACTGAGTTCCATTTCGATATATTGCAATGCTGTAAATCACCGCACTTCTCATCACAGTTTCATAAAGGTTTGCTCGCTCTCTTCTCCTATCTCTGCACCTACGTGCATATAATATACATACGTCACACCGTTTTGGAAGCTCTCAGGTAGGTCACTTAGCTCTTGCATTCAGCTATGATTACAAGGTGTAAGCCTCTATCGTGGCTTCCACCGCTTTCATCCAGACGGGCTGGAAAACAGCTGTAAACACAGAGCCCATGACAGGGAGAAGGCAGACGGGGATTTCGATGTCATTCCTCATATCTAAAAATAATGGGACAGATACAAAAAAGCCATCACACATTGTTGTTTAAGCCACAATTGTTATCATTCTAGCAGGGGGATATAATTACTGGCATTGAGATCCCGTCTGTGGCCTTGTTCGTAAGCAACCAGAAAGCACCAGAGAGCATCTGTCAATGCAATGTAGTATGATCAAAGGCCTAAACATTGCACAGACACACACAGAGAGAGACACGTACGCACACGCTCGCGACCGCAGAAACCACGGCCAGGCCAGGTGAACACTGCCTCTGCTTATCTGCATCACTGGAGCTCACAGAACGAGAACAGAGCTAATAAATAACACAATCCCTTTTAGTTTCATAGAAAACGGCAAAGGCCAACATCTTAAAGCGGGATTAGGTCATCAATCAGACAAAGAGAGAGAAAGCTAAGTGATTAGCAGCGGTAGTGTCTTTGAGCAAGCGCGACTTAAGGGTGAGGGGCACCGCCTAGTCCACTTCACGCCGGTGTACGCCCTCTTAAAAAGTGGTCCAATCTCAGCTCTAGTGTTCATAAATAGATCAGTAATTGCTTATTACAATACAATTAGGGCAAAGGAGATGAGGGAAGGAAAGATGCTTAGTGCAAATGTGGAGTGACAGGCCCAAGCACTCAGACCCTCTGGATTACAGTAGCCATTTTCAGACAGGCAGAAAATGAGAGCCAGTAGAGAAAGACAAAGGAGGGAGCAGGAGAGGGAAGGAGGCAGGAAGGAGTTGGGGGTGGGGAAGGGTTGTCAGGCACAGGGCAGAAGCTAATGACAACCCTGGCTTCAACTTGCGCAGACGTCTTTGAAGCCCGGCTCTGATCAGAGATGTGATTGCCACTGCTGCAGGGCCACCACTCCTATATTAACCTACGCTAACAACCATTCAGTGAAAGTCGCGGGCCCGTTCCGAAAAACACCTTCTGCTGCAGCCGACCATCTGTGGACCGGCCCCGAGTGGTGGCCAAGATGCGAGCGTGGGCCACACGTGTAAGAGATGCTGTATGCATATGGCCCCCACAATAACAGTGACAGTCAGGCTGAACATGAGGCCGGTTAGAGCTGATTAGCTGCACTTCCCTCCACAACCCACTACAGTTATGAAGATTGATAGAAGCAGCTTAGAGCTGATTATAGGGCCCATGAGATGCATGGGCCCATACCCAAACAGCACATTCTCACTGCATTCACAATGAGCGCAGCATGGAATCACAAGGCACAGGCCAGGCATAAAGCGAACGTTACAGGAATAAGAGGCAAATACGAGACACGGACAAAGCCAGAAGTGCTCTTAAGAGCTTTTCGGGTTATACGAATATTATGGTAATTAGATGCTTGCTTGTGGCTAAAACTGGCACAGCCCACGTTATGAACATTTAACAAATTTACAAGACAATATATGTGGAACATGACGGGGCATCTACAATTCACTCCAGGGTTATGAGAAGCAGCACGCATGCCTTCCTCGGTTTGTCTGCCTAGCGTGTAGGATAGAGCGCTGTCTTATGTATTAAAACTGCGTTTTTACATATTTTTGTAGACAAAACGGTGCAATGGGACAGAGATTTTACTTTTGTTGAAGAACGGGCGCATTCGGTATCATTCTAACATGGCACGATGACAAAAGGGCATCAAAATAGCAACGACCAGGCCAGATTATCTCCTTTAAACAGAACGTGCGTCCTGTTGGCGACTGTCGGATACCGACGATACTTTAAACCCTCTGCGCTGGGCCGAGCTGCAGTTTGATCCGGTTCAGCCTCCCACATACAGGAGACTGAGTCAGGACCCTGCAGTCACTCTTGCACAGCTATATTTGGGACGGGGCTCGGATCGTTCCGCCACAGACCTTTTGGATCTGAGTCTTTGCTGCCCCCTCCCTGTCTTTAAACTTTTAAATTTTTCAAGCTTTGTTCAAAGTGAAAGAAAATAGAAAGCCAATAACGGAGCAAACCCGTAGCAGGGCTCTTAAATGATGGTAAATATACTACGTACTATTTTGGTCCAAATCAGAATTAGTTGATTCTTGCAGTTTAAAATTGTCTTTGTGCGAACAGAATGAAAATGTGTCAGTGCACGGGGGGGATGTACAAAAATCAGACTAATTTAAATTCTCCAGGTGTAAGATAAAATAAAATCTATTTATCCCAAAGCGCTGAACAACGGAACCTACTAAAAACACAAGAGCGAGAGCCACAGAAAGCGTCCCTCTGTGGTAAATGTTCCTCTGGCTGGGCCCTTTGAGTGGCAGCCTGTTCACTAAGTTGTTGTTCTCTTGCGTGACCCTTGACACTGATACCAAATGTTAATTTTTGTAACAAGACCCCTGTCTAAGTACTGACAGTAAGCACTAGAGGGGAAAACAAATGGGATTTTAACTTCCAATTACAATAATGGCTTTTTATGACAGGCCCTCCAACTGCACACCTACACCACACACCTCTCTCTCTCAGACACACACACGCACACACAAACACACGCACACAAAACAGAGCCGCTAGTGATGCTAATGATCATGGAACCTTATACTCTACAAATGTGATGGTGTGAGTGATTGGGACAGAAAAAGGAGAGATAAAGAGATGGTCTCTTACATCAGCAGGGATGTCCCTTGTTTAAGCTCTAAATTTAGAGTTTTCACACACACACACACACACACACACACACACACACACACACACACACACACACACACACACACACACACACACACACACACAGAGCTGGTGGTAACCCTGCATGCACTCTATTGTCAAACTCCATTTTGTTCTATAATCCTTTTAAATCTGTAGTTTTCAAAATAAAAATAATACAATAAAAACTGTATTCTTTTCTCCATTCTGTAACTAACTCTTTTCTTCCTTTTTCATGCTCAATGTTCTGTGTAGTAAAGATATTTTTTTAAAAAATAACACATTATGTTAATTAACTTTGAGCCCATCACATTTCTCTGCTTGCTCGAAAATTATTCATCCCAATTGTGCTCTAATTAACACAAAAAGTACGTTCAAACATTTGGGATGCTCTTATAAAAGTAATTATTCAACATTTAGTGGATTCTTTCACGACTATAAAGCGTACATAGAATAAATGTAGTCCTTTCCTTCCGGAGGATTAATTTTTAACTGTCTGACTTTGGTCCAGTCCTACAGCTGCAGTATATTTAGCTATAACTTTATGTCCTAAATCTGTCCTCTTTCACACAGTTTCTTCACCTTCTAACGTACATCGCAGAGAGCCGTGCAAAGATTTGCAAAGCAAATCCTCGCCGGGAGGAGCCCAAACAATGACGTGCGGAGGACGCCTCCTTGTATCAGGACCACTGACCCTGGCTTCCCGCACCGACCTTGAGGACTTCCTGGTTTCGACCTGCTCCACGCCCACACACCTGAAAACTTTGGTGTTTACTGCCGCGCCAACATAAATTAACTTCAACATGTCACCTTGAGATGTGAGAAATTGCAAGAAGCACATTTTTCCACAAATCATTTTATTTACCAGACAAGATTAATTGATTGATTGGCAAAATAAGTGGCAGAATAATTACTCATCAAATAATCGTTAGTTGCAGCCATAATTAATTATGTAACCATACAAATGATTTACAGAGAATTTTCCTCACGCTGGCGGTAACAGCATTGTTGTCTAAAAATAAACACGGCCACATATGACTAACTGAACCTTGTTAATCATTTAAGTAAAACAAACTCCAGGCAACTGCCAAGATGATGGAAACACGCTCCATTGTACTACAGAGTTAATTGTGTGAATCATTGTTTTCCAAAAATAAACTTGTAAGTGTGCATCATTATTCACAGCTACCAAGGTCATCGGGCCCTCGGCGCCCTCCCAAATGTGATTTCGGCTTGCTGTTGGCGACGATCTAGCCTTACAAACTCGGGTCTTTTCCTTTATAAATAGCAGTTTTGCTTCCTCAAACCCGGAGAAACGGTGATGAAAACAATTTTACACGGATGCTTTTCTGAACACAGGTCACCACTGTCACCCAACACTTATTGTTCCCAGTTTACAGCTGGGTATATTTATACAGCACATGTCTGAATTGGATTTGTCAACATCAGAATGGAAAGACACAATCCCGAGTTTTGGCAAACGTATACAACTGACGAGATTCCATTAAGAGAAACACCTTGTAGAGCAACAAATTTCCACTTCCGCATATTAAACGACATTGAACATTCTGGGCTGGTAAACAAGTCAGTGCAAACAAATGCAGTGCGCTTGAGTAAAAAGCTCCTTCCTGATTGTGCCCTGAAAATAGTTGTATCTCATTATTGTGGCCTGCATGTTCAAACATCCAGGTCTATAATTTATAGGTGGAGCCTGCGTCACGGACTGTAAAACGACGGCTTATTTTCCATTGATTCAAGTTGGGAGGGAGAATATTTATGACTTTATTCCCTATAGTCCAAGGTATGCTTGTGAGATTTTGACAGCATTCAAACTTTTACCAATATGTCGTACTTTTAAGGTAAAACAGAGTTTAGTAAATGCTGACAGAGAGATTCAAAGTCAACTATATGGAAATATTTTAAATTTGGAGCTAAGGCATCAGCATTCAACATTGCTTCCTGTGTGGCACGGCCTTTTTGACAGTGGTTTAAGTGGCCCCAGACAATAAACGTGATCCACTTAATTGATGTAATTAAAGTTCATCATGGTGAGTGTTTGCTGAACGACTTCTAAACCCTGAGCCTCTCGGCTACTCTCCGGAGGAGAATTGGGTGAGCGAGGAGCACTCCAGTTTTTTTGTCATGCTTCACAGGAACCTAGAATTGAGTGGAATAATTCTCAGCTCTTAAGCGTGCTCAGAAGAGCTCTGCCACGGTGTTGGACTGTGTCTTCCTCGGTGGCGTGAATGGCTCCCAGGCAATCCTGTCCGGTCGGCGTCCGGTTACCTGGACACGCACATCGACTCGCCCCCATGATACGCAGCCATTTAGTGGCAGGTGATGCATGGCAGAGCGAGCACAATGATCCTGACTAGATGTCATGTAAGAGGGGACTGTTTACACTGTGACTGTCTGTGTGTGACGATGTTTCTTGCCTTGTACTGTCCTTGATGCACCCTGCTAGAGCTGTCTGGAGGTGACTGGAGGATAGCAGAAGAGGAGCTATAGAAAAGCCAGGAGTAAATTACTGCTTTGTGTGGTTCTAGATATTTTGTTCTGTCATCTCTGGTATTATATAAACTGCTTGTGGCTAGTGGAGGCCTCAGCTGCCGTGAAAATAGACCCCAACTGCCTCACTCCAGAACAATCTACTCCAAATCTTCCATTTGTGCCCCTGAGCAGTGGCAGAAACAAACAAAATCCTCCTCCTCTTCACTCTTTGTCTGTATTTCATTTCCTCTGAGGAAGAGGGCTCTCTTAAAATATTCAGCCACTTCAAAGTGGCGTGTCACACTGACCAGGCTATTTTCTTTGATGAGCTCTAGTTCTAATCCTTCAATGATACATCTTCTTCAAATGGGGCACCCATCAGAATAGTTATTGGTTAAAGAATCTGGTGGGGAGGGGGGGGGGGTTGCTGGGATGCTAAGTAACTCATGAGGTGTGAAAATCGAGCGCTGAGAGACTGTGATCAAATGGATTTTTCACCACGGACCACACGCACCCTTCACATGCTGCTGGGGCACAATCTCAGTCCCCGGCATCGGCTCGGCCCACCTGCCCCACCTGTGGTGTAATTCACTCTCCAGCTAAAGCTGGGTAGTAGGCCTGACCCCCACAGCTCTGGCCACCACTTACTGCTGACCTCCAGCGAGGTGCCAATGAAACGTGTCCATTGAGTGGTGAGCGGGACAAACTCCTTCACCTGCCTGCTTGCTGGGAGCTCAACATTTTAAAAGAACAGCAAACATATCAAATGCAGGTTAAAAGCTGCTGGGGCCTGAGAAATGCCCTGCAGCAAATGCCTGCACTCCCAAGGCAAGGTGCGATTCACTTTTACTCTACAAGGACCTGATCTAAAAAGAGATTTAATTTGTTAAACAAGATTCGTTGATAGCAAAGTCTCTACAATTTAGTGAGTGGAAACAGGCTGTTGAGATGATTCTGTGTTATTTAGCTGTATCTGGAACTCTGATATTGTTTATTTGTCGCTCGTATGACTGTGTATTTAACAGGAAGAGCTAAACTTAGAGAGCCGGTGGAAGGTTTCTTTCGGCCATCTAGTGCTGAGGTGCACAGCGACCATTTGATGTCAAGAGAGTCCAAACCAAAGGTTGGAATTATGGTTGACATCCCAGACAGAAGCACGCTCGCTGACTGAAAATGGAACTCTCCTGGGTGGACATATCAAATATTACAAAAGCATGGCCATTTGACTTCAACAGAGTTGGAATAATTTTGTATCAAAAATAAAAACGAACCAAAATTTCGCGAAATCATAAAAGCTTATTAGAGCTTTAGTGCAGCGACGGTCTGATCTTTCACTCTTCCTACCTTTATTTCTGCAATTCAGTAAGAAAAATGAGCCTTTTTGTCCTGCAAATATTTTGACCTTTAGAAAATGGTGCCAGAGCAACTGCAGAGCTTCCAGAGATTTAACTATTCTTATTTCTGAATACACTATTCATTTTTCTTTGTCACCTCTTTCTCTCGCTGTCTGTGCACTCTCAGCTGTGCAGCGCCTCGTCATTTACATAAATGCACGAAAGAACAAAAACGCGGGAACTGGAGGAGCCGGGCAGACTAATAACAGTCCATTCTGCATCTGACAGCTGGCTCCGCACCAGGTGAACGTTTGGCTGAAATCGCCGGTCCGACTCTACGCGCGGCCACAGAAGAGCGACGGCGGCATCAACAGTTTGGAGCGTGAGAAAGAGGAGGTACGGCGAGAGCGTGTCAGATTAGAGTCCACTGCAGTCTCACGCTCACAGCAGGAGTCTTGACCTCGGGCCACGCTCCAGATTTGGGGGGGTTCCAGGTGTATCCAGCTTATCAATTGCGCTTCATGAGCCGCCCCCCCCTGCTCTTCCTTTAGAGCCAGCAAACACAACCACTGGGAACGGAGGCCCGTGCAGGGCGCACACGAGCTAAAAATGGAAAAGCAATTAATTTTAATATATTTCCTGTCCAGCAATCATAATGAATGGACCAGACTATTAGTGCTGTATAGAGGAACGTCAGTCTTTTCCTTACGTTGATGTCTTAGAGTAATTATTTACACGTTACAGTATTTTTCCATTCTGGCGCTGAAGCGCTCAGAAAGCAAACACATAGAGGTAAAACTTAAGAAAAAAGTGATACTGTTGGACCTTTTTTTTTTTACTATTTCAAATTGGGTCATGAATAGCATTTCATTTCCAAGAGTCTATTTAATGAATGTAATTTCCTTGTGCATAATAAATGTGCTACCATAACGCAAATGTGAAATTCATTAACCATTATTACATTTATGTCAGGTGTGGCAGGAGATCTGTGCCACTGTTAACAAATTCATTTTTAAAGTTAATTAACCATAATCACCAACATACATACAGTATAACATTTCTTTTTTAAATTGTATTGGCAGTGGTCGCTTAATTTAAACTTAAACAGCACAATATCCCACATCTAATGACACTGGGACTCTAACCTTCTCATTACTACTATGAACAGCTGAAAACAGAGGAACAACTATTTCCCATAATTGCTAGATGATCACATTTCCACAGTTCATCATCATTATTTCCACCCAGGCAGATTTAAAAGTAGGTAAAATAAAAAAAATGTCGCAAAATATGATCTACTTGAAGCAAATAAATAATTTACAGTTGCTTCGTGCAAGCTAACAATTTTCATCAGGTGCTATTTTACACATCTCAGACATTAAATAAGTTGTTATTTCCAATCAGAGCCTTCAACATAATGCAGCTCTCCAGCATGTCCGAAATTTTACATGTGCCTCAATTTAAGCTTTTGTCATTTCCATCCAGTTCAGGGTCTCGAGGCTGGTATCAATGAGAAGAATATAAGCATCATAAATTTGAAGAAGCATGTCTAAAAGATGCGGTAAGCTTCCAATAACCCTGTTGTTGCAGGGCATGTGCCAGCTCATAATGCATTGATAGAACACACCACGCTTGTGTATGATACAAACAACACAGCACAACAGTCATTTCTTGACTGTTTGCACTGTAGCCAACTGCAGGCAGCACAGAGCTGCAGAAAACAGGCTTAGACACAGAGTTCTACACAAAAACCCTTCTTTTCCATGAGCTGATCCTTCTTTGTTCTGCATAAATGCCAATTACATAATTCTCTCTGGCATGCAAATCAGATTAGATGAGGCCATGGCAGATCACCTATACCGCTCGGTCTCGTACTGCTTCCAAATCCGCAAGAACGGAACATTTCAACACAAAGATTTCGACATCTCTGTGTTATTTATCAAATCAGCTTTTAATTGGTGACGCAATAGATTAACACCGTCTTTGAAGGGGCGTGCGTGCACGGCGCAATGCTACCGCAGCAGTACCATATAGGCATTTTCTGTGCCTTCAAATGTGACTGTTGCTACAAAGAAGCCAAGGATGCTGAAGTCTAGCAGTAGGAAAGACACAATTTGCATAAGATTTTCTTAAAGCAGTCTCCCCAGATTTCAATCAAGGACTATTTTCAGTAGTGTTAAGTTATTTCGAATGTTGGAGGGCGCCCACATGCTGGTATTTGATAAAATAAAAAGCTATTTAAAATTTCGAGGGGGGAAATATCAAGGGTATCATCAAATGTTAGAAATGTCCAGGAGTATACATGACATACAGTATCAGGGGGATATTTGTATGCTGAGAATAGACAGTGACATTCAGCTTGTGGGCACAGATATGCAGAATCATGCTGGGAAGGGGAACCGATGCAAATTAGCAAATCGAAGGAAAGTGACACTTTGCTGGTGGCTGTGGAAAGTCATCAGTAAAATGTTGCAGCAGCGCACAGCACAGTCAAGAAAAGCACAAGAGGGCTCTCACGATGCACGTGTGTGTGGCTAAGAGCATGTGTGTGTGCTTTCCTGTGTGCACATGGGTGTTTTAGCCCAGGGAACTAAAGAGGAGAAGGAACCAGAAGCTGCCTGACAGCACCAGAACCTGCCCAATATGAACTTAGAGGACGCAGAGACAGCTGGGGAAAAGGAAAAAGGAGAAAAGTACCATGACGGTACTGCGATGCATTACTCATGACTTTGCAAGGAGTGTGTGTCAAGGAATACTATTATACTGTAATACGCAATTCAAGCAATGTGAATGCATCTGCTCATTTATGTATGCATGTATGCACTGCACAGTGTGAGTCAGAAGGAGGAGCGACATCAAAGATGCACAGGCTAAGAGGGTTGTGACCAGCATCCACCCAATCAGAAAGTGCTTCCTGTTAAAAAGCTATGAAAAAATAACCGATTTTAACAGATTTAGTTTACTGATGAGAGCAAGGAAAGAGAGCTCTGAGCCGAGGATCCAAACAGCTGTGCTAAAAGGGCACAGGCCCGGCAGCTAGAGCTGTATGCTGCAGTATACATTAATAGTTACCCTCTTCAGGGCTCACTGTTAATGGGGTTATTAAGAACACAAGACCAGTGACATTTGCTTAAAATTCCGATTCTATCAAACATGGAAGGATGCTAAAAATATCTAATCACTTTCTTTATTTTACAGGCTTTAATATCCTGTTTTGGTTTTGTTGTTATTTAAACAAAAAAAAAAATTCAGTAAAAATAGGTTTTTAAATTAGCTAAGACATCTTATTTAACTTCCTCTTCCAAGTAAGCATTTAAAATAGGTGTTTGTCACCTTGTGCATCCAGAGACACACTCATAATTCCTGCCAGTTGTTAGCACATCTGGGCGTGCACATGGCGTTAGCATCCTTTGCTCTGTAGCCAGCAGACATAGAAAACAGGGGAAAAAAGGACAACAGATATTTGATGCCTATATCAAACACCGAGAAATGTCCCCACTGCAGGCCTGGCTTCAGGTCCTGAGGACAGATACAGACAGATACAGATCTATAACCTGCGGCATTAGCGCCTAATTGACGTAGCAAAAATCGACAGGGCAGGCATCAGCCGTGCGTGACTGTCGAGCAGTCGTAGCTAGAAGGGTTAAAGGTGATGTCAACACACAGGCGTGATGCACAACCTGCTTTTATTTTTGTCATTGTCTTCCATTGTGACGCTTGTCTGCTTTCAGAGCCCGAGGAGGGCTGAGGTGGACGGAACGGGACGGGCTGTGCTACCAAAATCCTGCTTCAAAAGCAGGAGCCCACTTGCGTGAATCTGAAATGCCTGCTTGGAACAGCCGTGCAGATCTGCTATGAAAAGTGTTAAAAATGAGCGAGAAACATCTGAAACGCAGATGTCTGGCGGATGTTTCTCATAACGCTTCTTCCTCCTCTGACATGGCGAGCTGTCTCTCCCCTATTCATATGTTAATGCTCAATCAGGACGGCCAATCCGGAAGCTTCTCCAGCCACTCCCCCCCCCCCCCCCCAGGTTTTCCCAAGCAATCAATTTACCTTGGAGAGAGATAAAAGCTTAAAGAGTCACATAAGAGGCGAAGGGAGCAAATGGTAATATGAACTGAAAAAAGGGAAGGAAAGAAAATACCAAGATGGGAAAGAGGCAGTTTGGGAATAGCTGGATAACGTAGGTATAAACAGACAAGTCTGTGCCTACAATGGCTGCACTGAACCTCATTCTCATCTAAGCTGAGTTTCCCCCTCTGCAGGAGGGACTTCCAACACCTTCAGCTGCAATATAAATGTTAATGGGGTTCAGGGAAAGAAAACGAGGCGTAAACAAACAAATGTGGTATTCCATGCTTTGGGGCAGCAGGAGGGCCCTGCCATTGAACAGTATATCTGTGTGTCAGTGTGTGTGTGTGTCAATGTGTGTGTGTGTGTGTGTGTGTGTTTACTTATGCATGCACTATGTGAATCTAGAGGGAAGTGGGATGAAGATGGGGCTTCTTGTATACTCATTACAGGACAGACTTTAGTGGCCCCAAAACAGCCTTTTGAGAAACTCCAGTGACATTCAGCCATAGGACAGAAGACACCAAAATCATTCTCTCCATCCTAAAGAAAACAACCAGACAGCTCTGAGGCTGAGAGCCGCTTCAAATGGAATTCCACTGTCACTCCTGAACGTAGGAGCTACGCACACCAAGCGTCGGAAGCCAAAACAAAACTGGGTCTCCATTTAAACTGAGAGCTTTCTAAACTGTCAAAGGCTTTCACAGACATAGTGCTGGGGGGGGGGGGGGTGTTGCCTTGTTACTGTTCGCTTTCGGAGCGTCGACTGTCCTTTACAGTATACAAAAGTGAGAGGACAGTGAAAGAAGAGAGGGGAGAGATGAAGAGTAGGTGGGTGGTAAATGCTCACATCCTCATTCTAAGCACACAGGCAGCCATAACTCTCTGTCCTGACTTGTTCAAAGAGTTGGCAACCTACAGACCAATTAGACATCACAGGGCGGCTTGCACAGCACCCGGCTCTCATATAAACGGCTCGCCATGAATTTTTAATCAGCTATAATTCAAGGATTTAAATAAAGATCAAATTCTTCCGGCTGTACTCAGAAGAGGTGTCTGCTGCTGCTCGTGTGTGTGTGTGTGTGTGTGTGAGAGACAGAGTGAGTTTGCATGAACGTGTTCATCTGCCTTCCTGAGCCCCTTCCGCCATCCTCCTCTTCCTCTCCCCATGCTCCCGCCCTCCCTCTCCCCCCAATCCCACCTGCCACTGTTATGAGCAGAAGCACGGCAGGTTGTCTAACCCAGAGCAGAAAATTTCCTGACTGACTGGTTGACTGGTTGACTGGTTGGCTGCCTGAGTGGCAGCATGTGAAGAGCAGGAGACAGATCTGCAGGGAATCACTGACAGATGTAATTAATGAGGTCATACTTGGAGTTGGCAGTCCCCTTCATATCCAATTCCTGCCGATCACAACCGAACACACCTGCAGCTCAGGCCAGCGTGAAAAAAACAATACCCCTTTATGGCGTGGAGGGAGCAGAAACATATTTTTAGAACACACTCTCCCTCCTGACTCTCAGAAATGCCACAGGTATTAACTAAACGGCAGTGAGGCAGCAAGTGAACGTGTGATCGAGCTTTAAACGCTTCTCTTTTTCAGGGTTTTTTTAAAGAACCGTAATTTAAAGATTTCTTTTTGTGACAGTGCATCTTTTTTTCCAGTGGAATGGTAATATGTGACACAAAAAAAGGGTTCTAAGGGGATACTTTGAAACGTTGACAGCCCTTTTATGTTAATTATTTGTCATTTTTTACATGACGCTCTGAGATGGGCTGAGAAAGATTCATCTCAGTGATGTGAAAAAGATATACGACTATAAAAAGTAAAAAGATACTGAGGCTCACATGAGCCACCTCAGCCCACGTTGGCCTGGTGGAGAGTTTTATCAACAAAAGCAATATTTAACATTATTAAAAGTCATGGTTTGCTGACTTTTTAAAGCACCAAATGCCTTCTGAAATCCATTGCTCTATTTTTCACCTGTATCTAAAATGATTAGTTTGAGGGATTAAATAATGCAGCAAATGTTACCTGAAGGGGAACATGATGGCTCTGTATACATCCGACATACACTATAATATATGTGGAATATATGGCCTATAGAGCTTCAAGTCAGAAGTGAACAGTCCAGATATTCTGGCCTTGCTGATTTTTCAAGTGGAGCACAAAGACAAACATGACACGTGTTATTTTCCCTCTAAACAGCAACATTAGAGTATGATTTAAATAGAACCTTGGGCAAGTGACATTTTCTGTAGCTCTGAATCATTCCTGGCAATCAAAGCATATCCGCAAAGCTTTGAATATTCAATAAAGGCACAATGTTTTTTACTTTGCATTGACGGCGTACAGTATATGACAGGACAGAAGCAGATTCAAATGAGGGACTGGGCTATTAAAATGCAAACCTTCACCATGTTGTGAGACAGACACTGGCCAGAGTATGATAGCATATAACTAAGCTAATTACAAATTCAAAGCATCATATTACAAATTCAAAAGTGTCAAAGCACCACAGTGAAACATTTCATGAATATATGGGGGGGTTATCAAGAAATGAGTGCTATCCTCATCGCTAAAGCTCAATTTTATAATCTGTCTGTTCTTTACATTGTCTTATATCAAACTTTGTAGTTGAGGTTTTTAATACCTTTGAACAAACAGGCAAAGCAGCTTTGTTACGTGTCACTAGGACTCCCTCACTCATCATTAATATGGGGAAATATGTATTCAGGTCAAAGATATCAGGTTTTCCCTCAGGATCCTGTCAGTCTTCAGCCATTCTTAGTGCAAACATGCAAACTAGCAGGAGTACTACAGAGCGCACAAAGCAAATACCACACATGAAGGAGAATGAGTGCGCATTTATGTGCGCACCTCCACTCTCTCTCAGCACGAGGCTGACCAAATATTACAGCTTCAATGGAACACTTACTAACCTCGAAAACAAAGGAGGACCTTGGCAATGCTCCTGTTATCCATCACCTCTTCAGTCTTGCATAAATAACTCTTAATAAATAGCATCATCATGTCAGAGAGCTCTCATCTGCATGGCCGCCCCTGCAGGTTCGGCCTATTTTTCCTCCAGTCTGCAGTTTTTATCCTCACTTGTTTTGCATTTTTACCTCCCTTAGCATTAACAGAGATAAAATACTTGGAATACAAGGTTCTTGGGACTCTCCAAGGATTTAAGACGCATGGTTCGGATACAGTGATCCCTCCACAAGCATTATGATGAATTACGTAACTCGTTGTGACTGACCATTTAGGCCTTAAAGCAATTGAGGTGGCGCCACCCTTACCTTCACGCCACAGTCAATCTGTGGTTGGAGCCACAGGAAACCAACCTTGTTGGGTGATATTTAAGCAATCTCTTTATTTACCTCTACTATGTTCAAAATGCCAAAATTTTATGGGCTCTTTTAAACACGAGACACATCTTTAAACACGACTTGAGGGGGATCTTTTATTTTTTATACTTGCTTTTACGTTGCGATTGTCCTCTGACCTCCACTCAAATGATCCCCAGCCTCACTTTGTGTAACGGTTAAATCTGTACCGTTGCCCAAAATTAGCACACAAATACAGTTAAATCATTAACAGCATTTGAACAAGATGAACAATTGTTCCCACTAATCAGGATTATCCTCTGAAAGTAGCAAAGATGGAAGCAAAGTAGGTCAACTGATGTTCAATATCACCCATTTTCTTCGCCTCTCACATTCTGACCATTCCTGCCTTTTTGATGATGAAACACCGGCCAGCTGCTGTAACACTTTTCAAGTGTTATCATTGTTCGAACAAAGCTTTGGTTGTGGCATTCATGTTTCCTACATTTTACTCCCCTTTTTCAACATTCCTTTTTCACATTCCACCTCAAAGAGCTGTGTCATGTTTTATCTGACCATCTCACGCAGAGCCTAGAGGACCTCTCCCTTTTATCTGACCACCTCTGTGTACCTCTCTTTTTCTCTGCCTTTTCAAACACACACACACACACACACACACACACACACACACACACACACACACACACACACACACACACACCCTGCCAGAGGGCTACAAATATGTTATTTTTCTCAGTAGCCAAAGCAGAGCTTACTGTTTCTTTTAGTGGAAATATGATTATTAATAAGGTTATGTTGCCCTTCTAGGGAAAGGTTGCCATGAGATGTCATGGCAACAGCCTTTGGAGAAGAAATTTAATCAATCAGCACTTAGGGAAGATGAGATCGAATGACAATAGAGAGGACCATACAAAGAGTTTCAATAATGACATGTGGCTGAAATGGTGGAGACAACCTCTGCTTCACCTGCACAAGCACTTGTCTCCCTCCCCCCCAGGCTTCCCCTCGCCTCCACTACCCTTATATAGAGCTATTTCTCTCACCGAGAAAGACAGTGGTTAAGCCCTCTTGACCATAGCAAAGTTATTTATAGGCAGAGGGGTTCCACAACAGATAACCATTGTCCATAGTGGGAAGAGGAAGGAAAACTGTTCATTTAAACCCAAAGTGGCAGCAAAACCAAGTCCAGAACACAACACATCGTTAAATAAACCCTTTTGTTTGGGAAGGCCCTTCGATGTTGCAAAATAGATAATGAGGTGTTATAAAGTGTCCCACAATGAGTTTCTGAAGTACAATGACTCCTGCAGGGTCCAGTAAAGTTACAGGCATTTAAGGATTCTGTCCACTGGTCTGTGATGAATGATGGTGGAGCCACTGCCAGTGTACTTTAGCAATGATAGCTTATAGCTCCATTAGCCTGTAACTACAGAACAGGGTCAGAGAAAACGGTGAACCCCTTGGCAACATACAGAGCACCAGGCTGACTATAGTGGCCACAAAGATTCATTAATCTAAGATGATGAGTCCTGGTAAGTGTAATTAGGTCTCCTGACACCTAAAAGCCTCGCAAGAATTGTGCTGGAGCCCTTTATGGCAAAAAGAATGTCCCCTGATGTGTTTGCAGTGGTTAGCAGCGAAACAAATGGAGCAATAAAATGGTGATATCACTGTTTACAAGCATGTCTCTGTACTTTCCTTGGGTGCTGCAGTGGGTCTGTGGGAGTTAATCATTCATAGGAAGCGGGTGGCTTTAAGACACAAATGCAACTCTTGCTGGCATCAGAGCTACCAGCATCACCCACACTTTCTATATATAACTCTTTTTCCATGGCTTGGCCATTTGAAGACTAGAGTTCACAAGGACATTTGCCAGAGGTGCTTTTCTCCTCTAACTATATTAGCTGGGAAGATTACAGTCAACACTCTCTAACATAAAAAAAACTTTTATCAACATTTCTTACATTTAGTCCCCATATATTGCATAGATAACAATCATACTATGGGATTGCTATGGAGGAGCTAAATGGAGTCTTTAAATCTCCAATGCTCAAGCACAAGAAAATTTGTAGAACAATAAATTCTCTAATAAATTGGCCTAGGTTTTAAATTATTGATAGAATTTATTGAAATCTGTAAATAATAGGTGAAGCTCTGAGGCTTCTTCTGACAGCACACAGACATTAGGATCAATTAGCCACTGTCCACTGTTAGATTAGTGGGAGAACAATCTCAGATTCTAAATCCTCAAACTAAATGGTTGGTTTTTATTATTTAAAAAAATCTTTCTTTTTTCAAGGGTCAGTCGCAAATTCCTGTCATTGAGAGATGGAATGGCCCGTTACTATATTTTCACAGGTAAAAACAAACACTGCTAAGTGAAAGCGTCAGACAGTTTCTGCAGTGAACATCATGTGCACCTTTGTATTCTCAAGCACCGTCATTGAGCTGAGAGCTACATTGTCCAGTTGGTTCTGTGTGGTGCTGCAGAGAAATGAGAGGAACACAAGAACCAAACACAACATGAGCCATCACACCCCATCAGCGAAAGGATGCCGTTCTGTTCTTTATGTTCATATTATTTATATTAATACAGCTTTATAATCAAGCCATATCAATTAACTGTAGTTGTACATCGCATTACAATAACATAAAAGTGAGGAATATTTTCTATTCTCTACTGTCTAAATATTTAGTACATTTAAAATCTCAAGTTCATTTGAACACAGTTGGTCTGGCAGTGGCACCATGTCTCATAACGGTATAACCACTAACTAATTATTTGATGGCAACCATAAATGTTTATGAGAGGCATGAACCTTCAACTATGGCTGTGGGCCAAACTGGAGCTCCCAGTGCTGCTGGTGGTCTCCAGAGACTTGACACCCATCTCTGCCAGCTGTGTTCGTAGTCCATCTAAAGCATATATCACTGTAACAGTCATCACCATGCCAACCAATGTAAGCTTACAACACAGCTAGTGTCTTTTGTAGCGACTCTCAGTTCCCAAAACATGGCCTACTACCTACTTTCTTACTGAAATGCAAACGGTAGCTTTGCTGAAAAGTACTAAAAACAGTGGAGTACGTTCAAGGGAAGGTTCTGGAAATAAACACATGTAAAGTAGGAGAACAAGACAGAGAATCCCATAGAGGAACAACCTAAAATCCCCAAAGCACCTCTCTGACGGCCCTCAGGTCGCCTGATGCACCCGGAGCAGATGAAGGTGTCCCTAAAGGCACAATGGCCGAGGTGTTTTCACTGCAGGAGAACGGTGCACAGGATCAGAGGCAGCGCTACGTCATTCCAAAGCATTGCTATCAAATGAAAATCAACTCAAAGGCTTCCTAACATGCAGGTATTACAATCAGAGCTGCACTGGAATGAGTGATTCGAGCCAGAGGGGAAGCAGAATCTGGTGGGTGTTGTTCTGTCAGCCCTTTATTAACCACGGTCAGTCGTGCCCTGGGTAGCATAATGGCTGTGTAGCCACAGCAGGATGTGCCAATGAAGAATCTGTTCCTTAAAGAACAATTAATAGGGCCATTGGAAAAAAAAGTATACAGCCCACACACTCAATTAACACAACCCACTTTCACACTTTCGCCTTTATTGTGTCCTAAAATAGTCGGGTTGAGTTGGCATGATTAAGCTGTGCTGCTGAAGGCTACAACACGGTAGTTCTACCTTTTATTCCCACAGCAGCCATCCCAGCACAGGCGGATTGAAACACACACCTCACAAGTGAAGGTGGACCAGACCTGCACACAACAGTCACTTTTGCTTGATGCTCGATAACCGGAATGAATCAATATTTATCAGGAAAGCACATGTGCTGACTAATGAAAGACTTACTATATAGCATCACATGCTGTGTCAGGACGAATGGCAATCAGTTCATTGTACAGTAAATCAACCGCAAAAATGCTTCCCTAGTACTCTTTAAAATGCAAACACAGTGTCCTAAAAATAACTCTTATCTTGCAGCAGTCATTATCATTGGGAACACTTCAGAAAACAGCAGCCCCACTGGTGTGTAAATAAACAGCGAAAAGCAAGAGGAAGAGGGAAAAGATAACATACGGCAGGAATTCTATCAGGAGGCAGGGTGGGATGACTCATGAAAATAAGTGACTTTGAGTTTATGTGGGGAAGGACAATAAGGAGCTTTGAAGCTCAGAGATTACAGGGAGGTGGCGGATGGAGCCGGCGAGGGAGGCCGGGTGTTACCACAGAAATGTAGCACACACTGAGGTACTCACTCTTCTGGAAACACATGTAGGGCACGGCGTCATCCACTCCCTGGAGGGACGCAACCATTACGTGAGGACAGCTCACCCCGAGGGCAAAGGGACAGGGACGGGGCCAGCGTCTCTGTTGTAGTGGGGCTCCATGCTTGTGCCAAACCAGTAGGCTCCATTCAGCAGCCATTTGTCATCATCAGATGACTTGTGCTCCTTCGGTCCTCTCTGTGCGTTGGAGTGGATCAGATGAGGGGAGCTAACTTTTTTCTAAAGGTGTAGGATGTAATTAGGGAGACTTCAAAGCGGCGACTTGAATCTCGAACTGCTCATTAACGGCTCACATATATGGATGTTCAAAAGAACGATCGGAACAATGTATGCTCAGCTGAGGGACTGTGACGGATGAATCAATGGTTAAATGCAGCAGCAAACATCTGCAGACCGCTGCACGTTAACATCCAACAGAAGCCATTAAACGCTTCCAAAATGAAAAGCTGTCATGGGCTTGGTCCCAGAAAGCCTACATTTATCTCTATTTTATCTAGAAAGAACACAAAACTGCAGCTAAAATTAAATATCTGAAAGGATCAAAACTAATCCAAACTGAGAAAATGGACGGGTTTTCTGATCGCGCACGCATCAGGTATCGTGACATCACGCCCTACTTCTGAACCCAGTTTACAGCCGCCCCGCTTCCGTGACCTGTAGTGTTTGCGGAGGCGCTCCAAGGCCTCCACTCCCAGGCTCTCCCGTGCGCTGTCAGCACCTACACGGCAGACACGCTGCCTGTACTGCCGAGGTCAGTGTTTGCATGCTTCAAGGTGAAATCTTTTCCTGGTAGATTCCGATGCCACTGTCATAAACAGCTGGATAAGGCCTGCCGGCCTATAGGTGGCTGCAGCTGCACACTGCAGCCCTCTTTGAAGACAACAGCCTATTTGCCCTTTATAGCGTCCTGAAGTCTAAAACGAGCCTAATGACCTGAGCGCATCAAACCATCATGCCATCCGCACACTCTGCTTTTTATAGCTCAGCTGGATTGGTATTTTGGGCATTTTTGCACCGCTCGTGCGAAACAGGACAGAGCCACTGAACTTGTCTCTGCGCACTGTCTGCGTCCCCATGCCGACTATATAAACATATTTTCACAGTCGAGAATTGTGCGAGAGCACATTTTGACAGTAATCTGCAACGGACCCCTCCAGCCACTCATTAGTGCTCTTTCAGTCCTGTTTTGGCTGTGTGATGAGAGTTAAAAGCTCAGCTTTTGCAACAATGAGGACAGGTTTCCAATGCAGTGAGTCCCAGCCACCAACAGGTGGGGAACTGAGTCATTTCCTGGGGAATTCAGGGAATATGATTATATATTACAAATAAAACAATACAGTACTCTATACTGTCTCTGCAAATTATTGTCTGTTTAAATGCACTGAATGAGTGTGAGACACTCTGCTGAGGCAGACACGCGTCGTCTGTTTACTGTATAAAAAGCACAGGACCGTTAGATCAAATATGTGTGCATTAAAAAAGATCTTATCTAAACACTCACAAATCTAACGTACAGATATCAAAAGTAAACATTCGTAAAAGTGATTGCTGCTTCTCGCCACGCTCCATGTTAGCTAACATGGAAATTAAGGTCTGATGAAGAAGGAAAAAAAAACTAAAACAGCAGACTGCATAACAACCTGTGAATCAGTGTGTTGAAATATGGCCCCAGATAACACCTCCTACAAGTGCATGTATAATCACACATGCACGGGCGGCGTGAGAAATTTTTCGGACGGTTAGCCTCAGCGTGATGAGTGCAGCCGGGGTCAGCGGGACTGAGTGCTCGGGAGAAGGGCAGACAGGGAATTCTAGAACATGGGTTCAAATAACAAACTCACGCCACAGGTGGTGTTCAGCTGCAGTGCAACCCCCCACCCAACCCCCCGGCTCTTTGCAGCTTGCGTAAAAGTATCCGTCATGTAAATGGATCAACTAATGACGTGGAAAGCAACTAGTGGAGAAAAGGGCAGATTGAAACGGGGTTGAGGCCTGTTTTATAAAGACGCACGTATGTTTAAACCTGGGGGTAAAGTACCAACGACATCGCTCGGTTAAAGATGTACATTTTTCGAGTGGTAGGTTGCAAAATCATTATTGCCCGGCTGATGTTGTCCGTGTCGATATAAAATCGGTCCTGAGCACTGGAGCAAGAAACCGAGCCATAAAGTCTGTTCTCTGTGGTATTACTGAGTATCAAATCATCTGACATCAGCTAGATGTAAAAAATGTTTCCCTCACTGCAGAAATACTAAAGAAATACTGTCCTAGATAATATTGTTGCGGAAGACGCGATGGGAGACAGGCTGTAACATATTAATTGAGTCCCACCACCGTAAAGATCACGGCGGCGTTACTGATATAAAACTGGACAAACCAACATTCATCAGCCATGATATGAAAAAAGAAAACATCTCTGCAAGTGCAAAGACACTTTATTATCTGTTAAGGGAAATTTGGCCGACAGTGTGTGATTAAAAAAGGAGTGAAGAAAATACAGTAAAAAAAAAGCCACGTGTTTCCAAACTGTGTGCCTGTCTTAAAATCCAACACAAGACCAAGAGAGAGTACGGCTGCTTCCCAGATCTGTGGCCCTTCCGTCCACGACGGAGCGCTCACTCGGCCATTACTGTGCTCCAAACTAATTCATGACCTTTATGAAACAACACGCAAAGGAAAAGGAACGTCCTGGCGCTCGGGGCGCAGAGACCCGGCTGTGGCGCTGACGGCTGGTCCTGGATGAGAGTATTCCAGAGTCATCATTTTGTAAAGATGACAGGTGCAGTGAAAACAGGGAAGATGGGGCAATTCCCAGACGGCCCGAATAAGGCAGCGCGTATAGTGTATGCAATGACGCTGATGGACGGAGAGCAGAGATGAGCTGCGCCATTCACGCTGTGAAGCTCACAGCCATGGAAAACAACTGGAGCTCTGCTTCACCTGGCCGCTAAAAACACTGACCTTTCCCCAAATCCAACGAAGCCCACCATTAAATGACCGTGACCATCTTTCTGGGCCAAGATCTCCCCATCCGTCATCACAAAATACATAAATCCATATATGGAAAATGATTTCCTTACAATGGAACTTTTTTTGGGGCCATAACTCTAATACCAATAAAAAGATTGAAAGTCATTTAAATACTATTACACCGAACATTAAAGTGCTCATTTTTCATTTAAATATGAGTGTACACTTGTTGCAATGAACATGAATATTTGATCAAAGTGAGATTTGTAAATCAAATCAAAATGTTCATCTAGATTTTCACTTTAGCTACACGTCTGACGGTTCAACTACCAACTACTTGTCAGTGTTTAAAAATATGCTACATGAGGAAGGAAATTCAAACCATTTTTGATTTTTTGACCAGGAAACGTTTGCCAACATTTGTATTTGAGCAGTTTTAGGCCTTAAACAAAGAGCTTCTGATGGAAAGTTGAGATCAGAGATTTAGGATTTGCAAACTCAGCAGCTCTGCGATTCAAAAGTTGGCACTTTTTATCTTGTTTTATTTTATTTTTATCCTCACCATTAAGGTGCTATCTACTCGGAGATTCCATCCCTGAAAATCTCATTTTTGAGCACCATCGATAACTCATCTGCTACAATAGAGAAAGATGAAAAATGTCATGTGGTATAAAAGACTTTTCATTTCCAAAGTCTATTAAATCTAATAAAACACGAAATAAATAATAAATAAATAAAATAGCAATTTCCTGGAGAAACATCTGTGGATATATATTAAAAGAAATCTGATACCATCTTGACAGGCAAATTTCCTCTTCACTAAATGAACCATATTCAAAATGAGGAATTTCCATATAAAAATAAGTTTCAAATTTATTAAAGGTTTTAAAGTCTGCCATTTCTCCCTCTCTCTCTCACATCCTCAGACACATTTGGCCTCAACGTGTCTCCCTGCACAGAAACACTCGGTGTGCGGACAATCACCAGTAAACTGGAAGTCTGGAAGAACCTGGAAATTTGCATCACAGTATGTTTACCTGGAATAGGGACGAAGAAAGAGGAATTTATGAGTCAAAAATAATGAATCCCATGATCTCAACCCACGATCTGATCTTCTGGAGATCCAGTGCGGTTTATATATGAAGGAGGTTTTTAATGTTAGCATGCAAGCATAAGGGTGATGAAGCCATCAGCAACAGTGGTGTGGAGGAAATTAAATTAATTAATTATACAGACGACTCCCAAGACCAGAATTCACCAAATGTCACAGTTTGAAGAGTGTTGCATTTTGTTGTTTATCCAGATGACAAGGATGGACATAGATGCAATTTCAAAAACAATTGCGGAGTAAGATAATCAGAGAGAATGTGGAATATCAATATTGAAATGGGGTAATAAAACAATAGCAACAGACAGACCTGAGATCGGTGATCTGTCATGGTAACAACAGCTTTTAGTGATTCAGCCTCAGCCCTGGTGCAAGTGTAAACTATAAACTGGTTTACGCACATAACTCAGGTGGCGCTTTGTTATATATGCTTGTGTAATTTAACAGAAGCACTCCAAACAAGCTAATAATTTTATTCCTGTTTATATTCAAACAGGGTGAAAAGCCAGAGCCAGACAGGCTGGCTCGGTAAACAAAGACAACAGCGCATTTTCTCATTACCCAGGTGCGTGAGGAAGGCCAAGGCACAGAAATTAGTGCGCAAGAATTACAAGGAAAGCAAACTTACTGGGTCACCTGTGGCACCCGCTGATTTTCATTTGAATATTACCGGAAAACACAACGACAATAGATTGGATTACACAACGAACCTCCGTCACGCTCTCCACCGGCCACACGACAGAGCGATTCGCCTTTGAGAATAATATCGAACTCCAGATGAACATAAGGACTGAGTAAGGATACATTTTCAATTGTTTGCCAAGGCAACCCTGCACACATGGCATAGAAAAACAACCCTCCCCATGGTTACACACCTGTACAGCACCCCCCGAGAGAAACCACAAACCCTCTGTGACAGTTTTAATATTCACGTTCTCACCATAAGATTCAAGCTGCTCTGGTTTCGCCGTTAACACTTCAACCGAGGAAGACCTTGATGCCCCAATAAGATCGAAACCCTCATGCACATTAGCGTTATCGTTCATTTAAAGTCTTTGTGAGAGCAATGTTGTCTATACAATAGACAACATTCTTGGGTTAAACACTAAGCGCATGGAATATGGCTGTAATGTGCCGTCCTGTGAGACAGTGTTTAGTGGGCGCAACAAGATTCCACTTGTGTCTCCTCACTGTTTCATGCTGCCCAGTAGACAGATGCAAATAAGCTTCTTTAGCTCGGTGGAAACGAGTGAGAAAAGAACACTTCATCGTCCAGAAAACCAACTGCTTTCAACATGAATCCACATCTGCTGTTGTCTCGTTTCATTTTTAATGCTGCTCATATCTTTAAGTCGATAAAAAAACCCAAAATAAATGTTGTTCGAGGAATCTGCATACCATTAGAAAGAGGTTAAATGATGAAAGAAGCCATAATGGCATAATAAATCCTCATTCTCTTGGTTGTGTATGAGCTGCGAACAATAAGGCGCACTTTTCAAATCTCATTTGCCATTTTGTCGATGCGCCATTAACGGTTCTCCGTTATCACGTGTGGATGTGTACGAGAGGAGCCAGTTTAAAGTCATATCAGATCTTCTTAGATAAGCCCAGCTGACATTTATCCCCATCACACATCACACTATAAACTACTGCCGAGCAAAAGTGCGGCGCGTGGAGCGCACTGCTATTACACAGACAGACACCCACCGCATCATTTATCCTGCCCATAAATCAGGCCCCTGCTCCCCTGCACTACCTGCTCCTCTTGTCCCAGCAGATCTCTCCGACGTATCATTATAGCTCATATACCTCGACTAAAATAACCTGTGCTGGGCCTGAGGAGGAGCTGAAGCTGTGTGGAAGGAGAACCGGTAGCCTCTCCTCTGCCATCTCTGGAAGATGCTTTGCATGAGAGCATCAATCAGGCCTTTGATGTACTTGTTTCACTGCTGTTCTGTCTTGTGTTTGCAATTAGTCACATCTGGGCTTCTCCATCCATTCCGCTGCTTCTTTATGCCTGTGCGTACGATGCAAAAAGTGTAAACAAAAATGATATTTTGCACCAATGTTGATAAGTGGAGAGCTGAGCTACTTTCTTTTGCTGCTGAACATATGGAGGTCCATCACACATCCATATAACCCATTAACGCTCCATTTCCTGCCATGACAGCCTCTTCTTTTTGGATGCGAACAAAAAGTATCTGATCTTCAGCTGGAGAGATGTAAGATGGAGCAAATATGAGCAAAACTGTGCATCGTTAGCCTCCGTCTAAACTCTGCTCGTCCTCATAGTTAAAATGAGAAAGCGTCTCATCTGCAGAAGGTACGTAAACGTAAAGACCAGAAGCTACAAGGTCAAAGTCTAGAGGGACTGGAGATGCTCAGCAAGGCAAAGTAATGCAAGGGACCCCTATTGAAGCAGCAGTCAGGCCTGTCTCAGCTCACTGCTCCCCCCCTTAACCTCGCCAGCACTCGACTTCTGATCCAAGTGACAACAGAAACTTCAAACTAATATCAGCTCAAGCAGATATAACCCTCGTCCCAAATCTAATGAGAAGATGTTTTATTTTAGCGTTACTTTTGGCTGCTAAAGGCACTTTTCTCCCCTTGACTGCCCGTTATTCCTTTACGGTCCCTCGCTAGGTGTCTCCATTTTGAAGAGCAGCAGTGCTTGTTTGAGAGGCTCTTGCATCACACCTGTTTGTTTAAGCTGCAAATGACGCTGGAGACGAAGCGTGCCCGTCTCTGCAGGCTGCTCAGATACAGCCAGTAGTTGCCAACAACACACGACTTCTCCTTTTTTTCCCTCCTCGTTGCTGCTCATCCTCTTTGTCTCTCTCAGTCTAAACAGGAAAATGCACAACACCAAGATGTGGTTCCTGCATATACAGCAGAGCAGGAAATACTCCCAGAGCACTTCAACTCAGTCCCATGGATAATCTTTGGTAAAAACACTCTGGCTCGACTTACCCAAATAATACCAGCAGCCTATTGAGAGATTTTAAAAAGATCAGGGCCGCCTCTTCAGGGTATTTATTACATTTGATGAAAGAAGTATAGGTTAAAAGGCACCAAACCAGAGTAAAAGGCAATAAAAATATTTACCCTGAGCGATTATAAGGGCCAGCACCTCTAGATCTACATCTGCATACTCCATCATCACCAACAGAGACGTGGAATTTTATTTTTCCACGGCATTATCGGAGAAAAGGCCCCGCGTTTGTGATTTTACACTCACAATAGGTTACGGATCACAGCCCTGCTGTCAGCGGTCAACACTTTTCTCTCAAATAGACCCGAGAGGAGTCAATCCGTAACCTCTGCTGTGCATGTCAATTTCCAGTTTCCCAGATGCATCAGACATTAAGCTAAATTTCGTCTTGCCCACATGAGCAGGTCCGCACGGCTCACACATAACGAATGCGTCAAAGCACACAAAGGGCAGAGGCGGCTTTTTCTATCCGACCACCAACTAGGTGGGCAAAAGGTAGATCCACACCACAGAACAGCGAGTTTCTTAGTGCTGGATGCAGGTTTTGGTTTCTTAAAATTAGCTTCTATTTTCTACAGTCTTAATCCTCATGCACACAAGTTGCCAGGAGTGACTGCTGGGATGCATCTATATTTTTAAATATATTTTAAACTGGTGATTTGACCTTGAGCTGTCATTCATGGTTTGCTGAAACAGAGATTCAGTTTTTCAGGAGAGAAAACCACTCCAGTCCAGACTGAAACTGATTTTACTAGTTTTTAATAGCAACAGGAAATGCCCCCCCCACACCAGATCTTGATTAATTTTTTTGGGATGGCGTCAGGGAGGTCCTCATTTTCCAGAAAGGTGGAAAATGGTTTTAAAGTAACGATCTTTGCTGCTGACAAACTGACTGGATCGCCCTGAGGGCCTCTATAACTGATTCTACCATTCATGACCAAGTTGGTTACAACAGACTGCACAGAAACAAAGAGCCAAATATGTTATGCATGGATGCATGCAGCCAGAAAGCTGTAATTCCTGTCTGTCTGTCCGTCCACCCGCCCGCCCGTCTGCCTGCCTGCCTGCCTGCCCGCCTGTCTGCCTGCTCGCCTGCCTGCCTGCCCGTCTGTCTGCCTGCCTGTCTGCCTGCCTGCCTGCCCGCCCGCCTGCCTGTCTGCCTGCCTGCCTGCCTGTCCTGCCTGCCTGCCTGCCTGCTGCCTGTCTGCCTGCCTGTCTGCCTGTCTGCCTGCCTGCCGCCCGCCCGCCCGCCTGCCTGCCTGCCTGCCTGTCTGCCTGCCGCCCGCCCGCCCGCCCGCCTGTCTGCCTGCCCGCCCGCCCGTCTGTCTGCCTGCCCGCCCGCCCGTCTGCCCGCCTGTCTGCCTGTCTGCCTGCCCGCCCGCCTGCCCGTCTGTCTGCCTGCCTGCCTGCCTGCCTGCCTGCCTGCCTGCCCGTCTGTCTGCCTGCCTGTCTGCCTGCCTGCCTGCCTGCCCGTCTGCCTGCCTGCCTGCCTGCCCGCCCGCCCTGTAGACCCACATTTCTGTCTCTGACAGAGGAAAGAAGGGCCCTCTGTTCCAAAAGTTCTCAAACTACTTTGTCACTCGACTCTAATTTGCAGTAGAATAGCTTGGGGAAAAAGGATTTGACATTCAGATGGTGAAGGAAATGCCCCATGCAACCTTCATGCCAAAGTTGTCCGTGCTCTTTCAGTCCATGGGGTGGGGTACCTGATGGCAAATAATGTATTTGCTGTGTTTTCATTAATATTCAGCTACAACATTTACTCTGATTCTAGACACGGGCGCCAGTGTAAATAAACCATTTGCAGCTTAAACATTTTCAAATATGCAAGAGTTCCCCGGTCGCTTGACATTTACTGACTTGGCTGATCAATACATTAAAATGGCACATTATAACCAAAAGGTAAGACCAAGGCGCATTCTGAGGTACCTGATAGTAAGCTGATCCATAATCACCTTTATTCCTTTACACCTTTAGCACCAGGTGGAATTTTTTTTATGCTCCTGCTTAAGACCCATTCTAGCTGGGAACATCTGTGAACTGTTTCAGCCATCACCCTCGGTACCTTTCTGAGGGTTTTATCTGCAATAGAAATTACCCGGGAGGCCCCACAGGTGAGTCAGGGTTGGGTAGTAGTCTGGACATACACCACAGAAATCACAGGGCAGTCAAAACAAAGCACAGAACTGGAGATACAGTAAAAACCATGCATCCAGAAATTCAAATCCTTTCCCCCTATAACCCATTTTTTTACTTGGGCTATAGTTGAGACTGAACCAGCCAACCACGCACTGTGGAATAGTTAACGACATTATGAGCTGCTGCTTACAAAATGGTAATGATGGCTCCTAAAGCAATCAGCAGAGCGAGCTGGTGCATTTTTCCCTTCCCTACTTTTCTTATTTCAGTCAGATTTGAGTGCGTTCCTGCCCCAGCTGTACGTATGGTTAATGGCTGCAATGGACTGTCCAGACGCTATTGCGTCATCAGCCATGGCGGTTGCTTTATTCATTTGTTCCATTAACAAGTGCAGCTTAGCGTCCGATATGCGAAGCTATTTTCAAATCTGCAAATAGGTTTCACGGGCCGGGAGGCCGAAATGACACGAAGAGTGAAAGAGGACTCATGCCCACCTGATCAGGGGGGTTTGAGCCAGCGTAACTAAGGATTTGTATTTCAGTCAATTCCCAAAACTGTCCTACAAGAGGCAACAATCTGCCGCAAGGCGTGTGGAGTGGCAGAAACTGAATAGAAGAAAAAGTGATGAGACAGCTGAAGTAGTAGCAGCACACTCTCTGAATTATTCAGCAGTTAGCACCTGTAAGCTCTGTTCACAGCATACATACGTAAATGTGTAAACGCCTAGAAAATAACTGGCAGCGTCCCTTAAGGGTCTGCAAGTAAGTTTAATTGGGTTATAATGCTGTACCCATTAGCATGATGATGGAAATCTCCATTATGTAGAGAAAGACTAAGTGCAACTCTGATAAATATCTGTATCTATATATATCTGCAGTGAGACCAAAGCTGTGGTAGAACATTCTTCTATTTTTGCATTTGGCGACCTGCTATGATATATGTATGCTTAAAGGCTTCCTGTCAAGTAAATATAAGGAGTCAACAGTTAACCTTTCATCTTTTGAGGTTTCCACTCGGAACAATGCGGTATTGTGTTCATTCTTGGGCCTTCTTTTGATCCAGCAACTGCTCAAAATATCTTTTCACCAAAAATTTAAAGCAAATGTGTTTGTTTGGTTCTTGAGCGAGTCCAGCGGATCCCGTGGGGGGCCATATTTTTAAGAGTGCGCTGTGCCTCACACCAATCTCACATGTGCCTTCATAAATCAGCCAGAAACTGGTCCCAGGTGGACATTTGTCCCTCCAGCTCTTCCTACCATTTCCAGATGTCTGTCAGTCCTTTCAGAATTTAAGCTTGATTATTAAATGAAAATATCAATCTATCTTTCTTTCTTTCTATCTATCCATTTATCCATCTTTCTATCTATCCATCTATCTGACCTTTGCCCCCTCTACTCTCACCTTTCACAGCCCTCCATCTGTGGGTCTGGGGGCCAGGATACCTGCCATCCAAAGTCAGTAACATGGCAACAAGTCAAAAGGCCTTCATGATTGTTACACGGCGGGGCGCTGGCATTCACTTCCCCCATGTGCTCCCCATTTCATCCTCGAGGCCTCTGGCCCCACCCAGGAGCCTAGACGACCTTGACTGTCCTTTGCTTTCTCAGCTGCCTCTTTCTTCCCGAGTTGCGCAAACAATATTCCACCAAAAGAGCGGGGTAACTTCCTGTCCTTTTGTCTGTTTTCTAGGCCAAAGGTGCTGTTTATTGCACTCCGCTGCGTGATCCCGCCGTCTATACACATGGACTCTTTTTGATGGAAAACGCTTTATTTTCACAAACACATGGAGCAGAATTGTGTCACGACCGGTCTTTGACCAACTGCCTGTTTACAACATGTAGCCCAGATTTCCTGTGAGGTTTTAAGTGGGTCACTTTACAACTAAAGATGACATAAGTTCTACTTAGTGCACTGTATTGTACTAATAATGGAAAAAACCAAGAATTCTGTTCCTCACCTCTTGGAATGAAGGTACTGCACCATTTCTGAGTGGACAGTTTGAAGGTAAAATTGTTTGCTCTGTTTTAGGCTTTGCTTGAATTTTTTTTAAATACTTCATCTTCTAACCATTAATGTATCAAGTGATTTTGATTATTTGCTTTATCGGATACCGTGCAATTTATTTTCAGTACATCTGTTCTTGCAGTTTTTAAGACCTTAAATTCAGGCTAATTATTACTTGTAAAACCTTTGCAATTTATAGGTCGGTTGCATGGCAGCGAGCTGACAACACAGCCATCCAGTTTAATTTATCAAGCTATCTGAGATCAGTTGAACAGTAACCGTCAGCTAGGCGAGTGTGTCACCATGGACGTTTTTGGAATAATAATTCAAATGGGCTATGAGCGTGAATCATAATGATTTCACGCTCATTAGGTCCTTATCAAGTTACATTTGACACAAATACTGCCACAGGATGGTGCAAACCCTCTCAGTCTCTCTCTCTCACGCACGCACGCACACACACACACACACACACACACACACACAAGAAGCACAAGTCAAAGCAGTTCTTTAAAACAAAGCCTTTAAATCAAAGATAATCAAGATAACTCTTAATAATTAATCAACAAAATTGGGGACTCAAACATTGAAGGCAAAACCATCCTCAGCCCTACAGTTTTATATATTATGTTATATTGCAAAAAGATGAATAAAAGTGAAAGCCACACCTATTACGGTCTAACTATACGGTCATAAAAATTACATTTTTATACACTGGATGATTTATCATTTGTCTGAGCACAGGGACAACCGCATCAAACAATGTAACGCTTTAGGGAGATGCTAACCTCACCATCTTGTCAAGTTCTCAGTGACAGAGAGAGAAGGACTCGACCAGAGTGAAGGAGCCAGTGGCAAGCTCATCGATCAAAGACGAGGAAATGTCAGACGCGGAGCGCGAGGCAGAGGTTTTATGCATGCCTCGCGTCTCCTACAGCTACACCTCCCAGGCAATTATTACTATGAAAAAGAATTCTCTCCGTCTCCATTACACAATTCAAAACCAGTTACTCACAGTCAACAAGAGTCTGTTAAAGAGTATTGGTTTCAGCCCAGTGGGACCCATTTCACTCTCAATTACCAGGATGCCCTTAAAAATGGATTCACTTGACCCTTTGAGGTATTTTCCTGAGTAAATAAAAGCAGATGAGAATCTCTAATAAAAAAATCTGGTTCCTTTCAGTGACATAAAGATCATTTAATTCCCTCTCTTCCCTGTATGCTCATCTCCCTGCAGACAAACATAGAGCATCCGTAAGGGCAAAAACCCAAATTCCTGTCTTAAATGATGACAAAAGAATTTCTGCCAAGTCTTGAATGCCTTCCAAGGGACAAAACACATTTTTATGTGAAGCCAGTCAAAACAACTTGCAGCTTTTTGTTTCCTCTCTAACATTCATCGCTCTGTTTGTACAATTAAATACTGCAAATTAGTCAGCGTGCCACAGTCCCTTTCTCCCTTCTGTTGTCCTCAGACAGAGGGGGGGGGGGACCTGAGTCAGCTGCATCCTGCTGGAAGATGTATGGAGAATGCCATTTTAGGAATTTAGGAATCTCGTGGGAAGGCTGAGCTGCTCGTCTTACAAAAAACGTCCAATCACAATTTTTTCTTTTAAAAAAAAAGCACGGATTTATGAATCCTGGGTTCCAATCAACAGTGACTGGCATTTACCATGATTCACGATGTTGAATCAGAGTGAATGGCACGCTAATTACTCTGTCCCGTTCTTAAAACCGCGAAGTAGGGCCACAGCGGGACGCCACTTTACAGGACAGGGAGGAAATACCCCACCCTTCATTATCAACATAAACGAGAGGTAAAGGCAGGCTATAGAAGGCAGGGTAAAGGAGTGGTATTACTGGCTGCAGACAGATAAGAATATGTTGTAAATGCAATGATAATGAGGGAGACCTAGATAGAGAAGCTGCTCCACTGTTCAGCCCATTGAAAGAATCCGTGCAAGTTCAACAACTCAGGGAGGAAGCTGCATTCAAGTTGCTTTTGGATTGTTTTTTTGTACAGTAAATCAAGCTCAGAGACAGGACAAACCTCTCTAATTTGTACCGCTGAATGTTATCAAGATGGCAATGATGGCGGTGGGTTTTAAAATAAACTCATCAAAGATATCATTAAATCATTAAAAGACCAGCATGTTCAGACAGACGCCGAGCTGCCGTGAAACGTTCTGTTTCCTTTATGAAAACTGAACGGTTTGAATGCACCCTGGCATGTAATGGGGCTTTTTCTGGCTAATGTGTTAGCCACAGGCTAACACGTCTCATCACAAAAGTGAGATGAGTCAAGCTTGTAAGGTGCAGCTGAAAGCACTCCAGGGCGGAAACATAATTTCTGTCAGTGCATGCCATATTGTAGTCAAAAAATGTGAAAAAAAAAAAGTCAGAACTAAGAGGGGTGTAATAAAAGGCCATGCTCATTGACAGCACCACTGCAGCTGGAATTTAAATAGCAAAGATATTCTATTAGAACCTCAACAACCCCCTAATTTTATGAAGTCCAACCCTACCAAGCTGAATGATGTAATTTGAAAACGCTGTCAGTTTAAATGTGGCCTTTTGGGACCAGAATATGGTGGGTGACATTTAATTGGAGTACAGAGGAAGCTGTGGCAGCAACGGAGAGACCAAAGTGATGGAAGAATCCCTGACATCCTCACGTTTTTCAGAGCGATAAATAAAACATGATAAACAGGGAATAGTAGGGCCACTTTGTCTGCACTCTCCTCCCTTTTTAGTCCGGGATGTCTTTGAGAAATATCTCTAAATTTAGCGTCAGATTTATCAGGCTCTGGCAATCCGTGGAAAAGGGGAGCTTGGGAATAGAGAGAGCAAAAGAAAGAGACAAGGTTGAAACGTATCTAAAAGACAGGTGGAGCAGACAAAAAGATTGAGGCTAGTGGAGGTGGAGGGGAGGAGGGCATTGTCTGTGAGATCCTGTCCATCACCTGCCACGTTTAGAATGAAAATACACTCCACTAATATCCGTGAAAAACACACACGCTCTGGCACAAAATAGACCTGCACAGACACCTGAGGAGAAAGAGACGTAAATTCCAATTAAACAGGTAAGGAAATTAAACTTGTTTTACTGTTATAAAGGCACCCAAGCAGATAAAGACTGCAAAACCACGGTGGGAAGACGGGACGCAGGGACAGAGAGACAAAGTTGTGTGAGACAGAGGCTCACGCAAATAAGCTACAACAAAGAGAACGCCAGCAGACGAGACAATGAAGGTCAAAGAGGGCACTTCCACTTCCTGTCTGCTAACTATCAATGCTGAGCCTCATTAATAGCAGTGATTTTAATGACTTCATTACCACTATTTACCACTTATGAATGCACAAGTCGTAATGTTTGTTATCACCAGTGAGGGCCCGGTCTCCTTTATGCAAATAGAGTATTATAGGTGCGCACGTGATGTGCTGCTTTTCCGATTCAGCCTGTTTTATTTCCTCCTAATAGAGTTATCTTTAGAGATAAGGTTAGTGAAGACGGCTAAAAGAGCTAACAGGACCAACTGTTTGTCTAATTTACTCACTGTGTATTCTGTGTGTATTTAAATAATTCTGAGTCTGCTTCAAATGCTGAAGGACTGCATCATATAATAAAGTGGTTTTACTGCTCTGGCCAGGGTTCTCTGCCTATTTCGCTGCCATATTCCATTCGGAATGAACGGAATTTTCTAAATAGCTACCCTGGATTTCTGTTCAAGATGAATTCAGCCTCTCCTTACTCACTCCCTCACTCTCATCTGTTTTTTCCACCATGCAGGTTCACTTTATGGTGTGAGTAACTGTCTTTTTAGGAAGGATACTAAAATAGCCAGTCCATACTGTTCCACTTTGTAGCACCAGTCCACACAGTGAGACACAAGGCAGCCTGCTGATTGGTTCAGCAGAAAATTGTCACCTCTGTGCAACAGCATCAGCAACAACATGAGAAAAGTAAGACTCAAAATTTAAAGAGGCCATGCAGTGTACTTATAGACAACCCAGAGAGACTTTTCCATTACTGGCGAGCTAAACTGTGTCATTCTGCTGAGGTGTCACACTAATTATGTCGCTGACGCGACTATCAGCCTCCAACCTGCAGCGCAAATGCAAGTCAGATCAGCGGAAACGCATACAAATCACCCTGTCGAGTAAGATTCATCCGAGGTCGGTGTTTGTTCATTTACTAAGGGCATCTCCTCGGTATTACATGGGAGATTAACTGGTTCCGTACGGAGGCTTTAACTGGGAAAAAAGTCATCAAGCACCTGTATTCCCTAATGACGTATGCTGGTGCTTCCACTCTTAGTCAATTAGAGACCTAAGTGGTCGTTACAGTCCTATTCTGCTGAGCTGTTGTTATTATTCTCTTTTTAGAATTTCTCAATATGAGATAACAGCTTAAAGTCGCTCACGATTCCAGTTTAACATTGTGAAATCAATAAATCAACTGTTAAATAAGCAACCATCAGGAAATCATTCCAGTCACCCTATTTTTCGCGGATACGGCAGATACGTGAATTAATGTGTTGTAACTGCCCGTATTCGTTTGACAACAGTTAATGAGGAAAGAAGGTGAAAATAATTTGGAGCAATATAAATGCAAAGCGACCAGAAGGTCAAAGTTGGACTAATTAAAAGTGCTATAAAATCACTGGCTGCAGCTATCAATTAGAAATCACAAAATGGTCTTAGGCGGCAGTGGCGAGGAAATGAATCTGTCAACACTTTTCATTACTGTATGATAACACGGCCAGAAAATTAAGTCACAATCTGAGCATTACAAGCTGGACTTGACCTGCTTACGCGTTCCCGCCACTCGATTATTTCACATTCTGCATCTCTGCCATGGCGACGCGGGGGAAAAGGGGCTTTCCTCCTCCCTCGCCGGTTTGTTTTTGCATTTTTCCACAACAGTGTCACAAGCGGTCGTCTTTTAATGAATCAAGGTGGAAGCACAGGCAGTGGTGTAAATTTGTGTAACTATCCCAGCTGCCATTCCAGAGAACATCTTCATTTGGTAACCCAAGTTGCCGGCACACCTGCTGTGCTGTTGCCAAAAGAGGCTGGGTTAGACGGAATAAATTACCGGTAGATGTGACGGGGTCCTGTGTCAATCCCACTCAATTACATTAGGTCCTCTCTTCCCCATTAAAAGCAGCACCCTCCCCACCACGATGCAATGACAGGTTGACCATAAATGAAACTCTGGACTGGCTGCTGTTTAAATCCAGCATTAAAAAATAGAGGTCCGGTAACAGCTGTGTTTCACACCGGAATGAGTTTCCAAGATATACGGTGAAAAAAAAATCATTCGCTATAAATTCCGAAATGTCAAAAATGGCTCAATAAATCACCTCTATGACGGAGACATGACAATGGCATTAATCATGGAATTGATGGGGTGCAGTAATTAGTTCAGCTTTTCTTGGCTTTAAAACAAACTGGGAGCGCAGACGTACTATTTAATCGGTATTTAAACGTTTCCTTTTGTGTGATGAGCTGAGTGGGTGGCGCAGAGACCGAGTGGTACAACAAGGTCGCCATCAAAAAGACTCTGAACCGCATCAGCTACCGATGCGAGCGCAGAAATACTATTTTTGTTGTATTCCATTCAGTTAATTGGCACCGTAGCACATTTCTCAAGCAGGGGCTGCGATTGTGAGGACAGCGTATACGGACACATTCTCTGATGATAACTACCGTTTTATTTTACTAATTAAACATCGATTACAAGCCTTTTGTGCAAATCCCTGTTTATGTGACTGCACAGTTCGGAGTAATTCTATGTCGTGTCATTTTAAACTACAAAAATGATTGCTATTGTTGCGCGGTCCATTTTGTTATTCGCAGCCAAAGCACTCAAATATAACAAGCCACATTTGTGACTTCCAAACTTGAAACCACAGGAGCATAGAGTGGAGGATACACTTGAAAACAGCATCACTCTGGAGACAGCTGAGCATGAAAAGCATTCATTTCTATTATGTATGGCTGTAAAAATCACTTTAAAACTATTCATCCATACGCAGCTTTAGTTCTGTGAAGATAACGTAGACGAGTTGATAATTTTTTGAATATCTTTCCCCAGTCTGCCTTTGTTATCTGTGCTGTAGTGCAGATTGTGTGCCCACTGTTTAATGACTAGCACGCTTATAGATTCACATTTTCCTACATACAAAGACCTTATTCATTCCCTTTACATGTATCAGTCATTTAACAGTGATATATGTATCTTCCCACTGCTGCCAGATTGTGTTTACAGCTGAATTTGTTTCTGAGTCGAATTGAACACGAAATCTAATCTCTAGGGCACGCACATAAACAGACAAATACAAATTACAGAGAGCCTACATGCACACACAACACAAATATATCCAGATGATAAAATATGATGTGGCTGACATTGCCTCCAATGAATAATTATTGGCATGAGCCAACATGTCAGCAGTATAATCATGAATGATGTGCAGAAGAGAAAGGTCACAGCTGAGGACCGAGGCATTATGTAGAGGAACAGCTAAGCTCTTTACTACCCAGACTTAGAGGCAATGCAGCATCGAAGGCGTCTTTAATGTGCACTTTTCTTTTCTCTTCTTTTTAAATCAAACAATTCGACAATCCTGCCGTAAGATGTTGTCATCATTTACGATAAACCGCCCAGAAGAGGCGCTGAAAAAAGAGTCACCGGGTCCATTTTATTTCCATTTCGGTTGAAATTTGTACATTAGAGATGTGAATGACAGGCCGCCCCACATATGACTGCAGAGACAAGGAGCAGGTGAGAGTCGGTATAAATGCAGCCATGCGAAGGGCCCAATGTTCTTCTGCCCATCCGTCTTACCGTGCTTTGTTAGCGCTGAAACCTCAGATTCTATCGAGTTCTTCCTATTATTAAAAAAACTACTGCGTAGCTTTTCTGCCAATGGGGCCATTTGGGAGCTATTAAGCAGTGTCTGGGCAATGCACTAGCATAATAGTTGCCTTTCAGTGGCTCTCAAATCAGGTGGGAAGCAGAGAGATGCAGAATGAGGAATCTTATCGTATGCAATTTGACCACCTGCACTCAGGCTGCATCTATGACATTGTTTTTAATAACACACTCGAAAGCATTCCTCCTGCTGGCCTTTGTAGCTCTTATCAAGATCCATCTTTAGCGAGCTGCAAAATTTCCTCTAATGTTAATTAAACAACAGACGATTCAATCCAATAATCAGGTTTCTGCTCCAGAGTGACAACCGTTGAGCATCTCCCATCTAACAGATTCTTAAAAACTCCAAAGAGATAAACCAGAAGCAGATTGAAACAGGGAACCTTCCAGCTATTAGGCAACTAACACATCACACATTCATTGAACCGCTCCGATTCAGAAATATTTACTCGGACACCTGTAAAGCTCCGGCTAAAATAAATGGAAAGGGAAGAGCAGCGGGAGCTACTGGCCATCACTACTGATCAAACCACCAACAATGGTGCCCTGAACAACCTGACAGGCCTGTCTTGCTAAAGGAATATCATTCTTAATCTGTGAGGTCGGGGCTGCAGACAAAAGAGAACCTACAAAGCATGAACTGTCACACAATGTCAAAGTGAGAAAGAACAATCTGGGCTGTGAGATTCCAATATCTTACGCTACAATGATAACGGGACACAGCCGTGACAGGAGACCTCAGCGAGTCGGCCCGCCGACCGTCCTCACAAAACAATCGGAAGTCGTACAGGGTGGACGCAGAAGGTTTAACACCTAGCGACCAACGCCGGGGTGTCAGAATGACGCCACCCAGTCAAAAAAGTCATGAACCTAAAGAACCTAAAGAAATCCCAACCGCTGAGGTTTCCTTTAAAGGTGTGCCAGAATGGCTACAAATAATTCCCAGCCTCTTCTGTTGATGGCATAAAACATCGGCCATGTAAACATGTACAACAATCGGAGAGCATTATAAAATAAAGGAAGTGTCAACTGTACTTTGGCCCTGACTTAATCCCACAGCGGGTTGCACTAAAGTCTTTACAGCCTCATCACCCTGGTCAGAAATGACAAATTATGCATTCAAATAGATCGTCGGGGATGTTGCTAACAGCCAGGGCCACCTCGGGGAGGTCAAAGAATTTGGAACCCCCCCCCCATTACACCTCCCTGACACTGAACCGTGAATTTTGAGCAGGCCGTAGCAGCTCGGCTTCATGTGCCAGTGTGAAAGAGAGTTCAGTCACGCTGTCAATAGCTTCTGCAGAGGTAACGACAGCAGAAGCTGGAATGTGTGTTTATTTTTATGCCAGGATTTTTTTTTTTTCCCCATTGGCTAAGCAGCTGGCCGGGCCCATACAATTACAGGGGAAACATTGATTCTTCTATGACCTTTCTTCCACCAGATGCTAGTACTGAGTACACTGCATATAGCTCCACTTGTGTTCGTAATAATTGCGCACAACAAGCTTGTATTGTCTGTATCTCCGAGAGCACGTGTGTGCACAGAGGCTTTGATAAGAGGTCTTGAGAGCTATAGTGAGGACCATGCCCTCCTATTCTCTGTCCTGGCTAGCAGACCATCCTCATTACTGTCAGTCAGCATCAGGTTTAGAGGTGCCAGGCTCCTGCACAGCCCTCTGTCCTCTCTAGACCCCACCAGCAGTGGCCTGGCTGACGACTGCCATTCGTGAGCATTGTAAGAAGCCCTCGATCCCCTAGAAAACCTAATTACTCTCCACCCGCAACCAAGGAGACCGGAGCTGACTAAGAGCGAGGCAGAGAAAAGAGGAATCACACACATGTACACTCAAATAATAAGTGCTCAGGCAATTTTTCAAACACCAGGAAGGTTGTGCAAGCGTTAACCGTGCGGTGGTGAATAAATGCATCGCACCTAGCATTTAGCTATCTATTGAAAAGTGTAAGAAGGCACACAGATTACGTTCATTGTGTTTTAAATGCATGCAAAGAGAAGTGAATGTCAGTGCATAGCTTTGAGGGGTCCTTTAAATGGGTCACTCAGTTGGTGATTGTGTCTGACCAGCAAACAAACAGTCATTCATATGTCAGTGCTCTGGCCCCGTTTTCATCTGGAGCAGTTCCACAGAGGCCACTGAAAGCAAAAGAGCTCACGGGTCAAGGATTTAAACCCATCTCCACCTTCAGCACACTAGCCATTACCACACATCTCGTGTCATGCTTTATCTAAAGGAAGGTTTATTTATGTTGGCTCCACAAGTGTTGTTTTTCTTTATTTATTCCCCCCCCCTCTGGCTTGAGAGGAGAGTGACAGCGAAGAATTCCCATCAACTGGCTTGTCACTTTCCCGTCGTCTTGTGTCTGACTCGCGGTTTCGGTGAAACGTCGGAGCGTCTGCTGGTGTCAGTTGTAAAAACCCCATTCCAATTTATTTTTGAGAAATACAGCAAATATCTTTTCAGTCGGGCATCTTGGTTGCTCACCGGGATAAGACCTGTGCCATACGCCTTGAAATGCGACGTCAGGTGTGGATAATAGGCTGCACAACAAAGCATGTCTTCTCTTTTCTCCACTTGGTGCCGTCTCCACTGTGAGAATCGCTTTAAAAGAAATGTCTAATGAAAAAAAACAATGTTCTTGCCCATAATAAATATTTGGGCAAGCTCACCGTCATAAACTGCGGAGCTGAACAAAGACCTTGATATGGCATCCGGCACCACATTAAATACTTTTGTCCTTGAATATTCTTTCAGACTGGTGCAGCTGTGCAGATCCGAGTTGGAACGAGGAAGCTGGTGCTTTTAATAAACTCACAGGGACATTCAAAGTGGCTGGCAGCGACGGAGGTTTCATTTTCCCAGCAGTGAGCCGTGTCATTTAAAATAAGGATCATTTTGAGAAGGGGGGGGGATATCATAATGCTAAATCTAGATCAAATAACTGAGCAAGGTGCGAGCCTGGATTTACAAGGTCTTGTAATCCTAAAAGACAGAAAAATCAGAACACCGAAGCGCAGAGACAGAGAACAGGTAAGATCAGGAGACGGCAAGAAAGGGGCGAAATGAAATGAGAGAAGTTTGTTTTGAATTCATCGGTAAAATATGCAGGCCGGTGCCTCCTTAAAGGGTCAGTGTATCACCTACAAACCAGCAGAGGTGTCATTAAAGAAGTAGAGTTTTGCTGAGAGGGGTGGCGGCAAAGTGATCAAACGAATAAAAGCTGGATTTGGAACACGCTGTACTGACAGGAAAATAAAGTCAATAAATTGCTTAATCTAAAGTCTTGTTTATTTGACAAAAACAGTTAATAACAGCATACAGGTGCTGTCAGCTAATGTGTTTGTGGTATTGTGGCTAACTAACCCTTCAACACACCAGTGTCAGACAGCACAGGAATATAAAAAAATAACTGATCGACACCAGCAGCTCCTGTTTTCTGCTAAGTAAAATGGCTGTTTTTTTGACAAAGCACTCAGGTGGCTTTGGGGAAAGCATAATAAGATATAATGGGTTTAATTTCCTGTCGGCTACTGTTGGTAATACACGGCGCCGTTTTAAAGTACCCCATACAAACCCACTTCAAATCCAAAACTATCCCTTTAACGCAGGGTGAGTTCGGGAGGTTGTGTATGTGCGCGAGTTCATCGGTATCGGGCGAAACTTGCTAGCATGATATGTTAGATGGGGACAAAGATTCTTCATAAGTGTAAAAAAATTCATAGAATAGAATAGAAGGTCTTTAGAATTATAAAGAAATGAATCTCTAGCAATAAAAATAATGTGTTTTGGTCATGTTATGTGTCAAACAAACGCACATGGCTAATGTGTAACATGAAAAATGCAAACTTAATTGTAGGGAATTTATTCGATCTACACTGAATATTATCTATGGCCATAGCGAATAAATAGCGGCGACATTTTCTGTCCGGATCGACCAGCCATACCTGAGATGGTCAGATATTCTTCTGCAGAACAGACCCGGCCCCTGACAGGAGCGGGTGGCGAGGTGGGGGGAGTGCTGGACACTTTGTCATTCACAGACAGAGGGGAAGATTGATAAAGAAAGAGGCAGAGCGAAAAAGAGAAAGTGACATACAAAGAGAGAGAGTGAGACAAAGAGAGAGGCAAAGAGAAAGCGAGGGCTCCAGCTGCCAGAGATAAGCAGACTCTAACAGCAGGCCATGAACAGGGACGCCACATTCACAGCCGTCACAGGCTGGAGTAAAATTCACTTACTTTGATCCTAGTTTTGAATGATGGCCCAGAATTACCTCCTCTGGTTTAGTGGCACAGTGCACCAGCCTCCTCGCTGACATTCGGGCAAAGCATTTAAAACGGGTCATTTTTGGGACAGAAAGCCGTCATCGAACATCCCTCCCCACCCAAAAAAAACAATGTAAATAAAGTGGCTATCTGGAAGTGTTGTCACAGATGCTGCAGCACACCTCTATTCTTCATCGCCAGCCTGCCTGCGGTGCGCTGACAACCTGTTCTGGATGGCTTGCATGGTAAATCAGCTCGTGGAGGTGTGAGGAAAGGGTTACGCCCCCGACTCTGGAAGGGGTCGTCGCTCCTTCCTTTCTTTTCCGTAACAAGGCGTCCCAACTCATCTCCCACTGAAGTGGCCACAGTCCCACTGGCAATTAAAATCATGCTGGGACACGCCACGCTCCTGCGCGCCTCCGTTGTGGGAAACAAAAGGAGTGGCGCCGGCCAGCAATTGAGTGGTAAATCTCAAGCAACCGCTACTTTGATTTCGGCAGGAAACCGGCCCCGTTCACATCTCTCGGCGCGAGCCTTACCGGAAGATATCAAAGACAGGCGCAGCGAGAAACTACCACAGCTCACCTTGCGCCTTTAATCACTCGAAACACAGCGGCAGGAGGAAAATGGCGTGCGGGTTTTTCTTGTCAGCAAATTTCAACATGCTTGGACATTTCAAAACAAAATCGTGAAACAAGGTTGAAAAATGTGACGGCTGACGTTTGTAACGATTGGTTGAGGAGAATAACTGTTAAAAAGCGTGTGTGAGGACTGACTGCACGGGGCTCAAACACACACCGACTGGCAGTTTAAATGCAAAAAAAAGAGAAATGTTTCGCAACCCCTATGCGAGAAAACGGAGACATCAAGGTTCTGTTAAATATGCGATTATACGCATCTGAGGATTATTGAGGCTGTGTTGGGGTGCTGCATCACACATCAATAGCAACATGCTTAATGAGGGAGGCAAATGTTTCACTGTTGTCAACTGACAATGAAATGAGATGCATAAGGATCAGCGTGATTCATCTGAAAAAAAAGGTGTTCGACTGACTGATCACATCTTACATTCGCTTCAAAGGTACTCATCAAAGCCGCATATTGCAATCTCAGTGAAGAGTTTTAATGGTTCGTTCGGTGCTTATGAAATCCACTATCCAATTTCCTGGGGTCACCCTTGTAATGCAATGATTCTGTGGCGGGAAAAAAAAAGGGGGTGGGGGGGTGGTAATGAATATATTGTGCTGATTCTATCTGTTCTCATAACGAGACGTTTTCGGAAACAAGCGCCGGAAAAACCGCGATACCAACGACGGAATTAGATCAAGTAAATTCGGCTTCAATTAAACGATCTGCGCTTGGCGACGCTAAAACACGTGCGCTGAAATCCCAGCATCCAAAGGCTTCTTTCCATCTAATAAAGCCTCGGACCAGCTGAGCAGGCTACAGATAGACGGGGCATGAATGAACTTTCTGAACGCAGCGGCATTCTGTAATCCTTCCATTCTCAGCCGTCACTCACCTGCAGATAAAATTTGATCCCTGAATATTTGCGAGCCGGCGTGCATTGATAGCGCTGACATAACCTGGAAGAAGGAGTGTTTTGGATTTTAATTTGTCCACTTTTGTCATAGGAGAAGCTTTGGTGTGTGTCTATGTGTGTGTGTGTGTGTGTGTGTGTCCTGTTTTCTCTGATTGACAGGTTCTGTGCTAAATCTTCAAGTGCAAATGTTGAGGCATCAGCACCCAGTCAGGGCGCATCCATTCCTCCGTAAGGTTGCAGAAATCTGCATCTCATGTGCGAGCCCTGCCGGAATAATTAAAGGCCCCGCTGTGCCTCTCTAAGCACCTCTGCACGCTGGGACTGTCCATGCTTTAGGGCAGTGTCAGTTATGTCTGCTGATACAAGTTGTTTTCCCTGTGATCCTGTCATTCCAGCACAAACACCTTCGGTTGTTTACGGCGGAATGTCCTCTGTGTTCACCTTCACTTCCTGTCTGTTTTCAACATTAGTCTACGTGCTGTACATACTCTAGAGTTTTACCTTCCCGCAGCATTCAGCCCGGGGAGGTCATTGGCAGGCTGAGTTCTGAGGTCATTGTTCGCCGTGAGAAAATTAAGGCTGAGTGGTCTCGTCACGATTTACTCGCCATCCAGGCACCTGCCAAGGCGCGCCGCTTTAAATGAGCGCGAGGCCCATTCAACAGCTGCATAAGCAGCCCGGCAGGCAGATAGTGGAGGGGGAGCGGGACAAAAGGAAGCAAAATGCAAAACAGAGAAGACTTATGAAATGAGAACATAAAGGGACTTCTTTTAAAAGGTCTTAAATCAATTGAACAGATAGTACAAACCCATGCAATGTTAATCTATCTGGTTTAATCCCATTGCTTTAAAATCCTTTATAATCCACATTCAATACATCCATTTTTCTTCTCTAACAAGCTTGCCCGATAGCCATTGGCACGGGGTCTTTGCCATGGCACACACGCTATTACCGGTGACACTATTATACGTTGTGAATCGAGGAAGATGGAATTGCAAATGGCCAAATACGGCTTCCTTGATTCATTGCTGGGAACAAATCTAAACAGGACTTTCCTCTCTGCTCTAAAATTGGAAGAACACAGAGCTGTTTTACTGTACCCCTGACCTTAACTTGCACAAAACAGAAGCAATAGTTAAAAGTGATATACTGGCGGTGTGAGGAGTGTGGAGAAACGCTGGTAGTTTTTCAACCATATGCCGATATCCTTAAGTCACCATGTGCTCCGGCTTTGAAAGCTCGCACTGCCAATTCTACATTTGAAACCTGACCAACTCTTTAACAATATCCCTCTCTGATCCGCTGGGAAGGAGAAAATCTATTATCGATTTCCACCTGGTTTGGGTGGTAAAAGCCCTGATAGTGATGCTGAATGGCGCGGTGCTGTGCTGTGCCACAGCCTGCAGAATCAAACCGGGGGATGGTGTGAGAGGGCACGTCAACAAAGACCTCGAATACGCCACAGCACCATCTGCACACGCTGAATATTTAATTGTCGATTGAACTGCTCGAGACCAGTAATCAAGAAAAGAGAAAGATAATGCGCATTATGAGGAGCTCATACGACAGTTCCTGTGTGATTGGCTTCTTGTTTCAATCATCTATTCTTTGAATGCTAATTGTAACTATTTCTCATCGCGCCACAATTAAAGATATTTCTAAATCACACGTCAGCCAACGCCACTCAGCAGCAAAAGCTACAGAAAACAACTCAATAGACATAATTCAGCCCACAAATGTAATTCATCACTGTCAGTGACAAGGCGCCATTCATTTCTAACAAATTCAGCCAGGCTAACGCTGAGCTATTCACTCCGCAATATACCACCGTCATTTTACGCTAATGCGCACCTTCCAAATCTGAGATGTTGATTTCACAAATTCTCCCCCATCACAACAGGTTAAAGCTTTTAGAAACGTTGGAAAAACCTTCTGCAAAGACATATTCAGTTGCTTTAGGTGCAATAAAGCCGAATGTTAGGAGGGGAACTGGCCAAAATTACACGATTATTCAGGGAGTGGTTGGTTGTTTTTTTTTAACTTTGCCATTTAAAACAGCTATACTCAGGCATGGCAAGCAAAGAGAAGCGTTAACATCCTTATGAAGGTATAAAACAGTGCGGTAAAACAACACCACCTCAACGTTCATCCTGTGTAAATGTGTGGCAGTATTGTATGACTAAGTTTAATTACTTTGTTCAGACAAAATATACAGGGTGAGAACGACGGCTATTGCTCTACAATAACAGAGAGACAACCGTGGCTCTTTATATTTGCCATGTGAACACAAAATTAGGTAAGCTGCTGACGTGAGACATAATCATTTTCTTTGAGCAGGGTCAGTGACCAATTTATTCTTACCTTAGGCTGGGCGCGACGGGGAAAGGCAACCTTAGGATCAATCTGAGAATGAGAAAAGAATAGCAAGAGAGTTATTAACAGAGAAGATGTGATATTGTAAGGCAATGAAAAATGTGTCTCTTCGTCGTGAGCCCACAGAAAGACGGGAGAGCAGGCTCAGGAATACTGCAAATAGTGGCTTTCTGAGAGCAGCATGAATGTTTCATAGTCATATAGTCACTCATGAGCACGGTGGTGAAAGATGCATGCGAGACCATGCAAATATAAACATCCTTCTAGGCCATGGAGGACGGAACCAGGTGAAATAAAAACAGCATTTGCCTCTCTTTCCCCACAGCTGGCAAATCTGGCGTTTACACTTGTGGAGACAATGGCTTGCAGCACGGGGAGCCGCTTTTCATTGCCAGTAGCCATGGATAATGGTTAGTGCTTCTTGTATAATTAAAGATTAGCATCATATAATTAAGATGCTTTTCACTGGCACGAGACGCGACTTCTTCTGTTCCGATTGCTTACGTCACAGCACAGTTGTTACTTAAGAGCGCTCCCTGAATGGCTGGCTACTACTCAACGCACCAGCAGGTGTTATATGTAAATGTATGAATCCAAGTAGGAAGACTCTCAACGTTCATGTGTCTTCAGTGTAACGTTGCTACTACTGCCAATTCCATTTCCAATGTCTGATCAGTTGAGTGTTTCAATAATAGAGGGAGACGACTGGCAGCTGACGGAGCACAAGAGGAGCGGTCTGCATGTGGTCCACTGACCAAGCTGATTATTTTCATCATCAAGCCGTCTTGCAAAATACAAACACACTGCCGGGAAAGCATCGTATGTCACATGTGAATGACTGAGTGGCTGATTTAAGGTGATTTCATTTTGATTCTAATTACAACAAATCTACTTCCTGTGTTTCGGCCTTTCATCTCGCGTGCCGTCATCGCTGAAGAGCACAGAACCGCGGGTGTTTTATTTTCCCCGTTGTTCCGGACTGTTCGAAATGCCAGCGTAGGTATTGTATCCTGCATTTTCTTTCTCAAAAAGCCCACTGGCCCTAATGGGAAGGGGGGATAACGATGTCCTTTATCACTCGGTGAAGGTGCAGTGGAACACTTTGTTGTCGGTTCAGTTCCCAATGACCTCATTTGTGGGGAACAACATATTTTAATCTATCGGTAAACGAGCCTCTTTTCGACCAGCTTACACAACTGCATCACCAGTTCCACTGTTCAGAACCCAGAGCGTTGGCTCAGTGTTCTCTTCTTGTGCGGCCGGTCGCTCCAAAAGGTTAAATCCTGCGCTGTGTAAGTTATGCACCGATACACCGAGCCCAGCCATCCTGTCGGCCGTGGTGGCGACACAGGCACGCGTTTTCAGCAGGAATCGCTGATTGAATATGACAGAGGGAAAATGAGAGTCTGAGGTCGGCGACGCCTCCAGACGTAGCCAAATAACCAGCAGGATGCATCAGATCAGCCTGATTCTCCATCTTGCGCTTGTTATCTCATTAGCTTAATTTTTTGGGGCTAATTTCAGTGCTCTGGAGGTATGTGGCCGCATCCGCCTAACCTTTACAACAAAGGAAACCATCTCAAACAGCAGTTTATTATTCAAATTTGTGGTCCTTTGATGCTAGAGAGAATTTCTGAGGTATTTATGTAATTTTGGTTTTTTGATATGATAAGACTGATTCAAACAAAAGCTCAGCCGGGCATCTCCCTGCCGTAGTGAAATGTTTACAAATTATATACCAATTTCATGCATTCCAAAAAGTCTCCCGGCACAGATGGACTTATTCAAGAATAGAATTCGAGAAGATGCCGTCTTCCTGCTGCGACAAACAATGAAAAGAAAATGAATCAAGGAGCGCGAGTGGAAAAAGCGCACCATCTGCACCGATCAATTAAGGCAATGAGAACGGCTACGTTTTAATGTGTTTGAAGGGAAACCGTGATGTGCAATGTCATTGTCATCCTTTCAGTCGGTCTCAATTATTACCCTTATCTTTCTAAATCAGATCAAAATGAGAAATGAATTCAATAACACCTGTGTAGGGCAACCCTGCTTGTAATGAATTTCATTTAAAGATTTGTTTTAGCACTTAGCCCCAGGCATAACCAATTCAAACTCAATTATTTTGGGTGTCCTATTTGAGCAAAGACAACACATTATGCTTTGAATACTGAAGTCCCGTATTTGGTAATAGATCTTCCTCTGCAAGCCTATACAAAACATATTAAACTACATTTCATTATGAAGCATAAACTAATTGTTTTCATGTCCTGCTGAGAATTCCCATTCAGTCAGAGGCTTCCAGTATCACCATGCGCAGGAAGGCGTTTAACACAGCAGCCGCGGAGGTCATAGAGCTTCCTGTCAGTTTAAAATATTACAATTATCAAAAAGAGACCATTACAGTCTCCCAATTGTGTTAAATGAGGCCATAATACTGCAGATTGTAAAATCACAGCAATGCACCCAAATTAGGCAACGAGGACTTACGAACGAACCCTTCTGAGAAACGCTGTAGCTGCACCTTTTTAGGTCACAACTTATGATGAATAGCTCCGGAAAGTAACGGGAGACTATAAGGACGGCAGGTAGAGCAACCGTTTCCCTTCAGACCCGCACATTCATTAGCAGAGGAGCCTAACGACAGGCACATTACATCCGCCGGCGCCTCCCGCACAGATACGGACCTCACTGAACCACAAATTAAACATTTTTGGAATGTAACCTGCACATACCATCAAGGTTCGACATTCCGGTCCATTTTCGCTTATTTGCATAAGACACATTAGCCTGTTAATATTAATGGAAAATTGCGATTTATTTTGCTCGTTCAGGAGGAACTGTGGTTTTATTGGGCGCGCTGTAATTTTCTGTACATTAATCTTCAACTGAAGGCAACGTGTTTAGACAGTCTGCAGTTCGGTGGAAAGAAACGCTCCAGTCACAAATCACGAGGAGAGCGCATGTTAAAATCCAAGCAGGACAGAGCTGCTGTAACACTGTGTGTTAAAAGATGAAGACATAAGCGTGGCGTCCAAAGACAGAGCGCCCATCCGGCTGGATCTGTGAGATATCGCATCATGGCAGTAAAAGTATTTTATTAACCCCTCCGCGAGAAACGTCTTTATCGTGCAAGCATCAGCTGACAACCTAAACAGCACATAAATATTTAGAAACCAGACTTGGCGCTGGAAGAATCTGCCCTGAATATAAATGTTCTTCACCTTTAAACATTAAGTTTTATTTGTTGCCAGATTAGCTGCTCAAATCAGCGTAGACACCTAGAATCTATGGCGTTCACGCCGGAGTATGAAGGTTATTGAGACCGTAAACATTATTGAGAGGCAGCGAAATGAACTTGGCTTTGATTGGCTTGACTGATGTGCAACTGAGAAGATCTGCAGCTGATCCCCACGATGCTGCCTCGCTCTGAGTAAAAGCAGGAGGATGCAGAAGCGCTCTGAGCGGAGCCAGATCCCCAATATCACAGCGCTCAAAAATGCCAAAACCTCAGCTGCCGACTGCAAATGGAAGTTGCTCTGTGGAATTAAGATAATTAAGACGTAGCAAATCCAAACCAACCACTGACTTTATTATTTAATGCAGAAACCAACAAAAACAAGCACAATACAGTAAACAATAGGGCAGGCTACAATTTAAAACTACATTATCTACGCTTGTGCGTGAAAGCAGCGCCGTCATCTGTTACCTCAGCGACGGGCTAGTTTTTACATTTGACAAATGCAAACAAAGAGAGTGACGATGAGGCGCATAAAGAAAGGCACTGATCGCGCAGATGCTCTTATTACGCGAGTTAGCTCAGAAAAACTCCCGAATTATGGTACTTTTCAACGGCAGAATCATCAATCAGAATCAAGAAGCATTGCGACGCTTGTCAGGATTCGGCCCGTTTTATGGAAAACGTGGGATAGAAATGATACAGCGTGTATTTTGCTACACACACTATGTGATTGTTTACATTTGTTAACAGCAAGACAGCAAAATGATGGCTTTGAACCCCCCCCCCAACAAAATAAAACCAGCCTGTTTACTTTTATCCTGCAAGAACATTAACTTTACAATAATGGTGATCATTATATAAGAAAAACATGGAGAATGTTGTTTAAAGTGCATTTATTTGGGACGTCAGGTAAACAGACATTGTGATTTACAGTCGGTCTTGCAGTTAAATGTGGGTGTACTGTTGGCACCATCTGCTTTTCTATTGATGCAGTGTGAGTGTTATGTTCTTCCACTGACTCTCCAGAATGCTTCTTGCTATGTGGTTTTAATACGGTACCATTTTTTTTAAAAGCTCTTCAATTACTGCCTTTGGGACAATTTGGCGACGTGCGCGTCGTGGATAAACCCCACGCGCGCGACCGACGAGGCCCTACCGGGGAAACGGGACGTACAGAAGCCCCCGGGGCGGGTGACGTAACCTCGGGGTGCTAGTTTGCGTCTCCCTGGAGGACGTGGCCCTTTACATCACAAAAGGGGTGTGAGCAAAAGGAACAGTTTGATACCCTTGTGTTGTGTGATGAAACGTCCTCTCCCACAGAAGTAAAGCGCACTCACTAAAGACATCACACGGGCTGATATGTCAGCGTTATAAATGAGAGCAGACCAAGAGCAATAGCCCCATCCCCACCCCACTATGTTTTATCTTCCACAGCCTTTTAGCATGGGGTCTCTGAGGGCCGCTTCTGCATGCCACTGTGGGAGATCAGGGCAAAGAAACAGCATATATCTTTAGTTCATATCTGAGAAAAGGATTTCATACATTAATGTGACTCCCGGGTAAACTCCCGCTCAAGACGTATCTGCACCGTGAGGCGTTTAAACTAAAAGGAGGGAGAAAATGATCAAAGCTGAGAGTTTCCCCACCTCCCCCAAGCTGGTCCACAGGTGTGCCTGTGTGATACCAATGGAACGGACCAGAAATTAAAACATAAATGTTTCATATCGCTGCTGTCAATCTTGACCGATTTTCACAGTGGAATAACACCTCAAGAAGGCGGTTTGTTACGCTCCTCAAATCAATAATGACTTTTTTTTTTTACCATTGTCATACCCACCACGCAAATTCTGCGGATTTTTTTTCCCCATTTCCCTCCAAAATATGCAATGTTATTACGAGAATAATCCAGATTCGCAAGTGTTACAAAAGACACTGCATTAGCACGTTGACAAATATCTGCTGCTCTGTATGTAGCGACGAAAGACAGAAACAACATGGACTAATAACGCCGTCAGCCATAATTAACTGCAGAAGACGGAGCACCTGCTACACCTAAAACACAAGCCAGTCACGAGTTCAGCTCACTGATTCCGCTTTGCTTCCAAACCCTATCTGACCGATACGATTACATCCGCACGGAGCAGCTGCTCATCCAGCCAGTTCTCCCTCGGTCCTCCCGGGTTACTTCCCGTCTCACCTGCAACATCATGTATATGTTGACCTGGGGGGGTCATTTAATAAAAGGCAGGAATTGCCCCAAGACTATGGGTTTATCCCGCCGGACTAAAAACATGGTGATACGCACGACGTGGGGATGCGAATTAGACTTATTCCGAGTGGATGATAAATGACGTGCTGTTGCTCCGACTGTTACAATGCGGAGTCTTCGGGAACAGATGCTCGGACTAGCATAATTCCAAACTGAACAAAGCATGATGAAAAATGGTAAATATGTTCTGAATTACCAGCATGTGTGTTATAATGCCTCGGGCTGTGCTTCCCCATATGTCTCACTCACATTCCTGCTGGTCGGAGTGCTCTCGGAACGGGACAGAAAGCGGGGCACGAGCGAAATGAATTTGTTTGTTTTTTTTACATGGCACAAACAGTAACAAAAAGAAAGTGACCTGGCGAGGGCCACGTCGATTCTGGGGTCCTTTTGCATTTGTGGTATGGACCAGTAACACTCGATAGAGCCCGCTGAAGGCAGACATATGAGGAAAATATATTAAAAAAACATGTAATTTTCCTGTCGGAATGGACGTCTTACAGCCACTCAGCCCTTTTTTTAGGTTACAAAGGGCAAAACTACTAGTAAAGAGTCACTTGAGTGCTTCCGAAATAGCAGTCTTTCACACACATATTGGAGGTCTCCCAACACAGGAAGAGCCGTCCACCAGTGTCTAACTGGAGCCGTCGTTCTTTACAATTTTAGAAGACCTATGATGGATTCAGATGTTGAACATTAAACTGTACAAGGGCGGCCGATGCGGCGACCCTCAGGAAGGAAAATGGCGTCGGCAGCTACCTGAGGTTTGAACCCTTCGGTTGGCTGCAGAATGATAAACAGCAGCACATCAGCAGCGGGGAGGAAATATCAATTTCTGCATGTATTTGAGCCAACACTTGCTTTGCTATGTCAATTACGCTGTCAGCCACTCCATTGATTAGAGCATCCATCTCGTAAACATGTGGCTTCACTTCTTTGTGATGTCGTCAATGTCGTTGTCGTTTGTGCCTTCACAGACAAACTGTGGAGAAACAAAACGAAGAACGTCTCCTGGGGGGATTAAATGTTTCTACCTTGCTCAAAATTCATTTCTGTATAAACTCCGTAGAAGCCATGAAACAATTTATTGGCGGTGGTGTAATGGTTTAAGATGCTGGCTGTGTAATCACAATATCTCCTGATCTGGCCCACTCTCTAGCCTCATTTCCTGTCAGCTCTCCGCTGCATGCCATCTAATAAAAACATAAACATCACAAAAACAATTCTGAGAGGAAATCTACTCCCAGAGCGTTTTTTTTCCCCTTCTTCTTTCATTCTTTCTTTCAGGGAAGATAATATGTGACAGGTAACAATAAGCATGATAAAGGAAAGTTTCTCAACTAGGCCAGAGTGCCTCCCCAATTAGGTATGGACAGATGTGGAGCGACTTTAGAGGAGTCTGGAGTGCCTGTGGACAAAGGCTGCGGCTCGGAGGAAATAATGATCGCATGTCAGGCCTTCAAATGGCACTCTTCAGTTTTCCCGGTAAAGTGCTGTCAAATCTGAAGAGTGTGACATACAGTATGACTGCCATAAATTAAATAAAGCCAACAGCAACTTTGATGCGCTGTGAAAGTTTCAGGCTTTCTGGACGGAATGTGCAACTCAAAGAGGCACACGGATCCATAATATACTAGTTTTTTTCATAATTACATTTCGTTTCCCATCCGTAAAAGTTCTTGGGGGGTAAATAAACTAGTTTGCAACCGACTATTCCGCCCAAAAAATATATATTTTGAGTCAATAGCACGAGCAGGAGGTCATCAGGGTGAAATCCAGTAAATATTTTAATAGAAGTGTTTAAAAAATTAAATGTAACGGGTTTTTTTACAGCTATTTACACATATCGCCCATTAAAAGACTGGAGGTGTATGTAAAGCAGCAATAAATCCATTTCCCTGCACAACCCTGTCCCAACCTTCAGATATAGAGGGTACAGCTGCTGCAAGGCTGTGGCAAAGTTTTCCACTGCTCGAGCTGGTGCAGCTTCAGACCAACCGAACCTGGTCACAACGTTGCTCACTGGTACTGACTGGACTCAAACTCATTAGTCATTTGAGAGCCCTGAACCTTATCTCCCTCTCTATATTTGCTGATTCACACCAGAGGCAGCTCTGTGAGTCCTCACTGGCCTTAATCCCGCAGCACAATAATGCCGTTGATGCTAATACAAAACACAGCAAATGCATGGATGCAGCAGGTTTGAGTGAGACCCACCAGAGATTTTAAGACCACGACAGCAGGAGTCCGACGGACGGAGGAAGACCCAATTATTTTACACCCATATGCCCTTGGTTTCATCAACAATGTTGCAACTGGTGGTGGGACAAATGGAAATATTGAACACATGAACCTATTCCGACAGGCCTCCGTAGCTGAGCAGTTCAAAAAAATGATCCAGACAACCGAGAGCCTGATAATCACTTTAAAAATAGCAACGCTGCCATGAAAGGTTCACGCACACCCTCAAAAGAAAATACCAGGGCTTGCAGTCAGAAAGATAATTGAGAATAATGGTAGTAATTCAAAAATCAACCTGCCTATGTTTAATAACCCTTTATCACATGACAGTGAAACAAGCAGACGCTAGACTATATTACCCATAATGCCTCTGTCATCTGGTGGTCACTCAGGAAGCCCGATTGTTACGTAGACACACACACACACACACACACACAGGTTTGGAGGCTGTATACTGCCATCTAAAGCACAAAGGATTCAGCTTCCAAAGTTTGAATTTAAAAAAAAGTCCCTCTTCTTTATTTGTTTGATGGCTGATCCAGGGCAGCTCGAGCAGCTCCCACAAAATGCATTATTCCATTTTTAAAACTAATTAGACGCACCTGATATCATCTCCCACTAAATACAATTTAAGCAGAACATTTCGTAATGCATCATCGCTGACATCTCTCAAAAACAATTAGCATATTCAATAACTCATTCCCCGCCGCACTTTAAAAAACAATCCAAAATAGTTCCACGCCTTAAAAAAGCGACAGTCAAACAATTGAGATTAAAATGAAATGTGTATAAATAAGTCAATGGCCGCTGTTAAGCAGTTTCATTTATGTCATCAACGCTAGCTACTGTAGCATTTAGTCATTTCACTTTGATTTCTTCCACTTTGTATGACATCATCACATCAAGAATGTGTGTGTGCACATATGTGGGTGTGTGTGTGTTGTTTTCACAACCGCTATTGCAGAGCGCAGCACCGGGCGTGCAACAGTGCAAAGCTGCAGGCCTGATACAGCACGTCCTTCAGCCAGACACGAGATATGTGCACGCTACACATGTAGTTGCGAGAGGGGGGCGTGTCCGCCCCCATTCATCCGCAGGACCCAGAGTGAACGCACAGTCTCCCCGCAGTTGCGTTTTATCGCTAAACGCAGTGTTGACAGAAGCATCGCACTCTTAGCCCACGAACGTGACCTTGCCCTACCCGCTCCGTTAAACTTAGAGGTGCACCCTAACAAGGCCTGGCAGGGGTGGGGGGGGAGGGAGGGGGGAAGATGTGCCACCAGTTGTGGCAGGGCAAAAATAATAATAATAATAATAATAACAATAATAATAATAATAATAAAAATAACAATAATAACAATAACAATAAAAACACTTCGATAAGTGTGGCCAAAATGAACTCACCGTCTTTGAGTCTAATTCGTGGTGTTGTTGAGCTAAGACTTTATCTACACTGGCAGCATCTGTAAACGTAACAAACCCAAATCCTCTGGAAAACAAGAAGGGGGGGGGGGGGGGGGCAAAAACAACAACAGTGTTAATATTCAAACAGGCACATCTTTAAAATGCAAACGCACAGGCTTTAGAAACGCAGGCATAGTTACACATGACCTTATTATTATTATTATCATCATCATTATTATTGTTATTGGATCCGCGTTCATAATTGGCACAGTCCAGGTCCGAGAGCAGCTTTGCCAGCACAAAGTGGGGACGCGGCTCGTCTTTATTTGCCGTCTCCCAACATGAGGCGACGTTACAGCAACATTGTGCTGCAGTCACAAAGTCAATGTCAAATTGCGTTCGGCTGCAGCTTTACAGCAGTGAGCGTTTAAGCTTATCTGGCTTGCTGTGTGAAACCACACGCAGGCGCGCGCACCCGGGGACACACACCGACGCGCGCGCACGCGCGGACACAGCGCCACACACACACGCACGCATGCACGCACGCGCGGGCGCGCTGGATTAACAGCAAACACGGACAAAGTCAGCGATATCGCTACATGCACCGGGAAAGGAAAAGTAAAAACGCGTTTACCTTGAGCGCTTTGTCGTGGGGTCTCTCATCACCATACATTCTCTTATTTCTCCGAATTTACTAAAATAGTCTCTAAGGCTGTCTGTGAACAGAGGAAAATATGTCGGGTTATTTGACAGAAACATGTGGCCACGCTGTTTGTCACTGTATTTCTGAGGGGGGGAAATAACACCCCGCGATGCGCGTAGGGGTCGAATAGAGGACTTCAGAATGGACGGAGATCAAAAATAACATCGTGCGCACACACTGGTGAGATATCCCATACAGTACACTCCTGCACGGTGCACATTCGCACATACGCCGCCAGCAGCCACAGCGAGCACTCGGTCCCAGCCGCAAAACAACACCAAATCCGCCGTAAAACAGAATAAGATTCTCACCTGGTGAGGTTTGCCAGCTGAGGCCACCGATAAACATTTTACTGTAAGGGGAAAACACAACAGAAGTGAGTCCAGATGTCAGTTCGGCCATTTTGACGACTAACTACTTCTAAAAGCGACCTTAAAGGATAAAGGAAGACTATGGAAACACAGTCGCGCTCAGTAATTACAGTCTATCTCCATGAGAGAGGGGGAGGCTACTCTCGCCACGAAGCTCAGCGCTTTAAAACTGCATCTGGCAGCAGAGTCCGCTTTAAGTGCGTACTGTTGGGGGACGAATCCGGCACGGCAGGCGAAGTCCTCTCCAAGATGTTGTAACATGCAAAAAAAGACGTACCTTGGCGTTTAATGGAGAAAAAATCTTACCCCGGGTCATGTTGTGAATCATTTAGGCTTCCGGATGTGGCTTGACTCCCGTCTCCTTCCATATCTATTTCAAACTATAGGCTGGGACTACAGTCACAGTGACAGACACACACAGATACGGCCAGGAGATATGCAAAGCCCCGCTATGAGAATATTACTGAGCCGGGAATGAAAGCGTCACACGTGGGATCAGCTCAGCCCCCTGCTCCCTCCTCCCTCTCCTAGCATGCGCTACCTTGGCCCACAGGGGGCGGAGCCTGCCGCTGTCACCTAACCAATCCAATTGACGTCAATTCAAGCAATCTGCAAAGCAACCCCCCCTCCCCCCACCCCCCTCCATTTGTCATTTAATTAGGAAATAAGCCACTAGAGATGAGAGTGGCTTATTGCTCTTCTAAATCGGCGGACACAAAAACTTTATCCGCTGTTTTTTTTTCTTTTTTCTTTTTTTTGTGTGTTTACAGTCTATTTCAGGCGTTCGAGATATCAGATGTAGATCTCTCTCTCTCTCTCTCTCTTTCTCTAAACAAAGTGCGGTGATTGGAGTTTGCACGGACATATTTGCAGTATACTGGGATTAGGAAGTATTAATCTAAAAAATCATTGTTGCACAAACAATAGGCAACTTGTAATAGCGATAGTTTGTGTATCCTGGATTACTAAAAATAGACGGGAACGTGTGTGTGTGTGTGTGTGGGTGGGGGGGGGGGGGGGGGTCGTAGGTGTACAGACAATACCTGTGGCGTTAATTGTGTAACACGTGTTGGTGTCACACGTCTCCAGATCGGGCTGTTTGTGCAGTGTTTGTCATTTCAGACTACTTCTATGGCGTAAACCATGAAAACAGATAACCATGACAACCTCAGCTTAGGTCGATGGGAGCGATGTCTAACCAAAAAAATAGGGGAGGGATTTAGTGATGTACCACTACCGACCACAAGGGGGCGATATAGACTTAATACGTGGTCCAATATTTGCAATCAAAACAATCAACTGTTTTGTGTTGTTTGTTGTTCAAGCAACAAGCAACACAAAATAGCAAAACATTTCAAGCATTTCAATTGCACACGTGCACACACCCTGATATAAAATGATCGTAAGGAAATGTGGCACATTCCTAAAATGAATTGATTGGCACCCAACAAATTATCCTAATCAACTGATTTACTCCTTCCTTTGATTATTTACACGTTTGCTGTATGAAACTTTAAAATTATTCTGTGTTTTATATTTTTTTGTGATTTTTTATATTTTAATTGCTGTTTATATTTTTCAACTCTAAACTGAGGGAGTTGCACAATTGTAACTCTTACCTGTGTGTATGAATTGCTTTGCATATGATATTAAAACATTTCTAGCCATAGCCAGAGGAGCCGTATTCTCATTATCGAGCTCTTCTAAACTGGGAAATCTGTGTTCTAACTGATTTAAATCCTGCTGAGAAGGTCCCAGGACAACACACTGAACATCTGTAGCTGACCCCGAGGTCAGACCTAATGTTCATTATCAGAGCCAACAAAGGATCTTCCCCCCGGAATCTATAATGTATGTTATTCATGTGTATATCGGAGTAATTATAGATCTTCTAATGTATATGACCTGTAACATGCTGCTCTGCACAATGAATGTAGAGATTAGCTGACTGCATGCATATAATGCTTTTTTTTTTTTTAAAAGAAAAGAAAAAGAAGGGCATGGCGAGAAATTATTGAATATGCGTACATACGTTGGGGTTATTATTGGAAAAAAATGTGTCTATATTGATGAAGTGCATAAAAATGTCATTTACATTCATCTCAGAGCAAGAACACAGACAACAATGCATATGAAACGTGACATAATCTTATTTTATTATTCCCATTCAGCGCGGTTTGGTCTTTTTAATAGGCCTCTGTGTGCTGGCTGTTCAGGGCGCTACTAGAGGGAATTTCTTATCTGTCCAGGCAGCATGTTTTTGAAACAATGACTTAGATAAAGCCCAAACAACGGCGCTTCTGACAGTTTAACAGCAAAAACTCTGTCATTAGATAGGAGACACTCCACATTGCAGCTGTCTGTATCTCTGAAACCAAGGTGCTGAAGCAATTGTTGGCAATTGCGTCTAGCACTGGTGTGTCAGGGAAAAATGGAAATATGAACCCTTTGCATGGAACTTGATAATTTATTCCACTTTTTTTTGCATTATTGGTCCATTTGATACCATTTCATGATGTCCAGAAGTGGATTTCTGTGTTGTATTTTTACTGAAACCTGTCAGATGTGTGATAGTTTCTTACAGCACGGGTGTAAATATGTCGTATCTAGCCGCGCATCTGCGGGGAGAAACAGGCGGGAGGGTATAAAATGAGGAGGATTATGAGCTTCTGAGGAAGACCGCGCTTTAAAGGTGAGCAGAAATCACAGTGGATTTAACATATGAAGAGGAACATTTGTTTTATGCAGCACAGTTGTGAATTATTCTGCTTTTTGAACATTGTTGCCACGGCCTGGTGCTCACTGTTGTCATGCTGCAAAGGGAGGAAAGGCAAGTGTGAAAGAGAAGGTAAGCTAGGTGTGATGCTCGTAAACCAGATCTGAACCCATAATACCGGGGCTCCAAAGCGGGCGGATGTTATTTTATTCAGAATCGAAGTTTGCAACAAATATTTCATCAAACGTCTCCGAAAATGGCAACACTAAATCGAGGTGTGGGCCTTTTTCAGGCTGATTGAAAGAGAAACATGCATGGATTTTTTTAAATTGAGCTGTGTTCTCCTTTAATCTGGGCAGCCACTAGCGCCTGATGAAAGTGCCTAAAATGTTTATCGTTCTTTAAGCAACTTTAGGTGCTCCGACAGCTCTGCTCTCAGAGCAGCTGCGCGTGCAGCGGCCGCCCAGGAGGAAATAAAAAGGTTGCATTTCACTACTTTCAAATTTCCTCCCTGAAGTGAGGAGCATCTGCAATGGCGGCAGCTGTTAAAGACGACATGATGATTGATCAGATGAGGAATTTAAAGAAATGGATTGACTCAAGAGCCGAGGCTTGAGTTGAGTGCTGAAAGAGGAGTCGCTCCTCTCTAGAGGAAACCTCAGGCAGAACCGCCCCCAAAAAAGCAAGTCATTGCATGAAAACTGGAGGATTTGCGGATCGAGAGGGAAGTAGATTTGATGGCGTGCGAATGAGCTGAGAGGGGAAAAGAAAGTGAGAGAAGCAACAGACTCACAGGCGGTGTCATGAGATGCTGTCTTCAGCAGAGGCATCCTGTTTCCTGTTGCAGTAATCATTTTACAGCCTTTGAATCTTCTCTTGACCTTGGAGAAATTGCTCTTTTGAAACCAGTTTCTCCCCTCCTGGAATGTGCGCGGAATGTCCAATGTCTGTTATTTTCCTCGTGCGTTCTACACACCCTGAAAAACAAATGCAAGTGTTGACTTAAAGGAGAAGGCTGTGGCCATCCAGCACCCTCTGAATCATCACCAGTTTTGAAGAATCCAACGTGCATCTACCAACCCAGGAAACGCCAACCGGCGGCCTTGATTAACCCTAATGTGCCTCAAACCCCCCCCAGAGATGCTGCTTAATTCAGCCTGTGAATTTTCAGAGAGATCTCATTGTGATCGCAGCAGATGAGGTGATTCCTGCTTTCCTCTGGAGGGCCCGCTACGGCCCCGATTCAGATCCCAGAGAAAAACGCTGCGGAGGAGGCTTCAGATGTGAACAAATTGTCTCTCGCTCCGTCTCTCTTCCAGACTGAAACATGCATAATTGACAGGCCTATCTCAGGAATTAGCCAGCCACCAAATTGCAGCCTTACCTGCTCTTTCATCCTGCCCACACTAACTTAGCGCCACGTTGGCGTCCGTTTGAGACAGCTGCATAAGGAGTAACATTTACCCCCCCCCCCCCCTCCCCCACGTCAATGACTTGTGTGTTGACTGATCACGATATGTGCAGATTAATGTGCACAATCGGCGCCACACGGAGAGAGCGTTTGAAGTGAGATCAGTCGGGAGTTCTGCCGTTGAGTGATTTTCACACCCCTCCCAAACATTATGCCCTCTGTAACGACACAGATGAGTTAATTAAGCTGTGCCAGAGGCCAGGAACTAGTATTCCAGGTAAATGGGCCACTGTGATATTCAGACATCCACATTATTAAAAAATGAAACTGTAATATTGAATTTTGAAATATCCTAAAACGCACAAGGCTTCTCTGTGCTTGAAAATTATCCTTGCAAATTAAAACTGTGGCAAACCTGGAGGCAGCCCAAAGGATCACAGATTAAAATGAGCGCGAAGGAAGGGAACTGTCTTCCAGAATGACTGGGACGGCAGACATTTCCCTTTCAGGAACAGAGACGCAGCCCGAGGATCTGCATTCTTGACCTCACTAATAAAAGACCATTTGCATGGGGGGCTCTTTAGACCAATCAGGCTTCAACACAACTGGGTGATGACGACATCGTTTACCTGCTCCACTGGGTTGGGAGATAAGCTCATGCCCCCGCTGCTCCCCGGAATGTTCCGGCTGCTGTTTGCACGACTCCGGAGTGAGGGAGATGGAGAGAGGGAGAGCTGTGTGTCACAGATGATGACGAGAGGCATTAAAGCACCGCGAGGAGCCATCCTATCGCCCCAACAGTCAGCAGCCGGGGAGAGACGCCGAGGTCGGCCTTTTGCAGGGCTCTGTTGAGACAGGAAGTGGCGTCTAACTCCCTCCGCGCTGTCCCAGCTGTAAGACGTATGTACATACGTCCTCCACCCTCCATGTGCATGGAGGCTTATTTCATTCCAATCTCCAGCAGAGCAGCTGTGCTCGGTGTTTCCTGGCTTATGATGCGAATTTTTGACTTTCTTTTTGTCACGGTGCAAACAAAAACACCCGCGTGCGAGGCTATTTTTCCTGCTGCGGGGGGGTGGGGGGGAGGGGGGGTGACATGTGAAAAAACAAGCTTAACGTGCATTAATGCTCAGTTTTTCATTTCTAATTCTGTTTGCGTGTGCAATACGCCAGATATATTTTTAAATCTTCCAGACGCTAAGAAGGACACAATAAACAGTCTGGACCCAACAGCAAAGCTGTGTTTTCTGTCGTGTGGCTCATTTGCTGTTTTCTACCAGCCAATTCGCTTTTTTCTCCTTCTCTGTCTCTGTCTGCTTTTCTTTCTCTTTTTTTTGCCTAACTGGCTGCCACCATATATTTTCTCAGTTGCCAACCACTTCCTATTCTGCAACCACTGACCTTAACACTGACCTTGCCTCGTCTGTGCCATTGAGACGAGAGCGGGAGAGATACACTCAGCCTCCCCCCGCTATGCTGCAGGGGGAGAATTTTGCCTGTCTCATCAGTCTTCCGGCCGCTGGAGTACACCTTGTTATTTCTTCCAGATTTTTTTTATACACATTTTGCCTTTCAGCTGATCAGCAGCACGACTGGAAAACACTTCTCTTGGCTCAAAGAACGTGTCGTGTCCATTTAGACTACCTATGTTTCTGGTTCCTTATTTTAAACATAATGTTTTGGGGGGAGGAGGTGGTTTAAGACTGGAAAATTCATTTATTTGGGAACAGTCAGGTCATTTGATGGAGTTTAGGTGTGTTAAAATCCGGCTTGTTCTGTTAAATGAAGAGTTTTGTAACCCGACACCACGAGGGGGGCACTTCCAGTACATTAGAGGAGGCTCTGATGTCATTCGTGTTTATGTGTCTTTGTCCACGTGTGAATTGATGTAGGTTGTAAAATGGGTTGTACGTCTTTAGGGAGCAGTGCGCATAAAGAGGCTCAGTTTAATACTCCAACTGGTGTACTTGACCTTGATTTCTGTGCAGAGTGGGATCAAATTCACCTCTTTTTTTTATTCGAGCAAATGAATGAAAAAAAAACATTTGCAATAAAAGCACAAAGTAGACACAGAAACCTGTAATGAGAGTGTGTTATTTACAGCACATGCTGGTACATAACCCTGGTGGGGGGGTTAAATGAACAAGGACACACCAGGACATAAAGAAGTACGCTGAGTGTTATTGAACATGGCTAAAAGCACGAAGGCAGCTCACTCACAACAACCCGGGTGGGGAGATGATGAGGGGAGGCATGGCAGCAGTAAATGATGCTAGCCTTCTACACCTTGTCAGTTATTAGGAAGAGCCAGAGGAGGAATCTGACATGACTCCATGTTGTCTTCAGAGAGGATAATTGGCAAATAGGCCGGCTCGCTGGTACTGCGAGTGCTGTACTTGGAAGAGTTTTCCAGTTCTGCTGCTTAAAAGAGACAGGCATTTATAAAACATACGGCCAGTCTACAAACTACAGAGAGTAAAATATAGATTAACTCTGGGAAATGCCATTAAAAGCAAAGGAGGCTGACTGAATGACATGATGATTAAACGGGATGTTCGTTCCCGTGCGATAATAATATCTGACCGGCTCACTGATCTCACCTTATGCTGATTTAAAAAAAAAAAAAAAGGTAGAACAGAGACGCTGAGACTTGAAGACAGGAGAAATGAAACTCACTTTACTCACTGAGTGTTGAATCATACTTATAAATAAACTGTGTGCCAACCACAAGTTTCTTTCTGTTTTGGCTTCTGCTGCTAAGCTATAAATACTCACAATTTATTCAGCAGGTGTTTCTCAGTTTGAAGGTTGTGTGCAAACAAAACTGCCACTTACATTAAACGTGCTCATCCGTTGTCACTTTGATTTCTTGTTTACATTCAGCAAATCTTAACAATGGCGTCTTTATTGCCCTGCTTTGACACTCAGCTATGGTTTGTTACCTACCTTGGCTCTGCAGGGGGGGGGAAGGGGGGGTTCTGTGCAGTGGAAAATCTCACCTATTTGCATGTGGCTTTTCCCAGATCACCTGTTCACCGGGGTCTTTGTGTCAGACGGCGCTAAGAGGTGACAAATCCTCCAGCAGGTGCGTTTTCCTGTCTGCTCTACAGTGCATCAGAAAGAAAGCCCCCCCTGAAAGAGCGCTCTATTTTGAGTTGCGCGGCATGCTTCTACATATGTAAAGGTTTTTACAAACGCAGCAAGACAAACTATTATGGGATGGTTGCACAACTTCCGACAGATAAGGTGATGTTTGTTCTGGGCAGTTTCCAGGTATGATTAACTGTCAGCCGAAGAAAAGCTTTTCTGAGTGGATTCCTTCTTCCGTGGATAGGAGGAACTCGGACAAATGGCCGCCAGCTAATTAAATGACTACGTTAGCGGAGAAGGGGGTTGACACCCGTGTCAACCCAGGAGAGGTGTTTGAATACTAACTAACAGAAAATTGCTGATTCCCTGACCTTTAGACGATATCAAGACAAAACAGCTGAGTCAAAAATTGTTACAAAATTATGCAAATTATTCAACAAACTTTACTTTACTGTACATAAAGGGTTCCCCGGTGTGCCGGTCATCCAGGGTTTATCAAACAGGGTGCACTGATGAGCACTTCCTATTATATCTGCAGCTTTTTGATTCCATAGGCAGATATTTCTGAATAGCACAACTCTGCTGCCACAACACTATTATTTATGCTCAATGCAATCAACATTGGAATATCTTAACATTTAATATAAATAAGCCTCTGTGCGCTTTGATGCACTGCAGCAGTAGGTAAACGTTCCAGGAATCTCCATGCAGATCATTTTCATAAGCAGCACTGAATCATGAAGGACACTTAAGTCTGAGCTGTGATCGCAATACAGAAACAGCACTTGTTAGTAAAAGGTTTTGCATCTATTTCCCCTTCAATCCAATCTTTGTTGTACTCTGATAATCACACATGCAACATTTATATTTGCAATATTTAAATGTATATAACATATTGCTGGTGATTGGCGTAAGAAGATGGACACCAAAGACATCTCCCTGAGACATTTTTAGGTCCAAGTGCGGCTAGCCTAAAAAGTAGTTGCAGATTTGCCCCAGGTTACAGCGTATAATAGCCTATAGCTGAAGGTATAGTGCCATCGTGTGTTAAATAAGCGTCATTACAGCTGTTTTCAGCTTCTCAGAGGAAATGCTGCTGAAGGAAGGGCAGAAGCCCCAGCTGGTGCAGAAGAAAGAGCAAGCAGCCCGTTGTGAAGTTTGGAGCATTGCTGTTAGGAATGGCTTGATTCTTCCTCCTGGAGCCAAGAGCGGGTGTCTTCTTCACTCGGGTGGAGGACCTCTCTGTAAAAAGCCAATCTTCTACTGATTGATGACTACTTTTGCTGCTGACTGACACGTTGGGGGTGGATGTGAGGGCCTGGCGTGGAGTGGAACTGCTCCCTTTGGGAGTGGATGGAGTGTTTGGCTGAGAAGAAGAAGAAAAATGCAACCATTCAGTGACATTTGCCTCAGTGGGCATGTGGGCATAATGCTGCCCTTCGCCTCTGCCAAGGTGCAGCCCTCCACAGACTGGCTGGGTGGAGCAGGGGCAGCCCAGGACATTGGCAGGGGTCTGCTGGGTCCAGGAGATAAGGTAGCTGATGTTACCGTAGTGGTGACAAGCCCAGGGGTTGTCCCAGAGGGTCACCACACTGAGGGACACCAACTTGTCCAGGGCACCAAAGGGCAGCGTGGAAAACCGGTTATGGTGCAGATGGAAGTGAGCAAGCCTGGGAAGCCGATCCAGAGAGCCTGGCAACACCAGGAAGAGGAAGTTGTGAGACAGATCAATGGTCTTCAGATTGACAGGTAAGTTGGTGGGTATGGTCCAGAAGTGATTGTGGCTCAGGTTCAGCAGGCTCAGACTGGTCAGTGTGTTGTTGATGAAGGCGGCGCGTTCCAGCCTGTTGGCGGACAGATCCAGGAGGCGCAGGTTCCACTGGTGCACCGTGTCGTTCTTGCTCAGCGACTTCAGGCGGTTGGAAGAGGCATGGAGCTGCCAGAGGGAGCGCGGCAGGCCGGCGGGCAAGTGGCTCAGCCAGTTGTGAGACAAATCGAGGAAGCGTAAATGGGTGTAGACCGTGAGCTGTCCGTCCAGGTTGAGAAATCGGTTGTGGGACAGGTTTAAGGACACCAGGTTGAGCTGCAGGCCGTCTGGCAAGTGCCTCAGGGCCTTGCAGGAGCAGTCCACATCCCGGTGGTTCCTGCTGCAGAAACACACCGAGGGACACTCAGCCAGAGCCTGTGAGCAGGACAGCAACACGCAGAGCAGCTCCAGAAGTGGCGCACTTGGACCAGTGTTTGGCAGAACAAGCCTGTTCAAAGGGAACACAAGGAGACAGAGACGTCAGGGTTCGTCCTACACCGTTTCAGTGAACCCTACAAAGAACCTTGTAAGAGGAAAGAGACATCTGCAGCGCGTTCGGATAATGAACACCAGACTAGATTGTACATGAATGTTGATATTGCTGGTGCTTGATTATTTCCATCTCTCTCTGCTCCTCACGATACTCACATACATCCATAACAAAAAACATGAGGATATTAGACTTAAAATGGTTGCCAAAGAAGCATAGACACTACACAACTGATTTTTAGGGCAATGTACGCAGTATTTATAGTGGAACTATTTTCTAGTCTATTCAAACACCCGTCATCAATAAAAGAAGAGAAACCCCTGTTGTAATTTTCCAGGACATCACTTTGCGTGCTTAGTCGCTGTCGAAACAGTCAGTCTCGTGCTCCCAGAGGGTGTGTGTGTGTGTGTGTGTGTGTGTGTGTGTGTGTGTGTGTGTGTGTGTGTGTGTGTGTGTGCGTGTGTGTGCGTGCAGGGTGGGGTAGATGGAAAAACACATTTAAGGCGTCCGTAACTCACCTTCTCATCCTTCTGCTTTCCTTCTGCTTCCCCTCCACTGCCTTGAACCCCGTTCTCTTCTCCTCCCTTCAGGGTCGGGATCAGCTGTGGCTGCCCAGGAGAAACACCTGAAAGCTTCGGAGCCTGGCCCTCGCTGACTTTTCCAGCCGCTGCTTTTTAACTTGTCTTCGGAGTTTTGGAGGTCAGACCCTCAGGCTGTTTGATCTGGGTCCCTTCTGGTGAGCGCCACCGAGCACTGCAGACTGTGGATTTAGTATGCAGCTGAAGCCAGGGAGGGGTGGGCTGCTGGTGGTGGGGTGTTCGGAAGGAGTGTGAAGAGGAGTAATTGAGCACAGAATGGAGGGAGTCCTGGCGCTCTTTGCACTTAAACTACAGCACATTAAACACTGCATCACCCTGCTCTGATTCCGGAGCTTTCTCCTGCCGGACGTCCCTCCAGTCAGCCCGGGCAACTCTGCCTGTCCTCTCCTCACCTTCTCATTGACAGCGCTCGTGCCCATTAGGGTGCACATGTCCAACATGTGAGTCGCACAAATGAGGAGGCACCAGATTCAGATTCCGAGATCGCAGCCGAGACGACAAGTTGCGTCATTCTCTCCTTTTCTTTGCTCAGTCATCGTGTCAACTCTTAATTCTTGGAAGCTCGAGGAATGCTCCTGCTGTTGCCGGGGGATACACTGAGGGAATGCCTTAAAAAAGGATTTGGTTTGATGATGTGTTTTTACCCCGAGTCAGTGTGGTAGATGTTAAACTGTGAGTGCAGTTAAGAGATTTAAAAGGGAAAATCAGATAAATGTTCAACTCTGTGAGATTTCCCCTTTTGACAAAATTAAAATATGTCATGATTTTAATTTATGATGCAATAGTTTTATTTTTAGTCCTTTTCAGCTATGGAAAGAAAAGCCCACGGTGATTGGTAATTTGATTTTTTTTTTAATAAACCTTTTTACACAATTCAGGAAAAGGGCTTAAAATGCAAACGCTGACACGTGGATGATGAACAGGAGTGACTAAAACTGCCGCCCATGCGGCTGAAAAACCCACAGTGAAAGTTTCAGAAGATGAAAAGATGATGGCGTTCTGGCTTTTTAACACATGTGCTTCACTGTGCTGGACACACACGCACACACACACACACCCACGACTCTAAGCTTTGGGGGCGATTGAAAGGTCTGCATCCATCACGCTAAGGCAACATGAACAAACTCCTGAACACAACGCACCACGGACCCCATTTTTGGTGTCACCGAGTGTTCGGAACATCCTCCAAATGTCAGGCCTGTAAAGATTAAACTTGCATAGATGCTTGGGATAGTTTGGCTCTCTAAATTCAAAATTGGCATAAAAATTAACTACAGAGTAAAGAAAAAGAAAAAGCAGTCAGAGATCCTAATTTAGGGTTATGGGAAGTAGAGGGGGTTGAGAAAACCCTTTGTTTACACACACACACACACACACACACACACACGGGTGCGTGCACACGTTACACGACATCTTTTTCATCTTTCTCTCCGCCCTCAGACGGCTCTCCCTGTGGTGCTGGGTGGGATGAGTCTTCAGCAGATGCAGGCGAAGCGTCTTCCACCATCTCTGCCGCCGCCTCCTCGGTGCCGTCTTCCTGCACGCGGTCACCCATTAGCATGCTGCCCTCCTTCAGCTCATTCTCCCACAGACTGCTTTCCTTCATGTTGGCCTCCCTCGTGTGTCCCGTGTGGCTGCAGAGGTCAACGTTGCTGCTCAGAGCGCTGAGGCGTTTGCTCAGCAAACACACCTTCCAGGCCAAAATCAGGGTGGAAAGGATCAGGACCGTGCAGACTATGATCAATCCCCCAGTTATCAACACTAGGATGCAATCCCCATCTTTGAAAAGTTGGCAGAATTGGGGCTGTTTTGGGGGTTTTGCTGAGGTTCCATGGTATGTGGAGGTGGAGAGGGATAACTTGGTCGTCGTTGATGGCTGGACTGTGGTGGAAGCCGACGTTTCGGTTGTGTTTACATAAGGTTGGGTTTCATTCCCAAGATCACAGTTCACTACGTGAAGCTGAATTCTGCTGAAGAGGACGGCGTACACCAGGAGGCCGAGCATGGTGATCTCTGAGAGGACAGGAAGAGACGGATTGATCAGGAGTCATCCATGCAATGATTACGTTTGAATTCTCTGTGTTTTGAAGCTACATCTCAGACGCTTCATTATTGCTCCTCAGCATGGACACGACAGCAGAACAGGAGGCCAGAGATGAAAGAATCCATGATAAAAGGATCAGTTGGGCACCAGCGGAGTCAAACAATACGTTCTGATAAGTTTACTAGTTGTAAATGTCAGTGATGTTGAATAATCGGCCGGAATTTAGCCTCGAATCAGGCTTCTGCTGTCATGGATGCCGGCAGCAGGGCGGGGCAGGCACATCTTTCAGTTTCTGGTTTTTCAAATCGAATTAAAAATCGGAGCACAAAATAACAGGAAAAACGCTAAAAGACATTTTACATTAATGTCACAATTCAGAAGAAGACTTTATAAAATAGCATTTAAAAAACCTTCGCCCGGAAAAACCCTCCGAGATCGACCTCTCAGAGAAACTCCTGAAACAATGAATTTAAAAGTAAACACGAGAAAATAAAAGTTTATCTTCTTTTTTTTTTAAATCCCTAAATTTTCTTTGGATCTTTGCTTTTTTTCCCCTTTTTTTTTTTTTTTTTAAAAAAAGGCCTATACAACACTTTGATATTTAATGCATAACATAAAATAAATAGGCTGTTAGCAGGAAAAAATACATTTTTCTCTCTTGTAAAGGAAGTCTTACTCCATCACTTACATTAGAGACGATCTTGATTTAACTCTTCCACCAAACTGAGCGCGCTGACTGATGTGAGAAGACCAGTGTGTTGTACTTGCTGCCTGTGCGGCCTGCTGGCTTCCTGCTTCCCCTTTTGGTCTATAACGAGACAAGGAAGTGGTAGACTCTGGTCACAGATGTGTGTTTGGTCTAAATTGTAAAGAAACATTCAGATGCAGGTTGAAAGCTCGCAACCCATCCGACCGTTTTGGAGAGAGGTTTGCTCCTGGTGCATCCACAGCTGCATCAAATGGAACATTTGCATAATTCCACAGAGATCCGTGGGACGATCTGCGTGGCCCGCCGCCGTTAGAAATTGCAAGGCTTGCACCCGAAAGCAGCAAAGCAGCAAATTGCCATTCTTTATTTTTATCATTGTCTTTAAGGCCTGTCACAGGTCTCCTCTTTCATACACTGACATGCTGACAAGCGCTCACACGGTTTATAATAACCCTGTCGTCTTCCTGCCACCCACAGGCGTTTTATTTAAAACGATTCACCGACGCGTCTGTCTCAGTGGTGATTTATTTTAGTCCAAACCACAATCCTTCACCATTGCAGTTGAACGGCCGTTTAATAAAAGTCTTTGCAGCGCAGCTTCTACAGAAATGTTCTCCAGTGACAGGTTATATTTTCTGATTTTCATCTAATGTTCAGCACAAATGTAACTGTGCCAAAACCCCATTTTGTTGCTCTATAAAAAACAACAAAACAAAACGCACAATTGCGAGCAAGCTGAATTTCCACGTTGATTTGAATAAGAAGGGCGGCATCATCACATGTAAAGTGGAAGTGAGAGGAGAAGAATGAAGAAAATAGACCCCTCTAGAGTGATGGAAAGTCCCAATGCAATATAAAAGTTGTGAAAAGAAAGGCCCTGTGTAGGCGCAGATGATGAGAGAGCAGCCAAAGAAACCGGTCCCACCAGTTTAAGATGGTCCACGCTGCATTGTTTCAGCACGGCGCCGCTGGTGGGTTCGATTTGCCCCGCAGCAGCATCCGCCAACATCACGCCCAGCTCCTCAATCTGCCGCCTCATTGTGTCAGAGATACCGGGACCTTTGGGCGACCTTGCTGCTCTTATCGGCGGCGGCGGCGGTCCGGGCAGGAGAGCGCCGTTGCCTCATTTGGTTGTCTTTTGTTATCAGCAAGGTCGCTCGGTCGGGGTGGAGGCAGACGAGGTGGCAGGGACGGGGAGGTGGAATCGATGCCAGGGACCGCGAAAGGGGGCCGAGGCGGGAGAAGAAATAGATGCTGCTTGTTAACACGCCGACATCCAGGCAGCGTTGTTTCGTTTTCACAGCTGCTGGGCATGCTGGGTCAGAACCAGCCTACTGGAACATTAACACCACCTTGACAGAGAAGATGCCTCCGTCCAACCCTTTCAGCCTGGCAGACGTCTCCAAACTGTGTCTGGAGGCCTGCAAATGCAGCCATGCCGGACACACAGTGCCCCCCCCCCCCCCGCCATAATTACTGCAGCCACATTCACAGCAAATGACTTCCATGGTTTCATTTCAGTGAGTCTTGGGGAAATTGAGGGTGTCATTTGGAGAGATACGTCCAATTAAATCCCATCTTGCCTGACTTCTGGCCAAGCAGCTCGTTGGAAACGACGCCGGGCTTTAACGGCGACCCTCACTAACGTTCCGTGGCCGCACATTTCTTTTGTTCTGATGAGGCACAAAACACACGGCACAGGCAGCGCTGCCCCATTAGGGCCTTGGGGGGAAGGTGGAAGGAGAGAGCTGGTCTAATGGCTAATGACAGACATGTTTGATCCTGGAAGTGCTCCACACTCCCTAAAACTGCTTATGGGAACAACTCCAGGTTGGCCTGGTCACACTGCAGCTAGTGGGAAGCATTTTAGTTTTGGGAAGGTTTTGTTTAACGTTATATAGTCACATATTATCAACTGCTAGATCGTAGGAAGCACAAGAAGCAAGTTATTGTACTGAGCTTGAATTCCCAGGGTAAAAGAACATTCTGTGTCTGGTCTCCCAGCAGAGGAAGCTGCTTGCTCCCACCATCCACCGGTCACATGATCCAGTACCAGTTAGTGTCAAAGAGTTTTTGGTTGGAGTTCAACAGCAGCTGAGACACACAAGGTCCTTTCTTTTTCTAATGGACCGGTTCCAGAATGGGGGAATCAATCCATCAGCCCGATTAAAGCTGCACTCAAATGCACCCTGACTTTGAACGGGCTTCAAGGACTACGTGCACGTAGTAATTATCATTTTACCAACAGCTCTCAAGGCCTCGTCTCCTTAACCTTGGGGTCATTATGAAAAGCTGGAGACAGGAAGGAAAGAAAAAAAAAAAAAAAGAGTAATTCAGCTAAAGATTACTGTTGATAGCAAAACCTCCAGAGGCCAGATGTGAACACGGTGGATGTAAACAGACTTATCTGTTGTAAGTTAGTGCTGATAATGGGATTAAGAGTGTCACTTTTCATGCACGACATCCTCAGAGGACAAAAATACCTGAGAGGGTCCTTTAAAGGGGTTTACGTTGCAGTGCGGCGGCAAACGTAACAATTTCGAATACGTTTGGAGCTATAGAAAAGGAAAATGTTTATTGTTACATGACAAGCCTCATTTTATTGTCTTCCTCGGATGAAAACAGAAACTGTGTGTACAGAATGGTAATCACATGCAATACAAAAATATGCATTTTTGTTTTTACAGTAACATAAAAAAAATGTGTTGGCCCATACTAAAAAAAAAATGTACAGCTTCTATACAGCACTTTACACATGACAAAAATATATATATACACACTGTATATACACATCTGTAATAGTCACTGCAGTACCTGCTGAAAAAGGTGTGAAGGTATTTTACGTACAAAATGTAGAAATATTCCAAGAATCGGGTCGATTTGCTGTACATTAAATAATGTATGTACAGAGCACACCTGCGCCCACACACACAACACATAAATACAAGTCCACTGAAGCCAGAACTCACAGATGCTACACACAAGATCACACAGGTGTGTGTTGGGGTTTTTAGGGTGATATAGGACACTTTTTGCGCCAAGTTCCTGATTCATATTTATTTTTTATTATTCATTTTGCACAGAATGAGATTCATCAGCGCCTCGCACGGAGGACCTTCTGAATAAAGTGCACTTTACACGTCAATGGATGGATCATGTAGAAAACATAAATAACCAGCAACGGTTTCTTCGCTTGTGGACGTCAGGATGATGAGACGCTGAACTTTAACCATAATTTAACACATAAAAGTATCTAGCAGTGCCTCCCTCTGAACCACGGGTCAAAGTAAACAGTAACAGCACACACGCAAGGAGATTCCTCAGCCTTCGAGGCCCCCCCTGAAAAAAACAATAACAAAATGCACAACCAAACTAATCAGAAAGCCTTCACCGTCGTTTCCGGCTGACAAAGTGCATATTGTGTTCAGACACGATAGTCACAAAAACATGGGGACCAGAGAGCGGAGCAGCCGGGCGGGCATCACTCCAGCAGCCTGTCAAAGGGGCGTCGTCCCCGCGAGGAAAACACAGATAAATGAAGTGGTCCATTAGGTCACAGGGTCCATCTTTCTGCCCCGAAGTGGTTTGTTTCAGCAAGAGGGAAAACGGAACACAAAAATAAAGGCCGCGTGTTGACGGCGCCGGCGGGAACGTCACAGCAGAGAAGGTGAGCAGGGGCGGGGGTGTGGGGGGGGGGGGTGGGGGTGTCAGCACAGTTAGTCACAAACCGAGTCCTCAACATTGGACAAAAACAAATGCACCAAAAAGAAGGAAGGTGAGGAGATTTAATGGTCACCCCCCATCACCCCCCCACCTTCCCCAAAATATCAAAAAATCCAAAGTTAAAACATGGAAGATCAGTGTGGGATTAGTGGAAGCAGCATCTGTTTCAGGCAGAAGCGACACTCTCTGATCAGTCCTGTAAGAGTTAGCAACAGGGGGGCATGCGAGGCAGACCCGGGCTTTGCTTTGCATTGCTTATGCGTTCAGAGCGGCGGCTACAACCTGGATTAGAAAGAGAGAAAAACAAGGGAGGAGAGCAAACGAGAGCAGACGTTAGCTGGTTAGTGGAGAAAGCACAATTGGAAAAGCAGGAGCATACGAGATTACACGAACACCAACGACTTCGTGAAGGAATCGGTTTTGATTGTGCTTATGGATTGAAAGGCCATTTTCCTTCCACAGAACCATGCCTGCATTAGATCGGCCTTCACTGCTAATGCATTTAAGATTAAATAGGAAAAAAGAAAAACAGCAAGGGCGTGCGTGTGTGTGTGTGTGTGGGTGTGAGAAAATCAGAACGTGAAGCGAAACACTGAGCGTGTAAGTGAATTAAAAAAAAAAAAAAAGAGAAAGGAAACGAGAAAAACTGAAAGGATGAGAAAGCCGATTAAATCCATTGTGATGCCGGAACACAAAACAGAACAACATGCCGGCGCTTTTTAATTTAGCGTGGAATGTTACAAAAGTATAGAAAAGGATGGTTGTGCAAAGTGCAAAGAAATGGGGGGGGGGACATTATCAGCATATCTCCACCGTCCACTTAGCCTCACAGCTTGTGAGAGTTATGGTTGCCAGAGCAACTGTGTTTGTGGGGAAAGGATCAAATGAAGGCAAATCTTCACATTCACATAAAGTTCCCATTTGAGGGTGCGAGCGGAAGTATGGAAATTCCCCCACAGGAATCCGAAACTCTTTTTCTTTTGCCATGTCCAGTGTCTTCACATTGTCCTTCACCCCTGGATACCTACTCTGCAGACTTCCAGAAGTGTCCGGGGTGAGACAGCCGGCGGTTCAGCTTGGGCAGCTTCTCCAGCATGTCGGCCAGCTGGGTGAAGGTCGGCCTGTCCCTCAGGTCGTACGCCCAGCAGGCGGAGAGGATCTCCTGAGGGGACAGCCATGAGTCAGTGCTCTGCAGTAAAACTGACGCACGCTGCAGCTGCTGCTGCCTCATCCCTGCGTAGCTGCTTCTGCAAATGCTGCTCTAACATGTTCAACTCACAGACACTTCCTTGCCGAGGCTCATCTCTGCCAGCACTTTCTTTATGCCCTCGCCGCTCCCCACCTGCCAGATGGTGGCTTCCACGGGCTGGTTGGTGATTGGCCAGTCCCTGGCCTGGAGCTCATACCAAATAGTGCTTAAAGGGAAGTACAACCACAATGTTACCAGAAGTTCTTTTGACTCAAATCAGGCGTGAAGGTACATTAAACCAGCAACCCAGTGCACACGCAGAACTCACCCGAAGGCGTAGACGTCAGCAGAAGTGGAAAAAGGAAGCTGGCTCTCGTTGTTACCTGGGCTCATTTTGCGTACGATCTCTGGTGCGAGGTAACAAATCCAGCCATGAGGCAGCTTCAGCTTGTTCTCTCGTCTAGAAGACATTGTAAAAGGAAGAGAGGCGTCATAAAGAGATGTGTTAACTTTTGTCGCTGCAATTCAATCCTCGCACGCAAGAAGGCTGATTTATATACAAGTCGGCTAAATTCCAACCATAAATTCTGGAGATTTCAGCCAAATGCACAAAGCAGCCGCTGCCAGAGGCTGCAGGACTCCAGCCTGTGCGGAACTCAGCAATTATTATAAATCACGGCCCTCCCCAGGTAATGGCAGCGAGGAGCAGAGGAGCAATTCAGCCAAGCGTGTGGTTTTAAGGTCTTGAGTGTCCCTTTCTCACCTCCCCTCTTGAACGACTCCCGAGATCCCAAAGAGACCGAAGTCTGTGATCACCACTTTATTGGTGTCATGAAAAACGTTCTTGGACTTCAGATCCTTGTGCACGATGCCTTTAGCGTGAAGATAACCCATTCCCTGCGTGGGAGGAAACAATGGCCGTTACAGTCTCACACCTCATGCGCTTCATGTTAATACAGATTAGAATAAAATTAAAAAATACCTTTACAATCTCCTGAGCGATCTGTCTCGTCTTGTTAATGTCCAGAGTGTTTTTGGTGTCTCTGACAACCGAGTACAGCGTCCTCCCTTTGCAGAAGCTGCAGCCAGAAGGAAGAAGTGATGTTTTTACAGCTGAAACCCAGGAAGTTGGAGTTCAATCTTACCTTGTGATGATGGCCAGATGGGGAGGGGCCATGCAGGCGCCCATGAAGAGGACCACGTTCTCGTGCCTGGTCTGCCTGTAGTTCATCACTTCCTTCTTGAAGAGCTTCAGGTGGTCCTGGTTGTTCCCGTCGATCTCGAGCAGACGGATGGCGACCTCCCCGTGCCACCGACCCTTGTGCACCCGACCCCAGCGGCCCTGGCACCAGCAAAACACCTCAGCACACAGGACCCTATTGGGTCGGATTTCTCAATTTCCGTCAGAATTCTCACTTTTCCGATGAGTTCTCCGAGGTCCAGCTGCTCAAAGGGGATGTCCCACTCCTGCAGGTACACGCTGGTCTGGCTGGCCTTACGGCAAATGGGGCCCTTCCACTGGTTTCCCCTAGAGCTGGGGAGGTCGTCCAGGTCGTCGCATTCACCGTCGGAGCCCATGCTGAACCGCATGTCAAACCTCATGTCCTCCCCGTCGTCCTCATCGTCCTCTCCATCCTCGTTTTCTTCCTCGTATTCCTCGTTCTCCTCCTCGACATCAGGATCTTCATCTTCAGCCTCAATGTCCTCCTCCACTTCCTGTCAAAGCACACACTAGTTTAGAGTGCATTAAAGGAAGACGCTTATTTTTATTTACTGCTATTTAACTGAATAGCAAAAGTGAATAATATACAATGGCTTTTTTTCTAAACGTCGCCCGTGTTAAGAGTCTTTTTTCCATAAACTAATTAAAACTATTAATAATTGTGTCTGTGTTTGGATAGCAGGAACTAAACATGGTCAAACTTACCATCACAGTCATAACATACAAAAATATTATTCCCACAGGAAGTGGAGGGCAGTTAGGCCGTGTCCCAGCTGCAACATTCTTCTAAATTTAAGACACATTTTCAAAGACACAGCCTCATATAACGTAGGCAGTGATCCACCCGACCTCCCACAGCAAGTCTATTCATGTTACAAGCCAGTCCCTCTGAATGATTGACCCCAGTCGCCTTGATTTGACAACTCATTTCACAACAACACGTCTACCATTATGACCCAGATCACTGTTTAAGCTTTATCTAAGGTCACCACACCGGCTTGGATCATGTGCCGCTGTGTTTCCTGAAGATGTTTGCGCTCTATATTATTCAGTGAGCTCCATAATGACACCTGGGTTTATGAGTCCTTCAGCTACTTTTATTGCTTCTGACATCCTGCTACTGCCTTTGATGGATGACAATATTCCACTCAATAAAACCTGAAGAGAATCTCAATTTATGCCGCGGGTGAAATGTGAATTTATGTGTATTTTGTTTTCGTCTTGCGGCGTTACCTCTTCATCTTCATCCACGACCAGCTCGGCGCGTATGTCATCCGCGGATTGCTCGATCTCATTGCTGCCGATGCGGAGGGAAGCCAGAGGTGTTTTTATACTCACGGGCGTTTCATCGCAGAGTCAAGACAGTTTAAACAATTTGAGATAAAAGTCTTACACGGTGTCTTGGAGGACATCGGGGTGGAAATGAGCAGGGCCTGAGACATCTGTGGAGATACAGAAAAATGCTTCCTTACACCCACCTGCAGCTGCAAGGAACTACATTCTTGGCCTTATTTATAGAGCTGATTATCTGACAAGACTGATTTGGTGTGAATCAGACATCTCAAGGCTCTGGGGACATGTGCCATCTCTATTACATCAAAGAACTACATGCTACTCAACTTGTAAGGCTCAAGGCCCCAAATTAGCATATATTCAAAAAAACCAACAATGTTTCCAAAATCTATGACTATTCTCAGTGTCCATGTATGGCAGGAGTTCTTGAACATCTCTTTACTTATCAGAGTAATATGTATTGACCAGTAACATTAATAATTATGGGTTAAACACACTTTAGGTTCGGTCCTTAACGAGGAGGGGTTCGTTACCTCAGCATGACCACAAGAGGGCGGTATACATATCTTTTCATTTTGTGGAGCTCTCAAAGCCATTTTTGTTTGTCAGTGGTAAAAATTATCACCTCTGCTAGATTACAGATAAAATATTTCAATAATATCACAATTTCCATTGGCATTAAATGCTCCAAAAAGGAAAACACCATGACGCACCACATGCAATAAACGACTTCACATGCAATTCCCCACTACTACCAGTAGATGGAATCAAAAAGCCATTCAGTATAAACACACAATCCAACCGTTGTTGCAACCACAACCCTAAAAGCAAACATGCAGAGAAGAGAAAGCGGCAGGGCGTTTAAGGGTCGGGGTGCGAAACAGTGATGGGAGGGTAATAAAACCCAACAGTGCTGGACACTCGACTCACCTGGGAAAATAAACTGCTGTCTGTGCTGAAAGTAGCAGGCAGCTTCAAAAAAGAAAGAGAAAGAGCAACGAGCACAGTGAGGAGAGAGTACAGGACGCAGAAGCTCCGGATTAAAATGCAAAGCTGTTCTTAAGGTGGAACAGGGGTGATTTTTTTAGTCCAAACTAAGTGTTTTTGTTAAAAGCTGATGGCAAGGCAACATATTTCGATACGTATTCAGTGTACGCAGACGAGAGCGTCAGTAAGGCTCACCTGGAAAGTTGAAGCGGCTATCCCGGTGGCCTTTGGGCGAGGGGTTGGGTGGTGGTGTGGCACTGGGAGGATTGCTCTGCTGGAAGGGTGCAGGAGAGGAGGGTGTGGATGAGGTGGTGGAGGACGGGTTGCTGCTGGAATCCAGCTGATTCAGCACAGGAGGATGATCCTGTTGGAAACAGGAATAACCAGGAATAAATAGGATCCAATCTTATTTTATACTTCAAACAACCTCACAAAATAAAGAATCTTACAGCCACAAGTTTCTCATGAAGGTGATGCCCTAAAAGTGATGTAGTCAAGCAAAATATGGACTTCAACTAACTTTCCATCGGATCACAGAGTCAAAGCAGATGCGTAAAGGCCTCGTACTTTTTTCGTGATGGCCTTTGGTAGCGTGCCGAACTGTGGCGCTTCCTGCGGCCGGTCCACTGGATTGTTGATGTCTGATGGAACGGATCCAGTCCTCCGAATTTTGGCGACTGGAAGGAAAGATTGGAAATGTCACAGCATGTGCGTGAAAGCCGGAATGTCCGGCACCTGCAGTGTCAGGATGCCAACGAGGCTTACTCGGTAGGAAGGAGATTCTGCAGGATGGGGCTTCCTTTGTACATTTATTGTGGCACTTTAATCTGAAAAAAAACAGAAAGGATCTGTTAATGCTCAGATTGATGGATGCTGTGGACTTGATCTTTCATTGTGATAATATAATTACACTGCTAATTAAATTTGCCCCATTAGTCAGTCGGTCAGTGGTAAAAGGCTCAACTTACCGACAGTGTTTGCATTTAACCCCGAACATCATGTTCTTCTGGCACACCTGACATGTCTGAGACAGCCAGGACTTGGTTGAAAACCTGAAATAAATATGGAATTATTGTCAAATGTAGGATAACCCATGGCGTGCATAAAGACCTTTCTACCTGTGTGTGACTGCTAGAGCAATGTCCCTTCTGACTGTCTGTGGGGAGCTGCGATGCACTGCTATGTTATCTGGAGGAGGAGAAGGGAGGAGATTTAAGATATAATTGTGCAAATGTCACACATCCAATAGTAGCTATGCTTTCTTTAGTTAAAATACTACTCAAAGGACTAAAAGTGTCCCATTCGACCCGAGCAGCAACATGCAGATGAACGCTTGACTCACTTTTAATGACACTGTGCTCCTCCAGGAGGGTGGGCGTCCCAGGCAGGGTGTATGACGTGGTACCAGTTGGGGTGGCTCCGGGCGTACGTGTGGGCATGATGTGGTAACGGGAAGGCGAGTCCTCACACCCATTTCCATTGACTTGCATGTTCAAAAGCAATTTATTCTTTTTGACACACCTAGAGATAAGAGATAAGAGCAAAGCTGACTGAATAGAGAAGAGAATAGAAGCTCTTCATGCAAACACAGTCTATGCTGCAGGTTATGCAAGGACTGGAAAAAGGCCCGTTGGACTACTTTAACAGAGCTGGCACAGGTTAGCTAATGACATTCTTAACACCTGAACTAAAGCAAAGGCTTTATACTTTTACACGTGCGCCCACATGTGACTTAGGGTATATTTTTTTGTTAAGTAGGACCTGGTTCACATTAAAGTTGCAATAGTAGCAGGACACCCAGGCACGTGAAACACGCACGCGCTCGGCTCAAGACGGCAATATTTAGTTAACGGAACATGTTGTTTCCTCCCCCGGTTTTCTTCTCATAAACAGACACGTTATTCTAGATAAACATGTGGCTTGTTTGTGTATGCACATGCAGTCACAATAGAGAGAGACAGGCAGACAGGGAGACAGGCGGAGAGAAAGACGACATACATCCTGCCACCTCCGAGCATTACTCTGAGGAAATACTTCCTGTTTTGACATGAGTCATAATCTCTGGGAATCTGTGCTGGGATTAGCTCCACGCAAACAGTCGGAGCAGAGCGGCAACAGGATGTGAGAGAAGGAGAAGCCCCAGAAAGTGCAGAGGCTCATCAGATGTAATGAGGAACATAACCCGGCAACGTGACCGCGCCGATGGTCAAACCCTTTATTGTTCTTTGGTTGAGGCACGATGGGGTACCACCTACCATTCTGTCATTCTGCCCCGTACTTACAACTGGAGCTTACCTGTTCTAGCACTGTCTAAATTTAGGTATCACATAATGATTCTCCAGCATCTGGAAGATTCTAATCCCAAATATTGTTATTTTCTTTGAGGCCATCAGTTCTTACTGTGGAGACTGTAATCTTATCGCCTATGAACATGTGTAATTTTTCTTTTCCTCTCAGTAATAAACCTGTGAAATGAGGGACAAACATTTGCTACAGAGAAGTTTTAAGTGAGGTGAAGGAGTGCCGGAAATATTTGAGGGGAATTTCTTTAAATAAAATTCAAATTTATAGCAGTCGTTTGTGAAGGAGCCAAGCACACCGGGGTGTAGGTTACGTAATACTGATAAAGAACAGCAAAGAAGCTTCAAGAATCAGAGAGCAGCGAACCAAAAATGTTCTGAAGCTCTCCTCCCACAACATTCTCCTCCACACTCCCAAATGCCCGCGAACTCGTGGAACCCGATACCTGATTCCCATTTGATCCTAATCTGCCCTACTTATTAAAGAAGACGGCTAAAAATACGTTTGGAACACCTACCTGCTGGCAGGCGGGTCTTCGATGCGGTGGCCCAGCTGAGATTCGTGGCTTTTGCTGCGCGTCAGGGTTATGTTGGGGAGGAGGTGCAGCACTTTGCGTGACGGAGGTGGCGGGGTGCAGGGGGGCTTTAGTCGGTGACGCCTCTTGGATGGTGGAGTTATGGGTGGGGTGGAAGTGCGTCCGTGGAGCCGGGACGTGCGAGGTAAAGGCATCGGGAAGGGATCCGTGAGAGGGCCTTCGTTGTGCAAGTACGACGCGAGTGCCTCGGGCGTGGGTACCGCTGACACCGAGCCGGGCGGGGATGAGGGAAGGTTGCACAGGGGGTTGATGGAGTGGAGTGAATGGAAGAAGGACGGGCGAGAGGCGAGGGGCTGTGAGGTCGCAGTGGAGTCCCCAGGTTTGCGAGCTGATCTGCGGTCAGTAGAGAGCCGCTGTCCCTCCGCGTGGGTTCAGAAAGCCAGGAGTTCCCGTCTTCCTTCAGCTCACCTCCTGCACCACAGGAGATAAAAACACCACCAGTAAAAAACCTGAGGAGAGGTTGGGGCACATGTTCTCATGGAGGAGCCTCAAAATGTTCCCCATACCTGATTCAGTGGCACTCTTCAGACAGGAGAGGGCAGCAACCAACCTGGCACATTCCTCCGAGCTGGAGCCGAGTCTTCGCATCGTGTCCCTCACCTGAGCACCTGTCATCTGCAGTAAAGCGTCCAGGGACAGCTTCGCTTCCAGCGCCTGCACGGGAGCAGCATGGAGGACAAGGCACAAAAGATAAAGACAAACCTGGAATGGAAGTCTTTCCAAAAAGCTGCCCTTGGAGTCATGGGTTTGGGGGGAATTTTAGAAGGTGTAAGCGGCAATACAAGTAGCCTTTTAGCCACCAGTGAAACGACCGTGAAAATTAAGTCATATCAACAAAGCTGGGATCTCAAGCGCTCTCTTTTTTGTTTTTAGCAGAACTGAAGCTAATCCGTTCTTTTCCACAGTGTATAAGCAATCTAAAAGATTGATGAGGGAATTTTAGTTCTTTAAAAAGTCTTTCCAGGACATTTAAAGAAAAGACACCTCACTGTTCACTGTCTCAAAGACATTTCTCGCGGCCTCGCAAAAGGACGGCCGAGCAGACAACTACAAAAAAAAGGCCGGTCTGTTTAAACAGCTCCATGAAAGCATGCCCTGACGCTGCAGTGGGCTAAACAACATGTGCTGCTGGAGGATGAATATCAGGATTTAAGGGCAGCATGCAAGGGTATTAAGTGGGTCATGGAACCTCTGACATGTTCTGTTCCTGGAAATAAGATAAATCCTGTTTGTTTTGGGCGTTTGCATAGAGTAAAATGCAGATTAAATAGTAGCGCCAGCGTGATTTAATATCTACAGAGAACGCTGTAAAGACATTTATCATCTTTCAGTTCAAAAACACGTCAGTGAAGAGGATAAAATAAAGGGCATTTCTCTGGGAGGCGGGGAAAGGCAAGCAGACAGACGTGTAGTAGGCAGCGTGGACACACACAGGTTAACACCGCACAAGTAGAAGTTTCTAGTAGTCGGGAATAGACAGAGTGGGAGGCAGACTGGTGGGTTAGATAGAAGAGAAAATCTATGCTCGACTGCAGCGGATCCTGCGGTGATTGACAAATAAGAGAGGAAGGAGTTCTGAAACATATTTTTATCTGGACTAAAGGACACACAGGTCTGCATCTACCGTGGCAACCGGCCCCTAATGAACAGCTTGTCAAATTACACCTCATCATGCAAATGGAGTCTCAGCTGATGAGGACGCGCCGTCAACCAAAGGCCGGAGCGAAAAAAGAAAGGTGGCAAAATCGTATAATTAAGGACCTAATGTCAGTGTTGCCTAATAAACGACACTAACAAGGCTCCAATAACCAGAACACCAGGATATATTGAGATAAAACATATTGAGACAAGGGAAAAACTCACAAATGACAAAAGGAAACAGTGGATAATCCTTTTTTTCAGAATGGGAAGTACGCAATTGCTTATCAGTCGAGTCAAATTCTTGCTCTGAGATGGTAAACATTGATCAACAAAACTGGGGCAGTCCCCCTCCTACAACCGTGCATCCAGTATATGCAAAGGAAGTACACACACTCACATGAACGCACATGTAACCACACAAACAAATGTGATATTCAAAGAAGCTGCAGAACCTCCTGGTGACTCACAAAAACACTACAATCTGAGCAAAACTAATAAGTGAGGAATGAGGCTGTGGGCCTACTAATGTTTAGAAAAATGGGTCATTGTTGTGCTATAAGGGCCCTACGTGTTCTGGAAACTCCCAGGAGCGCAAGGCAAATGAGCACTTTTACTGTTCTATCAAGGCTGAAGTCTCTAAAGGGAAACTGTTGAGGTCTGAAGAGCAAAGGAAGCATAGCAGATAGGACCAAAACTGTTAACGCAAGACAAATATCCCCTCCTGGAGTCAGGCGGCAAAACTCAGCACAGATTGTGCACTAACCCGAAAAATATCGGAGAATAACATGGGCAGAAAGGTGTCAAATAAGCAGGTCACGGCGGGGTCGCGCAGCACAGACAAGCAAACAAGACGGAGAAAAACATACAGCCAGATCAGAGAGTTCAGCAGCCAGCAAGAGAGGAAATGACAACAATGTGATAAACCAATCACGCAAAACGAAAAGAGGAATCTGATTCATTTTAATCAGCTGTGGAGAAGCAGCCAGTTGCTGGAGTCAGCTGACGGTTCTGAGGATGTCACGGTGGTCCGAGGACAAGAGGAGAACAGGAACTGCTGCCGAACAACTGAGGAGGAGTCTGGCTGCTGCAAACTGTCTGCAGTTTTAAACAGAGCAGCTTCAAAATGGCAGCCGACCGCCGCACTACACTACAATCACTTGACCACGTTTGTTTCTTTTAATTTACATTGAAGTGGATCAGAGGATTCATCCAGATGTGGGAATCAATCTGGAAATTGTTATTGTTCTAAGCTACAAAGAGTTGACAGAACTATTATAAGGGCGTCTTCAGAGAGAAGGTGGAATTAATGAGAAAAGGCAGAATAACAAATGCCAATTTTACCCAATTTACCTGCAACAAAAGCCACATTAATGACTTCCAGCCAGAACAGACGGAACGACAACGTACCTGGATGAGCTCCGGTCGCAGGTTGATGGTGCGTAACCAGTCTCGTGAGTGTGGGTAGCTGTCCAGGGCCTCGGGCCGCTCCGTCTCCGGCACTTTCTGCTTGCACTGCAGCTGTTTACAGATGTATTTCATCAGCTTCACCTGCAGGGAGCAACATGGGATGAGCACAGGCAGAGAAGGGACTCGTTCTGGTAGCGACATGAACACTTTGTCAGCATTAGGCGCAATAAGACCGTATCTATGGAGACATATACCGGTATATATTTTAATCAAGGTTATTACGACTGACACAATGCACGACGTCCTCTGCATGCACTTCTGTCTGAGCTCCGTGCACCTCAGAGGGAATGAAGTCGACCTGTTTATCTAACCTGACTTTCCCGCGGCCGCAGTGCAGAGGACACTTAATTAGATATAAACAGCTATTATCATACCGCAGAGCAATATACTGGTCATCTAATGTGAGCATCTGCGACGCTGGCACAGCAAACAAGTGTATTTGGAGCAGCTTAGTGACATAATGATGGAGAAAAGTACCCCGGGAGCAGTTCATTTGGAGTTTGTTTCAGGGATACAGCACTTTCCTTTCATCAGAACATGTTTAAGAGTTTAATTAAATACCTGCCCTGACATGAACTCTTTGGTCAACAAACACAAGTCCAATATATAGTTTGATCCTATTTCATGATGATAATAATGAACTCTGATCCCGAGGTCCTTTGAGCAAGTGTTACAGTGACCAGGATGGTGTAGGTTTGCAGCTGTGCAGCTCATATACGATGTCTCCTTATCTGTGCGTCTATCTGTCAGAGTCCGTTCCAGGCGGCAGCGCCTCCAGATGAGCCGTGTAACACCAGCTATCTCTCAGCCTACCACGCACCTCTCAAGTACCTGAGCAACAGAAGGAGCTGCTGCCATTATCTCCTCATTCAGCACTCTCCCACTAACCAGACAGAAACTTCACCGAGCCGTGCCCGGAAAAGTGCGGCCATGGGATGTGAAAAGGCTGCAACAAGAGCATCGCAAGTGTGGCCCAACGGGAATGAAAGAAAAGAGAGAGAGAGAGAGGAGGTAAAAACTCTCTGTGCTAAATGTGACTGCAGCTTTTTACTCAGCAATTATCCGCTGCACTAAGAGCACGATAAAATAACAATTACACCACGCATTACTGAATGCAAACAGAGAACATGACTTTGCTAAATGCTGAAATATCATGGAAGGGCCGCGTTGGAGCAGTTTAGAGAAACATTCCGCGCAGCAACGCAGTTTTAAATGGTTGGCAGCACATGTGCAATAGCTACCCGGACAGGTGTGCGAAATAGAAAGAGGAGCTTAACTGCTAATGTTCATTTCATTTCATGAGTGGAGGAGAGAGTCTGGCATCCCGCTCTGCCCTTTTCCTTCATTTGTATTCATTCGCACTGGCTCATATAAAAACTATTAGCAAATGTGCATCATTGGAAGGAACCATACGCCAAGAAGATGAACAGACAGATGATCTATCAGCAGCTACCCTTGAAAACAGCAGACACATTATTCACTGTGCTCTCATCAAGGGTGTGAATTCAATGTTTCTGGAGCCGTGGACTTGTATAGCCAGCAGTAAGAGGCCTCTATTTGATGTGGCTAATTAGCTAGCCTCCTACTTCTTCTCCCTATACACCAGTGCAGGCCTGTGACGTCAGGTTACCTAGCAACCCTCTTCTGAGGCGTCAGCAACATTTCAGCGGGATTTTCCCCGCACAAACAGACCAGAACAATGCGTTGCAACATAAAAGAATGTCATCATCACGTGTCTTCACATGATTTCAAATGGGGCAGTAAAAAAAAGAAAAAAGACCCGGTCAGCTCTTTTAACGGCACGCGGAGTTCATAACGACCATTAACACGCTGTGCAAATAAGGCAGATGGAAATTACACAGGTCCCAAAATCCCTCACTGATATCAGTATAATGTGGCGAGAGCGCAGTCAGGCCCACATCACCAAAGCAGAAGATAATGACAGGCTGCGTGCAGATTATTTTTGGCTCAGACTGGGGAGAAAAAAAAAGCAGCATTTGACATGTGGCCTGGAGGTGGGAGGAAGGGGTGGGGGTGGGGCGGCGATGGCGTCAGAGCCCACCTGTCGGTGCAGCCAAACAACACCATGGCAACGGCGCAGCGCTGTGACGAGATGAATGACAGCCAGCGTGAGGGCCATCGGGTTGGGGGGGGGCGTCCCTGCAGCCTGCCCGACACAGCAGGCTCTTGTTTTCTAAAGCCTCTCGCTGACACGGACGCTTTGGTGCACCTGCCGAGGATAGCGCGGCCAACCTGAGACCTGAGCTACGCCATCCCTTCAAAACGCACAGGGAGGTCGGCTCATTGCTCTCGGCCTAAAAATGCTCGGCCTTTCTTGTTGACGCCGGCAAATAAGAAGCCTGGAAGCATTCTGGGACCATGTAGGACGTACTGAAGGGTAAAGACCTAAATCCGATCCCGGTGTTCCCCGACATTAACACAAAGAGTACACAAAACTCTTCTTTAATGTCTTCTGTTGTGGGCTGTTGCGTTGCTGTAGGTGAAACGGAGCGTGCCATCGGACGCACTAGCGCGTGAACCGGGGGAGCCAGTGCAAATTTTAAACAAACTTTAATGTCACAGCGAGCGGCGGCGGCGTTCTAACGGCCGACACGTGGTTTTATCTGCGCGCGGCTCAAAGGAAAATATTAAAATGACGAAGCAGACGCGGGCGAGACTTCTGGGGTGGGCTCAAAGTACATGGTTGCCGTAGACAATAGTCTGCTGCCCCTCCTCCAACATGCTAATCGGTGCTGTTGACCCCTGCACACAGCTTTGGGCTTATAAGGGGGGCCGACGTTGGGATGGTGGATTTACGTTACATAGATACTGTATGTACATATACGAACTAGAAATATAAATTTGAATATATATATATATGGTGAGTATATATATATACTTGCTAGGTACAACAACCACCCTACATCACCCCCACACAGAAAAATCAGTCAGACCTCAAAATTACAGGATGTAATGCAACTCATCCTGGGCTGGTTCGAGAATAGCTTAAGGCCTGCCTACACCGATTTCCACATCAGGCGGTCCATTCTGACCGACTACAACAGTCGCGCTGGAGGGTGGCGGGGGGGGGGGGGGGGTGAGGAAAGAGAGGCAGCATTGCAACAGTCATTTAAGTCATATTTCCTCAATACCCTCGTGTGGGCTACAGCCTCCATTGTCTTCTCCTCGGCAGAGCTGTTGTCAGGTCGCAGGCAGCGGCCCAGCCGATTGGCTTTGGCTCTCCCCTCCCCTTCCCTCGCTCTTCTCCCCTCTCACACAGGCTATTCGCGCGTCACTTCATTTTCTTATTTAACAACCAACCCTGAAAATGCGTAGGAAGAAAGACAGCTAAATATAGACACAGCCACAACAGCTTGCACGGCAAACTCTCCGCAAAACAGCGAGGAGACAAAACAGAGCGCGGCTTTGCGGCGCGCTGATTAAAAAGATAAGACACGCTGTTACATAAAGAATTAAGAGGGAGCCGAAAAAGGCCCTCACACGAGCACGTGAACTCGGGCCCTGCGAGTTGTTGATATGACGCTTTTGATGAAGCAAAGTCCAGGGGGAGATGCAGCGGCATAAGAGGCAGAGACGAGGTTGAGTGGGATTAACATGTGAAAACTGAAGTGGCGGTTAGCACTCCATCTGAGGGGCCGCTATCATTATCCTATCACTAGCCAGGCATGGGGAAAAACACACAGTCCTGGAGAGGACTAATAAAGCTCTCTAGATGAGGGTATAAAATGAGATCAAGCCTCTCATGTTGGCGCAACAGGGGAGGCGATCCCAGTTTGGAGCACGAGTGCAGCAACTACTTTGACCTCAGGTCATATCATTTTATCACAGGCGGTAAAGTAGCCAAAAGCTTTAGGAGAGCCATTATGTCTGGCCTGGGCCCGCCACAGGTGGCAACACGGTGGAACAGCTGCAGGTCAATACTAGAAATCAAGGTTGGTCTGGAACACAGAGGAGTCCAGAGCTGATTCCTGTATGTCATAGGTCCGTTAGACAACTTCCAGAGTTGGTCGGGTTTTTCCACCCATCAGTTCCGTGCACGAATCAGTTTCGCCAGATTCAAACAATGTCGGAATCTTCGCAGATTTGTGAGCGACTGCTGAGCTGTCAGGGACAACAGGGGGACCGTCAGCTTGTGTTGGCGTGGAGCGGCGGCTTCTCCGCACTTCTTCTGTTGCATAAATGACAGGTGGGTCTCAAGAATGGCCCGGATCACTGAATCGAAGCAGCCGGGATAATTACGCAAAAGAAAGAATAGCCCGACAATTAAACGAGCAGAATTTCAAAGAGAAAAAAAATGAACAATCCTGGACAGGCACCCGAATGTTCGGCTAAATGCTCCGACCTAAACACACTCCCTGACTGAAGAAAAGCACAGCAACAGTCGGTGTAGATGACCTACAAGATCGCAAACAGAAGAAACAGACAGAAGGAACAATTTATATAAACCTCAAAATTAGCTCAAATAACTAACGCTTGACTTTAAAATAGCCTGGGAGGCGTTAACGGCCTCCAAGAGAGCAGGACAGCCTTAGCGGTGTCGTGAGGAACAATGCCGGAGACGGCGTACTCCAGGAAGAGCAGATCACTTCCTGTTCTGCAGCCACGGAGTTAAAATTACACAGGAAGAAGAAAGAGAGAGAGGAGGGCAGAGCAGGACGCGGACCTGCCTCCACGCCTGGAGAAATGATTCAAGACCAGTGCTGAAATCAGCCTCAACTGTTCAGGACACTCATACGTACACTTTATTGTACCCAGGTCGCTGTAGATGTAGGTTGGGGAAGGGGGGGGGGCTGGAGGCAAAACAGTTCAGATCAGATTTTAATACTTTGCATTTTTCATCTAATACTGGGAGTCTCCCCTCCTGCCTGTGAACAGTTGTTCCCACACACTCGCTTGCCAAATTTCATCTCATTCCTGCCAGAACGCTTAAACATACAATGATATAATGAAATTGGATCAAGAGCCAGAGCAGGATGGCTTCATCTCATCCTCGTTCAAAGGATGCTTCTGCACCCCGACCCCGGCGCGACCATCCGGATTACAAACATGTGGAGCAGATGCCGCTCTTTTTCTGCCGTGCTGACGGAGTTAAAGAGGCTGGCAGGAGCGTGGCTGCTTAACTTGGTTTCCTTTCTTTTATCATTTTGAAGGTCACAGACACACACTCACACACACAAAAAGAAAAAACCAGCCCAGGTTTTATGCGGATGAATGGTAATGCTCTGAGCTTTCTGGGACATGGGTTTAGAGGGGCAACAGCACAACTGTTACACAGAAATAAAACAGCCACGGTTGACTGATAGCCCTGAGCCAATCAGGAGGGAACGTTCCTTTAATCCAAGGTCTAGCCCTTCAACACACCCCAACCATGGCCCATTTAGGGCCCATCACGGGCGGGCGGCGTGGCGAAGTCTGCACCAGCGGAGCACTAAATGCAATTTTTCGCGTTGCTTCAGTAGATATTAAACGTTCTAGAGGGTTTTCATAGGTAAGTTGAACTGCCCCCCCATCACCATCCCCCAGCAGTGCCAGGGCCTGCAGGTTAAACTTCCCTTGACCTGTGTGGTTCAGCTCTCATCTGAGGATTTTAGAGAAAACAACATGCAGTGACCAACAAGAGGAGCGCTTCGTACCCCCCACCCCCCGCATCGAATTAGAATTCTTAAAAAAAAAAAAAAACCCGCATGACAAAATAATGAGTGCATCCTGCACGATCCCAGCCCTGACTGCTCCAGCAAACCAAGAACAGCGACGCCAAAACGCTCCCAAACAAAGCGAACGGGCTGAATCTGCATGCAGAGAAAGAGCAGCCTTTCCTCTCATGCTCACGCACAAACACGTAGTAAATTCTGCTTGGATTTTATTTTATTTTTTTTAAAATTCAGACGTGAAATCCTGCGCAGAAAGGGGAAGGCAGACGAAAGAGCAGTGCATGTGTGCCATTAGGCCGAGCAGGCGGAATCCAGTTAACTACTATCGGAGGGGCTCCTGACAAATGTTTCCGCCTAAAGAAGGGGGTCACACTGATGTAACCCCCTGCAATTCCAATGAAAGGAATGCCACAAAAATAATCGACATGTGAAGCCAGAGTCATCTGGGTGCAGCGTGAAACGAGGCTGATCTCGCTGACACGGGCTTTGCAGCGCGCATGAGGCGGACGCAGCGTTCAGCCTTCATGACTCCGCAATTTGACTTGTCTGCTTTTAAATGTAGGACACCGCTCTGGGAATTCAGAAGAGCTCGTTACCTCCAGAGTGCGTATTTCTTGCTGCGTAAGGTCGTTGGACGCGGCGCATTTGGTCCGTAGCCCCTGTAAACTTGAGATGGAGATTTCGATCATGTTCTGGATGAGTTCGCATTGATGTAGCGCGGCCATCGCTGCGCCACCGCCGCCGCCGCCGCCGCCACTGTCCCTGCTCGGCTGCTCATCACTCTCGACCATCTTCCCACCTTTGGCACACACGCTATCCATTCCTCAGCATTGGGTACGGCGAGAAGGGCCGGAGTCAGACTGTGGAGCTCAAAGGAACCATATGCAGCGTATGCAGACGCGGCGACCTATCGTGGAAGTTAGCTGACAGTAAATACCCCAGGGCTTCCTATATGGAGAGGTCAGGAGCCGAAGATTTTCTTTTGGAAAAAAAATAAGGTTCTTAGAGGAAACCCGAGAGTCCAAGTCCAACAATCGTCGGTAAAACGACAGTCCGTGTGGAGCAGAGGCGAGAGGACACTCTCCCACCGACCGCTCTCTGGCAGAGGCTTTCGCCGTCTGTCATCTGTTGGGAATATCGTTGGGCGCGGTGCAATCTGGGAAATGAAGTCATTTACAAAATCCTCCCCTCGAACTCGCCCAACCTCTCGTGTGTTTGCCCACACTTTCTGCGATCACAACTGTCTAACTAGAAATGCAAACAGTCAGAGGTCACCGACAGAGAAAGACATATCGGAAATATCGTATTGGATTTCCTAATGATTAGTTTTGTGCAAATAAATAAATAAAAACATTTTTTAATGTTTTACTGTAGCAGATTAGCCAGCCTAACTATTTCTGCTTTATCTGCAATAGTATAAAAAATTATTTATAAGATGCTATGAGATATGCGAAGATAGCAAGATTCATTTGAACAGGCAACTTCACAGAACAAAGTCAGGGAAACCTGACTCAAATCACCTGTTTCAGCTCAGGCAGGCAGAGATAAAGGCCTGCAGGACCAACAGAGACTTGCAGACGAGGAAAGAGATGTGGGTGGATGGGGAAAGAAGTCTGTTGATTTGTATAAAGGTGGTTGTGAGGAGATAAACTTGTGCAGAATACCGCTTTCTTGCATGGCTAATTGAATATAGAGACAATTGTGAGGATTTTTGTTCGCTTTTCTCCATGTAAGCATGCACGTTCCTCGCATCAGGCGAGTGCAGACTGCACAGCCTGATTGCATGTGGGTGCAAGGAGAGTGTTGGTTTCCACAGCCATGAAGTTCACATGGCTCACTGCTGCAATGAGGGTGTGATGTTCCTTCCTTTAATATACCCTGATTATACAATAGAAGATGAGTCATGTCTTGAGGAAGCCCGTGTTCCTCCTCTCCATCTGTCTGTCTATCTGTCTCCCTCCCTCCTCTCATATATGGATTTCTGAAGAACGTCTCCTCGGCTTCTGCCTCCCATATATCTGCAGTCCCAATAGCAGCTGTGCGAGCACCAAACGACACCCCTTTTGGAGGAGAGCGACAGCGAATTTGGGAATTTGGGAAACCTCTTGCCTTTGTGTGCGGAACCGGCAGAGCGAAACGTATCTGGAGCGTAAATATTAACTACTTTGTCTGGCACTGGGTTAATAGGAGTTGTATCGCCGCCATAAAATGCAATGGATGCAATGCCAAGTGGCGAAGTACTCGTTGCTGTTCCCCATCACTGTAAATTCAGCCCTGCTGTAATAACAGCACAGATTTGATGGTGAGAGGCCAGCACGACGCCCCGCCAGTCTCTCCTCTGCCTGTAAAACCAAGTCACCATGTGGCGACGGTGGTGTCGGAACAAAAGGAGGCTTTGAAGGGAACTTTGTTGGACTTAAGTTCTGATTTCATATTCCAAAGCCCGCGGACTGCATGTCTGCAGGCCATGGCGGCGTTTTAATGCTAGTTCATTTCATCTGATGTCATATTGACAACTACATACACAGAGCAAAAGAAGACGTGACATCGAAGTCTTGCACATTTGATCAAAACAGCACAGAACATTTGCAGCACGCTAACACACTTGTTTCCTTACCGTTCCTTTCTCTTCCGCTCCGGTTTCTCTCTTTTTGCTGCAGCCTTTCTGTTTATTTAACTTTCAACAAAGGCTTTCTGACCTTGGACCAGCCATGGATGGCGTGCATCATCAGGGCTGTACAGGTGATTCAAAGAAATACGAGAAAATTGGTATACAGGCATTTGACAACTTGCTAACAGCACAGAGTCAGCTGAAGATAGCATGATCCCCTCACGGACTCACGGCCCCTTAAGCTCTTTAGACGGTTGTGCTCTTGGAGAGCAGGGGAAACCCAAGAGAGCACGTGGCTGGCCACCTCAGATTAAATGGGATTGTGGACAGTTTCCTGGCTTGGATTTCCAAGAGCTCAGGCCTGGTCTGAGCTTGGACCGAATCATTTACACCTCATGGCTGACTGGTTATCAGTGATGACGTGGAACTCATTTACTCAGACCCTACCCCCCCTTTTTTTTTTCTCAAGCAAACATTGCTCAGCTCTAAAACCTGCACGTTTCTTTTTAATTTAATGGTTTGACGTGTCCGTTTTGACCATCCAAAAGACGCCTTTACCGTTTGTGAACAACATTTTTCAATCACTGCAAATGATGATTAAGTTCATTTTTGAAATAAAAACATTGAGTTCTCAGCCTGGAAAATAAATAAACCCATCTTAGTTATAGCTATGGCATCCAAAAATGCAGCAGAAAGCTCCATAAACTATCTAATTATATTTTAAAGCCAATAAACTACATCCTGTCTGGTATTATTAAACAAAAAGCTATGCAGAGAGAGAGAGAGATAGAAAGGGAGAGATAGAAAGGGGCCTCCCATGAACGCCAGCTGAACTCTTCATCCCACGGTGCAGCCAAGAGACGGAGCACTCTTCTAACCTTTGCTGTTTTTCTAAGCACAGATGCGCGCGCACACACACACAGACGCAACGAGGGTTGGAAAACCGAGCTGGAGGTCATGGTGGGGGGCAGAGAAAGTAGCGCTGGGCTTTAACTGTTTACTAGCATGCGCTGAAGCATTAGCTTTTGAAGCAGATCCACTGTGTCCAAACACAAATGCATGGGGATTCACATTCCAACAGAGCTTTAACACATCTGAAGTTTGCTAAAGTCCTAAAAACATTTTGTGTCATGTGTCAGTTTAAACTATGGTGCGAAAATCAGCCACCAACATGCAAAAGTACACAAACAATTATGGTGACGCCATAAGGATGGAGTCTACAGGGGGGACAGGGGACTGCTATGAACACAAGGGGGCAGGTCGGAGGCTGCGACAAGCGCGCCATCTAGAGGACGCTTCATTAAATCACATAAGCATCCACTTGAATTGAAATAAATACAGTGAAATTTGATGAATTTCGAAAATAAAAAAAAGACACATCTACAAGAACATGTGATTACTTTATTATATCTAAATATGCATGACAGTGGTGGCTCTCACCACATCCGCACTGCAGCTGCTCTCTTGGTCACGTTGCAGCCCAGGAACATCCAGGCACTGTCACGATTGTTTAAGGCAGATGTGATACCGCTACCACTCCAACAGCAGCTGGAATCCCCCCCCCCCCCCCCCCATGGGACTTCAGTGTGGTACATTTTTGAATTGACAAGTAACAGAGGCGGTTCTGTGGTGGAAAACAAGTCAGCGGTGACCAACATCCACCGTGAACCCAGCAGAGGCCCCGATTTCCGCAGTTCTGCCAGCCCGAGTGGGTTAAGTGAGGTCCTATCGTGCCGACTCAGAGACGGGCCGACAAGGAACCGGCAACTGCTACTGAAGGCCTCACAGGACCGTTCTGTGCATGTAATTCATGATGATTTAATTTCTGCCATCCCTGGGGAGGTGTGCTGGGCACATGCAGCTGGAGGTGACCAAAGATGACACAGGAGACGCTGGATCACGTCTCCCAGCAGGAGCTCCTCCGTCTTCATCTTCTTATATCTACGATACATTTGTGTTGAGTGTGAAGAACAGGAAGTATCTCTTCAGAGGGAACATTAGTCACCACATGAACACTTTGGATAGTTTTCTTTTATTTAGACAACCCAAATAAAAGGCACATAACGTTGCGCATGTTTATGTAATAATTTGACAAACATACATTTAAAAAAAATGTAGGAATGTTTGACCTTTCTGCTAATCAGAAAGCCTAGCCTCTTATATATACAAAATTACCATTGTTAATGTTCTAATACAAAAGATTTATTAAAAAAAAAGGTTATCTTATCTTTCACATCTATTGTAACTACCATATCCTTGGAACTAAAATAGTTTTGTACAAAGATATACATTCAACTGCTTTCACAAGGGTACTGAACTTCCAATTATTTTGTTTTCCTTAAAAATAAGAGATGTTCAATTCCACAAGAAATGTTCAATTTAACACATTGTATCAAATTTGGCAAACAGGCTATCATATCTACGTAAATGCATAAGAAAAAAAAATCTACACTAATAGTTTGTTCAAAACAAAATTTGGGAAATGACAAACATGCATATTGCATTTTTTTTAGTATAAACTGAATCAACTTTAAGAGCTGCAACACTGTTGAGATCACATGGCATTCATTAAAAGAGTTGAGCAACTACAGTGTTTGGGGTCATGCAACATCAATCTTGTCCCATTATTTTAATGGACACAAACTTGCATTTTTAATCAAATTCGTCCAGACCTCGGCCACATTAATATGCAGCGTGATCCGAACTTCAGAAGAAAAAAAAAAAAGGTACAGCATGTATGCCATTGCACAGCAAATGATTTAAATGGACGGCTATGGTTAAAAATCAACAACAGTTGGACTCCTTGTCCCCGCTCAAGTTTTCTCAGTGCCACAATTATCAGGTAAATGTAAAAGATTTTTTCTCTTAAAAAAAAAAAAAAGCAGAGACTGAAGGAATCAGGATACTTAAAGTCAATTAAAAAAGGAACCAAATTCATGAAGGTGTGTTCCCTGAGTAAGGGGGTCCTTAATATCATTGTGGGGCCGTGGCACAAAAATATATGTAAAAATAAAAACAGTGTAGAGAAGAGTCAGACAAAACTAATGAGCCACCAGTATGATGGTAGCAACAGCCTTCACTACAAGGCCGGGCCATTCCGTGGTTGGCCACTAGATGGCCCTGGAGTGCAGGCTGCCTCACTGAAACACTTAAGACTCCGATTTGATCTTTGATAATACTGCCGTTCACCTGTATGCAGGATATGCTTTCAGTGCAAGACTCTTTCCATTCTGACATCATGGAGAAAAACACAAGCTAGTAAAAAAAACAAACAGAAAATGTGTTTCCATACAAACAGAAAACAAAGTACAAATAATGTCAAGAGGACAGAATTGAGATAATCCGCTTGAATGAAAAGAAAAAAGAAAAACAAAATGCTGACATGAAAAATACATTACTATGTCAACTGTACAAGTTAGTCACTGTACCTCAAGAGCATATCTACAATCTGAGGAGGAAAAAAGCTATAGCACTGTGAAAAAATAGTCTTCCATGCAAGTGGAAGCTGCTGTCCCTTTTACTAAACTCATTTCCTATAACATTAAATAGATAGTGATTAGCAGGCTATAGTTAAAAAAAACCTACATACAAAGTAACACACCCAGAGGCTTCAGGAGAGAACTTGTAAAAACATCAAAAACAGCAATTTAGTGTTATTGCTTCAGTCCGTTTCTTCTCTTTTTAAAAAAAGCACACGGTGTGTTTACCTACGGGGGTCCTCAAAGGTGCTTGAGGGATCCTCCCCTCTCGTTTGTCAGAATACAAATCACAGTTTCATCATTCTAAACCGACTACGCTATGTCTTACGGCTGCCAGATAAATCCTACTCGGTATCTACTCAATTGTTATGCGTCTCATGCCGGCCACTTAGTGTTTTAGATGGGACACAGCTGCGACTTGGTGAGCTCCTACCAGCTCCTAAGGGGTTGGGTAAAACAGGGGAAGGGGTGCAGGACATGTGGGGCAAAATGTGGACAGGGAGGAGGGGGGGGGGCGGGGGGCAGGGGCGTCTCTTGGTTTACTTCATTTTCCCTTTCTTTCTGGCCAGTTCAGCACGCTCTCTCTCTTTCTCTCGCTCTCTGCGTTTGTTTATTTACCAGGGTGGGGATGAAGGCAGGACCTGGGACAGAAAAGACATGCTATCCACTGGCCTCATGGCAATGTTGAGCGGCCCGGCCATATTCATGGGCATGGGGGTCGTTATTGCCACCGGGTGGGCGATATTCATCGGCGCCGAGGCAGGGATGTTGACAGAGGCGATATTGACGGGCCCGGTGATGGTGACCGGGTGCTGGAGGCTCACTGGAGATGTAATGTTGACCGTGTTGGTGCTAATGTTCATTTGTGCGGCTATGGTGACAGGGTGGTTGTTGTTGTTGCCCCGGTTCATTGCCGTGGTGATGGGGGCAGAAACGGTCACAGGCGTGGCTGAGGCAGAATTACAGACTTCGTTATTGTCTGAGGGGGAAAAAAAACGCGGAAAAAGATCAATGTTTTGTTCGGGCTCGAACCAAAGTTGGGGGGGGGCGGGTGTACGTGGTATACCTTTGTTACAGGAGTTAAAGTTGGTCTGGCCGTGGGTCTTCAGGTGGCTGGTGATGTAAGCTGCGCTGAGCATCTTTCCGCAGATGCTGCAGGTGACTTTGCCTTCGTGTCTGATCATGTGGGAACGGAGTCTGTCTTTGGTGGCAAAAGCGGAGGTACAGGCCTGCAACGGCACGACGGGGGTCAGAGTGCAGCGGGGCAGGAAGGCGGCGAGACACGGGGTAACGAGGTAACGATATGCTTAGCGCCACTGACACTTACCGTTACTTGACATTTAAATGGTCTTTCAGAGGAATGCACATGCTTCACGTGGCAGCTCAAATGGTCCGGTCTGGGTAAAAGGAGACAAGATTACGGTTACGTTTGGGACGGCAGCTCTTTAGCTTTAATGCTAAGCATGTGGAAGCATATGGACGTGCTCTGTTGGCTCTGATAATGAGACGAGCGCGGACATAGAAAAAAACAAGTTTCAGTCAATGGCAGTTAGTTCTCTATGATCAATCGCGCATGAATTAGCTTGACCTAGATTCAGAAACGCACCACTCTGAGATCACATTAAGACTTGTTTTTCACTTGCAGCTCAGGTATACTCACACTTTTTGGAATGTGAATGTGGAAAAAAAATCATTACATTAATATTTCTTTTAACAGAATTAGCACAAGATACACGTTGACTAACTTTTAACTTGCGCTAAAAGTTTTGGACGCATAAAAATGTAATATTAAAGCACCTTTGTTTCACACATGGGACAAGGAGACGGTAGCCTGGTCAGTTTGCTGCCTCCTGACCTTCATGCACAAACTGCACATTCACTCGTGTTAGCGTCAGCTTGTTAGTCCTAATAAAGCTGTCAGCAGGAACAGTCGCTCTTATCATGTAATTCCTTAAACAGACAACCAAGTGGGTCAAGTACCAAATTTTCAATGGTGACATGAACCGGAATTGAGCTTTTCTTCTTTTTTCTTTCATCTTTTTTGACAAGCCAGTGACAAGTGCAGACAGTGCACGGCTGCAGAACTGGCTGAGTGGCAGTGACTCAGTGGCCGGTTATTCAGGCCCCATTCTCACTTTCCAGTATGCAGATGAATCCGGCTCCACGTCACTCTTTTGGACGGATGCCCGACACTGCCCTATGCAGCGCAGTGCTAATGTTACAGCCTAGTTCGGGAGCGCTCTGATGAAGACCTGCTGCAGCTCGGAGCGCCTTTGCTCAACTGTTGCACGTCTGACGTGCATCAGATGTTCTGGCATTGCTGCCAAGTCTAGCTTTGGTAAAGGCCCACTTAAAGCTGCTGGAAGACTTATAAAAATCAAATATTTATCCATCACATATAGTAAACGTGGTGACCTGAACATTACTACAGGGTTCAATGAATTCCCAGGGGAAAGGGGCTCTGTGACATGCTGGCGGGAAGCGCGAAGTGACAAGTGACGCCTCCCCCTCCTTCTCCACCATGGGTGCTCTCCCATGTGCAACTGTTTCAAACATGTGGCTGGAAACACTGAGGGGGGGTGGGGGCTCGAACAAGTCTGAACTACAAGCTTTAATAAGGAAGCAGCCGGAGTAAGCAATTAACCCCCCCTCCCACAACACACAGAAACATAAAATGATGAGCAACTACATATTACAATAATCCAGCGACCACGTTGACACTACATGTTCAGCTTAGCCAGATGGAAACAGACAGGCCTCTCTCAGGGCCTGGAATACCATCAATGAGAAGACAATTGGCACCAAAATGGCATCTCAATAATGCGTCTAATTACAACAGTATCGCAGCCTCTAGCGCCTGGTTTTTTACTGAAGTGCGCCACACGTGTAACCACGTCTCCTTGGTGTCTGTGGGAGGTTCCTCCTAACGGCCGAATCCACTCAGTCACGTTTCAATAAAAACCCACATCTGCTTTACTTGATTAGTGTGAATAAAAGAGTACTGGCAGTTCCCTGTAAGCGAGTGTTTTAATACACCAGTAGGTGTTTAAATCCAGTCTCTGCTATATCCTTCTTTACCATTACATTATTCAACCTGGGAACGCTGCGGAGTTCTACACCCCTGGAGCTATAGAAAGAATGTATAAAGACATTTGAAACGGGTCACATTATCTCTGTGAAATCTGCTGCTAGCAGCTACTCTCTGCGGAGGGGTTGCCAGTTTGAAAATGTCATCTTTCCAGTGATCAACTGGTGCACAATGATGCTCTTAAAAGGGGGGAAATTGATCACATTTACCTGGAAAAGCCTTTCCCACACACAGAACACACGTAGGGCTTGTGGACTCCGCCGTCGTGGGAGCGGACGTGGTAGGTCATCCGGTCCTTCCTCTTAAAGCGCTGTTGGCAGATGGGGCACTCGAAAGGCTTCTCATCCGAATGGGACAGCTTGTGGCGGTTCAGGTGGTAGACGTCGCGGAAGGCCTTGCCGCACATCTCGCACCCGTGGTTCTTCTTGACCGGTTTCGGGGGCTTCTTGGGGATGTTTTGCTGCGGCACGTTGCCCATCGGCGATGACGTCATGATACTCGTCGACACAGAGGTGGTCGCCGTGGAGAGGATGCCCGCTACCGTGGAGATGTAGGAGGGGTTACCGTTGTTCTCGCGCGGCATGGAGGAGATCATGGGTACCATTGTAGGGGCGGTCTGGGCGGTCTTCTTTGGCCGCGACACCATCTTGATACCAGTGTGACTGGACTCGTGGCGCCGCAGATGGTAGCTGTCACGGAAGGCCTTGTTGCAGTAGCCGCACACAAAAGGTGTTTTGCCTTTGTGCTCCTTCTTTATGACGGGCACTGGTGGCCGCGCACCTCCCCCGCTGGCCACATTGTCTTTGAGGAGATCGGCAGCGCTGGTCGGAGGCTTCTGGTCTATTTGGATGGGCAGGATAGGTTTCTGGTCAACTGGTTCGTTTCCAGCATTGAGGAGAGGCAGCAGGCTGTTCTGGGCCACCTGGTGCTGGTGGTGAAGGGCTTCATTCGCCTGCTGGAAAACAAAATGGAAAACAAAATCAGCTTCACATTTTTGACACGTTTATGACCTTTTCCGGCGAGAGAATAACAGAATATGTAGAAGCATCTGTTTGGTTTTTAACTTGAACAACAGCTTCCCACAGTGAGGCCAATCAGAAGAACACGGAAAAAAACTGGTAATAAAAGATTCTAAATGTAATTAACAAAAAAAATAAACATCCCCATACTGAAAATGCTGACTAAACCTAGAGTCCTGCAGCAGAAAAGTTCCTCGGAATTAGAAGCAACAGTTCAAATAAAGCAGACAGGGTTTCTAAAGCCGTGTTTTGATAATCACACAGCTCATATCAGTTTTTAACGAGCCACAACTCTGACCAAATGCCTGGCATTCCTGTTCCGGAAAGAACCGCCGCGCGCGGCCTCCGATCGTTAGCGGCGAATACGGGGTCGCGAAAACACAAGTGGCGTTTTTAATCGCAGATAACGCTGTTGTCTCAGTGAATGCACACAGTCAAACAACTATGTTGTCAACTAGCTGCAAGAAGGGAAAGGTGAAATGCATGACCTTTCCCTTTGAGGCTCAATCATCCATCGACGATGGCCAGCCAAGAAAGGAGTCGCGAAAGAGGCAGCAGCTTAGAAAAAAAGAAAAATGAACCGCACAATGTCCTCCTTATGTCATCCAGCCTATTGTGAGAGACACGAATCTGAGCAGTGATGCCTCAGCAGGGGAGCTTTGTATGCTCATCTTCATTGATTTGGCTCATCTATTCATGAGACAGGGACATTGTTTATCCACACATACTCCACTAAACTAGTCGCCGTCCCCTCGTAAGCACAGACTCTGGAACTCGTGAAAGAACGCCACCAAAACTCACACATTTGTCATAACACCTGCTCGCACTTGCCACCTTCCAAGATTAGTCATCATCATGACGATGACGGTGCCAGGGCCCTGGAATACCAGGGGTGTGGTGTGTATCTGGAGCGGGGGGCTTTATGTTTGGGTGGATGAACCCTCTTTGTAAAGCATGTGAACAGCAGACGTAGCCGCTGCAGACGGCCCTGCTCCTACAGAGGTGCAGGGCCTGTAAGCTGCTGTGCCTTCATGCAGCTCTGACCATTTTGACACAAATGCGCTCTGACAACTGGGGCTGCTCCCTCATAAATAACATCAAAATGGAGGGAGTGTCCTGATGGCTCCACGGGCCACTGTAGACTTGAATTGAGCTCATGGTCTGAGTCAGATTATGCACTTTCTGAAATCTTTTGTTACACTGAACAGCTGCTTAGCAAATCCTAATTCTACTTATTAAGTTTTTAAAAAAGGCTCAATAGTTGGGCTTGATATACCAAATTAAAACTATAAACAGCAAAAAAAAGATGAATCAAAATATGTTTAACATGTAAAGGGACTGAGTTTCTTTTCAGGATTTCTAAAAACAATATGTAACCCAATAGTTTGGTGACCTGTACACATAAAATATTTTGACACTGCTAAAAATATAAACTCATCAGCAAAATATTTATGTGGATAAATCTAGCACAGGTAAAAACTTACATTACCTAATCTTTTAGCTACTCGCCAAGTCATTTACAATTCTCAAAATACTGAAATAAATGAACCAAAATGGCTTTTTAATACAAAATCAAGATGAAATAGACTCAAAAGAATTCAAAATCTCAAACTCCTCCGCCTGGAAATACGCGGTAATTAACAGAGGGGCGAACAGGAGAGAAAAACACGGATAAAATCATCACAATGGCGGACTACGTGAAGGTACGCTCTTCGACTCGGGCCTTATTACAGTCGGCACCACCGCTGTGATTTTCATCTCAATGGATGAAATAGTTTCTCATCTCCTGACGGCTCATTTAATGTTTCACAACTAATATTTTTGGAACCCTGTAGCAAAGGTGCATTTAGGTGAGCCATTCGGGTCCCTCATAGCCTGGGGAAGATGCAACCACCCCACCTGTAATATTAGGTTAAAGCTGCACTTTGTAAATCCTGCTCCTTCTTCCAGAGACAGCAATTTTACTGTCAACGCACTTACATGAGTCACGCGTAATTCTAGCCGTTGTAGTTCAGACCGAAGCCCACTCTGTTGCTATGGTTTCCCACCCATTCCGGTTTGCAAAAGCAATCTTTTTTTTAATGCATCATTAGCAGTGAGTCAGTGCAGGAATGTCACCACATCTCATGTATATAAACTCTATCAGAGGATGATGTCACCATCATTTTGTGGTACGTTTGTTTTAAAATCCTTTTTTTTTTTTTCAAATCTACATCTGGAAGAAATGTTCATACTTTTAGCAGACATTGACAAATCATTTCCGTGTGACAATATATAATTAAAGGAAAGTGACAATAAGATTGTAAGTCTGTCCATTAAAGACTGGGTCTTAAAAAAAAGAGCCTGGATTCTCTTTCAGTCCCCTTACGGGTCCTTCAAAGCAAAATCCCAGTAAAGCATCACAGGCTGGGGTCTGCTCATTCACATAAAAGTCGCTCAGTCGTGCATGAAGACAAAACCCCTTTACTTCCTGATATAAAATTACCTGAACCTTTCACATTATGGAGCAGTGATGAAGATGTGATGTTGAGCGACACTAATGGCTAACACTGAGCACAGAGCTTTGCAAATTTATAGGTGAAATCAAATTCAAAGGCTGAATCCAGACCTGCACATGGAGGTGCTGCTCTCAAAGTGCCCGTGGCATAGTGGACGCGCCTGGTACTGCAGGCACACGTGTAAACTTAGAGAAGAGCTTAAAAGATGCATTCATTTTTATTGAACCGAGGAGATTGTGTCACGATTATAGTGGAAATCTGTCCGCAGAGCCTTTACAAAATTAAGATTCTTTAATTTTTCATGGCACAAAACAAGCTAAAAATATTCTAATCAACCAACACAAAAACCTGTTATCTAATTACGAAGATGGATGAGGGGGCTTAAAAGAATGAAAAGCTAAACTGTTGCGCAAGATTTCTCAGACGCATGTTTTGTTACGGGACGCTCTCTCCAGGAGAGGTCAGGCCGGGGTTGTCTCACCATGATCATACCGCGTTACTCTTTGTGTAGTTCCTCTAAATTTACCTTCCCATCGCTGGAAAACTCTGGGAATGACCAACAACAATTAGCTGTGATCTTAAACACACCCAAAGAATGCTGGGTTCTTAATAACTTGTACATATGTTCACAATAGAAGATGGAGATGTACTTATGCTAATTCCCCAGCTCATTTACACAACAATGCGGATAATTTATAAAGCCATGACAAAGTGCTCGAACAAAGTATGTGATAATCTTTTTTTCTAAAACCCATGTACCTCTTAAAACACCACTCCAAAAAGTAGATAAGTGCAAAAATGACGCACAGAAGGGTAGCAGTTGAAAAAGAAGCATTGCTCTACTTGCATTAAGCTCCTGAATGCTAACTGCACACAGATTTACATGAGACTGACACAGTAACAGTGCAAGGTACATAATACATGCAGAGCTCCTGGCTAGACGCCAGACACGGCACCAAGCAGCACCATCCAGCTGCCCCTTTTAATGCTGCAGAAACAGGGGACATAAAAAAGTGAACAGTGTTTGACACAAGACCAAAAACAATACCGGGTTTTACCCCCCAAAAAAGCCCATGTGTCCCAGAACCAGGGGTACACAACCCCACTGTGATCAATTCCAGGTTATTGCAGGTCTATTACAACTTTATTACAATAGAAACTTTACTTGAGCGCCAACTTTAACAGGATTCAGGCGAATACCGGACACTACCAAAATAAAATAAAAACGTAAATTAGCATTTGAAAAGACGTAAATCGCCAAAGCCCAAGAAAAGGATCGGTGAAATTAAAGTTGGTTTTTGCGTTTAAAGTTGATCTTATTAGCATTCCGTGATAATAAACACATTAAAATAAAAATAAGTTTTGGAGGCTTTTATTTCCAGTTCTTCCCGTGTGGACCGAATGCATGTCGCGCCACAGGGAGACAGGTAAAAAAAAAAGTTAAAAGAATGGCCAAAAGTGGGCCAGAGGATCCCAATAAAGATGAAAACAGGAATTCGCGGTAAAACATTGAATCGTCTCAAGGACTTCCTCTCCTGGAAGGGGAGAAAAAAACTTGGGATCCTGCGCTTTCACGTCCACGCCAGGCTTAATTCAGTGATGCTAAGTGAGGCCATGCCAATAAAACATTTCATTCATTTCATTGAACAATGGACGTCCATCTTAGTACACCGTGAAACCTCCTAAACTGTGGCAGACAAGCACTCAGCATCGGCTCTCATCTCTGCGTTGCATCCAAAAATTGCGTAATGTTGCTAAATTCAAACGTGCCTTTTTCGATGCTAGTGTTAGCTTCGCATAGTTTAAATTCCTTTCCACTGCGTCTGCCAGAATAAATAGCGAGTTAAACAGAAGGCAGAAACGTTAGAGAGCTGGTCATTAAGTCGTGTAGCCTCGGTTTTGCGAGCTCCATGCGACAGCCTCGCCCAAATTAAGCCGAATTAACCGGGAGTTAAATAAAAGCAGCCCGAACATCATTAGCCAAGTTGGCTAGTTACTGCTAAACCGGCTGAGGCAAGCGGAAAGTTCACCGCGGACTTGTAAAGCAACGTTGGGGGACAAAATCTCAGTAACCGAAAGCGCAATCTCAAACTTATCCCGACCTACAGATGCGGGGTGTTTTAAAATGAAGATATCCGCGCTATTATTTGAGTTGCAGCGAGAATATCGCCCGGTGTTATAACTCATTATCGCAAGGCGCCCGATCAAAGCCCTCAATCACAGAGAAAAAGCAGCCCAGTCTCGGTTGTAACGGTGCACCGGGGTCTCCAGGCTCACTTGAAACGATCCCGCATGTTTTGCTGGCCTCGACTTGGCAAACAAACTTAAAACGAATCGCAATCGCTGTCGAGTTATCCAACATCAGTCACTCCAATGTTCGGAAAAGAGAAAAATAGGCCACAATTTCCGATCCGTCGTTGGTGAGAAGTGATTTTTTGTTCTAGCGTCATTCCCAAGCCTCACAGCTGGAAGCCTGAATTCATATACCATTGTTTTGCTTGGTTACTCGAACCGAGCACTACTTGTTTAAAAACTGCTTCCACCGATCAAATAAACCGCGTTTGTATTTTTCAGATCTAGTTTTCTCGGCGATCGCAGTTCCCGTCTTAAAGAGTGAACTTACTTGAAAAAGAAACGTACTCCAGCTCGGCTCCATTTCCACACTCACTAATTCTGTAGGAAACCAAGTAGAAGCCTACAACAAAGCAACCAAACATGGCAGCTGAAACAACTTCCGGTAACCTCGAGGACTGAACCACGCTGCGCGCTACTTAGGGGAGAGAGAATCGGATGCTTTAAAAAACAAAGATACGCGACCCTTTAAGTGATACATAAATGATCCCGCAGCTCAAAATAGTACCAATATGTGACATGTCATTGAACTTTAATTTTAGTTTCCAAGCAAAGAGCTCCATTTTCAATAAAAACATAAATTATAATGACGGTTGTGTGCAATAACCCCCCGGAATGGATTTTCCCTGATTCTGCGAGGGATATTGGTTATAGCTGAGTGCTGTCGCATGTGGCAGGGGTGTGAATGTCCTGTTTCAAATCCTTTCGTTTTTACAATAAAAGTGTGATTTTATAAACGATAAGTAATATGTGCAGCCTAATAAGTAACTATTAATGCTCTGCTCTTTTTGCATTTACAAGCAGAGCAGGACTCAAGCCCCTGGTTTCAAAATTTATGGACAATTATCACATTGGAGTGACATAAATTTTGTTAACATGAATGTAATGAATACAATTAAGTTGGCCTTACTGTTTGTAGAGGGAACTTGTGATTTTTAAATCAACATTCAAAGAATTGAGGCTTGTAGATCCTTTTTCATGTGTACTTGCCCCCCCCCCCCCCCAAAAGCACTTTGTCTAATGTATTACAAAATACATATATATATTAAAAATAATGATAAAAAAAACTGTTGTCAAAATGAAAATGAAGCTGCAATTAACTGTACTTTTAAAAAATGAAACATTTTAAAATTCTGGGGAATAAATAGATATAAATAAATGATGTATTGCTGCATTGCTATCTGAGATCGGGGTAAATGTATGTTAGTGAAGAGTTCAGCATGTCTGTGATCAAATGACAGCTTAGCTTTGACAGCCAAGAAACAAGTACACAGCATCTGAAGTTACAGGAGCAGTAGGTAATGCCAGATGACCTTCAGGAGCTAAATAGGCTGTCATATAGACTCATATAACCAAGATTCACACTGTTCTTAGATATAACCTACATAAGTCTTTAAATCCTATTTTCCCCCCCAGTGAAATCCTTTCTAAATACTTACACTATGGTGACAATAAAATATGGGGAAAGTTCTGAATTCACTTCCACAAAACAAGGTCCAACATAGCTAAAGAAAAAATAAAATCCCTGGAAAGAATTTATACAATAGTTCATACAGTCCTGTTTGGTACAATATCTTTCTTAGGTTATTTTAATGGATGTATGTAATTATTTCCTGTCAAAGCTTTAAAAAAAATGTTTGCAACTAAAATCACCATGAAAATGGAGTGGCAGCTACCCAGGACCAGTATTTTGACTCTTTTGGCTCTAAAATTAAAGCAGACTCAGATCCCTGCTGGAATCAGTATTGTGCCCTCTCTTTCCAGTGGGTTCTTTGAACTCTGCTCGCCCACAAATGACTGTTCTGTAAAGGTGCCCCCATTGTACTTGTCAATCTTTGTCCCACTGTACATTGAAAGCCTTTATTCCCATACAGTGCAATGAACGTTTCAGTTCGAGTTAGAGAATATGTGTGGTCAGCCCATTCTGCCCCGTCCAGCTCAAAAGACACGATAACATCCAGCAACAGACTCCACTTCAAAATACAGTTATGCAGATTGCTTTCTCTGATATTTCCCCGGGTTCAAATAAAGAAAACTCTCCAAAGGTAAGTCTCTCCAGGACAGAAGAGCACCAGAGAGTTCGAGCTTCTTTTTTCCCCCATTTTTTTCCACTATGTAATAGGTTAATAATTCTTAAAATATCAGCACAATCTGTAATATAGGTTTAAATTCCCAGTAACATCAAAGAATTTGGAATATATTAAAAGTTCAGTGTGATTTTGAAAAATCCCATTGGTGCATTTTTAAGAATGTTTGTCAGAGATTAAATTAAATACACACAGAATCATTTTCTAATAAAGGTAGCAAATTGCCATGTTTTCCCCTTTCAGCTGTAAGATACTTCCACAAATATTGACTCGCAAGTTTCACAAATGGGTTTTGCAGCTATTTATATTGTTTTATCTCTTCTTCCTTCACAGAAATGGGAGACTGGTCCATTCTTGGCCGCTTCTTAACAGAAGTTCAGAATCATTCCACAGTCATTGGCAAGATATGGCTGACAATGCTGCTCATCTTCCGCATCTTGCTGGTGGCGTTGGTGGGCGACGCGGTGTACAGTGACGAGCAGTCTAAGTTTACCTGCAACACCCTTCAGCCTGGATGCAACAACGTCTGCTACGACACCTTTGCTCCTGTGTCACACTTGCGCTTCTGGGTCTTTCAGATTGTTCTCGTCTCCACACCTTCGATTTTCTACATCGTCTACGTCTTGCAAAAGATCACCAAGAATGAAAAGTTAGAGGTGAAGAAGGTGGTCGTGGTACCCAGGTCTCCCACACCGCTCAGAGGGGAGAAGGATCCGGGGGGAGATAAAGAGGCAATGCTGGAGGGGGGTAGTTATAACACCACCTATAACAACGAAGAGTGGAGCTCTCAGGAGGATGAGTGTGAGGAGAGGAGCCAGCTGAACGAGGAAATGAAAGAGGTCGGAAAGGACCCGACCCAGCTCTCCAGTCAAGTGTTGCTCATCTACATCATCCATGTTCTCCTGCGCTCCATCATGGAGCTCATCTTCCTGATCGGACAATATTACCTCTTTGGATTTGAGGTGCCGCATCTTTTCCGCTGTGACACCTACCCGTGTCCAAACCGAACCGACTGCTTTGTGTCCCGAGCCACAGAGAAGACCATCTTCCTGAACTTCATGTTCAGCGTCAGTCTGGGATGCTTCATCCTGAACATTGTGGAGCTGCATTATCTCGGCTGGATTTATATCTTCAGGGTGTTGTTCTCTGCATGCTGCACGTGCTTCAAGTCAGACAGAGACCCCGTTCGGCAGGTGGAGTTGTATTCGGACAACAACCCGCTGCTGCTGGAGCTCAAGCATTCACTGCGGGGCAGGGTCGTGCTGCAGGCCACCTCTGCTGTGTCACGGGACAAGAGCAGCAGCGTCCCAAATCAAGCCCCGGCCATCTCTTTTGAAACAGACTCTACGCTGGAGTGCACGTCAAAGAGGAACCTAGATGAGAAGGAACGCGCGAAAACAAGACTACATAAAATGGGAAGAGGCAAAAAGTCATGGCTGTAAATGTTTTTAAACACTCAAACCAGCTTCTTTTTTATTTAAATACATGTTTTTTCCATTTATACTGGTAAAGCTGCATTTCTTCAGTGTTATAAGACTATAATTAGGATAAAATAACACATGTTTGCAAGTTTTATGGACAATAACAGATTTTGACAGGCTGCAATTTCTTTCTTATTCTACAGTTTTATAAAGCAATGCTCTGTATTGTAGCAGACACCAATTATATTAATGTAGTGCAACATTTAGGAAAATGCTTCTGTGACTATTTAAAACAATGTATTTTTTGGGATTTATTTTCTCTCTTAAAATTAGAAATTAGAAAGCAATTAAAAAAACATTTTAAAGAGGAACAATTCTTGCTGTCCTAAATCATGACTATATATAACTGCATATCATTTTATCAAGGAAATGTATGTGTGAATGAAAATATACTGTAATTTGAGACAGCAATGGACGTACATTTATAATGGGTAGTGCCAGCAAGTCCAAGGCAGGAATATATCAGAAAAGAATTAAATATGATAATGCTGTCAAAGCACATCTAATCTGTATATTTTTTAGTCTCCAAGATAGTCTGAAATTAAGGGCTAGTGTGAATAAAAAAATATTAAGAGCTATGGGAACTGTTATACATTTTTATTACACGTTTTCATATTGTAAATATATTTTTTAAATGCGATTTTCTGTAAAATATGTAAATAAATCGCTGACATCTCTGCTGAGTTTGAAAAAAGCTAAATCAGACATCACCTTCAGTTTCTTGTTCCTGTTCTGCACACAGTGTCGCTAAGCAATTACACCAGCAGATGTCGCTGCATTACAGTTTACACATATGATGCCTTACCATGCTGTGGGACATTTTGAACACCAAAGTAGATTGTTATTGTTTCTGCGTTAACGTATGCAAGTTTTGCACTTAGATATGATTAGTTATCATCAAGCTTATATAAAAAACGAAGTTAAACTCAAACCAATCCATTTTAAAATTACACTTGATTATATTAAATCCAAATTCAAAACTGGAAGTCTGTGGTATTCTTAGTATATAATTTTCCAAAATCCGAGGTTACCGGCAAGCACCTGAAGGCACCAGAAGTAATTTCTCGCACTTACTGTCAATTGCAGAGAAGAAAATGCTGAAAAGTTCGTGTAAGGCTACACCGCAACCTTCAGTAACAGGTAGGAAAGAAGCATTCACGTTTACTTATCTTTGTTATTTGAAAGGAATGCCATGTTCGCAGTCTGAGCGATTCAAAGGCTACCGGTTCTAGAGAATGAGGGCAAATCAGCTTAAAGGGAGAGCATTATGTCCAGGCTCGGGTCATGTTGCGGCAACAAAATGTAACAAAAACCATGTGCAGACAGGCCGGTCAAAAAAATCTAATGCGTTTTCATTTTTTGTCAGAAGATTGAGGTGAACATTTCATGGCTGTCATACATTCAAAAGTTGATTACTGCTGTTAATTCTATGATTAATTGTCGATCAAGATCAGATTAGACCCTTTATGCGTGTGCAACGCACGACTTTTGACGTAGAATCGCATGCATCACTGATTATGATGAATAACTTTTAATGTCTGTATCTAGGACATCTTGAAATATGTCATGGCATACATTTTTCGGGCTGCCTTCCCAGGAGAACATAGCTTAAAACGCTATTAATGTATTTCTGCAGTCGAGCCTTCTTTAGCAATTAGTAATGTCTTTAACGCTGCAGTATACAGCAGAAAGGATTGTCCAATGTGGAATATGAAGTTACTTTTGCATTATCTGGTATCCCAATATGCACATCTGCATAGTTGAACACATTTTAATGCTCTGCCTGCAAACTTTAAATGCAAGATTTGCAGCTCTTAATCAGTTTAGATCTAAATTTTGCAATTTTTCTGTTTCTCTACAGATGAGGTAAAGCTGCACTGTGGGTAAATGCTCTTGGGTTCGTTCAGCCTGATTTCGGTGGAAGCATTTCAAACATTTCAAAAGGTGGCATCGTTTAAGCATGTTTCATCTTATCAAGAAAGACAAGGAAAAGGAAAAAGACTTGGGGAAGAAAGATAAGAGAGACAAGAAAGAAAAGAAAGAGCGGATGTCCCAGGCAGAGTTAAAGAGCTTGGAGGAGATGAGCATACGTAGAGGTTTCTTCCAAATCAACCGGGGGAGCTATAAGAGAGACCCCAGGGGTAAACTAGAGATCTCTAGTCCTATTCCTATTAAAGTTGCAAGCAGCACCGAGCTCAGCCTGACAGACTTGGAGCATCTTCCCAACATCCATGACCAGGCTAAGGACCTAATCCGTGCAAGCACCTCTGGTGACAGCATGAAGGTGTGTGAACTCTTGGTCCTTAATCGCAGCTCTGTGAAGGAAAGAGCAGCAAAGTTTGGCGAATTGGCCAAACCGAATTCTGTTCTCACCCAGAGGCCCACCTCAGTTCCCCGGCTGAGCAAAGACCATGACTCTTCCGAGTCTTTCTGTCCTTCTCAACACAACTGTACATCTTCTGAGGACCGCCTCAATTTGAAGACCATGGCTGCCTCCCCCGTTCCTGAGCTGGTGGAGAAAACCTTCCCTGGAGCGGATCTCCAGTTGCCCATGTTGGTGCCTCCGACGATACCAGAACCGAGAGAGCTCGAGCTCCAGCGACGCACCACTGGTGATTTTGGCTTCTCTCTACGAAGAACCACCATGCTGGACAGGCAGTCCGACGGCGCCCTGTGCCGCAGGGTGGTGCACTTTGCAGAACCGGGCACGGCCGCAAAGGGCCCCGCTCCAGGCCTGGTGCCCGGTGACAGGTTGGTGGAAATCAACGGCGTGAGCGTAGTGAACAAGAACAGGGATGAGATCGTGGAAATGATCCGCCAGTCGGGAGAGGCGGTCCGGCTGAAGGTGGAGACGATTCTGGAGATGAGCGAGTTGAACCGCTGTTGGCTGAGAATGACAGAGGGCCTGGGCAAAGATGGCGTACACGTAAGTCACGCTGCCTGGGGGAAAAGTCCATTTTCACATTTTCATTAGAGAGATTTTCCTCTTTTGGACTTTGTTTCTCTTAAACACCCAGTTTTGTAGCTCCACAGTGGATGACACATGTCTGTGCATCATGGGTGGAACTGTAATGATACTGGTGATATGCTATTGTGCTCGGGGGGAGTGTGTTTGTGTGTGATTTGAAAGCGAGAATGGCTTCTGGTGTACACATAATCCCCCTTAACCCCCCTCCCACCCAGTCCTTTGACACCAGACAATGGGACGCTGGAGGAAACAACGGCCCAAACACCACCACAGACCATGGCCATATGGTCTTCTAAGATGTAGCTGGCGGCCTATTCAGGTCCTTTATTTTTCTTTTTGGTTTGTTTTTTTGCTCATATATTTGAGATAGCATCAAATTTGAGCTTGTTGTCTATTGTAGGAGTTTAACCCACTCATTTTAAATTCATTTTTAACTCAGAATACTAGATTCATTTCAGAATTCATAAGAAAACATAGGCGCCAATAGAAAAAGAATCACCTCATGCCAAATTCAATGTCTATGATTCCATGTCTAAAGCCCTCCCCTAAATATATTGCCCTTAGAATTGCCCAATGTACCACCAACACCTTCATCACATTATTAATTTAACTTACTTCATAACAAATAATAAATATTGACGCAGCAAAATATGTTTGAAACCGTATTGCATGGATGGCTGGATGCATTCCTCACTTCCTGTTATGACAGTCCTGATAAAACAAATTGGTGACCTCAGACAACCCCCTGCACCTTATTTCAACGTGATTGAATGTATATACAGAATATATGTAATATACAGTCCATGGTGAAGATTTTTGGCAGCACATTTGTCCTGTAGTTTCTTCGTATGGTTGGTGAACCGTGGGCCAGGTGTTTAACGTATCCTGTGACCTTGATGCTTGCTGACCTGCTGTTTATGACTTAATCTACATCCTCCAAGCACGTTTGGCAGTGTAACAATACTGTCTGGGGTAATGTGCAGGATGCCATTAATTCCCATCGTCCTACATTTGTCACAAAAAGGGCCATTTTTTTTTTCAAGTGTGTGGATGTGAGAGTGACCCAGAACCAGAAAGACTATTTATAGGTGGTTAAAATGAGCTCTAGTTTGTAGATCTAGACCTTGATAGCACGGTTATGTCGAGCTAAGAAGCACAAGCTTGTTAGTGAGCAAAAACCTTTTCATTGTGGGGACATTTTCTCTGGTAATAAATGAACTTTCTGTAATAATTAACATTCACTAATCTGAGCACAACTGCAGTCAGGGAACAGTGTCTATTTTCTGTCTGCTGTGGGCAGTGCTGGGATATTTTATCCATTCAAACTTTTGTTTTTAGGTGTTTCCTGACCTTCAGTTTTGACATTTGGAAATTAGCAAATGGTGCAATTATCCCTTTTTCAGTACGGGTGATGCTACAGCCGCAGACAGTATTAGCACAGGCGTGGATTAGTAGGAGGAGGGGCGTCCAAGGATAAAGCTGTTTGGTCCATGATAGAGACTAAAGCCTTAAGTTGGCATTTTCTTCCCCTTTTACTTCTGAGATCTTGTTAATATTTTAGAGTTTAAGACAGGTTTTAATAACATGACACCTGTTTGATCTCTGACTCTTGCTGACTTGCTACGCTATCACGACCACCAGCCATAGCAGCTTTAGACACTCAGCTCTAAACTGAATTGATTATTAGTGTCGGCGCCGGCTGACGTGAGCATAAAATGCAGTCCTGTTTGGTAGAGCTTATTAGTGAAAATGTTCAAAACTGCGATCACCTCAGCTTGGGGTGAATTTATTGTTTAGCCTTTCTCCTTGCTGCGCCCAACATCACGTCTGTCCGAGTGTGTGTTCCGTTTGCTGGGGTTTCTCTAATCTTTAATCAAAAGTTCTACACGTGTTCTCGCCAGAATCCAGCTTTTCCAACAGAGGTGACATCCCACACTAGTAAACAGTGTTATAAAGCTGGACTCCATGTTTAAAATGCACACTTTAGTTGGAGATGTCATCAAACTCTTGGAGTTAAAAGTGCGCACCCTTAATCTCCAGTCGGCACTATGTTTGTAGACATGATGCTGTGTCCCAGTAACTGACTCTGGGGATTAGTAGACCGTGTTAGATAGATGATTGGTTGGGTCAGTGCTGCTGGGTTTTGCTTTGAAAACACACAGATGCTTTTGTGATCTTGTACACATGCACAGGCTATTTGATGCATTGACTTAGTGGAGAGGGGAAAAAGGATCACATTTTGTGGTTTAATTGTGTGTGTATACTTTATTGCACCAAAAACACCAAATGCTAGACAACCCAGCGTGTTTTTATTTCCACCCGTAGGGTTTTACAGTTTTACAGTCTAGGTTTGCCCTCGAGCCATTAGTGGAGCTAAAGTTTCGAGACGCATGAGATTTTAAATGGTGTCTCAGTTGTGTGTCCTGCAGCTGCTGCTACATTCTTATTCCTTGTTTTTGTGTAGAACAGTATTAAATCTAGGTCAGTAATGTGCGTCGGCTGAAGCCTGTGAAAAAGAGAAGATTGCACAAGTTTGTTGCGCCCTCTTGTGGTGTCAATACGAAGTGAAAAATATGACGAAGAAATATTAAATGGGCTTCAGATAAGGGGTTCCCCTAATTAAACATTAAATAGTATCTCCCGGGCCTCCTTAAAACTGTCTAGAACATTCTATTGAGAAAAATACTACTTATAAATTAGGTCTGCCCAAGGATTTATTAATCAAGCATCTCTCAGTCTCATTCCTTCTGATTTTATGTTAATAAATAATCATGGAGCTAATATTTTAAAAATACTGGCAATCATATGTAAAACAAACAGAAATCTATTCTTATCTAAATTGTCATTCACTCTACAATATGCACATATGTGGAAAGATATGTGATGATGATGGAAAATGACATGATTGCATTTTAATTCATCATTTGAGGCATTGACTCTTTTGTTGTTGTGTTTAAACTTCCGGCAGCTAGATGTCAGTGTTGTTATCTTTATTTTTCTTTTCTCCTCTTTAAAGCTGCGCTAATGCCATAAAACTGTCAATACACACATCCAGTACGAGAAGTGTCTCATCCAGTGTCTCAAATTAGTGGAAATCAACCTGAACAGTTATTTCTTGTCCACTTTATTTCTCAGAGAAGAGGACATCCTTAAAGTCAGCCTGAGGGCACAGATCACCCCAGTGATTCCCTGTCACCGAGGAAAGACTGACAGTGAAATGTGTTGGAATTAACTGACATGGGCCTGCAACTTCTATTTAAAGCCCGTCTGTACAGCAGCAGCTGCCCCTCTTCTAGCTCCCTGCCCAGCTCCTCTCACATTACCCCCATGGCTCGACTGCGCTCTGACTGCCGCCCCACCCTCATAGATGTTCCCTCACTCGCTCGGGACTAGTGAGCGTGTGCACTTCGCAGACTTAGGTCTTACCCCGCTTTGGTCCTGACCGCGCTGCTCCAGTAACTAAGGAAAGATTGGAAGGTTAACCAAGCCGAGAGGAAAGGTAATGGGCTTGGGCCTCTGCTGGGCTGCTGTGGGCAGCAGGACCAGCTCAGGGTGTGTGCATGCTCTGTCTAGCACGTCCATCTGGACTCTGATGGCATCTAAGAGTGGCCTCTTTTCCTGCTGAAACTATTTATAGGAGTCAACTGTGAAAAAGAAAAAAAAAACCACAGGCAGAGATCATGGAACTTGTTGCCGTGCAACTCATTTTTCGCCGCTTCTTTCCTAAATTGTAATTTTCTTTCGGTTTACCACAGAGTTGCGATGGGGTAATTTACACGTCTGAGTGACACACACGTTTGTCTGGTTAGTGCAGCAACATTTTGCTACGCATTTATTAACATAACAGCCAGCAGAGGTGCTTTGGGGTTCTGAATGGTCTTGATGGGACTTGACAGTTTAGCACATGGCGTTTATGGGGCTGCACATTTTTTTGACATCATATCAAGGTATTGCGTAATAGTGGCCTCCTCTGTGGCAAATATGTCATAAACCTCACATTCACTGACATCAGATAGCTAATAACAATTCTGATCAATAATTCAATAATCCTTCCTACCCTGTTGTAGTAATATTTGTTCAGATGCTTTTAGTAGAAGCATAATGAAGTTAAAGGGAGGTTTGCGAGATTCAATGTTCTTGTTTTGTGTGCTGTGCTTTGTGCTGGTTTCAGGTTCATGTTTTCCACTTGTCCTCTGCACAGTGATAGTAACCATGATAACCATGTCCTCTGTGTAACTGGTCCCACCAGCCAGTTGGTGTGTGACCTGCTGTGTACAGAAAACAAGTTCCTGCTAAATTCCCATCTCGCTCACATTTGTCACATTTGTCCCCATCAGTCTCCATCTTCATCTCACACATTTGCTCTCCACACCGTCCCGCTTGTGTCCATGACGTCTGGCCTGTCCCCATGGCGTACAAATCTCGCTTTTCATTCTGGGAGCAAAAGGAAAGTTTTGTTTTCTTTGTTTTTGGCTCTAACATCATATTTATGCGCTATCTCTCAGAGCTTGTTGTCGTGGATCATCCGGATAGAAAAAGCTCTGCTCTGAAATCTGGTTTGATCTTTTGATTCCATTTTTTTTTAGGTTAAAGTTGAAAACAAGACAGATGTGAGTGTTTGATTTTTCCTCCCCACTCTTGGGACCCGCTTCACCTTTTATAAAATACTTTTATAAAATATTGAATCAAAATATACAGTTTTGAGATGCCAACCATGGATTGCTGATATTTATGAAACTGTTAATATCCAGTCTGGTGCAGATCCAAGTGCAGCTCAGGGTGGTACAAGACCTGGATTAGAGACAGAAAGTGTCCCACAGTCATCTGCATCAACAGAGATCCAATCTGACATGGGAGACGAACAGGCGCAGAGCACGGGCGGTAAAAAGGTGCTGAGGGTCGTGAGGAGGGTGGTTAGACGGGTGATTCCTGCTGGTCCGGAGCAGCAGAGCCAGCCAGTGTCCGACGCTGCCACAGCTGACACCAGGAACACCAGAGCCTCTGCAGAGGACAGAGACGATATCTCAGTGGGTCTGACCAGCCTGATGGGCAGAGGTAGAACCAAGGAGCACCGCCCTCGCACCCGCACCCAGGACCGCAAAGATGATGTGAAGGAAGAGGTGAGGCAGGATGAGGACAAAGAGACAACAGGGGAGGAGGAGGAGAAGGAGGAGGACAAACCTGCAATGGAAATAAGAGAGGAGCCTGAGATCGCAGCTGTTGCGCCACAGTCAAAAATGGTCAGTCCTCCAGTTCCAAAAGCCAACCCTTTGGCCCCTCCCCCTGGTTTCATACCTGCTCCAAAACAGAATCTGTTGACTCCTCCACCTGGGTTCATCCCTGCCAGAAAAGCCAGTCCGGGTCCCCCCAAACCAACCCCCCTTGCCAGGCCTCCTGGCTTCATTCCTGTCGCCAGGACTGACCCTCTGGCTCCTCCTGCAGGTTTCATCCCAAAGCCCCGTCCATTTTCTATCAAGAAACCAGAGGTACTGCCTGCCGAACTAACTCTGCTCTTTAACTGTGGGTGGCGCATGACAGATGATATTAACATTCACCTGCAGCCTTCTCACAGCTACGCAGAAGCCAAGTGAATGATCAGGCTTAATCAGCAGGCATGAGAGAGCGCTCATGGACTGCACCCAGTCTGGTCATTCAGAGTCGTCTGCGAGCACTGAACTGTGTCTCATTACTCCGACTCCAGCCAGAGTATTTGAAGATGTGCTCTCACTGCTGTGGGTCACTGGGGTAGGGGCATCTCTCTGGGAAATCTGATAGGGATTCAAGCGATGTGTTACGGAGTAAGCGAATCATTAGTTCTGGCCAATTAAGAGCCTTGCAGACAAATGCTTTTGGCTGGAAAACTGAGACCGCCGTCGGTATTTTCAGCTATTTATTCTTAAATCGCTCGTTGCAGCCTGGAGATAATGCTCTTTATCTTGTGGTTGTTGGTTTCTAAACTTGCATAAGCTGTCTGTTTGTGGCGTTTTAGAAAATCTGGCAGTTTGGGTCGTTTAAACGCTTTGTACGCTGAAGGAAAGTATGATAGAGTTCCTAATGCCTGCAGCAGAACTTCGCTGAAATGCGTATTTGAGTGTGATCTATTATTAAACTGCAACATTAAATAAAAATGATGCTGTCGTCGACGACCACAGTCGCCCTCTCAGCCATTTCTTTGGACTTTAGGACGCACCGAGGATAAATGTGGTCGAGTCTTGCCCTTTTTTCTTTTCCAAACTTATAACAGCACTGACCAAACTTTAAATATAATTCAAATTCAGACAGCAGCATATTTGTGTCAGAGAAGTATTGATCCCAGTGGCACGTCTGGCTGAAAAAGTTTTGCTCGCTCGACTCTGTTGCAGTGGGGTTTGGCGGCGCCACTGAAAACCGATATAATTATTTTCAACAGATTGGTGCTTAAAAAACCACTGATAAACAAAACCTGAACCATTATTCTGTTTGCCGTAGTGCTTAATGAGCCCCTTTTCATTAACAGTCCTTCCCCCCCCTCACTCATTTCCTGGTTGAATTAATTGGAAAATTTAATCGGCATGAGCGTGCGTGTGTGCGAAGGTTAACATTTGTCCTCGGTTTCATCTCCTCGTGTTGTTTTCCATCTCTGGGTGTGTTTGAACATTTGAACACTGAATATATTGTTTAATTGCTAAGGAAGCATCTGGCCCCCCTGCGGCTCCCAACTGTAAGCTGCCCCCCGCTGCGACGCCTCAGCCTCAGTCTGCAGCCAATAAACAGGTGTGTGTGTTCGTCTCGGTGGAACAACTGTGTGTGTTTTATTCATAAGCCATGCCGTGTTTTCATATAGATGAAGTAGCAAATATCTGCATGTCTGTAGTTTGTCTAAAGTGGACAATCACAGCAAACACCTTGGGGTCCATGATCACAGAGAGCCTTTAAATCATCTGCCAGGTCATAGAGGAAGAGGAAGAGTACAAGTGTGCAAGGAAGATCTGCTCTGGGGCTGGCAAAGATGTAACTCTTGTTTATTTCTTTGGCTGTGCCATGCGTGTAAAGGCTGCGGGCACGCTGCACATGCTTAACCAAAAAGGAGGAAAAGTGTCCAAAATCAAGCAGGTCTACACTAACGTAAAAGCTTAAAATCTGTGAAGGCACATCAGCTAAAAGGTCAGCAGGGAATGAATCTGCAGGCTGGAGTATGTGCGCGTCTTTTCTCACTGCACTCAGCAGATGATAATAACGTAACACGAGCTGCAGTTACAGTTATTAACCTTTTTAATGAAGTGACTCATTGCCTATTTAACTTTGATTTACCTGTGACCTTTTGAAAATTATTATTGACACACCCAGTCTTATTATTACTTAAGTTTGTGCAAAAATAAATCTGAATTTATGGTTAAGGGCGAAAACGTCAACATTTATGGATGTTTAATTGCTGTTTGAAAGGCCTAACGAGTCTGGTGTAATAACGTACCCTCCCAGCAGCACAACATGCAGATAAATCATTAATAGTAGGTCTTAAAATGTATAGGGCTCAGTTTTACCAGTTATAAATCATGACAAATATGATGGGTTTAACACTTTTATAAAGCTCTGTTTTGGGAATTATGAACGGCAATAGTGTCAGGGGGATTTAGGTGGTTCTAAACATCATGTAGGTTAAAAACGAGGGGGAAATAAACGCGATGCTCGTATTGTTAGAGAATCAGTCCTCTCAGAAGTAACCTTTTAGGATGGATTTTCTGCGTAACCGGTTCACTTCAGTGTTCCACTTTCCCCGAGGCTTTCCTCTCATCGTTTTTGAAAAGGAAGCGCAGACGTCCTCTGACTGACCCCGTCTGTCCCAGACCGCCTTCCCGTGTTTCCCCACGCCATTCTGTGTGGTGCATTCATGGTTCAGGGCATGGACCGATGTGAAGTGATGTAAAACAGCACTCACCAAAAGTTAACTCTGGGATTTTTCGCTCTCATTTTCATGCGTTCATGCGTACCTACCAGAAGCTACTTTGCTAAATCCTAATCCGATGAATGCGCATTATTATACAATATACTGGTGTGTTGCATTTATACCTTAATGCACTTGTAAATCTTATTAAATGTGACTGCTAATTTCCTTACAGTCCAACACTTTAAACTGAGTGTGCATTTTAATCCCTTAATGCACTGAATTTTCTTAAAGATTCCTGTTTTCCTCTGGGTTTGTTTCTAAGTATGCATGTATTGTCCTTCATTGCTGTTGATCTTCCACCTGGAACATCCCCCAACCAACTATGCTCTTGACTTCTGCTTCTTCTCTGGTCCATTTCTAGCATGTTGAGGACCCGGTGGCCATCCTTCAGGCAGCACACTCAGCTGCAGCTCAGGTCTGATCCAGCTCCGTCTGACTAGTTTTGGTTGGGTTCATGGTTCTGTAGTTAGTCCGTTCAGTCCCATCCTGCACTTTTTTTCTTTGTACTTTAGTTCCCCTGTAGTACACTACCTAGTACTTGTAAATGAAGGTGTTGTGAGGGTGAATTGTGCACTTTCCACAAATCCAGAGTACTCTACACAAACAGTACTCTGGGATATCTGAGTGTGAATTGTGGGAAATCCTCTGTAGGATCCTTGTGGAACTCCGTTATGAGGTTTGGAGGTTAATATGCTGTTCTAATTAAAAAATGTTTTCTTAAATTTAACAGGGGAGGACCGAGGAGCAGATTACAGCAGAGAAAGCCTGGTACAACACAGAAAAAGTCTGGCTCGTGCACAAGGATGGATTTTCTTTGGGTTAGTAGAGACTTCATTAACAGTAAACGATTTTTGGGTGAATGGTTGATCTTTATTTACGTTTCAAAGTGAAATCTGTCCCTACTCTCATGTCATGGCGCTTCTTGTTTCCGTTCGGCGTGATTGACAGATTACACAGTCAGGCTGTTGGAGCTTAAAAAAAGATTTGGATGTTTTAATGTTAAAACAGGTGACTATTCCAATTAACCTGGGGCTGTGTGTGAGCGATCTCAAGCTATTTTTGACGTAGGGCCACACTGCTCTCAGGTCGGAGTCGGACGTCACAACAATTGTGCTCCATTTTTTTGGGTGTGTTTGATGCAGCAACCCTCCTGAAGACAGAGGCGGGCAGCCTGCCAGAGGGGAAGGTGAAAATCCGCCTGGAGAGCGATGGATCTCTATTGGATGTGGACGAAGATGATGTCGAGAAGGTAGTCAATCATCACAAGAGCGCCGAGCCGCATTAGTTACAGATGCAACCACGTCTGGCTTTACATTCCAGGCGAACCCTCCGACGTTGGACCGTGTGGAAGACCTGGCCTCCCTGCAGTACTTAAACGAGTCGAGCGTGATGCACTCTCTGCGACAGCGGTACGGCAGTAACCTGGTGCACACCCACGCTGGGCCCAACATGGTGGTTATTAACCCCATTAGCTCCCCCTCCATGTACTCTGAAAAGGTAAGCTGCAGCCTCCGCATATGAAAAGCCAGTTTCTGAATAAAGACAAATGCATTATCCATATTTTCTGGGACATTCCTCCCTCTTTCTTGTCTTCTTTTTTCCAGGTGATGCAGATGTTTAAGGGCTGCAGGAGGGAGGACACGGCCCCTCACATCTACGGCACAGCCCAGGCGGCCTACAGGCACCTCCTCACCACTCGACAGGATCAGTCCATCGTTTTGTTGGGCAAGAGTGGGAGTGGAAAGACCACCAACTGCCAGCACATCATCCAGTACCTCCTCACCATCGCTGGCAGCACCAACAAGACCTTCTCCGGTCGGTCTCCACTGGCCCAAATATTGAAAGTTAGAAACATTGTAATGTGGTTGTTATTTGTGGTGCGTAGCAGAGAAATGGCAGGCAGTCTACACCGCGTTAGAGGCCTTTGGAAATGTGTCCACCTGTCTGAATGGAAACGCCAGTCGCTTCTCCCACGTTGTTTCTCTGGACTTTGACCAGGCAGGTCTGGTGACTTCAGCCTCCATTCAGGTACTTGCTCAGGTCCTTCTCCAGCTACTCTGGTTATTCTTGTACTTGCTCTCTAGCCACGTGACAAATCATCATCCCTTTCTGTCGTTACCTGGCAGACGATGCTTCTGGAGAAGATGAGGGTGACAAGAAGACCAGAAGGAGAGACGACTTTTAATGTCTTTTACTACCTGATAGCCGGAGCAGACAGCTCACTCAGGTCAGGTTCGCTGCCATCGCGCCAGTTAAAATTCACGATAAAACTGCGGCTCCGTGTCGGATTAATATGTTGATTCACTGCAGAGATAAATTAGTGTTGCCCTAAATTTAATCAGAGGAGGCAGCAGATATGATGGTTGACCTTGTGGTCTCGTTTCTTCCTCAGGACTGAGCTGCACCTCAACCACTTTGCTGAGAACGACGCTTTCAAAATCACGCCTCAGACAAAAGTATATCCTACCTTTATCAACCTTTTTTTCTCCCCTGAAGAAAAGCAGTGATTTAAAACCTTGAGAGGACAGAATAACACCATTTATTCTGAATAAGAAAGAGCTGGCTGCACGTTTCTATGTAGATTTTTCTCATTTCTAACATAAGGTATGTGATTTTGACGAGGTTTTGGGGATTCTGTTGTATTCATGGAGGACTCTATATGCTATCTGTTAGACAGAGGAGAAGCAACGCGCCTCCCAGCAGTTTTCCAAACTCCAAGCAGCCATGAAGGTACTGGGGATCAGCGGTGATGAACAGAAGGCCTTCTGGCTCGTCCTCGCTGCGATCTACCATCTCGGTGCTGCCGGAGCCACCAAGGGTGAGACTGTTAATCCGAAGAGCTTTCCATTCTTTCAACAATACAGCACATGCTATAAAAGGCAGATCACCTTGGATTTGCACTTCACACAGTATGTATGTCGAAAAGAAAAGGCTTTATCTGGGAAATGTGATAGGCGTTTAAAACTACAACGTACAGTATGTAGATGTCAGATTGATTTTTATAGTCTTGGACTTTGGTTAACGCTCATTTATGTAAATTGATATATTTGAAATTTGGCCGAGCATCTGTTCGCGTGACCTTATTGGCCCTTACTGAATGACACGAGGAACGCAGACGGCTCCTCTGGCACGCCACCAGAGTTTAATTGTTGACAAACACTGTCACATTTCAAGGACGAAAAACATCTATTTGGTTTTGGCTCGAAGCTCCTTTCTTTTCGCTACGTTGTTGTCAGAGCTCTAGCGGGAACTCATCTCAGATATGAGGCTGTGTCTTTGTTTTGAAAGTTTAGGTGAAAAGGGAATAAGAATGAGAACCCCCCCAGCCCCACGCGCAAACACACACGTGACGAGGTTTAATTGCAGCGCACTTCCACCGCATTTTAATTTAATTTTAAAGCAAGATTAAGAAATGCCTCTCAGTCACATTTCCAGACGAGTCACCTTCATCGTCTCCAGGATGCTACCGCCCTTTACTTCACTCAAAAGTTATTATAATGAAAGGTCAAAACCTATGAGCTAGAGAACTGAGAATGCCCCCCTCCCCTCATCCCGGAAAAAAAAGGATTCATTCCAATCAGATCATCTTATTCATAGTGTAATCACCAAAAGACTAAGCGTGTGTTGTGACTCTTCCGCAGACTATAAAAGTAACTGAGCGGGTGCGTCATTGCGGTGCATGTCCATGTTGTAACACCAGAGGGCAGCACTGATCTCTCCTCCATTAAAGATGATTTCACGGGTCCCTCTGTGATGGACAGGCTTCTCTCCGTGCACTGTAGAGATGTGCCATCTCTTTAAAAATGGGCTGACCTCGATGTAAAACATAGTGCATTTATTTACTGATGTATATATTTGTTTGTGAGTAATAATAATAAACTTTAGATTGTTTCAGAACCAAAGTTATAACACAATTTTCTGTTTTGCCTGTTAATTTGAATAATTTAAATCGATCAAACATCATATTTGAATGTGCTTATCGTGTGGAAAGTAGCTGTGCTGATGAAACAGATAGAGCCCACTCTGCTGCGTGAAATTCCCCAAAGTTTCCTTTCTTAAGCCTCTGAGGATATAACTTCATGGTGGATTAAAGCCGATGCTCGTGCGCCTATCTGCATGTTTCTGTCACTCAGCCACTGGATTAAAGGAGACGACCACGTCTGTAAATAAATTAATTTTGTCCTCTTTAATATTTCCCCGCATGCTCTCCGGGGCTATAATTTGAACAGCGTGTACGATGGAATGAAACAATAGACGCAGTTTAACCGGGCCTCTCTTTATTTGTACACACATATTGAAGCCACCTTCTGAGCATGCTTTCTCACCAGCTGCGTCATTGTTAGCTTGACCAAACACATAATCCTAACCTGTCAGAGACACAAATGTACCAGGGCTGCAGCCGCGTCCCTGGAGTAGCTGACAGGAGAGCTAATGGAGGTTTTCATGCATGTGTCTCAGCTGGCAGGAAACAATTTGCACGTCATGAGTGGGCCCAGAAGGCAGCATACTTGCTGGGCGGCACCCTAGAGGAACTCTCCTCCTCCATCTTCAAGCACCAGGCCAAGGGCACCCTGCCCAGATCTGGTTCTGTTCGCCGGGCGGTTGAGGAAATTGGCACAGCAGATGCAGGTACAGCACAAACCACATTTACCCAAACGCTCTTCCCTCCAGAGTCGTCTCCTCTGTCCGACTCGAGTCTTGTTTCCACATATGCAGAAGCACGCATCTGCGCCCATCACCTGAGGCTGTGAAGGAGCTAAAGCTTATCTTAGTAATGAATACAACAGCTTTGCAACGGCTATTGACACAATCGCGTGCACATTGTGTTAAGACAAACAAGCCTATTCATTTATTCACTGGGAATCATAATTGCTTCATATTGATTTTTCACCCACTCGCAGGTCCTCTGACACCCAAAATGGGTCTGAATGCAGTGTAGACGCACGCATGTCCTCAAAGAAAGACATGGTGTCTGTACAAAGGCTGAGGGCTATTACTGCTATTCACGTTCAGGCTTTTTTCTGACGGACATCTAATCAGGCCCGCATCAGTTCAAATGCTTTCTGCATTTCCAAAATGTTGCCACCTTCGCTCTCCTGTAGCCTGTACATTGTGCTATTTAATGTTGAAGTATGGATGTGGTCTCTTTTCTGCTTGGCTGCTTCTCGTACCAGGATCCAAGGCTACAGCTATGGAGTGTTTGGAGGCCTTTGCATCTGGGCTTTACTCTGAAATCTTCACCGTCCTCATTTCTTTATTAAACCGGTTTGTGCTTCTTTTATTTTTCGTTATCCAGTACTTCCTTCAAGGGTACCATTCTAAAAGGTTATGCTGTTGCTTGAGTGGAAGATGTATTATTAAAAGAATGTTTTTGATGTAGCCCAACAATTGATTTATTTTGGAATCCTGGTAACTGGAAAAAATCAATATAATGGAGTTTTCAGGGGTTTTAAAAAAAGCTTAGAGAAAAAGTCTGTTTTTAAGTGAGGGTTAGGACTCTTGAACCACCAGGGTGGGTTGGCAGGATCGCCTCTGGGTTGTGGGTTAAAGTTGGGGAACCTTTGCAGATAGCTAAGGTTACATTTAAGGGTTAGATGCAGAGGGTTTAATCCGTCTAATGTTGCCTCTAGTAGCAGAGTGCTAATGTTTGCGTACACATATGTGTTTGCCCTGTGCGCTCCAGAGCACTGAAATCTGGACAGAACTCCCTGTGCTCTCTGCTGATTGTGGACACTCCAGGCTTCCAAAACCCCAGGCTGGTGAAGCGTGAATACTGCGCGACCTTTGAGGACCTTTGCCACAACTACACACAAGAACGTCTGCACACGCTCTTCCATCAGCGGACCTTCGTTCACGAGTTGGAGAGATACAAAGAGGCAAGGACATGTGATATTCTCTAGACCACACACACACACACACACGCATGCACGGCTCTTCACCCTCCTTCTCTATTCTCTCCCTGCACCGTGTTCTGTTTTATCTCAGACATATCAACTCCAATAGTGCAAATCTTCACATATCAGACACACCATCCCTCCCACCTGTCATGGGCTGAGACAAGCTGCGTTCATGCGTTAGGGCTTCTCATTAGTGATGCCAATCTTCACCTCTTCAGCCAGGGATCAAAGTGAAGTCACTTACAACCGCCTTTGGGAGACACGCCCAGCTGCACCGCGACTTGATGAAGGGAAGATTCCTTCTGTCCTCCTTTGATTTTATCTCTCGAGCATTCCCGGGCTGCAAGAGCTCAGGCACTGGCAGCTTTACGATTTTAAAAGTTTTAAAGGAAAATATATCAGAGGTTTTCTTTCATGACTAATGTGAGTATATCCAACCATATTGGGGATGTCATTCTGATTCAGAACCTGGTTGATAGCACTCCAAAGTTAAAAAGAAATTCTACTCACATTACTTTTAATACTGTGATGGAGGAGCCTGGGATTTCTCGCCCACGTCCCCCGTCTGGGATAAAAGGAACCACAGTGAAACGAGGTATTGCATAAACCCATGCAGTGTAATTCTTGGTGCACCTTTAAGTAAGAAGAAGTTGTGAAACTGCCATTGAAAAGTGGGTCAATCTCATTATGGAAAGCACCTGAAGTGACTAATTAAGCCCACAGACACTGGCAGATGCTTTGTATTGTGCAGCTTTTTGTGTCTGTATATATACTTTTTAAATTCTTTTGCTCCACATATATTTCTTTGAGGTATCCCCCCCCACATTGCCTTTTACCTTGAATTACTAGTCTCACAGTAACACACTTTTCCAACTTGGCCAGGTTTACTCTACGACACATAATTTGGGGAATTTATTTCCAATTCATCCTAGAAATGCTATTAGCTGCAGCGGTAATGAAACCCCTTAGAGTTTCCATTTCTTCACAGGGGAAACAATCTCTTTATAGGACAAATGCTCTTGTTAGTCTAAAAGATTTGTCTGGATTTTAGTTTCCTTACATCTAATAAAGCATCTTTGTTTTAGCAAGATGGCAAAACAAATATCTAAATCTAAATATCTCATCAGGTCTTTATTGTTAAATTTCAATAAAGGCCAAGAAATCCCCATATGAAATGAAGTCATTTCCTCAGCAGTTAGATAGATAAACCCACTAAACCCACAGTGGAATGAAATGATCGCAGCTTCATTTTCTGTTGATTGCAGCTCTGCCCGTGACTCCACATTGACTTAGGGGAGGAAGGCTCGTGCGCAGCGAGGGGTTTCTGTCTCAACAGCCCCTCAATTGACACAAATTCGAACAGGTTCCTTATTTTATGTAGACGAAAGTCGCATGCCACCATAAATGGTCATTAACAAATCTTGAATGTTTGAGTGGGGTTTATTATTAACGGATTTTTAAGATGACACAAAAACAATCACAACAAAACTGTCTTTATCTTCACAAGAGTGACATTTGGTTTCTATTAATAAAGTTCTGAAACTCTTGCCAAAAAGAAAGATTATTATTACCCTCCACTGAGAGATAATAACCCAAAGCTCCAAAGCTGTCTAGGCTGCTTAAACCCTGTCAATCACCTTGGCTTCTTAAAAGGATCTGAAAAACAAGTCGAGCATATTTATTTTTTCCATATCTTAATTTACTCTTCTCTTGCAGAAAATGTTGGTTTGCATCTTCAGACGGCATTAAAGGTTCTGTCAATCTGCCTGTCTTCCCTCAGGAGAACATAGAGCTCGCTTTGGATGACACGGAGCCCAGCACATCTCTGTCTGTTTCTGTGGTAGACCAGGCCTCCAGTCAAACTCTGGTATGTCTGTTGACTCAATTTTATTGGTATTTTGTGCAAAAATCTGTTTAAAAAAGAAAAAAAAAGTCACATCCTCCTCATTGCTCGTGAAAGTACCTAGGGAATGGCGAACCTTTCAGGGTCGTCTCTGGGCACAGCAATGAATATCAGTTTTTAGAACATTTCTTTTTTTTCTTTCCTAAAAATTAATGGTGTTTTGTAGACATTTGAGTGGGTTGGGGCAGAAAAAGAAAGGTTAGAGAATTGACTTCAGCAACAAAAATCGATGTTAGGCCTTTGCAGCCTGTGATGTGCGCCATGGAAACAGAAATGGCACAGTTTAGAGAGTCGTACATCATTTTGTGATCATTTCAAAAGAATTTTGAGTGCTTTACTTTGTAACGGGTTCACCCTGTAATGGGAATGTCACCAGAAAATAGTGAACTGCAGGACTGCACCCTGAAAAAGAAAGCAAAAACAAACAATGATTTCTCAGAGTCTAAAGTCTAAACTCCAAACATCTGATACTTGGCGTGAAAAGATGTGGCGGTGTTTTCTCCTCACTCGGTGCTCAATCACTGCCCGTGTTAGCAGCCGTAATCTTCACATCTCTATCAAAATGATGCTCCTCTCCGCTGCGTTTGAGGTCCGTGTTGTGCGCCCTGCTGATAAGAATGTTGCCTGCAACATTTTTCGGGCGTTAATGCTGCCAGGGTGGACTCGTGGACGACCTTGTGGATGACCTCGTGGATGACTCGCTGTCATCCGCAGAGTGAAATTACTCTACAAGTCACTGGTAAAAAAAAGCCCAGTTTTTAAACTTTGAATGTTTGAATAAATCAAACTTTTGAGCTTTTGAAAAATGTATGAGTGAGCCCCCCATTTAAATTTTTGCCATATTACTAACCTTCTCCATAAATGTATTATGATTAATCTAATGCTACATTTTTTGGTCTGTTCAAAATCTTGCAGCCCCACTGCAGACATTAGTAATGTAGCAGCATATTTCCTACCAATCCGAGATACCTCTGCATCAGTCTTTTGTGGACAGCTCTGTAGGGTTCATTATATAAATGCCTAAAGCCATAGATCTCTGCGCCACCTAACAGTACAGTTACGGAGCTTTCCAAATGAACAGGTACAACTGCATCTTATCTCCTTCGGACCAGCTGAGGTAGAGGGAAGCTTGTCGGCGCTATCAGATGTAGTTCGCCTTGAGTGTGCAGGTTTCAGCTGAGGTCACAGTGCTGTGGGTTCTGTTTCTTCTTACATGACATCAGAGCTGCTTGATAAACCTGCTGGCGCCGAAGTGGTTTCCCCTCTGAGCGGCTTTTGAAGCGAGCATTTTAGTATTTTGGGTAATTTGAGGGCTGTTTTTTTTCTTTTTGGGGACATTGCTTCTTGTGTGAATGCATTTCCAGTGGTGTTGCCCAGCTATGACTCCACTCAGAGCTTTGTTTGTGCGACAGGTACGATCAGTGCGGACGGATGAAGCGAGGGGCCTCTTGTGGCTCATGGAGGAGGAGGGACTGCAGCCTGGGGGATCTGAGGAAACCCTGCTGCGGCGTCTGTTTAGTTACTACGGTCCCGCTGAGGGCCAGACTAAAGGTGCACAGTCATGCATGAACACTCTTTAAACTATGTTGTCTGATTTAAAAAAATACAGTTGGAACTCGTTTTTTATCTGTTCGCTATTAGGGCGTCTATACGTGCCTCTATATACACAGTGTGTGTGTGGCAACCTTGACAACAGGTATTTTCTACGGTTACAAATGTAACTAAATGTAAAAAGTCTTCTAATAGAAGAAAAGTCAGCCCAGTTTAAACTTTTCCAGTCTTCACTCCTTGTCCTGTCATGCTTGTCATGCACATGATGTGCCATCCTGACATTTACACTCCCTCCTACGTGTTCAACAGGCCAAACTTTCCTGTTAAAGAGTGAAAAAGCAAATCATTTCTTGCTGGGCCACAGTTATGGCACTGACTGGGTGGAGTACAATGTCAGCGGGTGGCTTAATTATGCAAAGCAGATCCCAGCTTCATCCAACGCCACCAGCGTCCTGCTGGACTCCCAAAAGTAAGGACGGCACCGGACGTGCATCTTTGAGACACTGTTGTTACTTTAGGGGTATTTTGGAAAGCATCAGATTGAATCACTTTATGCCCTTTATGCAGGAAGATCATCAGTTCCTTGTTCATGAGCAGAGCTGGTGGAACCAATGTTCTGTCCGGTTCCATCGCTGGCCTTGAAGGGATCTCACAGCTCTCCCTGCGTCGGGCAACTAGCATGAGGAAGACCTTCTCCACAGGCATGTCGGCAGTCAAGAAGAAGTCTTTGTGCATCCAGATAAAGCTGCAAGTGGTGAGAGCAACAATTATCATCCCAGTATCTTCCCATTAGTGACTTCAAAATTTGAGATGTGATATTTAACATGCATATTGAGCTGGTAGTTGACTAATGCAACTGTAAATGCAATAACCACCTGTTGACTCCAACCATGGCTCTCACTACAGTAAGCCTGAGCTAACGAATGGCTGTGTTGCATTATTTGTGTTGGTCTTTAGATTTAGATAATAGATAATATTTAGATAATAGAACAGCATAAACATGTGGAAATGTCAGTGGGAATGTCAAATTGGATCACATTTCTAGCTTTCGTCACCCGCTACTCTGCCTTTTCCAGGACGCGCTCCTTGACATGCTGCGGCGATCGAGGATTCACTTTGTTCACTGCATGTTGCCCAAAGCAGAGGCCCTCAAGGCTCTGGGTGGATCCCTGTTTAAAGGAGGAGAATGTGAGGTTCAAGGGGAGCCCGGAGAAATGCAGGTGGATGTAGCTCTGCTCCGCGCTCAGCTGCGCGGCTCCAAGCTGCTCGATGCGCTGCGAATCTACAGGCAAGGTGAGTCGGCAGCCCACCGTCCTTTAAAGCCCGATGCAGGTCCGGTTCCAAAAGCACCCATTCAACCCTTGGAACACAACACAGGTTACCCCGACCACATGGTGTTCTCCGAGTTCCGTCGCCGCTTCGACGTGCTGGCGCCGCACCTCACGAAGAAGTACGGGAGGAATTACATTGTGAAGGACGAGAAGAGGGTAAGTCAGTCAGCAAGACAGGGAAGAAATGTGCTGCTCTGCCTGTGCCTGCAGCCAAGATTAATGCTGTGAGGAGGCAGCTTCATTACATCTGGCCCTGATTTGTCAGCAGCCACCTGACAGAGAAATAAACCCTCATTTTTCAAAGCCATTGAAAGCATCTGATCTACTTAACCTGATCAGCATAATGACTGTTAAAAAGCCAAAGTATTATTGTGGCTTTGTAGGTGCTGAAAATGACAATTCAGGAAGACGTGTCTCTTATTAAGGCCTTTATTTTGCAGATTTATTTTAATTATATGAAGAAGGATTGTTGGGACTGCTTATTCTTGAGTCGTATATCTGTAAACAGCTGGATCGAGTGGGAATGAGAAACAGAACTCCCACTTAAGAGGAATGAGAGTGAGGGGGAAGAGAAAGAATAGGGGGGACAAAACCTCTTTTCCCTTGTGTCCGTGCACTCGGGCTGAGTTTCTGTAGAAACGCGGACAAACAAAAGCCCCTCAGTGCTTGTGGCAAATCTCTCCCCGTGTAATTTAGATGTGGTCTTTGAGGTTGGAGGCTCGAGTAGAAAGAAGGGGGTGAGGCAACAATACGTGTACAGTACACACAGCTTGTAGATGGCATATGGATTATCTCTGAGCGGGCCTGCTCGGGAGTGTTCATGAGCTTCAAGCAAAGAGAGCGTTGGCGAAAGGCTCTTAATTGTTATTTGCTGGCGTTCTGGGTGATTTCTTTTTTTTCATTCTAGTTTTAAAACAAGCTCCAGTTGGGAATTCATGTGATAGAAGGGAGGAAAACTGCACTGTGGCATTAGTTCAGCTCCGCCACTTGGACTTCACTGGACTAGTGAAGTGTTGCGGTGTCAGCAGAAATTCCCATCAGGTCCAGCAGCCCAAAGAAGTGTGTGTTTGTGTACATGTGCAATTCTGCAGGCAGTGGAGGAGTTACTGGAGTCCCTGGATTTGGAGAAGAGCAGCTACCACATGGGTCTAAGCAGGGTGAGTAATGCCACCACACCGTAAACGCAGCTTTAAAACGCACGTGGTGATGCTGCTTGTTTTTAATTTGAACACCTTTCCTGTCTCTGTCATTAAACTCTGAAAGATTTGCTTCTCACTGCCTACCTGAGATACGTGTTGCTCTCCCACCCCAGCTGTATGAATGCAATTCCCTCTTCTTTTAGGGTCATTACAGCAAATTTTCCCGACTGATTGGCTTATTTGTTTTTTTTTCACCATGACCATTGCAAAGCTATCACAGTAAACAATGGCCAGCACACTGAGGTCTAATCCTGTCAACCGGAAAAGTGGCCATCAGCCAAGGAGGAAATCAAGGCTGACTGTAATGTAGACAGAAGTGAAACTTATGCTCCCACATATGCACTCTGCGCACAGAGCTCTTTAGAAAATATGAAGCCAGAGTAGTTTGGAGGCAGCTTCGCATGGTGCCACACTAGAGTGTGAAATGGACACAGTCGCACAGTCGGCCATTCGCGAAGCATTCCTGTGGCTTCCTAGCAACCTGCCTTACTTGCATGGTAATTACACCAACCCCAAATAACCCCACTGTGGTCAACATGGTGCCGCAGACAACAGGATAATAGCTCTTTGGCTATCATGGGCAATAGCCATATGTGTTTGTTTTTTTTAAATCATGGACCACATGACGCGGATGGGGATAGAAGGCAAACAGTTTCTGCTCCCACTCCACTAATTTGAAAAGCAGCATTTACTGATGCTTGGACTTGAGAGACCTCGAGCAGAAACAGATCCTCATGTGCTAGTTTAGGAGCCTGGTGTTTGGAATTCATTCACATCCCATAATCACTCCCACGTATCGATAGACTGTGTTGTGAATTTCTTTGACTTGGTTGTTTACCTGTGTTTTACCTAGATTAGATGCAGAACAGGCTGAATGTGTGAGATAATAAATTAACCACGGCCTTCTTGCTCAGATAAGGGGCACTTTGTGTGTGGATTACAGTTTCCTATTGTTATGCTACATCGATGAACTTCTTTTAATTTATCTCTGGTTTATTCCCCTCTCAGCTGATACAATTATTAAAATAAGACCAAGCTTATGAGGTGTGACCAGCTCATTTAAATGTTATCCACAATCACTTTCTTTTTTTACATCTGTAATTGATTTCCCTACTTGAAGAAGAGATGAATGCACCTATTTGATTAGTAGTATGTATTAAAGAGCTCAACATCATCAGTGCATCATGGATTAAGAAAGCTGACCTTTAATGAACTTTAAACACCCGGGAGATGAGCCTTGCTATCTTGCACCGGTGTGGTTTTTACATGATCTCTTGATGTGTCCCTGGCCAATAATATACTGTGCCTCCGTGCGCTTGTGCTTTCCTGTAGTTGTTCTTCAGAGCTGGCACCCTGGCAAAGCTGGAGGAACAGAGAGATGAGCAAACCAAGCGTAATCTAACGCTGTTTCAAGCTTCCTGCAGAGGATACCTGGCACGTCAGGCCTTCAAGAAGAGAAAGGTGTGTGAATTATAATTCTAATGATAATAGTGTATGTTGGTATTAATTCACTAAGTGTATATATGTATATATAAAAAGCCATAATTAACGGATACATGACTTATTGCATTTAGGTGGGTGAAAAAGCCTGAGCTCCACTGGCCGTGCACATAATATCTTTCCTACAAGATAATTTCGATGCTGTGGCTCTGCCATAAATCTTTGCAGCTCTGCAGTAAATCCTCAACTAATTATAAATGTGTTCCTCAAATCCATCACCCTCCCTTCCTCCTACCTGTACAGTAATCCTTCTATTCAGCGCTGTCAGGGAGGATGTTTGATAGTGACACGTCTGGGTATGTCGCACTCCATCAAACTGCTCCCCACCAAATGCAGCTTTAGCCAACATGCTGCTGACTCACTCTGCCATCTGCTTCGCCTCGCCTCCATTTCTCTCACAGCGTGCGATGAGTACATCTCGCCGGACCACATACGTGTTCCCCTGTGATGTATGGGGCACTGCACTCTTCCATCTCCGTGATTACTATTAAAAAGAATGTATGACATCAGTTTGCCAGGGATGAACTGGCAGAAACGGAACCAGCATCTCCAGAGCAGCGCCGCACGCCTATAGTGATTGAATATCTCGTCCCCTGTACAAAATACCAGTGAGGCTGCAGTCGCCTTTGAAATAAGGTCAATCTGTTTCTTGCAGTCTTCTCTTATCTCTGTTTTTACCAGTTACAATAATAAATGCTTGTTGAAAATAGGGAAGCAAGAGAGGTTGTTTTATTTTTTTTAAGTTCAAAGGTCATTTTTCACATCAGGAAAAAAAAAAGCCTATTTAATCTGCTTGAATTTAAAATGAATATTACCACAAGGAAAACTGTGCAGCTGTGCAACTGCAAAATCCATTAACCCCCTTGCTGCTTCACGCACCCAATCCGTCGCAGACATATCCATACTAGAGAGATAAGACTTCTTTTAATCTCGGCATGAATTTCTTTTTATTCTATTATTACTGACTGTAGGGTAAGATGCTGAATGCACTTACGAGAGCCATGGAATTCAAAATTCACTATTTGAAGGTTCGCTTGCGACTAATTTTTTTAATGAATGTTTTTTATTTGTTGGTTCCCCAGTGCCGCAGCCTTGTTCTGTTCTTGTGTGTCAAGTCACAAGAGCGTCCTTAAGTGAACAAACAAAGTTAATTGGCTTTTACCTCATCTCTGATTAGCATCACCTTCCTACAAAAAGAACCTTTTATTAATCAGTGCATGGTTCAGACATGTCACATTACGGCCCTGAAAAAGGCCATTAACCGCAAAGAACGTGATACAACAGAGCATCCCAAAACAGAAAATCAAAATAATCTATTTCAGTGTTTTGAGTAATTCCGTCAAAGCCACGGCACAAAGGTTACGGAGTTATTTCCTCATGTGGAAATTTAGGTGCATAGTTGTCCAATGTTAAAATAATCACTGTGTAATGATACCCGATTGCTTTTCCCTGAAATATCTTGAAAATTGATCACCCGGTTTGAACTGCTCCATCCAGGCAGAAGCAGCGGATGCTAATTTGTCTTTGATGCAATGTGGAAGGGACTTGCTCGTGCCTCTTGGACAGTCCATGGGTTGATATGTATGGATGTGACAGAAAGTCCCCCTGATTGATATTTTCTGGCATGTTACCCTTGTGAAAATATGCCAAGCCTATGTGACGTTAAATGAGAAAAAAAGAGGGAAAAAAAATACCCCCCCCCCCCCCCTCACTGCTGCCCTACCAGCACAACCACTTTCCACTCTCTCCTCAAAGAGGCAGGCTGACATTTTAAAAGTCTGTTATTTTGCCTCAGCAGGCACTGACTGCTCAGGGAGCTTTGTCCTTGAGGCACTCGCTGAATGCATTTGAAAGTTGTTTGCATTGAAGTTGTCGCAGAGCAGCACATATAAAGCTAGTCATATAGTGCTTATTCATTTGAACCTTCTCCTCTCATTGCACTGTGTTTTTCTATCATCATACAGGCAATACTCGTTCAGCCATGTGAGAAATGCAGAGACCCAGAATTTCTTTTTTTAGCGTAGACAAAAGCTTTGACATTTTTGAGGGCAAGGTTAGTATTTAGCATGACTAAACACTTTAAGCCATTATATTGACAGCAACTGTAAGTATAGAAGCGGGAGAATGAAAGAAATTTCATCCTTTATAATGGCTGCCAGTTCAAATTCCTTGTTGTCACGTTGTGTCATAAATGCCAAAATATTCCGCCACGGCGTTTATTCAGTGGGAGCTTTTTGTTTGTTTTCTATTTACTCTACACTCTGTGTGACAAGGCAAACCTGCCTGAACCGTCCTGTCAGAGATTTGTTGAATTCTATTCCGTGGTGAGGCTTTCACTGTGTGACAAATCCTAATTGGTCATAGAGGCTTCCTTCGGGGTGAAGTGTACCTGATGCTTAGAACAGAGTTACTCTAATTTGTCTTGGCCATAATCTGCCTCCGCTGCTAGAAAGCCTCATGCAGAAGCAGTGTGGAAGTGTGTAATGCTTGCAATTAGCTGCCAAAGTGTTTGATTTAATTAATCAAAAATTTGCTGCAAGCCTTGGAACTCACTCTGCAGTAAACTCTTCATAGAAGGTTGGCGTCTAGTGAAATAGCTGTGAGCCCACACACATGCAAATATTGCCACATAGTTGGAGTTCTGATGCCCTGAAAGTACTTTAATTGAAATTCCAAAGCTTTAGTTGCTATTTTCTATGATATCGCTGCATTGAAGTGCAACCATTTAATATCCAACACCACATTGCGGACAGGCATATAAAGAGTTGTATCACAGTAACACTCTTTTGCATCATTTACATTATTATGTTTGTGCCCCTGCATTTGTGCGTGTGTGTCTGTAGATCCAGGATCTGGCCATCCGGTGCATTCAGAAGAACATCAAAAAGAACCATGGTGTGAAGGACTGGCCATGGTGGAAACTCCTCACTACAGTGCAGCCCCTCATTAAGGTCCAACTCACAGAAGAACAGATGCGGAGCAAAGACGTGAGCAGTCCTCTCCTCCCCAACCTCCCCAAGATCCCTCTAGGGTCTATAAATCTATAAAACCTGCACACCTTCTGTTTTAATTACATTACAAAATTCAAAAAGCCACAGTTGTGCGTCTATCCGAACACACGCAATCCACATGGTTGCATTCTGTGCTCTAGGAGGAGATGCAGCAACAGAAATTGAAGCTGGAGAGAGTGGAGAAAGAGCGAAATGAGCTGAGACTGAACACAGATCGATTGGAGAGCAGGGTGAGACTCTTTGCCTGTGACACTGCATGCTGGGAGAATGTTATTAAAGATTGGTGGAGTTACACACTTTCAGCTAACGATTTTACTGTGGGTTTTGCATCACACACTGTGTGTGTGTGTCTCTGTGTGTGTTACGGTCCAGATTGCAGAATTGTTGGCAGAACTGGCTGATGAGAGAGGCACAAGTGAATCAGCAACCCAGCTGCTGGAGACTGAAACATCAGAGAGACTCCGGCTGGAAAAAGACCTAAAGGAGTTGCAGGTACATACATTCATGACATTTCACAGGGAGGAAACAGCAATATTAAAAAAAGGCATTTCTGACACGCTTTTTTGTTGTTGTTGATACGTACCTGCACATGCAGATCAAGTTTGAGGTTCTGAAGAAGCAGCTAGAGTCACAGGAGATGGAGGTGATGGAGGCCCGGATCATGAAAACATCAGAGCTCAACGGCGAACTGAACGACGACGACGACGACGCTGGTCAGTGCAGCAGTGAGCTGCTAGCTGTCGCTAAGAGGCATCTTCAGAGCTCCCAAGTGTCCTTCAGTTAGCTTCGTTTGAATTGCAGCATTTTATCCAAGAACCGATCTTGGGATTTAGAGTCAATTTGCAGCCTTAAATTTCAATGCTCTATGAAATGAGAAGCGTTGAGATCTTGCAGATAGTGCGGCCAGCATTTTCATCATCAGTGATATACTGCTTCATCCTTTATCTGCTGGTTGTCCTTTAATGGATTGATTTGATCCAGCAGCGTCCACAATTAACTCCCGTGAATTCTTGATTCCTCGGAAAAGAAACAACAGTCCCAACAGAAGACAAGTCTGTATTCTGCACCTAGGTTTTGTGCCTTTTAATTTGCCAAATGAAACTGTAAAGGTTTTTCTTATTGTCTTGCCCACATGACATTGGTAGCAGCTTGGCCCACTCTCTCTAATGGGCACATCAACATCAGTCAAAAGCAGCATTTAACTGTTCATGCCACCACTCTGCATATATTTAAAAAAAAATGCTTTTAGATTAATTGTAGCTGCAGGATTCTGGCTTTATTTGTCTATCTCAGCAGGAGGTATGGCAGTCTGGGTTCTTGCATAATACTGATTGTAAGTATAGTTTTAAAGTTTAGGATTAAGGCGTCCCTTCATAGGCATGCAGCTGAAGCCTGGTGCTGATCAGTCTCCACCTGCTGGGTAAGTAAGCTCATGCCGAGAGCATATTGTCCAACTTTTTTTTTTTCTTTGGCTGTTCCACCTCCCCTTCAACCCACCACAGCAGACAAGCCATTACGGAGCGTATCAGAATTCTGAGATGAATGAGAAAATAATCGTTGGGATCAGAGCCGGTGGCCCTGCAAGTTGTCATTATGCTATATATATGCTAATAAGCAGTGTTGATGGAGGAGCCGGTGTTGCTATGTGAAGGAGAAATGGACAGACTCTAAAATGATAAGGCTTGGAAATGAACCTGAACCTGAATGTCTGCCTGGCTGCTGTTATAGTTCTGATAGCCTTTGACAGCTCCAGAATTAGGGTTGGCTAAGAACTGTGGAAAGTGCCACTTAGTCATGTCCTCCTCAAACTGCAATTGTGATTGGGCTCTGAATTCTTCCCCCAGGTTTACCTTAGATTAGAGCTGAGACCCAAAAGCTGCTCTGCAGCTCCCTGTGTATGCTCTTGTAGCTTACCAAGAAGTTTCCAGAAAGACTTTCTGCTGTATGAATATCTGTGTATTAAGGAAAGCAGCAACGTACGTGTCACATTGACCAATCCTGACGTTTACGCTTTTTTTTCCCAGGAGGTGAGTGGCGGATAAAATACAACCGAGCCATTCGTGAAATGGACTTTGGCAAAAAGAAACTCCAGCAGGAGTTTGAGGACAAGCTTGAGACTGAGCAGCAGAGCAAAAGGCATTTGGAGAGAAGGGCAAGAGACCTTTGAAACCATGGAATTATAGAAATGTGTCACACAATCAGCAGTAAAGAGTGTGTGATTGCGGTTTCTGCAGCTGGCTGACGCGCAGGCCGATAATGAAGATATGCAGCGCTCTGTGCAGCAGCTGAAGAAGAAGTGCAAGAAACTGACTGCAGAGCTGCAGGACACCAAGCTGCACCTCGAGGGGCTGCACAGCAGAAACCACGACCTGGAGAAGAAACAGAGGAAGTGAGTTCACCTGCCTGTTTTCGCTCAAACATTCAAGCAAACGCGTTCTTCCACACACACAGCAGAACACTGCGGTTTCCTCCCATTTGAACGCAGATGGAAATGTTCTGTAATCTGTGGAATTGCATTAGCTCAGAAAATGACTCAGACTTTAAGCACTTGAGAAGCTATCACTGTGTCAGAATGTGATCTCTCCCTCGCGGCTAATTGAGGATGCTCTGTGGGTGAAATTATTTTCAGCTATGCTTCAGCGAGAGAAACAGGGAATTACATCAAGCTGACAGCATAAAACACTTAGCCGTTAAGTTCACTAACCCCAAGTGTTTCTGCAATAGAACTTGAGAAAAACAAAAAACCAAAACGCTGTGCGCATTATTAAGCTAGATTGTTTAGTGTTTGCCACTGGAAAAGGCCAACAGTGGCGACTCAAATAGAGACACTTCAGCATCGAGGGCTGTCATTTTCCCGGCAGCCACGACAGTTTGTCTCAATTTAAAATAGTAATTAATGAAAAACACCCACCAGTAATGGTCTGTATCTATTTACTATGCACATATTGGCATTATTTAGCTGCGCACTGAAAACTGAGGCTTCATTTCACCACACAAATATCAGTTTGAACTGCAGATGTTTATTATTTATTTCAGTGTCTTTTATAAAGATACTCGAAATCCCGATTGCATAGTTTTATGTGCAAACTGTTGTTTGTTGAAACCTAGGTGTGTGTGTGTGTGTGTGTGTGGAAGGTTTGACCTAGAGCAGAACCAGGCTCAGGCAGAGGTACAGAGAGAAAGGACCCAGAGGGAGCGGTTGGCTCGAGAGAAAGACCTATTGACCAGTGAGATGCTGAACCTCCGTCAGCAGCTGCAGGTCAGCTGCTCTCCTCGCTTCTTTCATGTGTTTTGGCTTTTTAGCCTTCCAGATGTCCACGTCACTCTGCCTCTTCTGCCTCTAGGACAAGGACATTGAATTATGCTCTGTGAACATGAAAGTACAGCAGCTGGAGGCGGAGCTGCACGATCTGTCTTCCCAGGAGTCCAAGGACGAGGCCTCGCTGGCCAAGGTCAAAAAGCAACTTCGTGACCTTGAGGCCAAGGTGAAAGACCAGGAGGAGGAGCTGGATGAACAGGCGGGAAGCATCCAGATGCTGGAGCAGGTGCATTTTGGCATTCATTTAGATCTATTCTTACAGTTGAGTTCACCGAGGATAACATTTAAATCTGCAAACACATTAAACCACCCTAATCTCTGTCTAATCAAATTGGGACAGAAGTAAACCTTCGAACAAAAGCACAGGTCTTCCTTCCTGGGTGTATTTTAACCGCTGTTCTGCTGTACGTACGCCTTCATCAAAAATCAGGCTAAACTGCGGCTCGAGATGGAGATGGAGAGGCAGCGGCAGGCCCACTCAAAAGAGATTGAGAGTAAGGATGAAGAGGTGGATGAGATAAGGCGGTCCTGCAGTAAAAAGGTGGGCACTCTTCAATCTTGGGTTCACTGTTTCTCACAAGTTTCTCTGACTTCACAGCTTTGTTCATGTAGACCACGATCAGTCCTCGAAAGGCTTCATTCTATTGTATTTGTTCTTAAGTGTATTGTATTCATTGAAAGATTTTTCTGAATTCCTCATGCGCGGGGGAAATGCTAACGCTGTTTCGCAGCAGGGCCAGACGGGAGGTTTTGTGAGGTGGTTTGTCTGGCTTAGCGTATCGCGTTCGCTGACCTTCTGCACACGTCCTGCAGCTGAAACAGATGGAGGTGCAGCTGGAGGAGGAGTACGAAGACAAGCAGAAAGTGCTGCGCGAGAGAAGAGAGCTGGAGTGCAAAATGCTGAACATCCAGGACAAGGTTCTTCCTTTGCTCTGTTTTCCTTCCGTTTAATCCCTGGGCACAAGCCTGCATCCACACGTGCATGCTGTTGAAGTGCATGCCACTTACTGCTGATTGGCTGCTGGTTTTCAGTGCTCACATGTGTCACAGGTCCTGAAAGAGGTCTAATGAGGCCGGTGTGTCATTCAGGTTAGCCAGAGGGATGTGGAGACTGAGAAGAGGCTGAAGAAAGATCTGAAGAGGACCAAAGTCCTTCTGGCGGACGCGCAGATTATGCTGGACCACCTGAAGAGCAGCGCCCCGAGCAAGAGGGAGATTGCCCAACTCAAAAATCAAGTGCGCCATTCTCTTAAATGCCTTCTTGTGCTTGTGAAGCTCATAGTTTGGCTTTGTGAAATATACACAGTGCCAGCTTAAAATATCTCATAACTTTTCTCTTAGCTGGAGGAGTCCGAGTTCACGCACGCAGCGGCAGTGAAGGCTCGAAAAAGCATGGAGATGGAAATCGAGGACTTGCACATCCAAATGGAGGATGTGGTCAAATCAAAGCTTTCGGTAGGTTTTAGACATCCTAGATGCTGAAAGTCTGCCGTAACATGAGTTCCACAGTTTTCCTCAGCCTTTGTGGCGATGCCTTTCCATATTCATAAAACAACAGCTTGGACTGAGTGCTGACACATGCTTTTATCTAAAGTGAGGTTGTTTTCGTACAGTTTCAACAAAAACAGCGGAAAAAAATGTTTAATTAATGCCGCTGTTATGCCATATTTATACTCAGAGTGTGGCAGGACTTTAAAATGAATATTCACACATCATCAAACTGTGAATGGATATTACAATAATAAATGCCCTTTGGCATATAGCCAATTCTGGCATTTCCACCTAATGGATAAGAACACTTATTTTTTCCCCCTGTATCTGCTCATTAATGACTCTGTCTCGTGAGAGTGCGATCTGCATTTCAGACTAGTAGACTGAGGATGTTTCCGTCTCTGGGGACGGCTCACGCTGCTGTCTGCCTTTGCTTTGCTTTTTAATTGCTGCAGTTATGGAAGGGGAGTGTTTTAGTAAATGTCTCAAATTAGAGAATATATATATATATATACCAGAGGCCTCAATCTCCCTCCTGAAACTGCAGGATCCACTCTAAACAGGACGTTGCCGGTATGCTCCACTGGCTGCATGTTTTGACTAAATGAGCCCATTGATTATCTCCAATTGGTGTCCTTCTCCAGCCAGAGCTTTTGTCCAGATTGTGCCTTATTACCTGTCGATGAGATTCCAAGTCTGTCAGCCAGCTAATGACCATTTATCATATTCAAAAGCTCATGAATAAATGCTGTTTTTTTTGTGGAAGTGGGTGAATGTCCTTCCTGTCTCCCCGCTATAGCTGGAGGACCAGGTCAGCCGTCTGCAACGAGAGAAAAACGACCTGCAGTCTCGTATGGAGGAGGATCAGGAGGACATGAATGAGTTGATGAAGAAACATAAAGCTGCAGTTGCCCAGGTAACTCAGCCCACCTAAAACCTCAGTGAGCAGTTTCAAAGCCTCAAAAGCCTGGAAATTCTCCTGTATGAATCCCTCTCTGAATTCAAGCTCAGACCCGCACTTCCGTGCACTCAGTAATGGTGGAAAATTAGTGAAAAATCACTGTAATGACACGATCTGCTGATTACATTACAGAATTTGCACTAAAATTTGAGGTATTTAAGTATCGAGTTGCAATTTACTTTGGTTTATGTGCAATTCATTCTTGACTTGTGCATGTGTGTGAATTAGTCTGCCAGAGACTTGAGCCAGATCAGTGACCTGCAAGCCCAGCTGGAGGAGGTTGCCAAAGAGAAGCAGGAAATCCAAGAAAAGGTATTCAGAAGCACTTTAGCCTCCTCCTGCCCCGGCGCTGCTCTCTGATTAGACCGCAGCTTTTCACATAGCTCCATTCACTCCTTCCCTTTTTGTTGCAGAAAAATGGCTTCATTTTTGCAATGCAATTTGCCCCTGAATGGCAGGAATCAGCAAAGATTCAGAGTGATGTGAAGGAATAGTTTTTTTAACCTCCCCATGCTCATACTGAAAGCAAGGTCATAAAGTTGACTGCTTTGTTCCGTTCTTTGTTATTAATCTTAGATGATTCTTTTAGTCTGTCAGCAGCCTTTCAGCAACAGCTCTTGGCGCAGCGAGACACACATTGATTTATCTCCGCCCTGCATTTTCTTGTCATTCAAATGCCATTGCACCGTTTCATGAGAGGTTTATTAAAGTTGATAAATAAAACAGTTGCAGCAGCACTAGATGGACTCATCAGGCTCCACCTGAAATACTGCCATTGCTGAGCTAACAAGGTGACGTTCTAGCGGCCAAATCGTGCGCTCCTGACATCGTTATCCCTCCTGAATATTAAACATTGTGCACTCTCACATCGAAAAGATCATCACAGAGCTGTATTTGAAGGATTGAACTGACTGAAGGTGTCAGTCCTGATGAGGTATCCTTCACAGTCTTAGGTGGTGTTGCACAGCTCTGGGTGTCAGTGTTGATGGTCCATTGTATTGAGTTTATGGCTTCTATACCTGGCAGGAACCAGGCATAGTCCTGCTTCAGGAGGAACCCGGAGATCACAAGCTGTCCGGCTGTTTCACATTTACGTATTGTTCAAAGTGCCCTCAACTCTCTGCATGGGATTAACTAATAAAAGGACTCTACAAGGTCAGAGTCATTTAAATGGCTGAAGAGGGACATTGTGAGTCCTGGCATACTGTAGCGCTGGCGTCTCCAACTCTGCTATATTTCTGGAGGTATTATATCAGCCTCTTATTCTCTAATATTCAGCAATATTCACACACTGTTGACATCACATATGGCTCAGAAAAAAGGTGTTGATGTGAAATAGACTAAAAAAACCCGCTTAAATGAATGTGTTTCACTAAAGAACAGATTTGTGGCTTTCCCACCCTCAAGCAACAGATGGCTTGATATTAAATTAAATCTTTAGTATGCTCTATGAACAATCCCACCTTGGAATATTTTGGCTGCACTGGAGAACCAGCAGGCTATAAGACCTTGTTTAAACCAGCTGGAGAAGGCTGCGATAGCCATCAAGAGCATCTGAACTGGAATTATCATGTCCCCAGCAGGAGGCACGTCTGGCTATCAAAGCAAACTCCAAATCTTCTTGCCTCAGATGGAGGGCCTTTCATTAGATTGCGTGCTGTCCGTTGGAACGGCTTTGTTTCGACTTGTCTTTCTTCCTTTCATCAGTCATGAGGAAGCGATTTAGATGGCAGGAATATGTTTTGCATGAAGCCTGTGAAATGACTATGGCGCTCTGCCTGAACCACAAGCAGTTCTTTGACTGTGTTTGATAGAGCGAGAGCTCCTTGTCCACAATGGCAGCATAATTTCCGTGAACCCCACTGGATCAGGTTTGCACAGGCGTAATGACAAAGAGAAGAGTAATTTAGTTTTAATGCACAGATATCCGTGCTTCCAAGTTTCTGAGTGGTCACCTAGGAGCAAATGGAAAAGCAGAGATGAAGGAGGAGGTGAGCTGCTCCTCTGGGAGGGATTTTTCTCTGCTCGTGTCCCTGAACTGTATATGTGTGCCCCTCCTCCAGCTCCACTCGCTGCAGAGCCAGCTTGAGTTCCAGGAACAGTCCATGGTCGAAAAGTCTCTTGTGTGTCGACAAGAGGCCAAAATCCGTGAGGTGGAGACCAAATTAGAGTATGAGAGGACGCAGATCAAACGATTAGAGGTGAGATCATTCCTGTGTGTCTTAGATCAAAGAAATGCTTTAAACTATGGCTGGATGCAGCTGGCATATAGAGGGCCATGAGTTTAGTTCATTTAAAACCCCAAATCTCAAGCATTGTTTACCTTGGAGAGCTGTACAAGCCCTTGCACCCTCGGAACAGGTCAGGAAAAACTTAAACAAAAACAACCCTTTGTGGGTTTATTAATGGATTCAGGTTTGTTCATGTAGTGACGCATTTTATTGTGCTAAAAATAAATCAATAGAATTGACGTTTGCAGGTTTAAAATAAGATAAACAAGTTGGAAAAAAAACAGGTCTTATGATTCTTTTTGTAGAGCATTAAAAATGAAAAAGAAACTGAAATGCCAGGATTTTCTTTTCAAGCAATAGCACAAATTTATGTAATATTTTGAATTCTTCTATGAAAACAGGAGCCGTGCACAGTACTTTTTCGAATGCTGTTGATTGTTTGAGTCACTCCCAGTAGATTAGTGATCTGTATCTTCACCAGGCTTTTAAAGGCCACTGATAACACTGCTGGTGTTTACCCGTGCTTTTTTTTCCTTGTGGATTTTATTTTCATATATATTGAAAACAGATAGTAAAATTGTGGTGGGCTCCATATCTGACCTTGTGACCACATCCTCAGGGCCTGGTGGGTCGCCTTAAAGAGAACCTCGAAAAGATGACAGAGGAGAAAAATGAACACATAGCTGCAGAAAATAGGGAGAAGGAGCAGAACAAGCGAATGCAGAGGCAGATAAGGGACCTGAAAGAGGAAATGGGAGAACTCTCTAAGAAGGAGGCCGAAGCCAGCCGCAAGAGGCATGAACTGGTAAGGCTGTAGGGTGGCAAGACACGGTGTTCGGGCCGGAGGAAGTAACGCTGCTGCCATCATTTACCAGGGAATGGACATTGAGAGCTTAGAGGCAGCCAATCAGAGCCTACAGGTTGATCTGAAGCTGGCCTTCAAGAGGATAGGTGACCTGCAGGCTGCCATCGAGGACGAGATGGAGAGCGACGACAATGACGACTTAATCAACAGGTACAGTGTGGCTTTATTCTTCTCCAAATAAAGCAGCTTAAGCTTCATTGTCGTTTGTGCAATCTGGCGAGATTGTATTGATAAAGACTGTCTTAAAGTAAGGTCACCACATTCATTTACAACCCTTAATTTGCTCTTGTATTTGTGTCTCACCCTGTTCTTCTGTGTTCTTCTGTTTCCTTCCTTCTGCACACTTCTGGCAGCTTGCAAGACATGGTGACAAAATATCAGAAACGAAAGAACAAAACGTGAGAACGGAAAATGCATCTTTTGTGTTCATCATTGTGCGTCTGCTTTTCTCCTTTTCTCCCGCCCCCGCTGATTTCACCGGCAGGAGAGAATAATGCAGTGTTCCGCGTTCTTTCAGCTTCTGTTGTTCACAGAAGCACAATAGAAGCAATTTTCAGCATAGGGGGAATTGATGAACTGTATATTCTGCGTACATCTCTGCCAAACTGGCTGAAATGATGACCCAGTGTTTATTTAGCTTGTTGTATTTTGAAAAGGGAGGTTTCAGGATTTGTTAATCTCCTCTAACAGTAAGAGGTTATTTAGAATATGGGGGCACGTGGGACATTTGATGGTGAGCATTATTCATGCCATGAGAATAGAAAGTAAGTTACGCCAATATTCAGTTTTCAACCGCTTTCCTTTTGGGAAATTTGACTGGTTAACAACCTGCGGTGATACTGCATCTTTGTCTCCACGAGCATCAGACACAACTCATCTAAATGTGCTGCACCATTAGACACCTGCATCACACATTTGTTTGCACGTATTGAACTTTTTTAACCTTTTATTCTTTGTCTCTACTATTTTTCTCACCACTGCTGAGGGAAAATTGGCTTTTCTTTTTATCAATAGTATTGTTATTGTCGTTTGAAAAAGTATTGGAAATAATAAATATACATTATTTACTCAAATAATGTATATAATAGAATAACACTGACATGGGTACTGTGATTTGTCTTAAACTCTGATGTCAAAATATTCGCAAAAAACTTGCAAACTAATGAAGAGCAATAATACCACATAGTCAGTGTTTCAAACATGTTTGTTTAATTTTGCATCAAGAGCCACTGTAAATGCAGAGAATAAACCACAAAATTGCTATTTGCACAAGGGAATGGAAGGTCTACCCACCATTAATTAGTTCTTACTTCTTCTGCTACTACTACTACTACTACTACTACTACTACTGCTACTACTACTACTACTACTACTACTACTACTACTAGCACTACTAGCACTACTAATTTCTTCTTGCAATTTCTGCAAAGCATTTGGGAGATATTTACTTTCTTTGACAGCTTTATTACACCTATTTAATTCTTTGTGATTAGGTTTCAGTCAGTAGTTTGATGGTGACGGAGCAGCACCGTTGCTGTCACCCAAATCATGCAGCTGCGCCGACTAATTCGACCTAATGGTTTTGGGACGTGAACCATAAAAGCAAGCGCTCATTTCTTTGTTTGTGAAGCATCTTTGCCAGTGTAAAAGCTTTCTTTTGACTGGCACGGATACAGATCCCAGTTTGTAGAAGATATCCATACTTTTTCTGTGTTTTCTTTCTGAACTGGATCCGCCGTCACGCTCGTATCACGTGGCTTTTTTGCTGCTTATTTGTCATCTGCTTGCTCTTGTGTGCCAGTGCTCTGCTAAAAAACAAACAAACCCACAACTGAAGGAACAGAGCAATGAATTCCCCTGTTTGTGTAATTGAATTTGGCCTCCTTCACCATCAGTGCATTAGCACACTGATGAACAATAATGGCCGTTGTAATTTTTCTCCAAATTATAAAGTGGATTATCCGGCTGATTTAAATTATTTTTCATTGCACATGCACAGTACAAGACATGCCACAATAGATAGGACATGGTTAAATTACTCATTTTCAAGCTTGAATTTCCCGCAGATTGCAGCAGCCTTTTGGTACAGTGGCTGAATATAATATAAGATGATAAAGACGGTTCATATCTACAAGCGGTAATTCACCAGTCATTGCAATAATAAATGGGTAGGTCTTTTTTTTCTATGAGTTAATTCAAACATACTACAGAAATATGGTGTTTTTATCTAAATGTTAACTGATAGAACCAAGCCATACAAGCTTTGATGCAGAGTTTAAATATATGTGACAAAGATTTACAACCAGTGCGGGCCAATTGTCAGAAGCTATTAACGTTCACTTTTAAATTCTGGAGGCTTGTTTATTTCTAGAAGCCTCGGGACTGGTTAGCTCGTAGCAGGAGGCCAAGGACAAATCGCTTCTGACACCATTTGCACGACTCTCAATTGCAATCCACCTTCTATTTCACACGTGTGTGTTGGGAGGGGGCAGAGATGAGTTTCCTGTAGGCTGGTTTCGGTTATATGTTGTGTAATATCACGTTACGGAGTCAAAGTACCACAGCGATGACAAATGTGCTGCCCGTGTCGTCAACTTTGTAGTATTAATGAAGCTATTATCGTCCGTTGGTGGGCTTTTATCACTTGCATTTAGCATGCAGTGGGGAGATCAGAGTACTGGTAGGTGGGAAAGGGAAAGGACCGGATCGGACTAAAGTAGCATTTGGATGTGCAAACTCATATAAACAGGCCGTATGCTAGCTATGATATTCTCATTACTGCTCAGGAAGCCTAATTGTGAGGTCAGTATTCTTTCTCACTCTGTAACAATAGATACACACCACCACACAATGTTTGTCATGTTATTCAGAGAGAAATCCTCTCTGAAGAAACACAATTGAATGTGTGATGCCAAGCATGCTGAGGACAAAAATACAAACAGTATGCTATTCTCTCGTAGCCTCGTGGCTCAGTGACGGAGGTTGGCATCTCACGCCTCTCTGGATATTGTGCGTGCTCCTCAGAAGCATTATTCTTCTGCAAAAAAAACCCCCCGCTCTGTTCCAAGGCTTGAATAGATAAGCTCGTCCCAGAATCAATATCTGTTACCTGCATCGCTGTTCTCATTTGTAATCACACTCAGCTGTCTGCTGACTCCATTCTGAAAAGAAATACACACCTTAGTGACAAACAAGGATTCATTTTTCAGACTGATGGGTGTGTAATGCTATAAATAAAAAGTTTAGATGAAACGCGGAGCCTGCAATAAATCAAGGGGAATTTAAATTGGAGCTTTTTCACAACAACACCGTCAATATTGCTGAGCTCTGTTGTGCTTCCTTTTCTGGAAGCATAACAAAACTGTGTATAAGGAAGAAGTCATTTTCTCTGAAAAGTCTCAGCAACACGGATTAAACATAGTTTGTGCATATTTTTTGTCCTTAATGAACCTGTCTGAGTTAAAGTTAGTGCTGACACATCAGTATTTCCTTAAGTGGAGCCTTTCTTTTTCGCTCTTTTAATATGACAGAGGGACTGATTTTTAAAGTTAGGCTGGTTTATATGTTCCACTACAATTTTCTTGTCAAATTAACCTCCGTGGTCTGGAGGGATGCCGCCTGGATTTGAAAAGGATGAGGAGTTACCTTATTCAGGCGGGACCAGGCAGAGCTTGTCAGATCCACAGGTCTCTGTTTATCGCTGTGTCAGATGAGGGGACACGAGCTCTTATTGCTCCACTTGAATAGTAATTACTGAGGGGAAAAACTGCCTTGCACCAGCCTTATGTTCATACTGCCTGTTTCTGCTACTTCTACATTCATTGTAATAACTTACTTGAAGCTTGGTGGTGTTGTTGCAGCATGTATGCACTGCTTTGCATCATAGTGGCCCCATATTGTTTAAACTAGAGGAATTCTCCCTGAAACTAACTTTTGTGATGCAATAACTAACAATTATACATGAGAATATAGTCATCACATTTTGCAGTAGAGAGTGATTAAATCCCCACTGAGCTTGAGGCAGCGGGTCCCAAATGACTGTTTTCACTCCATTGTGCTGAAGGCTCCCTGAACTGGTTTCTTGTTTTTACAGCGGAGATGAGACAGAAACTGATTCAGAGGTAGAGGACCGAGTCGACGGAGTAAAGTCATGGCTCTCGAAGAACAAAACCACCGCGAAGACCCCGTCAGATGAGGGAAGTCTGAAGAGCACCAGGTTAGTCCTCATACCCTCAGTGCAACGTGACAAGTAACGGTGTTCGGCGTGTCCCTGCGGTAAGGCAGCGATGAGGCTGCACGATCTCTCAGCCTTGAAAAGACCCGGGATTTCTAGGGGCATGTAGCAAGCGAGAGATGGGTATTTCATGTGATTAGGTGTCAACTCTCTCCCCCACTAATCTGTCTAATAACAGCGGGCGGAAAGAGGAAGCGGCGGCTGTCACATTTATTGAAGTGGCCCATGGCCAGTTGGCACGGCTGCTAAATGACGCCTCGCCATACTTAGATAGATCTTCTCACTGGTTGATTGCCTCCATTTCTATAGTGTGTACTGTACATAACCGGAACTGCCAGAGGCATTACTCTGAATGTGCTCACTGACTCCTGAGTGGTCGCAAGGACAAAACAGAAATGACAGTCTAATGTCGCAGCCACCCGTCATGACGCAAGGACACTTTTACCTCAAGGCTTACTGAACTCCAATCTGTTATTTTTGAGTCTCTGATCTTATTTTCTCTATGTGTTTTGTTGGTGGACTACTGGTGTCACGATGTAAATGCTCAGATGCTCTGCTAATGCAGACGCCAAGGAGATGAAAGAGGGTAAGGAGAAATTGGCTGATGGAAGTAAAGATGTAAAAGAGGTAGAGCAGAGCAGATCAGCGTCTGTCATGAGCTCCCTAAGCTACAGGAGGCGTTCCAACTTAAAAGACTCCATAGGGGGGAGAGGTGATGAGAGCTCCCTGTTTAGCACTCTCAAGGAACAGCCTGACATGCCAGACCACGCCTCCATCCGTAAAACTTTATCCAAGTCTGGAGACTTTCAGCAGGATTGGAAGAGAAGCCAGGAACAGGAAGAGCTTGATGACAAAGGCTCTGTCATCTCACTTGCTTATTCTGAAGCCACCAGCAGAGCCAGGAAAGGGTTGGAGTCCCGCTGGACTTCCCGCAGCAGCCCTGAATTCGATAAGGACTCCATGGTGTCCTCTATGGCCCCGAGCAGGATGTCCACCAGGCGGAGCGTGTTGGACGTGGATGACGACAGCAAGTCCACCATCAGCAGCGTGAGCCGCCTCAGCCCCAGAGCGCTGCATCGTAGCGCCTCCTGGAAAGACGACAGGCGCAGCAGCTCACGCCTGTCCGTCGCCCGCAGCTGTGGCCTCAGTGAATTCGGCCTGCGTGCAGATGATGAAGACGATGATAAAAGCGTGGCTTTTAGTGAAGCCGGAACCTCGGCGTACAGTCCCCGCTCGCTCAGCCGCAGCTTCTCTAACCCGGCTCAGCAGCGTTCCTCGGACAGCGCTCTTCCAGATTTAGCTGATATCAAGACAGTCACCCACCGCAACTATCTGGACCCTGACTTAGAGGCTGCAATCAACGAAGTGCTGAGCTTCAAGCCTATTAAATTCAAACGCAGCAACCTTGAAGAGGCAGACAGTGAGGAAGAGGGTACGAGTAAGGGACTAGTAAAGGGAGACAATAGAAATAGGGGTGAAGACGAGGGGCTTGGCTCCAGCGCATCCCGACTGCTGCGATCCGCTTCAGGCTCTGCTCTGGACTACGGCGGCCGGCCGTCCAGCAGTCGCAGCAGCAGCAGCTCCCGCAATCGCAAGGACAAAAAAGTGCCCGTCTCAGACGACTCTTCTTCAGACGATCGTCACAGCAGGAGGCGCACGAGAGGGAAAAAGGGCAAAAAGTCCAAGAAGAAACCAAAGAAGAAGTTAAGCGATTCTGAATCTGATTCCTCTTCCTCGTCACAGTCGTCTGAATCGTCTTCCTCTGGCTCCACCATATCGTACCGCAGCTCTAACAGCATTAAAAGTGCCCCAAAACGAACATCTGATGATGATGATAATGGCAAAGATTTCACGGGTCACGGCCCACCCAGCAAGAAAGGCTCCAAGAAGAAGCAGAAGAAGATGGATAACTTAGTGATGAAGTACCTCTACAGGCCCGACAGTGACTGATATCAGCTCTAGAAGGTGATGCATGGCGTGTTGATGATACAGGAGCCTGACAGCTCTTTCACTCATAGTAACGCATGGAGCTTGCAGTGTTGCACTCTTTAATATAGGGCTGGCCTTGTGATTAAAGTCTGTGATGAAACTAACTTTTGTTATGAGTAATTCCTAAAGATACTCAGGCGAGTGCACCTCACTTATGTTTGAAGCGAGTCTCTCCTCCCTAGACTGGATGATGGAGCACCCTTTCTTCTAAAATAAACAAGGACCCTGGTTTCATGTGCAGCGTGTGCAGGTTTGAGCATGAAGACCAGTTGCTGTGTTGATGTTCATGTTGACCTGGATGCCTGTACAATCCCAAACACGCCAAGTAACACATAACACAAAAAAGTATCTCTGCCTGTTCTTCAAAAACACACAAACAGATAAGCTTAAATAATATAGGCCTCTTACCAGTGGCCATGTCTGCCAAATTTTATTGTAGTATTTTTATCTGTGTTTCTTGCACAGGCTTTACACTTCAAAAAGCACATTACTTCTTCTTTACTGTCCTCTGCAGCAGCACTTATAATCCCCTGTCCAAAACACTAATATCTTGTTTCTTTAAGGCTCTTTCTTTAAACCCAGCCTGCTCTGATTGGTCTAGAACGCAGGAGAAATGGAAATGTCCCGGGCTAAAAAGCAAGCTTCCCCTTCTAAGAGAGTTTTCTGATCATTATTGTGTTATGATTGTTTTGGGGGACTAGGAGTGTGTGGCCCGCCAAACACTTAATTTATGCAGCAAATCCCTTTGGTTCACAGTTCTTTTCATTAGACTCCCACCGTGCACTTCAGAGATTTTTAAGAAGGCGTCATGGACATGTGTTACTCATGTGGACACAGTTCTATAGCAGCTCCATGGGAGCAGTATTGTGTTGACGTCTCAGGGACGCGCTAACTCCACTTGTGCTATTTTTTTGCTCTATACAACAATTCCCCACTGAATTAAGTGCTCGATTGTTTTTCCGCATGTTGTCATGACAGCGGCATCCAAGGATGTAAATCGCTGGCATTAATTTATGATTAATGAGGACAGTGGCGGAGAAGAAATTGAGGATATTTCTGTTTCAGCCTCTTTGGTGCTGATATGCTCCCTCGCATGGTTCCCACACCTGATTTAAACATTCAAAAATGGGTCGAACTGTTTGCTGCACTGAGCGTTTAAGTTGCTTTTCTTAATGTGTGTAGATTGTTAAAAAAAAGGGCTTTAAATTCCTGTCACCCAGCCAACTAACGATGTGTGTGTGTGACCTCTGTAGCCCTCCTGCGTATCGCGGACATCTGGGCCGTGGCAGATCTGATGAAGAGGACGAGGTGGACAAAGGATCCAGCAGCCAGACACTGAGGCAGAGCGATGGTGATGGCACACAGGCAGATACTGCGCCTTAACCCTGGCTGCCTTCCACTGTCATCACACATAAAGGTTTATGAAGCCAGCTGCTTCTTCCAGCAATACTGGAGGACAAACACACTGCTGTCGCATAGTTTAACCAGGTATTCTTGTCACTTTCATGATTTGTATTTCCTTTTTTTAATTCAAATTAGCCCTGTGAGCCATCACAAGAACGTCTCGCTAATACTTTATTCATAATAGCTGCTTTCCAGGCAAATTTAAACTCTGCACTCACTCTTCTGATAGCTATGCCAAGAGGATTTAGATAAGCCTGCTCTGGCTACACTCCTTCAAGAAGGTCTGACCAACTATTAAGGCTGCTCTTATCTGTTTCCCATTACTGTGGACTAGCTCGGTGGGAGGAATTAACCCAGTTTCAATTTATTATCTTGCTGAAAGGTTGCGCACAACTCTTGTATCATGCTGAGATATCAATCAGTAGGACAAAGCGATGATAGGCTGTAATTGCTAACGTCAAAATAAACTGAGTTTGAAAAATAAGATTGCATTGAAGTTTGAAGTTGTTAAAGATTTAAAAGAAAAATGTGATTTTAATGTATAAATATGGTTTAGATAAAGTTGTCATGTTTAGGAATTGTGAAGTTGATGTTTAAGGTGAAGGTTTATTTTGTGTCTGGTACAGTTTATGCTGGGATTCTAGTTTGACTGGTGAAACTCATGATTCAGTTGAGTTAGCAAAGGGATTTTTAAAAGGTTTTTTAAGAGAAATGTTTAGAACTTTTGTCACTTTTAACAAAAAGAAAATATGCCTGGAGTTTTCTTTAATATATGAACAATATTTAACAAATTTAAACCTATTTGCAATAGTTCCTGCAGAGCAATATGATGGCGTCCGTCTGTGCTTCAGATGTCTTATTAAACGCGCACGTTGTTGTGAACTGCAGCATATTTTTGGCCAGGTTGATTTTATCACTAGTATAAGTGACCTTTACACAATTGTTACACAAGCTTCCAGGTGATTTCTTTTTCTTTTGCCAGTGAGTAACAATGAGCAACAATCATACTTGAGTGTCCTTCGGTGTCTTTTCAGCCACTTTTGTACTACATGACCCACCTGATATTTCTGGTTTACCTTATTAAACCAAGTCAGAAATACTTTTAAATAAAATTAAGTCTGCGTATAATTCATAAGTCTTGTGTGATTTGCTGTTTGTCTGGAAATGTTTCTATATTTACAGCATCTGTGCACATGCAAAAACTGCTATTTACATTTTTTTTACTCTCACTGGAGGCTAATCTGCATTTCATGTCTTATTTAGATTTTCCCCCCTTTTGGTGCATAAATATTAATATGGTAAACAGAAAACTGTGCTGCCAAGATTTCAGAATAAACTTAACTATGATATTAAATGCCATTGCCTGTAAGTCCTAATAAATGTATGCTTTGGAAGTTCTTCTACCTGAAGATTTTTGTACTTTTTATGAAATTATTTCAGCCGTTTTTTTTTCTGTTTTTGGGAAAAAAAAGCCTCTGAAAACAGCAGGAGAACGGCGGCCCGATTGAGACTGATTTAGCAAAAGAATTCATTGATGTGTGTGATTAATTTTAGCACATCTACCGGGGGCCTCACTTCAAACCCATCCAGCTTTCCGAGGAAACTACAAAGGAAAACAAATGATTCACCGAAATGATACACTCCCAGACTACGTTTCTCGCACTTCTTTGCAACGCCGGTGTTCATAAGACGACTCCCGCGCAGCTACAGAGTTTTGAACCCCGGAGCTTCAGGCGAAGAAGATCAGAAGCTGGCAGTAAGCGCAGTCTTCCTCACCACATCAATCTCTATTCTACATAGATGAAGCTTACCTGGACTCAAAGGATTGATGGTTTTGCATTACCACCTTGGTTGACATTCACGCCTGGTGTGTTTTGCTTCAAAGAATCTCCTATTTATCCAACCGGTCGGTAATCCTCGTTCCTATCCACAACCTGTACTGATGCTTCGCTCTCTCAGGGAGCTTTTGCTGTAATTTTCACTTCACTTGTGTGCACACTCCGGGTGGCTGCGTGTTTCTGCTTAAAGGCTTTCCGCTGAGTGACAGATTAAATTCAGCTCCCGATTTTACTTATTTTGGTTCTAACTCAGTTTCACAAGCCACTGAAGCAGGAAGTCATTAGCTCAACAAAACCAACCAAAGCTGTGTTTATGGTGCCAGCCCCACTGTTATTCCAGAAATAATGGCTTGGACACAGACGTTGGCGTGCTGGAAGTCGAATGCTACACCTCCGTGTTCGGGGCCTCTCGTGGCTAATGTGACATGCTGCTCACTGGCAGCTGTGTTTCCCCGTTATCTCTCCTTTCTTTGTGTCTCGGGAAATCGTTTCTTGATGTATTCATGGAGATGCGTTTGCCTTCCGTCCGGGCGATGATGATGACGCACCTGTACGAATTACAAAGCAGCTCAGGAAGACCCAAAACGATTCAGGGCCGCAGTTTTTTAGAAAACAGATGATTTTGCTGAGCGAGCGGGCATTGTGACCTTGGTTTGCATCCGTCCTGCCAGGCACATTACTAACACGGAGATGTAGTCAGGGGGAAGAACATGCTCATCTGGCATCATCCTCAACCATTAGCCCTCCCAGGTTTCTGCTGAGCGCCTACAGCCGACGGAGCAGTGATTGGAGGCATCGGAACACCGCCTGCGGGGACCAGGTGAGGAGGCTGCCCTCATTTGCAATTCTGAGATGCGAAGGCACAGCGGTGTGCGCTGCTTTGTCTCCTCCCTTTGTTTGCACACATCGTTTCCACTCTAACACACACTGCGCAGCGGTCGGCCCTTGTAACGGGGCTCAGAGGCTCAGACTTGGTTTGCATTATCTGTGGGTCTTTGCAGGGCCTCGGAGACTGTCTAAGCACATAAGTCAATCTGAAAATATTTAGAATATAAAGCAAAGGTGAACTCTCGGAAGAAATAGTGCAGCGCTTACGGTGGAAAAGTTGTAATATCTCTCACCAATTTTAGTGTTGGATGTGCCTCCCTATCTCCCCTGTACAGTGTGCAGGTGGCCAAACCCCCTGCTGCTAAAGAATAGTCAGGGCCCCTGTCGTTGGTGTGTGGGTGTGTGTACTGGTAAGAGGGGGATGAAGACTTAGGTGGTTCTCTACAACAGTCCACCACATCTCAGGGATTTAAAAGGGCCACAAATGGCCCTTCCTTCAAGCCTCTCTCTCTCAGCAGGAAAGTGTTATGTGATCATTTGCCCATTTCCAGACGCCCGGAGCACTGATGTGATTTTGTTTCTGTAGTCCTTCACCTCGCATTACTGTTATGTGTTTAGCTCAGTGGGGAAACCTGTTTGGATGATGACAGGAGACAAGAACGTACAAGTCTGTCATAAAGATGCACTCTGGGATTGCTGGATTTTTTATTTTTTTTAAATGTGTGTGTGTGTTAAATACCTGCAGTTGTGTTTATTTTTCAATTTTAGGGGCACATGGGGTATTTTCTTCTCTCTCTCCACCAAAATAAGCAGAAAATGATTGCTTTTGTTGCTGCTAATGCCAAGATTTTTGGTATCCCATCAAGCAATTTCTCTCAGCAACAACTCTCTGCCTGTTAGAAATCTTTTAAATAAATCAAATGTCTCTTTAACGGTCAAAAACTGGAGCGTTGTCAAGTGTGCATGTATTGCTTTTACCCAAAGCTGCTGCAGTACACAACCCCCCCCCCCCCCCCCCATGTACTGAAAAGCAAGGAATGCCCTCTTTGCTGTTTAGTATTCAGCTTTGTTCCTGCAGCTCCTTTCATGTAATAAGGACCATTTCTAATCAATAATAAACCCCATAAATTCCATTTCCACCCAGGAGACGTTGTCACTTCCTGAGAGCTCCTCCCCAGCTCTCCATTTTCACTTCATGCTCTCTTTCAAATCAGCTGTGGGAGCCTGCTATTGTCCTAAAGATTCCTCAAGTGGCTGTTACTAATTATCGTAGACATTCCCCGAATCAGGAGAATTTGATTCAATTGGACATTTTTCTTGATTAAATGTATAATTAATAATAAAATAAGAAAGTCTTGAAAGGCTTCAACTCCCTCACTGCACGGGACATCGCCAGCAATGTAGCAGAAAGATAAAAATGTTCCCAACGTGGTACCAGCTCCAGACGGCTTGGTGAGATTTTGCCCCCCCTTCCCCCCCCAGGAGCAATAAACTGATGAATGGCGAAAATTAACTATGCATCTAATAGGAGCATGTCTCATTGAGCAGATGGAAGTCATCCTTGTATCTGTAGTCATTCTATTTAAACCCCAGCACGCCGCTCTGTGCCATCATCCGGTCCAAAATGGGATTTATTTAAACTAACACAGAGACGGGCGGCCATTTGGCTCTGGATTGGTCTGGTGCCATTGAGACTTGGCTCAGAGGCAAGAGGAGTGCTGGATATGGACTAATACATGTTAACTGAGACTGGACTGTACAGTACAAGAAATACAAAAATAAAAATACCGGTAACACTAATTTGGGGGAGAGGGTGAATCAAAATCATCTGATTACATTGTTTCGGTCCTATTTTTTTTTTAACCTTCATCATACAAATAACTGGGAAAGTGAGAATATGAATCAGTCCCAACATGCTCCATCAACCATTTTTTCATCACTGCTACACTGAAAATACGTTATCCGCTATCTCTCCACCCTAAGACATCACTCCTCTTCCATTTCAACTTAACCTCGCTGGGACGGGGGTGAGCTTTTGAGCGTCAGAGCCATTTTGGACGAGCTCATTTAAGGAGAGCCAATCAGCCTCCAACAGTGCGGTTATAGAACGGAAATAATCAGGCGGCGAATAGAAATGTCAAAATGCAGATAGCTCCTCAAAACATGCCCCAACATAGACAGTGAGCTGCTGAATGAGACAGACGGGATGCTAATACCCTCCTGTCATTTGCTCTTCCCACTTTAGCATGCTCTGCACTCGCCGCTCATGTAGGACTGAGTCTGAGTGACAAGACCCTGACATTTACAATCTTGGCGAGCTTGTAGCATCACCAGTTGCAATGGATGGTCTGAGTCACTCAGTCGATTCAATATGTATTAAGGGCATGCATCCTTAATGTTTTTATATATCGCGTTTGGTTTTTATCCCCAAAGGCTGAGCAGAATAAAATGCTTTTAGAATAACACACAAACACATCAGGGGGATGTTAGATTGGTCCAGTCTAGTTTGATTGAGCTTCGGGGTGCCTTTGGATTGGTGCGAAATGATTGTGTGTTTGTTCCTTCTTCAACATGCCACCCTCTCAGAAATTTAGAAAGAAAAGTTAGCTACTGGGATCAGGTGGGCTTCTGTTTTTACTTCAAAGCTAACAGCTGCAACACTCAAATAGCAAACTTTAGTATTGTGGCTCTACAGAAGCTTTCCCATAATGCCCTTAACTGGGGTGGTAGACCTTTTAAAGCCATATTTATGTTACTGATTTAGCTTTACATATGGGCTTCTGGGGTTTGCTGGTGCCAGTGGTAGTTTAAATGTTTAAATCATCTCTAGTGCTGACGAAGGACTTCTGATGCTTCTGTAGCAACAACATGCCTGTGGACGCTTGTGATGATTATCCAAGACCGTCACACCTGCAGATCTTCAGGCCATGTGGACCTGATGTGTTACAAAGTCGGAGACAGCTTTTTCTCAGCATTGCAGTGCGTGTTCTGCTTCCCACTTTCCTCCCTTTATACGTGGTCTTCGTGGATCTGTGCAATCGGTGTGAGTAAACCCACGTCTGATCACACAGCCGGACTATGGTGCTGGAAGAATGTATGTCGAGACAAATGGAAGACTAATAGGCACTGAATAATTCAGCATCAGTGCTTGAGGTGACACTGTTAAGAAAGGTTAGAGAAGCACGGAAGGCCCTCTGTCTTCCCAAGACCTTTTACGAGAGCAAATGAGCTGCATTGCTGAAAGTTCAGATGGACGCTTTTACACATAATATTTCCTCACCTTCATATTTTACAGTGCTCACTGAAGGGCAGGCAGTCACAAGGGCTGCTTTTTTTTACTGCTCAAGCTATATACTGCATCCCACGCCTGTGGCATGAATTAATCCGCACCGTCTGTCCACCTGCAATAGACCTCATACTGCACAAGGGCACGTGCATTTATTTCACTTCCAGCAGGGGCCAAATACACTGAGACGTTTAATTTGGGCCTGTCGGTCTGTGCCGACTGATGGTTTTCAGGCAAAACAGTACAGCATTTCAATGAGAGGTGAGCTCTTGCTAGTTATGCCTTAACAGGATGGCTTTCCAACGCCAGGAGAAATTGGACCATAAATCCACTTTCTGCAATCTCAGAGAAATAAATAATTTACAAGCACCACTGATGTCTGTGGCAGCTATTGTGTATCAGTTTTAGTGTGCTGCGTTAGTGCTTAATTGTGACTCTTCGAACAGCACCATCTGACACTGGCTGTGAAGCAATATTTCTGCAATAGCAGAGTAAAAAGGAAGCGCTTCTACGATTTCATAGGGAAGTAGAAGACATGTAAAAGTATGAAATAAAAAAAATACAGCTTAAGAGCTTCGCTGGCTTTCAGTCCTTCTGTCGGTCATTATTAAGTTCAGGCAGCTGTGACATGTAAGGTCGAGTAAGTGCAGGAGGCAGAGCGGAGAACAGCGTGTTGGAGGTCAGAGATGTGTCACAAAAATGCAAATATCACAAAAGAAAGTCGGCTACCACTGAGGAAGGACTGTGTGATTGTGTTTGTGTGTGTGAGCTGCTGAATTCATCACAAACGCTAAAGCATCAGCGTCTATCAATAGGTGATTAACATCGGCATTGGTTAACCATTAGTCTGAGCTTAAAGCGCATTTATTTCTGTGTTCATTGCTGCATTCTGGTAGATCCTTTATTTTGTCTCATCAAAAATGCATTTTAGAATGTATTTGTGCACTGTGTATGTAATTTAGGGCATTGTTAGAGCATTAATACTTTAGTTATCAGAAGTATTCCATGCTTTGTCCTCAGAATTAAGATATCTCTACCCCTAATTGTGTATTATTTTGAGTATTAATTGTGGCACTTTTCTCAGTAACTCAAAATCTATTGTGTTCTTCTTAAAATAATGGAATCTATTCCATAATCTCTGGAGAAGTTTGCTTCATTACCACCCACCCACACCTAAATCAAAGAAACACCTCAATCTTCAAGATTCACAATGCAATGGTAGACAAGCCGAACTCGGCTAATCGCCTTTTTCCTAAAATAATAAAGCGCTTGGGCATTGTTTGGTACATTGGCGAATGTACCCTGGCACTCGGCAGGAATTGCTTGGCTTTCACCCACCGATTCATTTCCATTCTTCCAAAATGAGTCCAGTCGTTCAACCAAACTCTCCTGCCAGATTCATTGTGATGGCACAATAATAAAAGACAATCTGGTGTGTTCAGCCTGTTTAACACCTGACAAAAATACCAGGGTGGTTACATTTGCCAGAAGTCTCCCTCCATGAATCATCTTTAATTATCTGCTGGGGCAGTTTACCTACTGACCCGTGTGACTGGAGTTTAGAGACTGAGAGCGTCTTTGCAGGAGCTCTTGTCACCAGATTCCCCCCAAAGTGCTGCTGGTTGTGACAAAGCTCTAATGGCTGCCTCAAATCAAGTGGTTTAGGAGACAGATGGCCTCTGGCATGATGAATGACCACGGTGTTTTCCCCACAGGTACATGGCTCATGTTTGGACAAGCCACCTTCACTCCTTGTGCCTCTCGTGGCCCCCCCCGGAGCGCTGATGTGCCGTCTTCGTGCAAATATAATCCATACAGGCGGCGTGGCGGATGCTGAGCGATGGGCCTCATTGTGTGCGTGACAGAAATCAGATTCTCCTCAGCTTGTTCCCAGGAAATTTAGTGCTTGCGCGCATTCCACAATCGAGACAGGGTTTAGCTTGCAGGATATTAGCATTGCGAAGCGCTCGCTGCCTGCGACGGTAATAATAATAATAAGCATAATTACGAATCCAATTATACAGGCTTGTAAAACAATAAAGCTCTAACAGACTCCGCTCGTGTCGGTAGTTTAGGCAGCGCTTTTGCATGTGCCAATAACGAGGATACACAGCCTTAATCCATTATGAATCAACTACAGTACAATTTGGTTTACAGCCAATCTGGTGCTCGAGGCCAATGCAAGTGGATTTATGGAGAAAACTTTTCCATTCTCACATTGGTAGTTAGAATGTAGATGAGACGGCGTGGCACAGGACTAGTTCAGACGCTTAATAATGTGTGATGCTCAATGTGCCTTCTAGTGTCTATAGGTTTCATTTTTGAGGGCCAACTTTTCATAACAGAGACGTCCTGCCAGCTGAGATATTAACTTCAAATATTAAAAAAAAAAAAACTAAAACAAGGTAAATCCACCCAATGAGAAATTAAATTTGGCAGGTCAATCAGCTCTCCCAGTGGAGATCTTCAACTCTGCGGCTGCATTGTCAGGTTTTTATTTGTTTGATTTACGTGCTGTAATATTTTTCAGCCCGAAATTACCAGCAGTCTTCCAAACTGTATTAGAAACTAAAAAAGGAAACAACTGAAGTCAAAACAACGTTCCACTGAGGTACTGTAGTATCTGAAGCCTGAGTATTGATCCTCAGCAGGCCTTTACCTCTGTAAGATCTTAACTTGTTTTTCAGACACTTTGGTACCATCTCAAATATGTTCCATCTGTGTCCTGTCACCTGTGCTTGTGCTTTAATGCCTTGTTTTTCCCCTATGGGGAATTGCCGTGAAGGAGTACAGGGATCCACGGGTTCTTGGGTTCTCGTCTAACAGACTGGACTCTATACCATATGGTTGGTTATATTGTGTCACGAGGTCACAAGAAAGGAATGTGTTTACTTGATCATATATAAGGGTCTACCGAACAAAGCACTTGGGAGATCTTCACCATCAGGACCACGAAACCTCCCTCGGACAAGCTGCAGCGTCCGATTGATGCCTGACTGTTCTCTCCAATAAACATCTATCATAACCAAGTCGGTGTCTACGAAGATTCCTTTTTCATCAGCACATCTCAACTATCACCAGAAGAAATTTACCAATTTACCACAGTACGGAAATAAAACTAAAAAGGTCTGCACTCATACAAATGAACCTGACTGAGCGCTGACCTCTTGCCTCTTTTTATGGGAGTCAGAGAATTGGGATGTAAAAGGTGACTTAGTAATGATTATGTTTGAACTCCGCCAACCGAGACCCCCCCAGTGTGAGTTCCACCCCGGTTATCCATATCTAGAAAGAGTGAGTTAGTGTGGCACCAGCAGCTGTCTCACCTTTCAACCCAAATGACTCTTATCTGCAAAATAATATTTGTGTTGAATAAAACCCTTTTTGCACGACATGCACCCACACACAAAGCTGTCTGATTTGTGTATGAGGGCGTCCTGCTGCTCCCCCCAATTTTAAATTCTGGCAGGTGCTACAGGGGGAAAAAAACCCACTGCACACAAGAGGGTTTTATACCTGCCTGGCTATTTTGCAGATGTTATTCATGCTAACATAGACAGAAGCTCCCCCCAAGGATCTCTCCCGTCTCAGTTCTGCGCCTGCCAGCATGATACAAAAGTGAGCCAGTCTGCATTTCCAGCCGACAGGTGAACTTCATTAACTTTATCCACTTGCGCTGCACGGGTGGGATTCTTTACGTTTCTGTGCTCTCCTTGGAATGAACTAAATAATTAAATTGGTCCGGGCAAAATATTGAGTTTGCATTTTGTTGAGAGACTTATAAATATTTCTGTAACATCTCTTGGATCTCAAATACCTGCTGCAGGAGTGTGGCCTTGCACTTAACAGCCAGTTTTTCCTCCACGTAACAGTTAAACAACACTGCAGAGGAAGATGGACCTCACAGGCTTCCATCAACCCTCCATTAGTCCAGCTGCGGTTGACACTTTAGAAAGGTTGCGGCAAGACTCACAGTTTAAAATCCAATCATCTAATGTCCACGGCTTTTGGTTTGTAGGGAGAAATTGGAACCGAAGATAAAACAAGGTGTGTCGTTTTTTTGTTTTTTTTTAATTTCACTGTTCATGAAATATGGCGCTAGTTGCTCTGAGCACAACTAACAACAGATGAATTGAGTCCTGCTGTTTTTATCCACTCCTTACTTGAGTGTTTGGTACCTTTTGCAGCAGTTGCATCATCACATCTCTCTGTTACAGTGTCAATAACCTGTATTTCCTGACAAATTAAACACTAATGTTGTCCCACACCTTCTCCTACTCAAACCAATGGCTTTCCTTTGAATCTACAATACAGCTATCCAGTTTATTTTCCAACTTGCCCCAAATTAGCTCGATGAGATTGAAGGCCAGGCATTGAGGGGACAGTCCATCGTTTTCTGTATTTAATCTCATTCTCTCTTTCACAGGTACTCTAAGAAATAGTTAAAAAACAGTTTATTTCGATCGCCAGTTCAATCAAACCAACTTAGCCCTCTTAAATACCTCAAGTGTCTTAACCACTTTAGCCAAAATGTGTCTAATGTATTAATAAACTGAAATTAATGCAAATATGAAGTGCTCAGTGGAGTCAACTATGAATAGACTACAGCACGCTTTTAGATTCTAATGCAAATTTCAGACGTGCACTGTGCATGTCACTTGGCGTCACGTCGTAATATTCATTGAAATGGGAGCCATGGTGTTTATTTTTAGACCAGTTACAACAAAGATATCTGCTGCATATTAATGATGTTCAGGTTATGGACAAGTTAAAGCCTGGCCCTCCTTGTGAATAACTCAGTCATCATGTTTAATGCATGAGACTCCCTGATCTGGGAGATTTGCTTTTGTCTGCACGGTGGAAGGTGCTCATGGTAACCATCAGGAGGAGAATTTATTCTGAACATCTAGCGTACCACTTCATGTTATATTACATCAAATTTGATGGATTTTGAGGCCCTGGCAGTGGTTTTTCATCGCAAAAGGTCAGAATTTGAAGTATCTCTTACTGAAAACCTTTGACCAAGACTGTCAGCTAAGTGAGTAATGCTGGTTGCTTCACTGCAGACCTTTAGGCAGACCGTCCATGTAAACAGAGCATTTATTAACTGTCTTCTTGGTGTGAGGGACTTTCCACTATTAAATAAATGGCTACAAATATCTCACCTTATTGGCAAAGACAAGCCCACCACAGTGCACCAGTCTTTGTTTTACTCTCTGATCTCAGTGGAAGATGTGATTAGTTCTTCTCATTTGGTCACAGTATATTCGGCTGCGCTCATTTTGAAGGACAGACTAATGGGTTGTTCATGCATGTTTTTACTCAGTCCTGTCTTATGATGGCATGTGTTGGCCCCATGTTGTGAGTGCTCCTGCTGAGCCATAATAACACACCTCGCTGATGTCTAAAATATTCATGGCCAGGTAGGCCCATCACTCTGAGTCACTGTGGATTTCTTGTTGTGCCCTCCTCCCCACAATTTAGCTAACCCCTTCATGTCACTGTCTTCCACTCTCTCCATCCAGCTAACCTCTCAGCTTCTGGCTGTGCCTTGCACAGCCACCCGGCATGGAGCTCAAAATGTCACCGTCAAACTGATGCTCACTCTGAATTTTTATTTTCCTCTGTTACATTTTTCAACTCTATTCATTCCTTTGGTCATCTGCGTATGTGTTTGCATCTAAAGCATTTGTTCTTTATTCTATTTTACTTGAAATCTACCCAAGCATACTTCCAATAACAACAACAGCACAATTATTAAAATTATTTGAAAAACATAGAGATGTTTCATCAAAGTCGCTTTCTGATTAACGTTCAGTACCTGAAATGCATCAATGGTGCGTTTTTGTGGAGACATTTGCTGTCCTGTTTAAATCTGGTGAGTGCTTTCTTTATCTTTAGTCATTCCTGAATCCTAGCCCCTGCAATTCTTATCTTAATCTGTATTTGGTTGCACTGTGAGCAGATAGTTGCTAAATCGCCGACCAAATATCTACCCAGGCCTCATTTGCTGCAGCGTGGTTTCCTTTTACATGTTACCATGTGAAAAATGTCGAGTGGCCTCAGGATTGACTTTGTATTTATTCTAAACCTTTGGTGTTTACTGCTTCCTGCAGTAGCTCCATTTTCTACAAAAAGACTTGAAAATGTTGCCATAGATGTATGCAAATGACAGTGCCCTTGTTCGGGGCTATTCTCCTGACTGTGTTTCAGAGGTTTGTCAAACAATGTATGTAGCAGAGACAGCTGAGCAGATGGTTCCGCTGTAACAGCATCTAAAAGGACGTCCTTGCTGTGGTCGGCGTTGCCCGATAATCACAGCCTTTTATTTGGATCCCATCCTCTTCCGCAGTCAGAAGCCCTCTCACTGCAGCCGTAATAATATATCAGTGGCAAGAGAAGCAAACATAAAAGAAGTGGTGTGTAAATATACAACAATTCTTTACTTGTGTGTTTTGTTGCGGCATTTGCGATCAGGTGCTGGGATACATTGATGGATTTCCCTAGTATGTACAGGGAGGTCAGAGCTACATAAGCTGCAGAGTTTCCAGTGGAACTACGGTAAAGCGAGGGTGCACAACACTTCGCTGCTCCACAGCTGAGGCCACTCATGAGGTCAACCAGCACAATGTCTTGACCGCAGCCGGGCACCATCAGAAAGCTCCAGGCACGGTTCAGACTACATCCGTTACATTTGATTGCCTTTTCTTTTGCTTTGAGGAACCCTGCAGTTTTTTTCCTCCTTCATTCCAAGGTTCTGAGATCAGTCGTACCTGGGAGCAGCCAGCAACAATCAAGATTTCCACCGCTTTTGCCAGCAGGGCTGCATGTGAAGCGATTAGCTCAAGGGCACATAGATATTGACTGAGTTGGGTGGATCTTAGCTGCGTGACCAGCGTGGCACTAAATATTGCAAAAGTCTGTTAATATTCCCAGGAAATAATCACTTTGAATGAAAAGACACAGATGTTTTGAGCCTTTCAAGAAGGCAGAACTTGACAGTCACTGCAGATGTCAGGATTCTCACTGACAGAGCTGGCTTCTTTTTTTTTTTTAATCTCTGAGATGATTAAGATCAGTCAACAGAATGCAGACAACACAGAAATCATATTGGGGTGATGTGAGAAATGCACATGTGCTCGGCAAATGTTAAATTTAATCTCTTCTGTTGACACATGACGGTGCTCGTAATGTAGATTAAAGTGGCGAAAGGGCTGTCGTTATAAAATAATTCATTTATCCAAACAAATGTCTGTCCAGACATTGTTGTGCCGGATTCCTTCGGAGCAGTCGTCCCGGCTTGTTTAAATCTGGCTGCAGCAATTTCTGAAGAAAGCTTTCCTTTAATGATGTTTACTCAGTCATGTTGTGAATCCCACCATCATGTCGCTGCTGGTACAAGGAGGGAGAGCGCAGAACCCGACTGAGCGGCGCTTTGTCTAATCGCACGAGAAGATGAGAAGAAAAAGGAGATGCAGAGACATAAAAACAAGTCCAGACTATGCTTCTGCTGACTGTATCTTGCAGCTGAACATAAGGAGGCCATTAAAACGCAAAGTTTCCACACAGTGAAGGAACATAAAAGGAAATAACAGAGTATAAAGGAGGAGAAGGAGGCTGGCATAGCTAAGCTCACAATAGAGGGAGAGCGAACGTCTGCAGCTCAGTACATGAAGTCTATAGTAGTAATAACACCAAAAATGTGTATGGTAAAGTTGAAATGAGTGATCTCGATGCATCAAGACTGTGTTTACATAATGGCTGTAATAGGATGCACTCAACACGTAAAGAGGCATTTTGTCACAATAGAAACCAAATAATGTGATACTGACCACCTCTTCAGTAATAAGAATTGAAAAACAAAGGGTTAACAACCTTTTAATAAAATTTATATATTATATATTGCTGTGAGGGTTCTTCTTTTTATAAAAAAAACATTTTAGGAAGACATTTCACAGATGAATGAGCTCCCCCATGCTGCTCGGGAATTAGAGGCCAGTTAGTGCTGATAATTACATGCTGAAAAACCCAACATTTTAGAGCTCTTCACCATTCTGCAGTGACAGTCAGCGAGGCGTCGACACCCAAGACAGGTGGAGATCTGGCGGAGGTCGACACTAATTCATCTCAAGGTCAGGTTGAGCAAGAAAGGGATCAAAGAGTTGCAGAGATCCAGTTGAGGCTGAAAAGCTTGAAACCTCAAGAGAAGCCCACACAAACATTAATGAACTGAGTGATCGAGGCCTGCACCTAAAATTCCTTCAAAATCTGATGAGAGAAACTGATAAAACTATATAGAAAGGTGGTTTATCAACCTGTTCCAACAGCTCTGGCTCAGATTGACACATTTTCTGAGGTTAAAAACCTGTGAATAACTAGATGATTCGCAGTCATTACTTTTTTTCACATAATTATATACGTATACGTGTGTGTCTGTGTGTCTCAAACACAATAAAAGTGCACAAGAGGCTGGTTTTGAGGCACATTTTACCAGGAAGGAACAAAAAAAATCACTCTCACAATCATTAAAATGTCTGTCAAGCAACAATAGAACTAATTGCAACTGACAATTGTGTTCAAATGAAAGAAAAGGGCAAAAAAAAGAGAAAACTAAATAACACTCGCATCGTCCAATCAAAATAATTGCCGAAGCCGTTTGAAGAGAACAACATAACTTCTTTGTCATCTCAGTTGTCAGTCTGAGTCGGAGGGTTGAGCGGTGATTGCAGTGCGGAGCCTCTGATTTCTCTTGGCAGAGAGCAGCCTTTACGGCGTGGGTGTGACTGCCTCTGTGTGTGTTTGGATGTGTGTCAACTGAATTGAGAATCGGTGATGAACAGCATGCTGATGAAAGCTGATGCTGGAGTGGTAAGACCTGTGTTTTATGTGAATTGAAGTCTGCGTGGTTAACCGAGGCGTTGCCAGATCCAGACCTGGAGTGGATGGATATTTGTGTGTACGTGTGTTTGAATGTGCAGGGTCAGCTCTGCTGCTGCTTTGCCTGCACTTAATTTCTCATTAGGGTCCCGTGCGACATAAGGCGGCAGCTCGCGATGGGACGTAATCCCCTCTCGAGCATTCGGGGAGATTGAGAGGACTGGAAGTGGGAGCTGTTTGTGCGAGTTGTTGTCACTTGTCAGGTACCGTGGCCACTAGCCTTGAGATACTTGGCTGTTGTCTGAGAGTGCTTTATCATCGTGATAAATGCAGCCTTGGAGCAGTGCACTATCAGCATGCTCAGGGGCATGAGACGCACTCTGACTAATGAAAAGAGAAGGTCAAGGAGAGGGAGGAGTACGCACAGCAAACGGGAAAGGGGAAAATGGTGATGTGGATGTAAAAGTATGGGACAACATGTCACACTGTTCATAAAAGATTTGTGCGTGTGCGTGTGCGTGTGAGGAAGAGAGAAAGGGAGGGGTAAAATGCTAATTTCCCTTGTGCACCTGACACAACATGCTGTGTGGTGTGCGTGTGTGTAAGAGAGTGTGTGTTTAATGGAGTATAAACCCTTTCAGTTGAGAATTCTATTAAACCTGTTCTCGCCACATCAGTATTTTTCCTCAATTCAACCTTTCAAAACATTCATTGAGTCTTATCTCTGCCACTGTGGCCCTAATTACACATGATGAGAGGACTTACATTCTCTTCCTTGTACCCGCACAAGTGACATCTTCTACCGCTGAGTGTTATTACAGCAGGTGTTGAGAATTTCAAGCACTGTTTTAATTTTGCACTTGTCAAAATGACAGCGCTGAGCTCGGGAATCCTTTCAGGCTCATTACCATAGTCTGCTGAATCCATTGGCAGGGTCCCGCATGGCTGGGCAGACGCCACTCCAACCGTAGCCGTCAGATAGAAGAAATGATCAGGGGGTTAACAGATGCTGCTCAGCATTTGGGGTCACTTATTCCCACCGCTGGGACTCAGATGAGGCACGACAGCCATCGATACGAGTGCTGAGGCGAAATGTCTCTCAACCTTCTTGTCTACTCAACTGCTGCAGAATCAGTAAGCACTTTCTTTTGAGTGGAGGATAACGTTTTTATGTCCAGAAAGCTATGAAAAGGTCATTTAGATTCGTTATGAGGGAATAGTTATGCACTGCAATTGTTGTGGTATTGACAGTTCTCTGTTAGTGAAAAGCACACGGTGAAGAGAAAAGGGCTGGGGAGAACGAAGACAGCAAATCCTGTGAGTAATTCTGCCTGCTGCACAAGCATAGGCAAGCTAAGATGCTTACTGAGGAAACGGAGTCATAGCAACTCACATAAAGAAATGGATTAAAGAACAAGTAAAGCTTTATATTCCCATTAACATGACATTATCACGCCTTAAATACAGTGATGCTCCAAAGGCATTTATTTATTCATAATATTTTTCCCTGTGTTTTGTTTACTGAACATTCGGCAAAGTACATTTATCATCACTAACACCTTCCCATCGGTGCGTGTATGCAGCATTTGGCGAATTAACCCAAATGCCAGCGCTGTATATTAAATATGAAAGAGGTTTTATCATTAAATGTCATGATAAAGGCTCCAGGGGAAGTGTGAGGCTTTGGAGTGGCCAGAACGAAGCAGACTGATCCAGCTGTTCGGACTGTTTACACAAACTAAGGAATATCCTTTTAGCGGCAAGAGTTTTACAGCGCTACTTTATGAGATATAATGAATTTATAAAAATTAATGCCAACGTCACCATGCCCCATGGTTCAAATTCAGGCCATCAAGAAAGAAAAGAAATAAATTCAATACAAAAAGTACTATAGATAGAGACACAAAGTCAAGCAGTGAACCATGTGTCAAAGCCTTTTCTTTGAACGATGTAGAAAATTGCTATTACAGCAATCGCAACAAAATAATCCTGGGGGAAATCAATGAATGTCCCTGACAAACCAACAAAACACACAGAGGAGCCCGATGCTCAACCTTTTTATTTTTATTTTTAGAGCAGTTAAAGAATCTGAGTGAAGCAAATGAAGGCCAGACATCCACGTCTCATCTGCTGGTTGAGACAGTCAGAATACGGGCAGCAGTACCAGAAAATGTGAAAAAAAAAACAGAACATGCAAAAATCAGTCAAAAAGCCTCAACAAAGCTGCATAAAGTCACAATCATTCACACAGTGGAGAAGCACATAAAATGGCACAATAGGCCAAAGAGACGGGTGGAAACATACAGGAAGTAGAAATAAAAGCGAAATAAAAACCTACAAAATAAAATGGGAATCCAACTATGCATGAACAAAGAATAACAAGGCTATCAAACAAGATCAATAAAAGATTCAAAAAAGAAAATTAATAACACGACTGGTCAAAGGTTTCTTGGCAGACTTCCATCAGATATTGTGAAGCTACTAACTAGTGTTTACTTCAATTCTAATGTCCCCCGTCTCCGTCCAGCTGTGACTGTTGCTGAAGCCAAACCGGGGTAAAGACAGTGAGCTGGGGGCAGATTTGGGGAGAGTGCTCTGGAAGGGTCAGAGTCCTGTATCTCTGAATGCAGCGTGATTAGCACGCCATGCCCAGCGCCTGTCATACTCTTGCTGTCCTGTAATTTGGGCAATAGTTTGGAGGTTGTAGCGCTATGTGGGTAGAGGCTCAATGATGGGGTTTGGCACACGGCTTTGCTTGGATGAAGCAATTAGCCCTGCCAGTCAATTTAAATATCACAGGCAGCAGCTCTGAGTCAGGAAGTCTGTGTTTGTCAGCTGAACATGCTGTATAATAATCAGCCTTTATCTCTCCGATGAACATTCATCAAAAGATCACTTTTACATAATCCTGCCATCCAAGATTACCGTAATGCTTGTAAAGGCTTGCTGCCGATGTGTGCCTCATTACCTTGGTACATTGGTCATTTCATTTCAAGGGTTTGGTTTTCATTAACTGCTCTGCCCCCCCTCTCCTCCTACCCATTAGCGGAATGAAAGCTCGGCTGCAACCATCTGGCTCCCAACTAGACCTCGGGGCTGTTTATGGCTCCACCGAGGTGCACGAATGGGAAAGTTACACTATTAGAGCTTTTTTCCCCCCTCTTTCTTCAAGCCTATCCAGAGGGAGCGCAGGACTGATGCAAGGAGTGTCCCGCGCCGCGGGGGGAGGGATTGGTGGAGGGAAATGGAAAGATAAATTTAGAGGAGAAAGAAAGGGAGATATTGTTGCAGTGACAGAGGGCGATGGATGGAGGCAAAGTCAAATAGAAGCTGAAAGAAAAGTCAAGATGAGTGAAGAAGAGAAAAATATGAATAGAAAGGAGAATAGCATTTCGCACAAGGTCAAAAGTTACACTGATAAAAATATCCTGATTTATCCTGATATATCCTTTTTATGTTAGTTAAAAAAGTTACTAAAAATAACTTTCCAAGCGACCATCCCTAAAATACAAAAACAGTAACAATGACAGCAACAATATTCCCCTCCTCTTAACGTCTACAAGTAAATATCAGAGCCCAATTTATCTAATGAGATTAACTGCACACACACATCCTTGTGCTTCTATCTTTGTGAGGACTTTCATAGAAATAATGCATTACCCAGCCCTTTACCCTAACCATCCTAACTTAATCCCAAACCCTAACCTTCATCTCAAAGCCATGTTTTACCCGTCAAACAGCCCTTTGAAGATGTGAGGACAGGCCAAAATGCCCTCACTTTTCAAAAATGTCCTCACTTTGCTCGTAGAATGTGGATGTAGAGTTACGTCGCAGTTTGTTTCTCTAGTAATTATACAGGTGCAGGATCATCTTACGGCGGATCATTAAGGCAGTGAGCGTCTGCTCCAGATTATGATGCTTTTTTTATGGGCAGTGCTGAGAAAAAGCAAATGCATTCGAGAGTTCTACTGTACACCTTTTATTTTTAGAAAGGCTGCCCTTGTTTAGAAATAGCATCAGCATGCACAACTCCCCTCTGAAGTAATTGCTGATTCTTTTCCTTTATCCTTTCTCTCTCGTACCATTTGTCTATTCTCGGCCTCTATGTGCTTTTATTCTGCTCTTTTTGTTCTGACTCACACGAGATGCTGACGATGACTGTGTAAAACCATCCTTACTTCCCCCTTTTTTTAAATGTGGTGACAACTTAACAGCAGCCCTCCCTGCCATCACTTTAAAAGAAATTGCTGACTGATGATCCTAAGGTCAGCACATTGCCATTATTGCCGTGCCTATATATTAAGCCCGTTGAAAATACATTTATTTCTGACCCAGATAATTAAAGAGGTGTGATGATGAGTGTGAAAGATAAGTGTGGAGCTTAACTCCGCACAATTATCGTATCGCAACATTCACTTGTGTCAGAGTGGTATTGAATTCTACGGAATGAAATCTTCAGTGGCAAGAAGAGTAATGCAACATTTTATTGATATTTTCGTATGCTTTGGCTCTACTGGGAGGTCAGAGGTCAGCCCGGCAACACAGAAACAACGTTTAAAGCCTGTAGGAGTAATCATTCAGTGTCAGAGGTTTTTTCTTACCTGCTGCCTACACAGGATGTGTTTCACCATTCCTTTATATTTATCTTTTTCCAAATTCTACATTTAGCTGCCACAGTAAACCCCATAGTTTCTTGGTTTAATTATGGATTCAGCTGCGTGCACTAGCAGGGGTGCACATTAGAGGCACAGCCCTAAGACATAAGGTGAACCTAAAAGCAGGACCAAAAATTTCTCAAGAGAGCCAGAGAGCATTGCAAGAATATTTCCAGCACCCGAGGCATGCTTCACCTCAGGGACTGTCATGCACAGCGGGGTCCAATCATTTCTGAGGTGCAGCTAAAAATGTCCAAGACGACTCAGGGTTTACATTTATGAATCGAATTGAACACATGAAGATAGTGGAAAGCTGTTGTCCTGGTCTCTGCTGCAACCAGCACTCCCTCCTCCTGGCCGGCGTCTTTGAACACGTTTTTAGGAAACAAGCTGACGTTGGACGTCCATTATTGCTCACGGTGAGACGTAGGGAGATCATTTTGACACCTTCAAGCAGATCATTTCCAACAGTTATAATAACTGATAACGGGATTATAATAACCCCTCACAAACTAAAGCAGTCCCAGATGATAAAATAAAGAAATGTCTTCTAAAGACTAAAGGTGTCGTTGTGGGGGCTGAGTGCGGTGACCCCCCCCCCCCTCCCCTCCCCTCCACCCACCCTCAGAACTTGGGGCTGTTCCAGCAGCTGACGCTAGGAGCTGTCCGCGGTGCTGAAGCTGCCTCCATGTGCCGACTCGCTCACACAGACGGAATCCGCCGCCTGAGCGTCCAAATCAAAACGGGACCTCCGCGTTTCCCTCCGCTCTCCTCCGCCGCCTCGTCCTCTGAGATTCACAGCAACAGTTCAGCAGCAAACCTTTAGTGCGTTTTTCTGATTTCCAAAGCTGTAGTCTGGCTTTTTTCTTTATCCCCCCCCCGACCCTGGAAGTATTCTTTCCGCCCGCTGCGTAACGCACGGACGTGTTTCTGTAGAGACGGAAAGAGCGACCGCGACTTTAACAGACATGTGCGAGAGGCGACTGAAGAAGATCTTTGCGGTTTTGTTTCTGGCTGCCGTCGTGGCTCACACGCACGGTCAAGGTAAGAACTTGGAATTTACGCGCACTTTGTGGTAATTATTCCGCGCTCTGCCCCTTTGTAAAACTATCCACGGCGAGGCTCAGAAATGAGACGTCAGATCTACAAGTGTCTTTAGTTGAAGCGCGACTGCTCCTCATTTATTTGATATAACGCACGCTCTTAGTTTGCTTAAGCTCTTATTAATGTTTGCGTTTTTATTGTGCTGTTAATATCGCTTTGAAAAATGTGCTGCAGGGGCACTTTTAATTATTTTCAATGAAGTTTTGAACAAATCCCCGAGAGCCACGCATCCAAATTAAAAGCAGCAGACAAAGGGAAATCAGCTTCCAGATGGATCCACGCTGCACTCGGAGCACAACAATTTGTTCTGTACTCACGCAGTTTTGGTAAAATATACAATCATCCGCTTGTTATATAACAGCTCCCTGTCAATCACAGAACCTCTGCAGGTATGTCACTCACTTTCCCCTTTCAGGGTTCCATGCCGTTAGCCCGCACGGAGAGCAAAACTTAATCAGGCGATGGCAAACTCAGCACAGTTCTGTACCATATTCCAGCGAGCAGAATGATATTTAGTTTTTTTTTTTTTTGATGAGATGCAAATAAACACTGAGGAATGACTTGTTTGGGCACCAGGGTCTGTGTGACAGACGGTGCTCTGTAATCAGACTCTAATCCGCAGGAATTGCTGAAGATTATTGCCCAAGCTGTTTGACACAGTTGAGTGCTTGTGGAAGGATTCATGCACAGGGGCTTTGTCCTAATTATTTCTCTATTGTGCATTTGCCCTCTCTTTATCATTAGAGTTCTGCCAGTCTGTCTGTGTTTCGAACTGCCTGCGAAGCTCTTCTTTGTCAGGCAACTGGACAAATAGTCAACATGAGTCACCTCCAGCACAGTGACTTAGAGTTAGCTGTGGGGCGTGGGTAGTGATTTGTCAACAGGGCGGAAAAAAAGAACATAAACACGGAGAAATAAGCAGTGAGCCATGTATTTTAATGAACAGCATCATGCAGATACAAATGCCAAATGGTAACACAGTCCTTAGATAAATGCCACTGAACTGGATGATATTCCTACATCCAGCTTTGATGAAAGCTCATTTGCGTTTCCTGTTTAGGAGGTAAACACATTTATGGAGGTGGAGCGATGGCTAAACAATGCAATTATTTCGAAAATGGCTTCACAACCCGTCTGCTGCTTCAATCCTTGCATCACAGTCGGTAAAATACACGACACAATTGCGGACCGGAGCCTGTCACAATCTTTGGTGCTATCAACAAATTACCTAATAACCGTCTAGAAAGTTCTTTGTTACTTCAAGACCAAGTGCTGGACAGATGATGGGAAATGAACCTCTCCGCGCAGAAATGCACTCAGTGGCGGAATGCCGTACAGCTAAATGCACAACCAGCGACTCGCTGAGTGTTTTCACACGCACTCATGCGCAGACCGCTGGTTTTAGAGCAAAATAAAATTTAACAGCTTCCATTAGTGAATTCTGTGCCGCTTGCACTGCCAGCAAACGTTCACATCTTAATCAATTCTTTCCAAGGTGAAGCGTTTCAGGTTTTAATCCTCGGGGCCCTGATGGTTTGTCACCGTGAGATGGTTTTGAAGACATTGCATCATTATTTCATCTTATTTCCCATCCATCCATCCATCCATCCATCCATCCATCCATCCATCCATCCATCCATCCATCCATCCATCCATCCATCCATCCATCCATCCATCCATCCATCCATCCATCCATCCATCATCAACCCTACTCTTTAGTCATCTGCTTTTAGAAATGAACTTCCTCCATGTGGTTCAACCCTCGTTGTCGACCAGACATCCATTATAGTGTCATCATAACTTCCCATTTTAAAATGTGCAACTGCACAGAATTTGGAATGGACGGCCTTGAGAGATAAATGTGTTACTTTGTCCTGTAGTTCCTGTCTGCTTTCACTCGCTCATGTAACAGTGGTCTGTCACCCATGTTGAAATAAATAGGTCAACATCTTCATCTGATACAAAACATAATTCAAATAAAAGCAGGCTATTATTGTGAGGAGGCGCAGGTTGCAACCAGCATTTCCAGGATTTCCAACGAGCGAAGTGGCCACATGGCTTCAATTATCCTAAATTGCTATGGGACAACATTCAAGGGTCTGTAATGAACATTAATTCTGACACACAACCTGAAGGCAACATCTGGAACTTGTCTTAAGACATATGAATCAAGTTCACATGCTGGAGTGAAACATGTTATCAGATCCGATGGCTCTCCCTTTTTACTCCGCTAGTTTTATGACCAAAAATGCACCAAACACATTTCAGGCCTCCTCGTTGCTGCACGCAAGTCTTAAAATTCAACACATTGTCCTCGCCTCATTCTTTACAGAGTGGCTGAATAATAATAATAAAAAAAAATGGTAAATCTAATTAAACTCTGACAGATACTTAATAGCGAATCAGGAACGCGTTTAGCAGAGAGGGGGTTCTTTTTCAGCTGGCCCGGCTGCAGCACTTGAAGTTTTACACCATTTTAATGATGCACAGCTGAGCCAATTTTCTTTACGCTCAGACATTATCTGCAACTGTTAACAATGATCTGTAATGATCTGGAAGCTGGGGAAAGGCATCCTTTATGTACCCTAAAGCTCGTTAAATGAGTTATGAGCTTCTCCTGGATGACAGAGCTATTGCTGACAGGGCTGTGTTGCTTTCAATTGTGCACATTGTGAATTCTGTCAGTCATTATGACAGCAGAACAAAAAACCTATTAGTCACATCTCTTATTGGATCCGGACACTGCCAATAGCAGAAACATCAGAATATTTGGGGATTTAGATTTTAGTGAAAGACTCATTCTGGGGAAAATGGAGAAAAGATAGTTGAGTTTAAGAAGAGGATGAAACAGAATGAAATGCTGATTCGAGGTGGTTGTAGAGGGATGCTTCACCAAACAATGATTCCTGAACAGCACATCACCTGTTGTCATGGTGGAACTCAATATGGTTTCAGAAAAAGCCCCAAATCCCTCTCAATCAATCACATATTTAGCTACAGTCTATCACTACTTTAGTGCTCAACTCTTGACCCTTGCTCATCTTCACAAAAATCACCCGTATCATGTAAATAATAGTGTTAATTTCAGACAGATTGACGCCTTCAGTGGTGGGCTCATATAGAAAAAATATCCTATAATTTCAGGGGAGGTAGAAATCACTCAACACCTGTTTGTTGGATTGCGAGTGATTAACTTCATCAAAGGCTATTCAGCATCCGTGGGCTGTCATAATTAGTTTAACTTTCCCAAGGCCTGTCAATGGTAAATGAGAGTCATTATACCAGAATGCCCCTCTTCAAGGCTTGGCACCCGCCTGCCTGCCTCATCGCCTCCCTGCGCCTGCCTCGCTCTCTTTCACTGCCTCCTAGGTGGAGCTCACAGCTTGGCTGAATGCGACTCATTTTCAACTCTTCATGTGCAAATGCCGCTCTCACCCAGCGAGAGTGTTCTGTGCATTCTAATTTGAGTCATCGCCTCATATATTCTCTTCCTGACAAGCCCGCGTGGCTTTATTTGTGAAGAGTAAAGCATATTCTGACACGAGTGTTTTTGGGATGCCATCGCTGCTGTGCTTGGTGTGGCTCTCCAACAGCTGGGTGTTGCCTATAGGAAATGAAACCTGGCACTCATTGAATCAAAGTCTGTTCTTTGGCTAAATCTGCAGCTCAGAATTCACATTCTGATGCGACGTAAAGAAAAGGCTTCGAGTAACGGTATGTTTTGTCCAAAGAAAAAAAAACAACTTCTCTTTGTGTTGCTATACTCTGCTTTTTTGACATTTTGCATGGCAGTAATAAATGATTTTGCATTAAACAACCAATACGGCACACAAACGAATTAATGCTACATAGATATACATTTAAATAGGATATCCTTTTGGCATGTTTTATATTTACTGTCTAACAATAATTAATTACTTCTCAAAATAAAAAAAAACACATTAAAATATGCATTTGTAGTAGTGGAAATGCAACAATTCAACTTGGAATTTCAAGAAATCATAGAAAATTCTTTCATTGTGCATTTATTGACTGAGCAGTGGAGAAAAATATATTTTAGAAAAAACACAGAATTGTGCATGAACAAAAAAAAAGCTTTTACTTGTAAATCAAAGTTCATTCAGCTGAACCAGAGATGTATAATAAACCTGATCTGACAGTCTGAAAAAGAAATATTCCCCCACTTTGTTGTAACAGTTGATTTGAAATTCTCTTAAAAATATTTGCTTTACCAAATTCAGTGGAAGAACAAGGTGTTAACAGAAAACACTCAGTTCACCACAAGAATGTAAAACTACAATAAGTGGAGAGTAGGAAGAAAGTGAGGCTTTTCCGTCCTGTTTGTTTAATCACTTTGCCAGTTTGGATAGACCTGAAGTGTGTTAATGCGTTTAGATAATGATGTGAGAAGTCTCCAGCAGCTAATTATTTTCTGAGAGGTTTAAAATTACAGCTTTCAATGAAATTGTCCCAGTTTATCTTCAGTGAAGGAACGAAATTACCTCTCGATTTCCAGGGGGCACCCTGTTAAATTTCTTCCTCTGCAGCATATGACTTAGAAAAGACTTCAAACAAAGACACCGAAGTGAAAATAAAATTGTTATTACACACACTGGACTCAATCGAACGTTAGAGTACTCGTTGGAACCCCTCCCCATTAACACACTGCTAGATCTTCTACGTGTTTTGCCTTTTGCATCTTATTGAACTCTTGAAACAGGGATTAGCTGTTACCTGGCTAACCTTCCCCCGGCCTTTCCACACCGTCCCTGCTCTACCTGGCTGTGCAGGCACCTTTCTAACCAGGACTGGCGTGTACTGCGGCTGAAGTCGGGATGGCCCTCTGAAGCGATTAGGCCTGGGGACAGCACCGGCTCTCTTCCCTTCTTCTCCACGCCACATTCCATCTAGAAAGCATTTCATCTGTGGCCGCACAAAGGCTTATGTGGGGTTGGAGAGAGCCGCGTGAAGAGCAGCAAGGTAATAGGCTGTGTAATGTGTTTGGAGGAGTAGTTTTAGCATTCACAGTTAGCGCTGACCCCTGGCAGCCTGAGCCACCTTTGCAGTAATTTCCTCTGAAAAGATGTAATTGAATTCATCAGGATGAGTAAACATATTAAAAGTAGCAGAGGAAGATAAGAATGTTGCGGATAGATGGAGGAAGGGGATAGTGGCTCCACCGGTAATTGAAAGCAGTCAAAGGCAAACATCAAGAAAGGGCCCAGATGCTGCATTTATTGTGCAGCTAGATTATTGGCGTCACACTCTGCTGCCCCTCTGTGTGCGCTTTCATTCCCAAAAGGTCGCGTGAAGCGCTGCACACGACGAGCCGACCACCAGTTGACCAAAAACTTTTGGATCCTCCGTGAAGCCTAAATAACAGGCTTCACGTATCACAGACATCCGCCCGTTTCTAAGAATTCAGCTCAGGTTTTTAATACACAAAGGAACGCTGAGATGTGGCAAGGAGTGTCGTCTTCTGCCCTAAGATGTATTGATGGCCTCCTGCAAGACCCTTTGTATATTTTAAAGGTCCTTACATCGACCCCGTCAAAATACATTGTCGGGCAGAGAGAGAGAGAGAGAGACAGAGAGAGAGAGAGAGGCGGGTGGTCAGGCCATTGTCTGTCAGTTATAATGCGGCCCTCTGCCTCCGCTTCTCTCCCCGTGATGGAGAGTTGGCTCATTGTGGTCGTTCTCATCTGTCAAAGCCTTGAGCTGCCTTTCAAAAGAACAGTTCCCCTTAAGAATGGATTACTTATGCCAAGGAACACCCGGAGCTCTGTCAGATCATTCCATTGATTTAGCTGGACCGGAATCTTCGTTTCTGTCCCTCTTTTATAAAAGCGGAATGAAATTTGTGAGGAGAACTTCCTGTTTGCTGTAGAGGCAGCCAGACGACTGCGTTCACCAAAGCTCCTCAGACAGGAAGTATTCTTTAAGATGGCCCCTGATGCTACAGACACTTCCGTTCACATTCATGGAATATCCTATTTGTCATTAGTTCGTTATAAATACTTGGCGCTATAAAAACAAGGCGGATGTGATGGACAGCTGGACTCATGATTAGGCGCCTGACTGGTGATGGGCTTTACTATCTGTATTTCCAGTCCTCCTCTGCCACAGCTTTAGTTTGCCTCTGAGTTGTCCAACAGTTTTTGGATCCCAACAGTGCCTGGTAGTTTAAATCAGACTACACAGCATTTTAATACACTTATCTGTAATTATTATTCTTCAGATCCTATTCGTTTATTCAAAAAAAACGCTTCTTGACCACAGTTTGTGTGTATGTGTGTGTGCGTGCCTGCGCGCGCGTGTGTGTTTCAAAGGATTAAATCTGATTTAGGGGCAAACAGACAGACTGAAGCGGATGATCCTCGCTAAAGACTGTTTTCACTTGCACAGTATGTAGACAGACCTCTTCAGAGAAGAGAATTAGAGGTAAGAGACGTCACACCACTAAAGTGTTACGATGACGTTTCACAATGATTTGGAGAAACGTATTACTCTGATAGAATAATATCAGCAAGCAATTAAAAGAGAATCATATCAAAACTCGCGAAGAAATTAAAAAGAAAATCCCTTTTGTGTGCAAACTCTTCAATCTAACTCAGGAGAACAGGTGTTATAGCTATATTCTGCACTAATTTGCAGATTGCATTCCCAGTGTACTCCTCAGGGATGGAACATTTAATCTTTTTGGCTGCTTCGCAGGTTAAGAGATTTACTTGAAAAACAGATGAAACAGCACTAGTTTGATTTAGGTTAAATACAGATTAAAGTTCGAGTCTTAACCAAACTGAAGGCACTATTTGACGTTCCTCTTTAAACACAACGCACTGAAATGACGAGAGAAATGATGAAACCATCCACGGTTAAGAGCAAAGACAACAAGTGAAAAACGCTAATGTAATATTCCTCAGCAAAAGTGAAACGACACGCTGTCAATCCAATGAAAGCAATTTCTCAGGCGGAGGCCGAGGGACAGAATTTAGCGAGAGCTTGTTAAAGTTGACGATCGAAACTGGGAGGAGGTCATGAAGTCTGCAGAACCACAGGTGTTCTGACACTGACAGGAGGGAGAGGACGTCTGCCAGGGGGGAGAGGACGTGTCGACTCAGCACCGCCTTTACATCCAGGATGAGAAAAATTACAAGAGGATTCCGCTTCTGGCAGGGAGCGCTGAAAATGGAAAGCTGCCTCGCTGCTGCAAATATGGCAGAGTGATCATGACTGTTATCAGAAGCACCCGGGATTTGAGGAGAAAATTGGCTTCATTAATGATGTCCTTCACTTCAATAGAGCTTTAACTGAAACAAGCTGGTAAATGCGCTTTGATGGTCGTCAAACACTTGATGGAGAAAGAGGAACTTTTTGTCAATCTCTGTTTAAAAGCAAACAGGGAAACGTAGCACATTAATCCAGATTACCCAGTTTGCATGATTAGCTTGATTAAGATTTTGAGGATCGACTGCTCTAAACAGCATGTTATCCCTCTAGATGGGAAATTTGAGTCGCAGTTGTCGGCACGTTGAACATACCCCATCAACACCAAGCTAATTACTTGGAAATTTCTCTGAGAAAATGGCAAATTGCTGTCAAGTTCATTTTTTAAAATTTTGATATCCGGACACCGTACAACATCTATATCGTCGTTTTGTCCAAACAACATTAATAACGAAGGAGTTTTAATCACGATTATTCAGATTTCTTCCAAAGTGGTCTGTAATTAATTACATTAAAAATGAAAATGTTAAAAAACTGCAGATAAACTAAGAGCTGGAGGTTTAGTGTCACATTTTCCCTGGGAAATAATATCAGTATGAATGAATTATTTAGGAAATGGACTCAAATGGTAGCAGAAATGATTTTAGCAACCCAGACTTGCAAGCTCTGTCCCTGAGGAAGCAGTTTTGGACATTATAGACTGAGACCTGACTTATCTGTCATGCGGCTTTATATCTACATTCTACATAAACTTGATGCCTCCTGTTTATTCTGGCTGCTCCCCCCTCCCTTTTTATTCCATTTTGTTTTGACACCTTGAGGGGATATTGGGCTGTTACCTGCTTTTCGTGTGTTGCAGTCAATTTCCAGCTTACAGTTTTGGCATGAGTTCTCCAGAGACTGAGAATCAGGAATAGGCACAGACTCAACCAGAGAAACTCAAGTATTGGTGATACTTGTATCCAAGCAACAGCTAATCACATCATTGATAAGAAGCTGACTGAAGGCTTTTTTGGCCTTCATTAACTTTGAGGCAAAGTGTTTTATTCAACAAGCTGAAAACCTTCGATTTTTTTTTTACCTTTTCACTGCGCTGCACTCTGAATGGAATATATAAAGGGACACATTCATTAGATATTTATTTAAAACCATACAAATATATTTCAATAAAAATGAAACGCCAATTACCATTCACCTACGTATTTTATAGCTGTTACTTCAAGGTAACATGAGCTTAGCTAAAGAACTTACCAATCATTTATCCTTTTTTTCAGACAAACTCTACCACCTTAATATTTGCTGCTTATTGTTCACCATCTTTTGTCAGATTGGGAGGTGCCCACACTGTTGTTGTGTGTTCTGTGTGTGTGTGTGTGTGTTATATCCCTGGGACAATGGGAGTGAAATTGTACTAGTAATGTGTGAGGACAGCTGTTACAATAATGACTGTCATCCTTTCTTATGTGGCTACAAAAGATGACAGTGATTTCTTTGGTTTAGTCCCCCCCCACGTGAAATTTGAAGTAAGACAAAGGCACGTGCACACAGCAGAGAGCAGATTAGCACTTTCTGAGCTGTGAGTATTTATCTGTCGGTTCCGTGGCAGGAATTGTCTTGGCTTGATGGAGGTTTCAGGCTATAAACAATTTCATGAAATGAGTGAAATGGGGAACATTATTATTATTTATATTATGGAAAATATTTGATACACTAAAACAGCCCAGAAGATTTAACTGGACTCAAAGACCTGCCATGAAAATGTTAATATTCACCTCTGCTTTGGTTTGGAGCATATTAATGGATTCTGACCACCTAAGTGTCATGTTATTTCATGCCTGAGCGTGCGGTGCTGAGAAAAATGGTCAGCAAATAGCCTGTGAATGTCAACGGCCATTTCTGCTTAAAGCTGACACGCTGGTGTACGTCTGAACCATGCCTGTCAAAGTAGTTCCATCCAGTAAGTAAACAAATCAGGGTTTAAGCAAACCTGGGAATGAAAAAAAAAAATCTCATCATAAAAGTGCACCACTTGGCTCCAGTGCAATTACCTTCTGTAAATGAAGTGGAGTCGCTCCTGTGAGTCGCTTACCCACCGTGCGGGGGCTCTGCACATGCGATGTGTCAACAAAGCAGCACGGGCCTCCGTCTGGAAGGTGTGTGTCTGTTTACCTTGGTTGTGGTGTGGACTGATGAGGTGTCTCAGGTTGACACGGGGCCATGTTGTGAATGAATGAGGTATTACTGTGTGTGTGTGTGTGTGTGTGTGTGTGTGTGTGTGTGTTATATCCCTGGGACAATGGGAGTGAAATTGTACTAGTAATGTGTGAGGACAGCTGTTACAATAATGACTGTCATCCTTTCTTATGTGGCTACAAAAGATGACAGTGATTTCTTTGGTTTAGTCCCCCCCCACGTGAAATTTGAAGTAAGACAAAGGCACGTGCACACAGCAGAGAGCAGATTAGCACTTTCTGAGCTGTGAGTATTTATCTGTCGGTTCCGTGGCAGGAATTGTCTTGGCTTGACGGAGGTTTCAGGCTATAAACAATTTCATGAAATGAGTGAAATGGGGAACATTATTATTATTTATATTATGGAAAATATTTGATACACTAAAACAGCCCAGAAGATTTAACTGGACTCAAAGACCTGCCATGAAAATGTTAATATTCACCTCTGCTTTGGTTTGGAGCATATTAATGGATTCTGACCACCTAAGTGTCATGTTATTTCATGCCTGAGCGTGCGGTGCTGAGAAAAATGGTCAGCAAATAGCCTGTGAATGTCAACGGCCATTTCTGCTTAAAGCTGACACGCTGGTGTACGTCTGAACCATGCCTGTCAAAGTAGTTCCATCCAGTAAGTAAACAAATCAGGGTTTAAGCAAACCTGGGAATGAAAAAAAAAAATCTCATCATAAAAGTGCACCACTTGGCTCCAGTGCAATTACCTTCTGTAAATGAAGTGGAGTCGCTCCTGTGAGTCGCTTACCCACCGTGCGGGGGCTCTGCACATGCGATGTGTCAACAAAGCAGCACGGGCCTCCGTCTGGAAGGTGTGTGTCTGTTTACCTTGGTTGTGGTGTGGACTGATGAGGTGTCTCAGGTTGACATGGGGCCATATTGTGAATGAATAAGGTATTACTGTGTGTGTGTGGGGGGGGGGGGGGGATATATTATTCTGTAGATGCTGTAAAGGCTATATATCACTGTTTTCCTGATGTCATTTAATCCTGAAAAAGTATAGAAATTTCAATCCTGGGTTACTGATGTGTTTAGAACCTTTAAAATTAAAATCTGCATAAAGAAAACTGAATTTACAGGGATAGATGCCTCATATTCCTCATTTATATTGGAAATAAAGAGTCCAACCAGAGAGCAAAATATTTTAAGAGACCCTCAAGAGGAAAATATTGTGTTGTTTCCATAGCGATACCAGTGAGGTTCGTCATGTTGGGATTAATACTAGAGAAGGGTTGAGCAAGGAAATATATTGCATAACTGAAAGTATTACAAATATTTCAATTACTAGTACTATTATCAGTAATACTACAATTACTGCTACTGTAGTGCCAGTACAAATAATTATAACAATAATGGTGAACATTTATATGGAAAAAAAAGAGACTACACAATGATAGAACATAATACAGTGAAGGTTATCACACACACACACACACACACACACACACACACACACACCACACACACACACACACACACACACACAGGGAGAGAGAGAGCTCTGCCCCATTACACAAATGGATCTTGAAAGGCACTTCAGTGTGTTTGCTCTTTGTCTTGGGCCGTTTGAGGATTTGGTGAGCTTGAAGACAAACCCTTCCTTGATCTGAAAGCTCAGAATCAGGAAGAAAATAGATCAAAGCCTCCTCCTCCTCCTCCATTTTGCAATGCTTCCGTTAGATGCACTGTGCAAAGTAAGGGAGAATAAACAAGGAAAGTTGAGTGCAGGGTTTGTATGGATGATATGTACTGTAAAGCAAACGGTTGGGTGATGCACTGGTTGCAAGGAGATGCAAATCTTTCCAACTTGTGACACCATCAGCCACCAAGATGAAATAAATCATGACGTGAGACCCCACCTATGGTGACTTGAGGTAAGAATAGCATGTGGTTTCTCTTCTGTTACCATACCGAAATTATACTTAGTTCCTCAAAGGATTAATCACGGTCTTCAATTTAGCACTATAAAAGGAGAGCAAAAAAGAGAGGCCATCAACTGTATGCTGAAAAACTCTTGGCAAAGATTAAAATTACATTCAGAAATAGATTAAGGACCCTTGCAGGGTCTTGGCTGCATTCTGCTCCCGGTGAATGATTAAGAAGAAAGCTGTCCTTCTGGCCTTTATTTGAAACACTTCCTGCAAGGGGAGCTTTTTAAATTAATTATGTTTGCCTAATGAATAATTAAGCCAATGGAAAGATAAATTGGCGTTACACGGCAAGTCGGACCATTGTGGGTGTAGGAGGAACTGCTGCTCTGGCTGCCTGGTTGATTTCACACTGGGAGTGTGAAATAAGAATTAGCAAACAATTTGCCTTCCGTTCTACCCTCAAATGAAACATCAGAGCTGATTTTATCGTGATAAGTGTCGAAAGTGCACGGAGTCGTGTTAACTGCCCTGGAAGGCTGGTTGCCTATGAGCTCCTGTCAGTGAAGGTTTGAATTCATTATTGATCTGCAGTTAGCTTGAAAGTGGATAACAGACGCTTTTGTCCCCAATTGTATTGTCACGTCAACAGAGAGGCTGGCTTGTTTAATGGCCGTTTTGGATGATGAAAGCAGCTGTTAATGGCGTCTCATCTTTGGGAATGAGCGAGAAGAGCAAGGAGCCAAGACTTTTCATCGTGAGTCGTGCAATTTGTTGGAGAGAAATCAGCCAAAGAAGCCAGCGCTACATTCAAGTGACTGCGTACAGTGGAAAAAGTGACGCCCTCCTTCATTCTTTTTTTAAATTCTTGCCTTTTATGTTTAACCTCCACTTCAATCTTTTGAAAAGAGGGAGTTGCCGTTTGCTTCAAAACGCTTGTAAGATTCAAGAACAGGAAGGTCAAATTAAACTTAAAAAAAAAATTATAAAAAGAGTTCTGAGACTTTGTTTTAGTTTTTTAGAAGTCAAGAAAAACCTGATGAAGGAGGATGTGGAGGAAGGGATGTGTCAAACATGGAGGAGAGAGTGTGATGACATGAACACCTAAGAATATTCTTCAGTGATCAGTTCGGTTGAATAAACAACTCTGGATTTACTGATGGCAGAAAGTGTCTGAGTTTCTTAAAATGTTCATTTTGTCACAGCTGCATGGGTTGGTTTGAAACTCCTTGCCGGACACTTTTGAGAGGTTCAAACCGTTTCACACCAATTTTTGCGAGTTTATATTTATTAGTGGGTTCAGAGGTAAATTACATTTGGTACCTGGTAGATTTGGGCTGCGATTTTCCTATAAGGCATCTTTGCCTTTCAAAGATGAAGTGACAGGCTGAAAAGAAAAAGATAGATTACTTGGCTGAGCTGTTGTTTTTATTCATTTCAAGCATGCATGTTTGTGTGTTCTTAATAATATACACACCTATCGGTGGAACGTTTTAACGGGACAAACACTGCTGACAGTTTCAATTTTGCTGGCCTCTGTGATTTATTGGCTCTATGAGTTAGTAATAGAAACAAAGACACACACACCCACACGCAAACATGCACACACTCCTTTATCTCTTTATACACCCCTACTTTGTTCCTCCATAGTTAAAAAGACTTGCCAAGAAATCATTGCTTCAGCCGTGAAAGGGCAAATCCTCTTCAGCCAATTAAATACTTCTGAGCACATGGTGCTGACTATTCCAAACTAATTAATAGACATGTCATGAATAAAAACACTTTGATTATGAAAAGAGGTTGCCCCGCGCCTCCTTTTAGGCTTGCCATTAGTATGAGGACACATGTGGTGGGTGGCTGGAGAGTTGGTACCAGCATCCTCAGACAGCCGCAGATGCCCTCTCTTGATTAAAATTTTCACCCCATGTTTTATTCAAGGCTGGCTGCATGGATCCGGTGGCACAGTCTCTGATTAGCTGTACCTGCACCGGTAGGAGAGCCTCGGCCAGCAGGACAAGGAGAACAAGGCTGATTCAAAGAGCGGGATACAGACGTGTGACAACAGAGTGCTCACTGCAGCACTAGCCAGTCAAAGTGACATATAGCGCCTATATTTCTGTTTTCTGTAAGGCTGAGCATGAGCTGGTACACTGTGGCGGCACATTTATGATGTATCTATAGCAGGGAGGCATTTTACACTGTTCTTCATGTAAATATGTTTCATTTGAAACATGTTTTATTATATTTATGCTGCATTATTGTGAGCCAAAACAATATTTGAGTATTTGCATTTGTGATTTTATTGGCCCCTTAAATGATGTATCAACCAAACCTCTTGCATTTAATAAATATGCAAACAATTAAAATTGTATTTAATCAAAATCAATTTTGATTAGCTACACAATTAAAATGTCACCACCAACCAAATATTATCTTGTTCTCCACTTTGTAAATATTAATTTTACAATGGTAACTAATTTTTTGGGACAAAATAGGCCTTCAGTGAGGTCTAGACCTCCCACAGGTGACAGCTCTGATGAGATATGACTATGCACAGTCAGGAAAAGATAGTGCCGACGGCGCGCTGTTAGTGGCCCAATTGCTCCAGTGGCACCAGAGCAACAGACGAAATGCACCCGATCTCCGGGCAGTTGTGGTTGGCTGTGTGGTGCCTTATGGTTTTCACTATCAACATGTGGTCCTCAGCCCAGCTGACTCTTTCCTGAAGGAAGCCGAACCCCCTGCAGGAGCCATCTGTATCCCCGACAAGACTATCCATCATCCTCACTGCAGCACTCAATTTAAGCTTCTTCTGCAGACAGCTTCAGGCAACTGTGATCCGCTTTACATGTGCGTGTCTGTAATGAGAGCCCTTGAAACCTGCTCAGTGGCTCCGGGAGTCAGCCTCAAGGTCTAAAGGGAATCAATGAGTCTATCCTTGGGGGCGATCGCAGGCCAGATTGCCTGCGTTGACTCCTTGTGGTTTGCAATACAGAGTAACATACTGACTAAAGTTCCAGGTCAGTGGATCTTCAGAGTGATGTTAAAATGGGGTTATTTGCTCCTTTATATGGTTCAGATGAAGACCTGCGTGTTTAGATGAAAATGAATCTTAGCTTTACACACTGACGTATTCATTGAATCTAAAATGGCTGAACGGTCTGGTTTCAGTCTTTGTCCATCATAGAAAAAGGTGCACAATACACGACCTTCATCCAGGCGTCAATCAGGTTTGTGGCTTATTGTTAGTCTATTTCTTCTCTGTGGGTTTTTATCTGTGCATTGTCTTTAGAATTCAATTCAGGAAGAGAAAGAACATATGTCAAGCCTGAAAATACACTTTGTCTCTGCGGGGCGGTGAGTACCACCAATAGAACAGGTCAAAATATCCATTAGTTAATGAATAATATGGTATCATGTTGGAAGTCAGTAGCACCGCATTTACACAACTAATGGAATTTGTTGTGGATTTTTCACGAGTTTAGATTTTACTCCACCATGTATGCAATATTATATTCATTTTACGTCCTTGGAGCTATATTTGTGTGGAAAGTTGGATTATGCAGTCGTGTTCACTCATGCTTGAGGGCTCGTCTGATGCAACCACAGGGAAGTGCTTCTAATTAATTTCCCCAAACAAACCAAGAAACCTAGTAACAAGCATGCCTCCATGTCCTTAGGCTACTATTGTCTCATTGCTAGGAAACAAACAAGTCTACGTCAAACTACAACCACTTCTTTGTGCAGACAAGAAAGCCTCACAATATTTCAGAGAGGAATCTCATGCCAGGAGTTGAATAATATTATCCTTCTTGAACTATTACGGAGAATGTGCGAGGCTGTATCTCTGGTGAACATATATCCACGTGATAAGCAATAGATCACCACAGGCCACTACTACTGGCACTGGAACATAGTTGTAAGTCCCCTATGATAAAATAGACTAGCTTCAGAAATTGAGATGTAAATTTGTAGATTATCTTTACCAAAACAGAGCGAGTCTGTATTTTTTACTTCACTGCTTGTAGCGTGCTGTGGAGGCGCCAACGCAATGGGCTTTTCTAGTCGCCGCATGTGATCGTTATGAAATCCCGTAACGGATCAGACGATGTGATTTGATCACATTACCTTTTACGAGCACGGGTTTGCTCTATTCAAACTCTATTACCCTTTCTTGGTCTGTCCAGCAGTTTCAGAATCCATTTTGTTTGAGTAAATTCAAGCTGCACAGTGACAGAGCTCCTGGAGGGGTTTTTAAACAGAGAAGAAGGATCTTCTTGGCAGGAGGTGAAATGTCACAGCCCACTGCACTGGCCAGATGAGCCTGTGTTACACACCGACTTGGCAGCTCAGGACACGATAGTTGCAGCTTATCATATGTAAGCCTGGGAAGGAGGCCAGCTGGAATTCTTACATTTTGTGTTGCCATGTAACATCCACGTCTCGGCATTACAGAATCTGATTCTTCATGCCGGTGTGCTGAGCTCTCACACAGTTTCTCAATAATCTCATGGGTTGGTCGGCAGCACACCTCAATCCCTCTCCCGCCGATTCCCAATTCCGCACGAGGCTTATTGTGATGTTTGCTGAACCTCACACAAAAAGCCGCAGAGGGCTTCAAGATCTCTTTGTCCGTGTTGCTCATCATTGTAACAACAGGTGAGCTAACACCGAGGAAGACCACTTACAGGAAGACAGAGGTGATTCAACCCTGAAAATGCGGGCGAGTACACCAGCCATCTCGGCACCAAATACATCTGATTTTACCTGTAAACATAAACTCCTATGCTTTGCAGTGCTAGCAGCACCTCCAGTGTGACCTTATTTTTAGAGTTGTGAATGTCTGATGCGAATTGCATCCATTTTAAAGGAAACGCCGGCTGTGTGGGTGCAAAAACTTCACCTGCATTATTCTCCTTTCATCATCCCTCAACTTGGTTTTCTAGTTCGCTACAGCAGCGGCACTGCGTACAGTAGGATGTTCAACCACAGGATGCTTTGAAAACCATTGTTAGATACCTCTCAATTCATTTAGTTGCCAAGATTTGCAAGTTGATATATTTTGTTTCTATTCTTATAGGCAGACAAGCCTCATGAGACACTCTGACTTTCATTTCAATCACATGAGAATGTATCCTGGAGTTTTCCCATTCTCTCAATCACGGCTGAGAGCAGGATTCCTTCTAGACAAACAGAAATAGTTGGTTGGTTTATCTGCAGTGTTCTGGATCAGAGGGTTATACTGCTGGATCTGTCCTTGCAGCATTAATCATGAGGGTTGTGCCTCAGCCCATCCTTCTCTTTGTAAAGATGACATTACGCAATTCTGCATAGTGCTTCCAACTCACATAATTGGTATAAAATCATAATATCCCATTGCTTGCAGACCCTTTTGAATATGAATGTCAATGCAAAGTCATCAGCATCTTATTAAAAAATAACTTTCTTCTGGCAGACTCTTCATTTTAATATCAGCGTCCTGATTGCACTGAGTGAATTAAGTCAGGAAGAGTGTAATTTGTTCGGAATTTCTAAAATGACTTCACACGCTCTCACCTAATGGATGCATGTGTGTCTGAACATGGAAACGTGGGTGCGCACTTGAGCATGTGGCCAAAAGACTGTCGCTAATAACAAAAATCACATTACTGCAGATAAACATATGGAGATTGCAGGCTGTGAAATTGACTTTGGGCTGTGAAATTAAAGGCAATGCCCAGTGAGGTTGTTGAGGGGGGGTAATGTACAGCCCGCGAATATACCCCAATTCAATTAAATGCCCTTCTTCTTTGGCAAGGCTGATTCAGTGTGACTTTGCGATCCCGGGCTCAATCCTAGCGAGATGTTTGATTTATTTGTTCATTAGATATCGTCTCTGCAGACTTGGACCTCTCATCAATCCCGGATCACAGCTCAACAAGCTCAATCAGCTGACGGAAGATTTCGTTACCAAAGGGGAAATAAGAGAGAGAGCGAAAAATACACAGGCCATGCTTCATATCTATCGATGAGCCAGTCCTCTGCCAACATTCTCAAATGAACCGAATCCCACCAAAAGTGGATTAAATATTAAATAGTTTGGTGTGTGTGAGGATAGAGAGCAGGCTAGTAAAATGCCAGGAGGATTAAGTCCGAGCGGAGGGCACAGCTCCAGTGGCGTTCTGTCCTAGAAATGCTGTTTCCCAATAATAGAAATGTCAGTGAGGTGAAAGCGGATGGAAGAGATGTCCTAAGTCCTAATCTACTGTAGAATTCATCATTACGGCCTCTCCACTCGTCCTCCTTTAAGCTCAGCGGCTGAAGAAAAGCACATTTGATGGTAAATTAAAACCATCTTCCGTCGTATAAAACAAAGCTGCTTCAAAAATTGCAAATAAGTATGATGTAATTTTTTGAAATGAAATCAAATCCTCTTATAAAGGCCGTTCAAAGGCATTCTTGCAAAATGTAATAATCCATAGTCATGTCTTAATAGGCAATTTAATTTTCTGAAACAAACATTAAAACATCCTTTGCCTCGAGGAGGCTGTGGTAAACATATCTCTTTTTATACTTTATACTGTTTTATCTCTCCTTCAGCAATCACTTTGTCAGCACCAGTAATGCTTATAAATCCTACTGTGGAGATTAGTCTGTAAGACGTTCCGCTGCCGACAGTAATTAAAATTCTGCTGAATGGTTACGATTTCTGCCATCATCTCCCCCCAAAAACGATATCCCACCACCTCTGTGGGTCCTCTTGTCCCCAAAAAGTACATTTGGCATGACTGTCCTTGTTCCCTTTAAAAAATGTAGCTACAAAATCACAGCGTCTGCTAGCATAAAAGCAATTAAACAAAGAAAATTGAATATTATACACTTCTTTGCATGTCTAATGTGATGTTAATGAATAAACCAATTTAAAGAATCTTTAATGAAGCACTGTCAATAGATCAAAGCACAAAACAACAAACACGAACAACTCTATATTTTCTTTGAGTGATGGGGACGTCTGATGCCGTCTCTATAAACGATGACTTTGTCAGTCTGAGCTGCCTGCAATAAAAAATGTCTTTTTAAAAGAATATTACAGCCCAGAGCCTCACAATTGCAGTCAGTCAGATGGAATAAAGTGATTTTGCATCGTGTTGCCACATCAGCAGTATGCAAATATCTGCGCTGTCATGTAACAGTTGAAAAATAGTTGGATAATTTTGGCAACTTTACAGGAATCGTCCATTAACATTATTTAGTGCATTTTTACACACACACACACACACACACACACACACACACACACACACACACACACACACACACACACACACACACCACACACACACACACACACACACACACACATTATTAAAAAAATCAACCACTGTTAAAGTTACTTATTGTTTGGAATCATTCTGGAATCCATAAATCAAATTGGAATCATTAAGTGACTTATTCATAAACTTTAAATGGGGTTACTGCGGCAATAAGTGTTTATCGTGTTATAAGTGTTTATTTTGTTTTATTTTATTGATCTTTGCACATCGCAGAAGTAGCAGTAGCGTCTAGCGTGCTATTTTTGCCACTTCAATTACTGTGCCGTCATTAAAATGTGTAAGCTGTATGTGATGAAGGTCTCCTGTTGAATTTTTTTCCCTCTGTTTGATCTGTTTGATTTCTTTACCTGTCAACAGAACCACAAATTTAGAATCATCCTGTCACGCCAATGTCACTCCTCCGGAATCTGCTGCCAGTGGCCTTTGAGGAGGCCGTTTGGCCCGTTTCACAGGCTGGAGATGACCACATCACACGATGTTTTCATTCTGTGCCAGCTCCGCCTGTGCTTGACTAGATTTCTGCACCATAACGTTGTCAGTAGATCCAGCGCTCAGATGGATGTCTGCTGTATTCCCCATTGAGTTACATGCAAATTTCTGGCATTTTAAATCAAACTATGCCTCGCCACCTGATGCTGTTAATGGCTTTGGTGACCTTTTCTGAGCCGTAAATCTCTGCCTGTGCCAATCTCTTTGAGGTGGTAGGGTCGCTACTTGATCGGTTATCTCTTTACTATAGCAGCAACATGACCCAAACTCCGTGTCCTCTGCCATCACACAGAAGGAGATAGATGGTTTTATCTGCGAATGTAGCTGTTGCACTACACGTGCTGACACACATTCCTGGCTGATAAGAGCAGCCGTCTACAGGCAACGTGGTAAGTCGAGGCTGATGGTGAATCCCTCTGGGCAGCACCGCATAACAGATCAAAAATAGGGCCCTAATCCCAATTTGTAATCCTTGTAAATTGATTTAATTAGTTGACAAGTCAACATTAAAAGCAGGAATCCTGAATGCAAGTAGACTGGTTAAAAAGGGGTTTGATTTTCACATGCATATAACATTTACATGTGCATTTATGTTTGAAAGTAAAGGTCATAAAACAAAAATGTTTGAGAAATGACACGAGAGTGCAAGAATGGATGTTCGCGCTTGTGCTTTCAGTCCAGAATATTTACGGTGACAAGGACGGATAGCCTCTGGGTCATTTCTTTTTTTTACTTTATGTTTCTTAATATTCTTCTGCAGAGAATGAACCTGTGATGACAGAAAAAAAAAAGAAAAAAGAGAACCCAGTCTGTTTCGACAAGGATTTGCATAATGTGTCTTGAACAAAGGTTGCTGTCCCTTTTAACCTTGCAGCTGGCACAGCTTGCAGCGCTGACACGCTGACGTGCTGGACCACTTGCTTATTCACTGCCCTGCGGGAGCGGGTGGACAGGTAGCCTGAGCCGTGCGAGGGTGCCGGCTGGCTCCTCGAGCGATGCCAGTCGATGGTGTAACAGGCACTCTATCCTGAGTCTCTCTGTCAGCGGGGAAGTCGCAGGCTGCTCCGGCCGTCTGACGGGACTTCGCTGCCAAATCACATGCCATCACATAATACAACAGAATTAGTCAGTAAATTCTGGACTGCACTCCTCAAATAGGGAGAAAAGATGGTATTTAAAAGCCGGTTGCAGGTCCCCCCCTTGTCAAACAGGACAAATGTCGGACGAACAAATGGTAAAGCTCATTTCACAGTAGGCTGAGCTCATCAAACATTTAACAAAAGAACAATGTGTATCGCACGGTATCTGTTTCCAGTAATGCTGACTGTTTCCATGTGCTGCAAGGGCTGCCAAGATTTAAAGGATTAGACCGGGGTTGTATTTTCCGTGGCGCTACATCCCGCTTAACCTTGCCCTGCTGTGATGGCCGTTTCCCACAGATTAACTGGAAAATGTACACATTTAGCAGATTTACTATGGAGGGTTAGCATCGACTTTGTAGCTGCACTAGCAGGAAAATGCTGTTTGTTAGGACACAACTGATACACACAGCAGATAAATGTAATGCGCTGTGTCACATTTGAAAAATAAGCAAAATATGGACATAATCAGTGAAATTTAAAGAATAATCTAGAAGGAATTGTAATGAGTAGGGCTTCTAGAGATATTAAGAGGCAATAGAATAGAATGTTACACTATAAATATACAGTATATGAGTGAAAGGCTTTGTTGTAAGGGACAGAGACGATTTAATCTTTGAGATAATGGATTAAACATGATCTCGGCTGTTCGGATGACTCCCCTCTACCTCATGAACAAATGTACTATGTTTCACACAAAAGAACATTTCGCAACAACAGGCACTTTCAAAATCAAGCGCTGTAATTTCAACCTTGGCTTTCAGATGTTAATAACAAGCAATCTGCTGCCCGCTGTTGCACTGAGACTGTGAGAGGCACCGCTGAGTCACAGCGGCAGCATTTAAAATCCATTTTGAACTCAATTTGCAAGAAAACACATTTTAAAAAATGTATAGATGCAAATATCTAACTGGGTGTGTTTCTGATTAAATTATATATCCCAGTCCAGAGTGGAACATAATGATTGTGTTTTCTGAGCTGAGGTCAAGGAAGTAACATATGGTTAATATCTGTCTGGCGTGCAGAGGTCACTAACCCTGAGATTAAGAGACTTGCAAAACAGCTGCTGAATTGAGCTGTAAATACAGACAGACAGACAGGGAAAAAATCCAGTATCTGTAAATACAGGAGTGCTCCTGCGGTTGTTTTCATCTCCGGCAATCTTGTTTTTTTTAAACTGCACAACGAAATGTCAATCTCAAATAGTCTCCCCATATCTAGCACTTTCCATTTATGCCTGTTTCCAGACCTTCTCCTGTGCCGTGCGTTCACATATGTGGGTGGGTTGTGCGCTGTGGCTCAGCGATGATGAAGGATGACATTTGTGATAAAGGCACTGACCATAAACTGTCAAATCATAGCAGAAACTGCCTCCTGGCCGCTCCCTTAGTTACGCTCTCTACCCTCATGTCTGTGTAACCCCCCACCTCGAACACCCTGTGTGCGGCTACTGTGTTGGACGCACTTGGTCAGTGTTCATTTTCATGGTGATAAAAGTGAGTCACGTTGTGGCCAAAGGCATTACACGCCAACGTTAGCCACCATTAAACATCTCCTCGCCTCTCTGTTGAGCGCTGCTGAACAAGAAACATTTCTTCTACATGTTCCTAAACATGTCAGCAGAAAAAAAGCAAAAGAGTCAAAGTTTATTTGTATAATAAAAGCACAGGAGAGGAAGCAGAGGGGTGTCATAAACACTTGTAAAAGGTGAAATTAGATGGCAGCGGGTTACCTACTGTATGTCAGCAGCACAGTTTTGTTGCCTTTGTCTATTATTCGTTCTGCCACTTATCTCCCAATGACAAGTTGTCACTCTTCTAAAGTCTTTTGTCCTTCTAAAAAGTACTGAATTATTCACACTGCTCTGTATGACACCGCCGCTGTCATTTCGCATCACTTGGAAAAGAGATAACAAAGAAGTTTTTGGGTCACGTTTGTAAAAACCCGCCCGAGGTTACTGATCGGCCCTGATAAGATGGTTCGTTTTTATTTAGGACCATGAAAGTTTTAGTCTGCACATCTGTCTGAACTTTCTGGGTTTCATTTGAACTCGAGCCAGAGACATAAGGTATAAAAACGCTACTTTGCCGGACACTTTGAGCTGCTAGCTGTTTGATCCACCATAATGTGCGATGTGGGTTTGAAGATGACATATCTGACAAAGCCCCACCGCGGCAGCCACGGCAGCTGGTTGAAAGTGGCTCTGCTGTGTGTTTTTGCTGAAGAGAACTAATATTTCCAGCACGCTCTAATCAAGAGCTGTTCATCTCATTGCCGCGGAGAAATGGAATAAACAAACAGGCGCAGATGCGAGCGTTAGCTTTGATACGCGTCTCCTGTGAGCAAAAGCACAAAGGTTAGAGCTGGTGTGGGCGTCTGACCACCTGCTGGCTTTAAAGACCTGAAGGAGCTCTGATAGACTCTCAACGCGGCTCAAAGTGCAACGTTCACAGAAGACATGAAAGGAGCAAAATGAGAGAATGTGTTGGCCTCGCCCTGGAACATTATTAGCTTCTGTATGCATGGATCGTTCGTGATTAATGCTCATCGCCGAGTTATTTCAGTGCAGACCAGAAGGCATTCGATCAATCACACAGGCTCATATGGAAATAAGATGCGGCAGGAGTGCAAACATGGTTACATATGTGCTGGCAGTGAGTCTTGTACAGTTTGGGATACACTGTGAAATGCCAAGTAGACTCTCTGGAGGTATGTGTGTACTCCATAGCTGCAAGCATGCGATGTAATTCACACCCGGTTCAGGTGGGGAGGTGCGCTGACGACTGGTACATGCATGGAGAAGGTGAGGACACACATTGTTGATCCAACAGAGCCAAACACAATCTGCCATTTAGAACCGAGTGGTATAGAACACCGGTAAGAACGGGGTGTGCTTTCTCCACCCGCCTGATGGATATTTGGAATATCTTCACCGCTTTTGCACCGTCCGACGCAGTAGCCCAGGCGTGACGGTACATGCCCTCAGAGTGGGTTTAATGTTTCAAATGGTGACAAAGGTGGGTCAGGAGCCTTCCATCAACGGCTGAGCCCAGGCACGTCCCGTTGGAAATCAGTATGCTTGTCATGTTTACGGGATTAATGGATCTAAGTGCCGACCACGGAGGGGGACACAGCGCTTCCGGTTCATTTTGAAGCAGTGAATTTTCGCTCCATCGTTGACTATCGGTCAGTTCTTTTTGATCGAGTCATTTGTCAGCTGCACACTCTCGCTGCTTGTGGGAATCCTAGATTACAAACACTCGATTGGTGCCACCCATGTAGCAGTTTGGCTGCACCAAATGGGGGAAGGGGCACTTCCTGATGAATGCCTCCTGTATTCTGGAGAGCAAGAATGGACAAATTATTAATTGTACAAGAAAATCGAAATGAAAAAGGGGATGGTTGACCACTCCTCTGAGACCCTTTCAAGCTAAATCACTTTAAATTTCACTTGGTTTTACACATAGATCTATTGAGGACGGCCAGGAGTAAAATTCACTTTAAAATCTACAGCAAAAATTATTAAAAAACCATAGAAAAAGGAAACTATAAACTGAGATTACTGGCAGCCAGTATTTCAGGCATCATAAGCAAAGGCTCAGTTACGTGAACTGTTTGGAAAATAGCAGCTGGTCTCCAGTAATTCATGAACTGAGCTTTATTTTTGCCATCTGCCACCAAACAACGTCATTGGGTCTATTAATGTTCTTCAGCATGGAATACATAATCTTTCCATCCACCACAAGCCAGTGACTTTAATCCCTTTGAGAACTTTAAATAACATTTGGAGTCTCTCAATCATATTTGATTTTTCTACCAGTGCTGGTACCTCAAATCAAAATTCTCAGTTAGAAATTGAGATAACCAGAAACTAAAACAAGAGATAGAATCAGAATCACCTTTACTGTCGCTTTATGGTTTGGATAGAATAAAGAACATCGACGACTGCTCAGGTTTTTTGTGTATTCACTGTTAATATACAAAATCACTCGACTGGATAGCTAAAAATGCATCTATGATGATGATTTAGCACTAAAACAAAAGCAAAACCTGTTCAGAATTTTAAAAAAATGTGTATTATATTTGGGCCCCTGCTGCTTGCAGTGCTTTAAAATTCTGTTTCACTTCTTAGCAGAGACATCTGGTCTCTTCTTTATTTTTGTTGCTTTGTTTCACCATCCATCCCCTTTAGCTACCTCTATCGGTGCCCTCAAAGAGAGGTTTTTTTTTTCTTAAAAAGGGCAAGTGGCTGCTCAACATGCTACACAGGACAAAAAAAATGTTGTTTTTTTGGTTACTTGGATCCTTGAAGTGGATTTACAGTACTCATTTTCTGATATAAATTTTACTTTTATTTTGTTTATGAAGCATATTCCTGTGCATATTTACCCCTGCGGGCAGTTTTCTAGAAAAATCCCCAGCCAACAATGGTGTGACAGCACTAACTGCTCCATCAGCACACCCTTAAAAACGATGAGCAAATCCTGCTCTGTCCAGCACAAAAAATCTGGGGCATTTTGGGAAAAAAACCAAAATATTTTTCTCCCACAAGCGCAGGTAGAATATAGTGTAATATGATGGCTGGGGAAATGGTGCTTCGCCATTCTAAACTGGGCTGTATCTATCAGAGCCCTACAGGAAGCGGCATCATCCATCACTGTCAGTGTTAATATTGTTTTCCCCTCACCTCCCAATAGGCATGCTCGTGTTTTGGTTTACAACATTTATGTTTTCAGACTTGTGTACTCACAGGCCCTCACCTGGCTACGCTCTCTGGCACTCCCCTGCCAAATCGCATAAAACCAATTTCGACATTACACGCAGTCAGCGTATTAAAATGCCACTGCTCCGAGACATCTTTGCCTCTCCAGCAGGCTCTCCTTCCTCCCATTCATTCTGTCATTTATACTGCAAGGTTGAATGTTATTATTTTTATATTAGATTCTGTTCTCATGTTTGAAGGATTAAGGCTGGTGCTGGTGTTGTCCAGTCGAATTGAGAACATTTAGACGTCAACAGCAAGAGAACATTTCTAAGGACCTGTCAGATGAAAAAAATTAAAAATCGAAATTAAAATAATGGACACATCTTAAGAAAAAAATAAGATTGCAGCGTTCAGTATGGACACTAACTTCGTTCGGAGGTTGGTACGGCAGTTGCAACATGATGCATCTTTTTAGCTACACGTGTTTCTTTATTTCCAGGAAAGAATTCCAACCTTCAACACCGAACACCACAACCACACGTCTCTGCTTGCGACCTCTTCTTTACCACAACCACACGTCTCTGCTTGCGACCTCTTCTTTGAGAGACTATGATTATTTTTTCCATTCTGTGCCTTGCTTGACTCTTCCTTTGAACCAGTCCTGTATGTACAGCTAGGTCGAGGTTCACGATTGAATAAGGTTTTCTTCTTCTACAGCGGAAAGCTCACCTTTCCCTCCTCATGGTGGGCGCACTTCACTCTGTGAAAAGCTGCAGAGATAAAAACACATTTTATGGAGGAATTTAACAGCTGGGACTAAGCGGAAGACATTTGCCCTCCATCATAAACCAACTAAAGAAAGCCAGATATGTGATTTACAGAGAAAGTACAGAATATTGCTGAGATTCTGTAAATAATTCTGAACAAATTTAGATACCTCTATAATGTGTTACATGCTTTCACAAGTATCAAGGGGGAAAAAAACATGTACATCGGATATTACAATGTAAGCTGAGAAAGATTTCATAGTTTCAGCCCCAACTCTGCTGTTAATTGAGTTCAGCATGGAGTAAATGAGAAGAAAATGAAAAGATAAATTACTCAAATGGGAAGAAATGAAGTGTGGAAAGAGGCTATATTTCCATGTATACATCGCACTGATAAATAGAAATAAAATAAGGATCTGACTTGTATAGGAGTCTGATTCCTCCCTGTTTATAAGAAACTGACATTTTATCACCATTCATTCAAACGAAAGGACACATGCTTTCATTTAGTCCCTGAACAGGTTTTTTTTTTTTCCACATTAGTGGAAAAAATAATGGCAAACTGGCACCCTTTCCTGTCACCGGACATCAGTTTTATTTCAGGCTGACCTGTTTACTGCCCGGCAGCTTCAGTGCCTTGCAGTCGACTTTGTGCACACGGAGCTGCCCGGTGGCTCTGCCCGGTGGCTCTGCTTTTGTTCTTCTCCTGAACAAAGGTCAGGTCCTATGAGCTTTCTGGCACCATGAAGTCACAGTTTGCTTAAGTCTGTCTGAAGGACGCTGACCAATGAACCAGAACGCTGACAGGTCGTTATAAATGAGAAGGAAAAATTATGGTTCCGCTCAGTGAAGTCATAGGGCAGATGGAGGATACGACTTTGTCTCAACACGGTACACCGCAATGCTCGTGACGCCAAACCAGGCAACTAAAAACCAATTTGCTCTTTCAAATGAAAATCACGGAACAATGGTAGATGTCATTTTCTTGTTAAGAATGGAAATTAGCCAGCGTGCGGGATAAAACTGCGTCGGTTTGTCATTCTGTCGATTCTTATTCTTCCAGCAACAGCTTCTTTAATTTCATTTTTTCATTTTCCTCCAGCTGCCCTGTTTCTTTCCACTTTCACGCACCTGCGACGCCCGCAAACAAAACGAAATTAACAACTCATTAGGCTAACAAATGGAATCATTTATCAGATTTGTCCCGTTGTTTCCTCTAGTCTTTCTTAATGGCTCTATGAAACCCTCTGCAACGATCGTCTCCAAACTCCGGGATCTACGGCAAATGTCACCCCTCGTGTCTCAGGATGAAACCCGGTGACCCTTTTGTAGAGTTGGGTGGAATCGTCTGGAGGCTTTGCAACAGAAGCCAGAGGAAGGACTTTATTGATTTGCTTGTCTCTCTAATAATAAGAAAATAAATCCACTGGATGTAAGGAGATTGGTGTCAATCAGTAGCCTGCCTCAAGTGCAGCCTGTCCCATCTTATTAGCGCTCTCTCTCTCTCTCTCTCGCTCACTGAGTGCTTACTGATGACTGCATTGATATGCATCAGAAGAGAGGGCTGTCTGTTGCCATCTTGAGGAGGAATTCCCCATGATTGCTCACTCCGTCGTCTTCAGCGTACTGAAGGACTGCCGTGATCTATCGATTACAGGGGCAATAGCTGAGCGTGTACATCCGCCGTAATGTCACACACAATCACGATTTTCAGGCCCTCTTTGTTATAATTAGGCCAGCATTGAGAGTCTTTCTTTTGACTGGAGATTGCACGGGATTTGACTGCAAGAATTTCAAATAAATGGAAAAAAATGAAAGTAAATGAGCAGCAGGGGAGACAGGAGTGCAACATGGAGGGTGCAACTTCGAGGGCAGCAACAGGTTAAGGCTGCAACTCCGACATGAGGCAATTTATAATGCATTAGTATTAAGAGATTTTCCGTGGGAAATAAATAAAAGCTTGAGTATCTAGGAAAACAATCCACACGCAATGGTCTCGAGGAGGATTAGAAGAACCTTTTGACTGAGAATGAGCATTTATTTCCACCACGGGCCTGTTTTTTTAACGAATCATTTTATTCTGTCAAGTCACATTTATCAGCACTAATGAGTTGACCAGTGTAAAAATATGGTTTGACAGTGCTGAATGCAGTCCGAGATAAACGCTCTCACTCTCATAAATATGCCTCACTAATTGTGCGGACAGGGAGGAAACATTTCACTGACTTAATGTCTCAGCGGAACCTTAATGGTGTTTTATTGTATTTTTAGCAGCGCTTAGATTAAGATAACAGTAATCCCATTCAGCCGTGGTGAAAACCACCTCTAACTTATGAATTAGCTCTAATTAACCAGCCCGGGTGTGCTCTGATCTATAATGGAGTTGCGTGCTCAGTCTCCTGGGTGTGCGGCACGGCGTCTTTGTTGACCTTGGATGTTATCGAACGCATTAATATGCCAGATGTTTTAGATATTCTGCCGTGTTTTTCTGCTCCAGGTTGGGGGCATCCTGCCGGTGTGTTGAGAGTTAAATAAAAAAGCAAGATGTCCAATCTGTGAACCTGACAGAGCAGAACGGTTTATGTCAATACGTCTATACCTGATTAGGACCCTTCAAGCACAGCAGAACAGTTCAACCAGCTGGTGAAAGTGTGCGTGGTTTGCTTTTTAGAGGTTTGCTTGGGTAGAACAGCCAGATCAGAGGTTGTAAAACTGCGAGAGGCCGATACAACCCTGGGTAGCATCTCAGTGTGAGTATCATAGAGGCTTCTTAACAATCACCACAGTTTTAGAGAGAAAGGCACTGAAACTGGCCGTGAGGATGTGCTGCATCGTGCACACATGTACCGATCTGAACGCATCTACACGTGCATCCTGGGTGTTAAGATGCCAACCTGTTCATAGATTTCAACAGACAGCCTATTAACTCCACCTCGTTGGCGTCGGGCTTGGTAGGAGCTTTAATTGCAGAATTTATCTCATAGCGTCTTATAAATGTGGCGATCCATTCAAATCGCTGCGTATTTAAAAGAGACTGATGACTTGTTTTATTTTGTGCATTTATTGATTTACATTACTGGCGTGCAGAACAAAACTCCATTGATATTCCTGTTTTCATCTGTATTTTCTGCAGCCCTAATTAAGACTCAGAGAGGAGAGAGCTGCGGAGGAGTGCTCGCCCCTCTGTAATCACCACTGTGCCGTCTCCAACCTGTACTTATTGATCCCGTATTGATCAGCGTATGAGAAACTGCGGTTTGGCCCGCTTCTCTATTCTCCCGCTCTGCTTCTGCTCGATATTAGGACGGAGGGGGAGAAAGTGGATGGGTCAAAACTGGCCCACACAGAGAGCAGCGACAGGCACACAAACATCCCGCAGGAGAGGAGGCTTCCTACAGGAGGCTAAATCTCCCAAGATTCGCAACAACTGCTTCTTTGTGTTTTAGATTTCACTTTGCAATAACAAAGAGAGGGCCATCACACAGACTTTAATCATTCATGGAGACCCCCCCCCCCCCCACCCCCACCACCACGACCACTGTACACTCATGTGTCAAATGTGCTTAGTCTGCTTTTCTAGTGCAGCTTTAGCTGGTTTTGTTGTGACAGAATAAGGCTGCGCAGACACGATTCTCCTCCAACGAAAAACATCAAAGCTCTTTGAATTAATTCCGTCGCCCACAAAGACAAATATGGCGCCTCTGCCAGCACAAACGTAAAACGATGTGTCAATTCCGTGCTCTCCAGAGCGGCTTTGCAACACAATTGTTTACCCTTCCTCTTGAATACCCAGATCAATCTTTTATTAGCCGCACGGCAGCGGTCCGCTTCGGCAAAAATGTCACCGGGTTCACAGCTGTATCAGGAAGATTTACACATGGATTCACACACCTTTCCCCTCACTGGTGTTTAATGTTTCCCGCTACACTGTAAGCACAGCCGTCAAAATCAGTTTCCCTGGCTGAACATTTATGAAATATGCATGCATTTCTATTTAATAAAACATTGTGAATTGATCACAGGGGATTTTTCACTGATGTGAACAGTAAAGTTGATGTAAATGTTAAACTTGGAGGCAAGTTTTGTCACATTATACAGCTTTGATCAAAATATTGTCGAATTCCTTTGTTGGAGCTTCACTCTTATTGAGTGTTTGTCTGCGGGATGGAAGAAGACCCGTTTAAAACTGCAGGAATGTTCTCAAACATGGCGCTGCTGCTTAAAATGGACATTTGACGTGAATGCAAATCTAACATTCAGCCGGCCTCTAAAGACCATTTTAAACAGAATCCTACATGCGTTTTGACAGCTGAGGTTACGCTTGATCCTCTCGTAGCTCTGTGGAAAACAAAAATGCCCAGCAGGAGGATATCTCACTCATTTGCTGGCTGTCAACAACATACTCTCATCTATAAGCATGAAGAGTTCTGGCAGCTTTTTTTGCTCATTAAAAACAAACTGTCATCTCGGATGCAAGCTAATTAAGGTGTCAAAGCAGACGCCATTGTTTCTTGTCGACACGTGTACAAAGACAAATAAGAGGATTAGAGGAGTTACCTCAAGTTTTCAATATTTCCTCAGCTGTGAGAAGTACATACGGTTGTTCAAATTGACAGCAAGTAAACATTTATAAACACGAGTTGCCTGCAGTAAGTAGAAAAACAGAGTGAAAGGTCAGGATTTTATTTATGCTGAAATTAAAATGAGAGAAAACAGGAGTTAATTTAAATCAAATCAATCATAGACCTTGTAATACAAACACTACAGGTAAGAAAAGCTTCTAGTGAACGATACGGAGCCTGCGGAGCTAGTTCAGGCAGACAAAGAGACGCAGACGCTGCTTGATGCTCGTGCTGCTCTGCCTTCTGCTGCCCTGGCTATTCTGCTGCTCCGTGCTTCGGAGCTGAATCCCACCACCTCCCCAGCATCGTCCTGCGGGCCCTGCTTTTACAAACCTTCTAGGCAGACTATTATCGGGACATGAATACAATGAGACAGAGCAAGGCACCAAATCTTCTGTGTTGCTAAACTGATACTCTGCTAATTTTGGAAATAATTGTGTGCAATATAGAATTTTGGTTAAGTCCAGTTAAGTTGATTTTTAAACCACAGAAGGTCCTATCCATAAAAGCATAATGACTGCAGCAGATAGTGGTTCACATATTTCAGTGTGGCCTAAAGAAGATAAGCAGCATCTCTTTATCAAGGAGACAGAAACCAAATCTTGCTAACCAATAGTTTTGGTATGGCACACCTCCTTTGTTGCCATCTGAGTACTGCCATCTGATAACCTTTAGTTCGGTCTGAACTTTGCACAGGATCTGGTCAGATGTGTGGATCTCCATGTGGGAGAAAGGAGGAAGGCCATGCGATTTTAAATGAAACGTCTGAAAGGATTAATTTGCTCCTCACTTTATACGGCTTAATTAAAACTGTAGATTAGTCTGACTTTTAAATGGATTAGTGGTGTCATTGCCAAAATGACGAAATCACTGCAGAACCCATCTTTTAATTTATTAATTTATTCATAGATTACAGATGGATGATTCATTTGAGTCTTCATTCATTCGAGTCTTAATAAATACACAGACCCATAAAGAAATAAATAGACTGATTATTGAATAACGGTTCCTCACATTTTTCTGCTCACTTTTTTAAGTAGGATCTACTGGTTACTTGTGAATAAGGTGAAGATTCGTACTTTATACTTCATGTTTTTATTCATGTTCAGTTAATTGGGGTTTTGTTCACTTCAGGAGCCAATATTTTGGGCGTGTGTGTGTGTGTTTATGTGTCTGCGTGTATGTGTAGCATATAGAATAACAGAATTAAGCTTTTATCACAAATTTCTTTTTTTGCCCTCCAACACTGTTTTTTTTATCAGACACAGGAACCTCAGCAGAATATTGATACCTTACCCAACTATCTCATCTCTGTGAACACTTTCAGGTGCAGAGGAAAGTTCCAGCATCAGTAAGAGGGCAGTGGGCATCGACCATGATTTATCAACTCTGGACACAGAGAGGGAGTTTGATCCTGTCACCACTGCCTCGCCCGTAAACATCCCGCACCACCAGCCCTTCTTCAAGAGCCTGCTGCTTCATGAACACTTACTCACTAGAGACTTCCAGGGTTATCAGCACTTTTTCCAGGGTGATGGTTCCATGGGCTCCACTGTTCCGGGTTCTGCACCAGATTCAGGAGATCGGGGGACTCAGCTGGTGCCCCATGAAGATGCCCCGGCCTATTCAGACATCGCTACCACAGCCACTGCTGCCGCCACCTCCCCACTGACGACGTTCTCTCCCACAACACCGAGGCCTCACATATCTGTCCCTCAAAAGAAGTCCTCACATGATTGGACCAGACGGGAGGACAAGGTGTCACCAACAACAGACTCTCTTACCACTCAGGTGCCACTGAGCGGTGGAGGTTCTGCCAGAAGCCGGTTTCCTTTTCCTGCCAAGGCACCTTCCTCAGTCAATCTTAATGCACCTTCGACACTCCGAGAGCACGGCACAACCAAAGCCTCCAGTCTCACTAGTACGCCTGAAACTGCCGTACAGACAGCAGGTAGGCGTGTTTCGCTGTCCCTCGCTGATACTGCAGAACATCAAAATGTCTTTGTCAGGATAATAGACTCCCCCCCCCCCCTCCCCCACCAGCTACGAATCCCCATAAAACCCCCAAACTTCTCCCTAAAGGTAAATCAAAGCTGAGTCTGCTCAAAAATTCAACACCATCATCCGAGAGGACAGGAAAATTAGCAGCTTTGTTGAATTTGCGTGCTTTACTCTACTTTTCTGTCCAATGGGGATAATAAAGTAACTCATGTGTCAGAAACATTGTGATTTTCCCCTGGTCTGTCCTTTGACTACAGAGGGAGACATGACTATAGAGGGAGACATGCATTGTCTGTTGTCCAGGAAAATGGAGTGACTTGTCTTTTGACTGTCTCTCACAGAGCCATGTAACCTGAATTTTACCGACCCTGAGGCGGATGTGGAAATTCTGCAGCGTTCCGACTCTGCAGCGGAGTGCAACTACTTGGTCACGGTGTACCTGGGATATGGCATCGAAGTTCAGGTCAGTACTAAAGGTTGCCTCATGGTACAGTTGACGATGGCACCGGAAGCAAGGAACAAAAACCAACATGGATTTTAGAAAAACAACAACAGCTGTCTTGCTGATGGGACAAAGAGCCGACACAGAGAAACAAGAGTCTTTGTTTCAGTCCTGTCAAATGTATTTTCTTCTTTTATCTGTGAGGTTTTACCTCACTGATCAATAAGGAGTAAATAACATTCGAAGAAAAATATTAAAAACTGCTTCATGTATTGAAAAACCAGTATAAAGCTTATTTATTTTAAAAAAAATGCTTTAAAAGGAACCAATGCCATCCACAAGCAAGGCAAAGTGCTGTTGCACGATCACAAATTACTATCAGTTATTTCACGTTTCCCTGACCCAGTACAGAGCACGGCCACTGTACTGGGCCGTTGCAGTGTGTGTGTTATTAGGTTGATTGAGATGGACAGGGTGAGTTAGTGCACTGATGGACTGCTCTGTTAAATGTTTGTCTTTTCCCTGTGTGTGGTGTGTGTGTGTGTGTGTGTGTGTGTGTGGTGTGTGTGTGTGTGTGTGTGTGCGCGCGCGTGTGTTTTCTGGTATTTGCAATTGCTCAAATGCCTCATTTACTACTGGAGACTTGAGCTTTGTCTTGCTGCCTCTGGAGGGCCAAGATAAGTCTTGACAGAATATGTTTGAGAGTGTGTGTTCTTCCCAAAGCTTCAGCCCCGAGTTACTTAAGTTAAGCTTGAAGCACTCTAAAGGCAGCCACCATTACCTGCGGATGTGCATGCACGCACATATTATGGCTCTCAACAACATTTGCCATATCAGCTCTCCTCGTCCGCTGCTTTTCGCCGCATTTGGAGGAATTTTTCATTTGCGTTATACAGTACAAAACAGAGAGTTTATCAATGCAAGCCAGGCAGGATGAAGTAATAGAAGGAAACGTTTTTCAGTACCTTCAAATGGAGGAGGGGAAAAAAAAGGTTAGTTCATTTCCTATCCAGAGCTAGGATGATATTGATCACATGCCAGTTCACACAGGACGCTCGTTAATTAGTTATAGCAGAACAATATGATGACTCGGTGAGACTTCTGCTGAGAATACTAAAAAAAACAGAAATGAAAGATAGAAATTGAAGTCAAGTACCAGTATATGTCATGTCTCCTCTACAGTGCCATGCATAGCTTCTCTCCCTTGAGGGTTTTCAGGTTCTGAGGTTTTAAAGGAGTGGGGGACATCAGAAGGTTCACTTTTGGATTAGCAATGTGCACAGAAAAAAAGAGAAAAGTGCATAGAAATATTTCACCTCACAGTCTGAGTGTTCTTCTATACACAGGATTTTTGGGCCAGTTAAACCCCACCTGCTTCACGTTCCAAATCTTAATCCCTAAAGCAAATTGACAGAAATGGACACAGCAGTTCTGATTCCACGTAGTTCTGGAAAAATGGCATCTGACTGGAACTTCTAACTTTACCAGTTTTTTCTTGTTAGACGGGCAACATTGACGGAAGTCAGTGTAGTCCAGAGTCAAAAGAGCGAAGACACAGTTGTGAAATTATAATTTCAGCATGCTGGTTCATCTGGTTTCTCAGGTAACGATCTGTTTACTGCTTATGAGCTCATTGAAATCACTCACATGGCGCTGAAGGTATGCCAATCTGTCACCATCCCATTAAATACACCTTGGGGGAATTTAGAGTCTTCACTCATCTGGATGTGCATGTTTTAGAGTATCCATGTCTGAATGGCTGTTGTCAAGTTGCAGATGGAGCCGGGGGAAGGCAAAGGTTTATTAAAGAGCTTAGGTCATTGTTCCGTTCATTACTACACAGGAAGGTTGTAATTCTCTCAAAATTGATCGCTTCAACCTTTTTGGAGAATTAGTCACTGTCTCCCTGGAGGCTTCACAAACCTTCTCCATGCCATTACTTGATTGGACAGCCTATTGATTTGTGGCTACACTAGTTTTTTTTTCTTCAAAACTTTGTTTATGAGCACCTTCCTTACAGTTTCATTCACTATCTTGCAAGGAAATAAGTCAAAAGTGCATTTTTATCTCTATTGGCATCCAGTCAGTCCAGCAATGGGCAATATCAGAGGAAGAGGGGAAAAAAATATGAAGGTCAAGGTGAAAAAGAAAAAAACCATGCTGCAGTAAGTCTGCATCTGTGGCTGCCAATAAATAAATAAATAAATAAATGTAGAAATCACCCCTTTTGTGCACTGGGTCAATATCCCTTTCACTGACAGGGAGAACGCAGAGGACAGAAAATTTTATTTTTAAAGATTTCACTGCCCTCAGCTTGAATGGTCAAACTCTGCCAAGGCAAATGGCAACTGGTCGCACACTGGGCAAATCCCCACCTCCTGTTTGTGCAAAAATAACATAATAAAGCAGAATCTATTGCTGCACGAAGATAAAAGACCAAAATAACTCTGAGAGTGAATTGCGAGGATGTCAGTCGGGTAAATCCTCTCCTTTTCTCTTTGATCTTAACAAGTAACAGTGGTGTTTACTCGAGGTGCTAGCAGGCGCTGCCTCTCCCTCCAGGCCGACTGTCTCACTGACCCAGCTGGGTCCTGCACTGAGTTTTTATCTCTGTGTCTTCTTGCCGACCTTTGTTTTGACTTTGGTAAACATATTTGTTTCCAGTTGGTAAAAGCTGTTGGGCACGCGTGTTATTTTCAGCCTTCATTTTACTCATGTAACATTTTTGGAATGTAAATATTGAATTATAAAGTACAGGCGTGTAACAGTGAGCCCTTTTCTCCACATGTACCAATAACCTTTAACCAGTAATGCCTTAAGCATGGCTTCTTTATTGTGCACTATAGCCATCATCTCCGCAATTTAGTTTTAAGGTAAGAGCAGATGGAGGTTTTCCAGAAATGCATGAAAGTGCTTAAAATCTGTTCTTGAGCTTTTCATTTGAAAATTAATCCAAATGGGTGAGCTAGAACTCAGCTCTTTCCAGGCCATCTGCACCCGCTCTGATATCTCCACCTGCTTCCCCTCTCATTGACCTGACTGGGTCTCAAGGAGGCTTAGCACCAGTTGTCCCGCTTTGTTTCATGGAAACGCCTCTGCCCTTTTGCAAAAAAAAAAAGAAAAAAAAAGTCAAGAAATAAATGCATCATGCAGAGCGGAGAGTGAGAGTGTTCCATATGTTCCAGAAGCTGAAAACCCAGAGTTAGCCAATCAACTGCTTCTAAGGCCTATTGGTCTTCCATTTTCTGACAGGTTTGAAGCAGAATAACTCAAGGAGATGGGGAGGGAGGTCGGCACACATATTTTCACTCCTTCTCGTCTCCTTCAATCTGCTTTTTCCTATTTCTACTATTCTCAGGTTTTTTTCTTTTTCATATTTGTCCTGAATCTGTTGCTGTGACATATGGGAAAAATTAATACACCAATGGTGCAAGATGATTGCAGCTGAATCACACCAAATCATACAGCAAATCATGAAATATAACATTCTAAATAAAAACAAAATATCAGCGTGATCATGTTTCTGCTCCTCAAACAGATTGTTCCAAATGATGCTAATTACAAACATATCAGTAACTGCTAAATGCGTCCAGACTGAATGTGCTAATGAATTACACCTCGGATGGAAATGAATGCATTGTGGTCGTATTCCGCCAGTGAAATGCAGCCTCAGAAACTGAGACGTTACAGACCAGACCAAATGTTTCAAGCTATCCCTGGCTTGAGGGTTAACGATCAGTATTTGATGCTGCTTCCATGGCCACACTCGACCGAGTCCAATCAATAGCCACGTTAATGAGCAGCACCAACACTGGACACACATTCTTATCTCGGCACCGGCTGACCTGATCATTGCATTCTCGTTTTAATTCCAGTATTTCCCACGAAAGGAATACGATGTGCGGGGCAACCATCCTGACTGAGTGTGGCAGATGAACAGGGCAGTTTCATTTGATTTGTTGGTTTCCAGTGACTGCCAAGGCCCACATGCACAGACTGGTTCAACATGTAATTACCAGCTTCAAACAAATGATGGGCAGCATTTTATTTATCCGTCATCTGGTAACTGCTGCTTATTCCAAACACAGAATTGTGGAGGTGTTGGGTTGGGTTGCATTATGTCATTAAGACATGTTACGGTGAATGAACAATGGTTGCACCCGGTCAAACACAAATTTAATTTAATCATCAAAAGGTTTAAAAAGTCTGCATAAATTCACCTGTTGTTTGGACCTTTTGCTCAACAGTGTTATCTTTTCTTCCAAAATCATCCTGAAAGATGACTGGTGAGAAGGTCATTTCTTTTTACAGCTGAGACACGCTGAGACTTACCTGGCTAACCTTCCAAACTGTCTAAAACTGCGTTGTGCAGCAGGGAAATCACCCTAGAGAACATGATCCGGACTGAGGAACGGGCACAAAAAGAGACTTCCTTTAATCAAACAGAAGACAGAGGGAGGTCTTCATCACTTTGTGCCTTAAGGGAGCGAGGAAGGACATAAAGAAGGCCGGTTGGATCATGATGAGCTTTTAGGGTGTCAGGGCTTGCTGAGATGAGATTTTATTGGACCTAGACACCCCAAGAGGAACACTTTCAGGTGACACTAATTGCTTCTCTACCCAGCTAGCTGTCATAAACAGAGAAGACTGTCTGTGTTTCCTCCTACTCTTTCAGTGCTATTTTGAAGGTGGTTTTGGTGGGGAGGGGGGGTATCAGCATTGCATACATTTAAATCTATGCAGAAATACTTTAAAAATATATATATTCATGGTTTTTCACATGTGGTTTACTATACATTTCTAGAAAATAAGAAGGTGCACTAATACATACAAAACCACAACTGAATGCAGGATATGAGTTATTCAGCTGCTGACTCCGACGCCTTCTCATTAACATTCAGCTCCTCTTGATTGGCAAAGATCTATTGTTTCAGACAGCAGGGCCAATACAAAATGGCCTTGGCTGCCTTATGCAGAGGTGAATGTTCAACTGAGATAACATTTTTCATGTAATGAGCGCTGGAAGAACTCTCTGTCACACAAAATAATCAGGATGCGCAGAAAAGGCTCCACTGAATGAGCAGCATGAAGATGATTTCCAATGTGAAGCGGCGACATAAAGCAGTGAGGTAGGTACAGCCGACGCGTTCCATCTTGGTGACACCGCAGCTGGGGATCCGAATGGCCTCTGATTTATTTCCCTTACAGCAGCAGGGTCATTTTATTTGCATGTATAGAGGGATCATTTTCATTACATATTGCATGTTTCCGCATCGGGAATGACTCCGGTGAGTCAGTTTAAATGTTCGGCAGATGTTCCAGCAGTAAATCATCAGTGCGAGCCAGCCTCTGTGGACAGATAAACGGTGCTGTGTACATAAGGATGAATAAAGAACACAATCCACTGGTGAAAAGTGCCATTTGTTCGCCGGGTTGTTTGTTTCTGGGGAAATGCTTTACTCAAACATAATGTGATAATATTTTTAGTGTTTATTTGTTTAGGACAGTAGGAGGACTTCCTCTAATTGCACGAAAAGGACGGTCAGATTCATGTTTTAGGTGTGACTGCTGGATGCCAGCGGTGTTACGGATTAAACCCCGTGCCAAACTGATTTCTGTTTGGATGAGATAAGATAGATCTCCCCTCGCCTTGCGGTCCACCCTGATGGTTTAAGACAGCACTATGCAGTAAACTCCATGCTTTACAGCAATCACATTAAACATAGTACGTTCAAGTTACTTCTGTATTTCAAGCACAGTCTGGTTTCTTTTAGATGGATGGTCTCTTGATACAGCTGCTTGTGTGGCTGTAGATGTGGGACAAGAGCCTCTGTCCTACAGCCCTCTCATTCTGATTCTTCAGAAAAAATGTGTATTGCAATCCGTGGGGAGTAAATTAAAATGCACCTACACAAAGGACTCCATCATGTTTGCTGCGATACATACAGCTCTCTCTATTCATAAATAAATTGAAATTTTTCACTCTGACAACACAATTTGCAAAATGGAGCAGGACAACGTGTGGATGGTAACCTCTGGTAGTGTTTTTGGTGCAGAAGGGTGCACGGTCAGCCAAATCTCCAGTCTCAAAAATGTGCCTGCTGAGGCAGAGATTCTAGCTGGGTACACCAGGTCTGCTCTTATTACTGTCCAGGGGAACATACATATATGTATGTATGTGCGTGTGAGAGAGAGAGTCAGAGCGAAGAGGAGACTGAGACATACAACAGTGAGAAAGAAGTCCCTGTGGGCATTTGGCTGCAGCACTGGTGAAGATAAGACAGTCTGATGTCTCCTGACATGGCCAATGATTCATAATTGAGGTAGGACAGCTGTTGCTGGCTGCACTGACAGGCCCCAGGGCGAATGACAGATGATAGGGCCCTCTGGGGCCGAACTATCTATCAGTCCAAATGTTCACTGTCTACTGTCGGCTCACCTTTACTTTCTGTAGCCCGCTGCTATATAATTGGACTATGGAAGTGGACACAGACCCATGAAACCTATTCCAGACATGATAGATAGATAGATAGATAGATAGATAGATAGATAGATAGATAGATAGATAGATAGATAGATAGATAGATAGATAGATAGATAGATAGATAGATAGATAGATAGATAGATGAAATTGTGGGAGAACTAGTGAAATAATCCGATCTGCATCACAGTCGCCCATATTAAGTCAGAGAAAAAGCAGAAAAGAGAATTGTGCCTAAGGCATTGTCATTGCTACTGCCCTTGAGAAAAGAGAAAAACACAGATTTGAAAATCATGCAACATTGCCTTTGTTACTGGCTCTGCTGTTTAAGGCTCTAGAATCTACTCCACTGGTGACGCTGCAATGAAATTGCGTTATAGGTTTCTGTATAAGATAAGACAGACAGAAAAATTGGAAATACTGTTTTGATTAAATTCACCGGAGCCGCCCTGATAATATGGAGTGGTGGTGTTTCTGGTTGTGGGGAAACTCAATTTGGATGACTGGAAAATCACTCGGGTTCCATCAGCACACACCTAACAGAGTGACTGTTAGGCAACCCGACCAGACGGGGTGTTTTTTGCTGACACTTTAGAGCAACGTGCTCAGCCTGTCTCAGCTTTGTCAAGCTGTTGCAAAAACACAGCTATGCACGTGTTACCTCGGAGATTTCAGCTTGTGGAGGGCAATTCTCACCCTGCCTTTAAACCCAAGACCTGCACCAACTACACAGCTCACTTTCAGAGGATCTTGGGAATTTCACCAAGAGCTTGAAATGTGGTTGAATAAGCTTTGAAGGTGCACTCATCTTTCAAGACGAGTGCTGGGACTCTGGGGCTGATTGCAGGCTGGGTTAAAATAAACCCATTGATTAAGCTTTGAGTATAGGATTGTAGTGTAGGATTTTTCTCTCAGTAAAAAATATTGAAATATATCCCAAATATTTTATATATAAGTGCAATTATGTTTTTTTTTTCCATTGACATACAGGGACTAATAATAATCATAACTTGTTGTTGGAATAACCCCCCCCCCCCCCCCCCCCCCCCCAGTTCTATGGGGAGCAAATCAGATGGTGTCCCACATTATGCTGGTAGTCCATTATCCAGACTGTTTTACTATATCTCAATCCCCCAAGGCCCCTTCCCCAGATTTAGCTGCAGATGCTGTTGTGACTCGCTGAAGACATTAAATATTTGTCACATTTACAGCGAAATATAAGTGAAATAATAAAGGTTAAAGTATTTCTCTATTGTGCTTTATTGCAGAAATATAAAGAGCAAAGATGTTTCAGTAGACTAAAGCTTTAATAAAATTACTACATTTTAGCAGGGCCTCTGTTGTCTGTAAAGTGGGACAAAAACCATAATCTTGTTTAATATCTTAGAAAAATTAGCAAGAAAGGCGCAAAAACAGCAAAAGGCTGCACAAATGAATCATATTCCTTCTACCGTGGTGATAAGGCATCATTTTCCCCTGCTATAGGTGCTAAATGTGAGTGTGCTGGAGGGAGAGCAGGTGACAGTGGAGGACACGGGCGGCCAGGAGACCTTCATCCTCGCCAACGAGTCGGTCTTGATGAGGGGACTCGTCCTGCGTAGCTGGAGCAACCAGATCGCCATTCGATTCCGCAGCGATCAAGGGCACAATTCCGGGTTTGTCAGGCTGCATTACCAAGGTGAGCAACTGCGTTGTGTCGAAATATTGCTGAGAATTCCAGACAGCAAAAAAAAAAAAAAAAAGAAACTAAAATTTGAAATAAACCTCACAGACATGTTCGACTTGCTTTAATTTAACATAAACAGGAAACAGTTTCGGTCCCGTGTGTGTCAGAGCTCCATCATCGTTTTCAACACCATCATGAATAGCATAAGCTTGAGGAAAGTATTCCAGCTAACAGTAATCATGGTTCACAAGCAGAAAAACACATCAGCTGAACAGCTGTTATATGTTGACCACACAAATAATGTATCATGAACCCTCCTCCCTCACTCTCGCTTGTTTTGATGCCGGTTTTCCACGTTTGCATCGGCGTCTGTTTATCATCACAATCACCCAAAGTGGGCGCTAATTACATGCACCATCAATTTGAGATGATGGTGGACAAAGTGTTGATTCCACTATAGTGCTGCTGCTCTTTCATGAAAGCATCCATCAAAAACAGAGCTGCTGGTGTTGGAGGGACGAGAAAAAGAAAAAGCAATTAAGGGAAAATCTAAAGAACAGGTTTGGAAGAGGCGAGGCCGACCTGATCCATGCAGGATATTTCAATTTGTATCCTAGGCTTTGTAAGCTGAGTATCACCTTGTCCCTTATAATGGACTGTGAGAAATGTGATTGGGCAGGCATGGAGAAGAAGCAAGACCTGTGGAGTGATGGAGCTGTGATCAGGGTAATTAATATCTGCTGCATGGCTGGCAGGCTGATGGATGCCCTTCTAACCTCAGCAGAGAGCTGGGAGCTTGATATCTCTACTTTTCAAAAGTCTAAATGCCATTATAGCATCAGCTGCTGCAACTGCGTGTTCATACCATCCACACTGCGCTGGTTTCCCATTTAAATGCAGCTTTTCAAATTATAGATGGGAATTCCTCAAGCTGTAAGAGTACGATACAGGACATCGTTCGTAAGATAATTAATTAAAGTGATGGTAATCTGAAACTCTACCAGTGCCCTTATGGGATCAAAGCTATCATTTTGAAGGTAATTTGTATGAACCTACACTATACTGTAACACCCTAACTACACATTACTGCATTACTATGAATAAGAACGATCCTTTGTTTTAAATTTATGATCACCCACACGCTCCACATTATCTTGTCAATGGAGTGATTGACAAATCTTGACCTCCAATTGTAACTTCTACATTTTATGAGCATAATCAATGGCAGTAATGTTTGACATGTATTGATTGGCAGTAACTAATATGCCAATTTGACAAGAAGAGAGTGCAGAGGATGTGTGTCACGGGCAGCGAGCCACCGCCTGCCACCACTTCTCAGCAGCATTGATGAGATGCTGCCTGTGGCCCAACGTTATTTCCCTTTAATAGCCTTTATTGAGTAAATGACCATTAAAATTGAGTTTGGAACCCAACTGCACAAATATCAAGAGTCCATATCTTGGCAGAGCTACAGCCAGGGTTTCCACAACTGAATCACTTTGTCTGCAACAACAGTATTGATCTTTCTGCTAAAAGTAATGCACTGGTGCGCAGCCAGGACACATTTACAGTCCCTCTGTCACACTGCTGGGCTGCTGTTCAGCCCAGGCTGCTCTCTATACATCTGTGTTAATGTTCCTCACCATTCCAGACAAAAGTACCATCTTTGTTTGTGCTGGGTTTTCTTATTTTCATTATCTTTTGACCTGTTGGGTCTCACCTCTGCTCTCCCGTGAAGAGATACTTGAAATGCATTTTGTTCAGGCAAAATTAAAATTCATGAGTTGTTTATTTGCCCAAAATATGGTGGGTAAGCCTCTTTACCTCATCTATTTTCCACAGGACAATAATCCGTTTCTATTAGAGCCTGAAAAACATTATGAATATGAACCATTCCCGCAAGAAAACATGTCCGAGCCGCAGAATAATTAATAGAGAGGAGCGCATGAGTGATTTAAGGAGGTGCACTTTTTCTTCAACTAAAGAATTATTTCCAGTATTTTTTATCAGGAAAAACAGACAATTCAAGTCATTACTGGTTTTTAAGGTTTTACCATCTGCAGGAGAAAACAGGGGAGATCCTGCAGGATGGTTACTCTTCAACCCTTGTGAATAAATAGGTTGAAGAAAAGATAAAACCGCTGTGCCCCTGAAGATAGGATGTACGGCAAATTGGAACAGCATTTTCGAACAAGTTAATTCTATTTTATAACAAAGGACAACTGATGATGTACCTGTGTTCTGCGAGTGTGACCATTTTCTCTGCTCTATGAGGAATCACTAAATACAGGCATAAGCTCCACATCCATTTCTCTGGGTCCAATAGCAGTGTGAGCTAATCATTCAGGCTGTCTGCACTGTGGATCTATTATTTGTAATGGTAAAACAATCAGACTTTATGACCCAGCTCCACATCTAGTGGAATGGAGGCAGCACGTAATTTAATACTTCAGGAATTGGCTCCACAATTTTTGCCTCTGGCTCTGCCGCTGCATGCTCAATAGGGATGTAAATGCTGCTATGATAATGGCAATAACTAGGTTCACTGGAGCTAGTGATAAACTGCGAATTGAATGGATGACCCAGGGGCAACGTACCCCGTCCCTGTGGCTTACTGATTTGCCACAAAGAAAGGCCTGTTTCATTATAGTGGAAACCAGCAGCTTGTGTAAAACAAACAAACAAACAAAAAACAGCAATTGCATTAGAATATCTACACGGTGCGTTCAGCTGTTCATTTCCTAGAGGTCAAAGCTTTAAAGCTTTAAAGTGATGCCTCAAATGGTAAGGTGCGATAAAAACATTTTGCTGTATTGAATAAAGTCACCCTTTTGTGGGGTCATTTAGGTTTTCTGATCATCTGTGCATGCAGAGAACCTGCAACGTGTGCATGGAACATGTATAAATGTGCGACAATCTCAGTCATCATTGATATATCCTTTAAAAACATTTTGATTTCTATTTTAGCTCAACCAGTAAACACAATCCTCGCTACAGACTGCTGTCCTGGCAGGCGCTCAGTGCCAATAAAAAAAAAAAGCATCTGATAGTGTCTAACCCTCATTTCCAACAATTGTACGCAATCCCAACATTCCCCACGAATGTCCTCATGCCATCACCTCAATAATGAGAGAATTCCAGTGGGAACGTCTCTGGCGAGTCAACAATTGCTGGAACTCTGAAAATCGGAATGATCCAGAATGTCACCCTCCATGACCGCAGTCAGTGCTGCAGAAGAGCTCAATACAGGTGGGAGAAGCACAGACCACATGTGTTTTAGGCCTGTTGAGGCCTGTTCTTTCTGATTTCCAGAATACTGTGTAGAATCAAGAAACTGGGATGGTGTTTCTTTAGTATATATGCAAGAGACATAAAGGCTCCACCAACATGTAGTCTGTTCCTCTAAAAAAGTTGGGCTAAGGGGTATAAGCTAAAACTTGACCTGCAATTTTGAGCAAAAATGCATTTTGAAACGCTAAAGTGAAATTGCCACTGGACACTGGTAGTACACTAGCCATAGTGCATCCAATTATATCGGCTGTTTTGCTGTTAACTTGAAAAGTTTAAAACTTTTTCTCCAGCCATTAAAACATCTACACTAATGAGGTAGAACCGTGTGGTTATTAGACAGAAGAAGAACTTTGTTTAATAGCTTCCATTATGGACTTAGTTAGCTCACTCCATTATCCATATGAACTGCGCTCCGTCCCGCACCGTTCATTTAAAAGCAGGAGCAACAATGCAAAACCGGTGTAGGAAAACATTGATCTTACCCCGCCGGAGTCGCCATTTTCTGACAACAGCTTCTGGGGCCATTTCTCTTCCAGTAATCACATTAAAGATCCAGCAAGACGTTCAACCAATCAGCCCCCTTTCTATTTGTTAAAGTGTTTGTGTTGCCTTGCATTGTGGTGTTAATTACTGCAGTGCTGTTAACATCTCGGTGTACATTGTGTGCACCGCCGACGTGCTATTAATAAATATTGCAAGGCTAAAAGGTTGGTCGTCAAACATCTCTAATGACGCGTGCTTGTGGCAGAGGGGGAAATTGTTGTCCCTTCTTTATAGCTGCAAGTTGTGAGGTCAGTGATGGTTTGGAGGAGAGGCAAGGGATCTGCTCGCTCCAAATGTAACATTTATTAGCCACTAAAATATAAACTGCACAATATTAATGAAATAAAACATATTCTGGAGTCATATTGTGACTCACTGGTTAATAGCAATGCAGCAAATTACTATAAATTCATCTAAAGAAGACAATGAAAACTTAATTTCCATTTTATTCCAGCTTTTGTGCTGAGCTGCTCCTTCCCCAAAGAGCCGGCCGGTGGAGAAGTTTCCGTGACGCACCTCCATCCTGGTGGAGAAGCTTATTTCCGCTGTCTCACGGGCTACAGGTTGCAAGGCATGAAAATGCTCACCTGTCGAAACGCAACAAAGCCTTACTGGAGCGGAAAGGAGCCCCGATGTGTCGGCAAGTTTTGCTTCAAACTCTTCCTCACTGTTAACTCCCAATACTGTCACTCAGCAACCACAATGGCGCTCTACATGCACGTTCTGTATTGTTTACTATTTGTTCACACGCACTTTAGCAATATTGCTCTTGGCTGATAGTTTTGCAATTAAATTTCAGTTCACTAAATCATTTCAAGACACAAAAAGCCCTTATGTCTCGAACAGAAGTGCTTTTGATTAATGAAAGCTTGCATTACCTTCTTTCCGAGAGAGTTAATTAGCTACACTCTGAGGCCAAATCAGTGTGTTTGCCTGTGATACAGAAGCACAGGAAGCGTTGGAGGATAAACAAGGACCTGTTTGGCTTAATTAGAACTGGACCACATGACTCCCCGTGTCCTGATGCTGAAGGCTCATCTTGTCATACACCTTTCTGCGGCTGCTCTGAGCCGATAATGTTTTCTTGCATGCTTTACAAATCCACCACGCAGCTCCTGACTCGCATATACACACCCAGGTGAGCTGGCTGATGGAGTCCAGCTGCAGTCTGGTGGAGGTTGATGCAATCTCTGCAAAGGCTTGGACTTTCCCTCGAACCCTCCGGCAGTAGTTGGGGGTCGCTGCATTTTGCAAAGTTCTCCCTTTCAACCCTTCACCGTCTCTTTCCTCCAACACAGCATCATGCGGAGGGATGATAAAAAATGCCACTTACGGTCGCATCGTCTCTCCTGGTTTCCCTGGCAACTACAGCAACAATCTGACGTGCCACTGGGTCCTTGAGGCCCCCGAAGGCCAGCGACTTCACGTTCACTTTGAGAAGGTTGCCCTGGCAGAGGATGATGACAGGTGGTGTATGCACACTGGCACACTCCAAACCCTCCGAGTGAATCAAATTGTGTGTGTCCCTCGTCAGCAAATAGATGGCGGAGAGTTTCAGTCTCATTTTCCTAATAACACTGCGCCGGCGGGTAAGCTGCTGAAAACCAAAATGTCTATAAATAACTAAAATCTTTAGAGAATGACAGATGAGGTTGAAAGGCTCTTTTATCCTCTCGAGCCAATGATTTGCAGGGTTCACATCGAGAGGGGAAGGAAATAGATAATTATTTACATTTCTGTACTAATCTACATGACAACTGATGTGATCTATGTCTCCGTGAATATTTTTAGACTGCTGATTAAGAACGGCAACAACATAGATTCCCCCCCTATCTATGACTCCTATGAGGTAGAGTATCTGCCCAACGAAGGCGTGCTCAGCACTGGACGTTACCTGTTCATAGAGTTCACCACAGACGGGACGATAACCTCGACCGGTGCCGCCATCAGATATGAAGGCAGGTGTAAAGAATGCAGCACTTTAACACCCTCGACGCAGACTGCCTAAAGTAAATCCTTTTTGCATGTTTTACCCAAAGCCTTTGCCAAAGGCATGTGTTACGAACCCTTTGTGAAGTACGGCAACTTCAGCAGCAGCGACTCCACCTACGGCGTCGGGGCGGTGGTGGAATTCTCCTGTAACCCGGGATACACGCTGGAGCAAGGCTCGGTGGTGATCGAGTGCGCAGATGCGCAGAACCCACAGTGGAATGAGACTGAGCCAGCTTGTAGGGGTGAGTTCCGGCTCCGGCTTGATTGTGCTGTGGAGTCTTTTTAAAAATCCATGTTCGCTGGGGCAAAACTGACTGACGCAGAGAGCCGAGGCCTCCATTGTGTGCTTGATGAGTGCAGAAGTGCTTTTACTCATGTATTAAAACTGGCCCTTTAATATATCTTCCTAAGCAGCTTTCCTCTGATCCATGATAAATGATCTTATAATTATAACCATAATTTGACGTGTGCGCTTGGGCACACTTCAGACGTGCTTCAGATTAAAGGCATGCAACTGTTAGCCCAACGCCACAACGATCACGCATGTTTAATACCGCCACTATACCCAAGTCTTTTCCTTATCCTTTTCACTTTACACACCCACATGACACAATGACCTCCCAGTCTTTGTTGCCTGGTCATTCTGGCACATGCTGAAATTGAAAAGCTCTCCAGTAAAGCTGGAAAATGTATTTTCTGCCCTGTGGGCCATGGTCACCAAGCAGTTCAGTACTAGTATGCATTTTTATAAGCTTCCTGTCAAGAAGTCAGCAATGAGTTCAGACCAGTTTTGTAATAATGCACGGTTAAACATAAGGAGGGAGGTCATCTGATGCTGTTGCTGATACATAATTCTGTTTTTATTCACTGGCTGTGATTTAAATCCTGCATTTTTGTTTGCTAGTGTGAGGCTGAGGTGTTTGTGTCTTGCAGCTGTGTGCAGTGGGGAAATCACAGACTCTGCCGGTGTGGTGTTGTCTCCTAATTGGCCTGAGGCCTACGACAAGGGGCAGGACTGCATCTGGGGCATCCATGTGGAAGAGGACAAGAGGATCATGCTTGACATCCAAGTGTAAGCGACTGCACTCAGGTGAAATCACACAATGGGATCAGAAGTGAGGTCAGACACGCCGTAAAAGGCTTCTCCAGACAGAAATAGTTTGTTTCTCACGTCTTCTCGTAATAAAACTGACACGCCACAGTATGCACATGGGGAGGTATTTTTGCAGTTGAAGTCGCTAATTAGCTCCTTTTTTCCCCCCTCCCCTCTTCTGCTACATTAAGAATTCTGTGTAGCTTCCAGCTCGCTCTCTGACCAGATTAGCCAGTAAGCCTCCCTGCTTTCTCTTCCCTGGTGTGTGTCTCAGAGCTGGCTTTGAAATGAATATGCACTGGCAATGAACTAGAGTCATTTATCCAGCCCTCCCAACTGTAATTCAACATAGGCACACAGATGTCACAATCAGCCGATACACTTTTCAGAGAAAGGCACATTCGTCCTTCTCCCCATTTACGTGAACGCAGCTCACTTCCTTCATTCAATGCTGTGTTTTCTCATTCGCTTTATTGCTTGTATATTTTTTTAGTTATATTAAATGTATGTTTTGTTTCTATTTCCAAGCAAATCCATTCAATTGTATGCATCGCCTTGTTTTTCGTCTGCATATTTCATTAGGATTCATTTGCTTGTCTTTCTTTGAGCAATTTCCACCATTTCCATGAAGGTAGAATCCTGTGGAAAGCTACAAATCTACTGCATAAGTAGTTTGCATTATTGCCCGGAGCAACTGCTCACAAGAGGGTGTAGAGATGTTCAAATTAAACCAGTGGGAATAATGCCTGGGGTTGGAGAGTGACAGAAGAACACCAACAAGCCTGTCAGACACCTGCAAACACAGGTGTCCCTGTTTAGGATTAGCATTCTTAATTCTTTTGTTGTTGGCTGAACTCATTGGGTTAATTATGACATGATAGCTTTATGATGATTGTAACCATCAGCAGGAGATCCCCCAGAAAGGGCAACAAGCAGATCTTTGCTCACTTATGTGTTTGTAACATCGGGTGATGCTGTCTTTAAGGACCATGGGAAGATTTTAGAGAAAACACTGTCTTCCTTCTGCCAAAGGTCTCTCTGGAAACAGAAAGGATGTTTTGTTTTTTTAAGGTATATTAGGAATACCAAAAAGTGTTTCATTCAGCCAAAGCTGCTCCTGTCTCCTTGTGTTCCGTCCAGTTCTACTCCCGGTTCATCCATTTTTTTCCCCGGCAAGTGCACATAGCCAGGAGCAGCGTGGAGCCCAAGCAGACACAGCAGAGCTCCTACCCTGGCGCTCCTCCTCTCCTCCTGAGCCTGTCCGAACTGGCCAACAGTCCTGTGGGCAGCGGCCTTTATTTATTTATTTTAACATTTTATTTTTAAATGCAGAGGACTTTTTTCCATGCCCCTCGATCTATGTACAATCCTTGCTGTGTTGGAGTTCATTTTTCTGCAGCCTCTATGATATTCTCTCGCTGTAGAGTAGCTCCAACAGCACAAGTACGGGCTGTGTTTTGTATTCTGTTACACAAAGAATACAAGGCCCCAAAATGTTATCTGTCGGGCTCACAGCAGCTGAGATATGAGACGCAGATCCAAATGGGAATAACAGCATGAGAGGGGGCAATAATACAAGTGTGAATTCCGCATGGATCCATGTGACCCTGCTCTACTCCTGGGTGTTTGGTTTATTACTCTGTGATTAATGTCTGATTGCCAGCTCGTGCACCTCGGGTAAAGACTGATCAAAAAGTGGTCCCCTCTGCCCCCACGCACAAGTAAACAAGTATGATCTGAGGTTAACTGAATTTCACCCAGAGATCTCTTTAAAATAAATTGCAGCTGCCCAGAGTTTGTTTTAATTTGAGCCACAGGAGGCCACTTGCTGTAAATTAATGGCCAGCAGTAGTGTAAATCTCAAGGTTGGTCATGCATGGCCTTGATGGCAGAAAAGAAGCACAGCTCGTCTGATCCCCAGGGAGCCTCCCATTACCTTCATGTCCAGTCTGTTTATCTTGCTGGTGATCTCCTAAAGGCTTGGTCAACATGCAATTTGTGAGAAAACCGTTTTGCATGTTGAAGTGGCTAAAAAGACTCTTGCTGAATAGAGCTGCCTCATTATAAAGGCAGGAACACGCTTTTCTACATTAATGAGAATGCTTTCAATTTCATCATTCATCACTGCGTCTGTGCTGGCAATTACTGAAAAGCAGTGTGCATAATGAGGACTGATTAATTAATTTAGACCAAACAAGAGGGGTTGGCTCCTTGCTAATTAATATAGAGCATGGCTTGAGCAAGAGATGGAGACAAGAGGTTACAGCTGATATCCACACCTGTAGCATACGCAAGCTGCATCATTAGCAGGTGGGCTTTATCATTCAGAAGTTAAATTAAACATATTTTACATGTTAATGTAGGGTGGGAGACTTCACCAGTTTTAACGCTCTATAGCCAAGTATACCAGGTTTATAGAGCCCTCTTGTGGACATCTAGAGTGTTACATTGCAATCTTGCCAGTGATTTTTAAAGATTAATGGTATATATTTTACACTATTGCAGGCAAGGTTTCTTTGCAATAAAACAGGTAGCCCTCTATAACCCTGCCATCCCATCATAAGGACGACTGAATAGGATTATATAAATGCATTCCTTTCAGAGATTCGCCAGCTTTTTGAAACCCCTGTGAAACCCATTATGGTGAATATGGATTGAAAAAGGAAACCTGTCAAAGAAACCATGAAAGGATGCAGGTTGTTTGACATTTGGATGCAGTGACTGCCAGGTTGTACACAAAAGGCGTCTGGAGAGCGTCGCCATGGTGTGCCGTGTATGTCTGCACCGAAGGCAATGGAGGCTTGGTCGTCTCCCCGGGTCGTCAGGATTCAGGGAACAATTCAAGCAAAGATGAACAGGAGCGTTGGCATCAGTGGCAAAACAAGGTCATCATCTGCTTTGAATGAGGCTGTCAGGGGAGGCGTTTCTAGAAAAAGGAGAGGGACCTTGTCTGTATGTGAATGTGGCACAGCAGGAGGTGCGTCCCCTTCCCCAGTGGAGCCTCTGGTGTCTGAAGTGGATCTAGCTCAGTCAGGACCTATTGGGGGGAGTGTGGAGGGGGTGGTGGGGGGGTGGAAGGTGGAACTACTCAGAAAATTAGACACTGGTGCCATGGCTCAATCTGGATAAATAGATAGATAAACTGAGTTGCTGCATTGCCTTTTGCCAACCAATGCATTTACCAAACTGTGTGTGTGTGTGTGTGTGTGTTTGTGTTTTAGTGCATTACCACATTTCACACATGCAAGAAGTGTTTTGAGTTTTCAGAAATAGCAACTGCCGTTGCCATTCCCGCCCCATCCTGCACAGCTTCTGATTGTTCCTGAACACGGAAGTGTAAATTATACTCATCGCTGTCCGCCTAAGCAGCCCGAGCACGTCGCCACCACATTTCCCTCCCATTCACACAGCTGGGATCCATCATCTCTGCCCATCAGGAGGAGCTGAAATTTTCTTTCGCCTAAATTTCGGCACCGGCACGCTGCACGCACCCAGAGTGGAATTCAGTCACCCTCATCGTGCTGTTGTCTCTAAATTGAGCTTTACTGGGGACATTCGCATCTGGGTGCAGCATCTGTGGTGCACAGTCGAGAATAAGACACCGAAACTCCATTTCTTGTAGACCCAATCTGTGACCATATTGAGAGCAGTTGTGCTTTTCTTTGTTTTTTTATTGGTGTAAACTGAACCAAGTAATCCTCAAGTATCACTGTATAGTTCTTCTGATTGCTGAGGTGCAGTAGGTGAGCTATAAAAGCTTTTTTTCCCAAGTGGTGCATACTGTTATTATGTAAAGGTCTGCGGTAATGATGGGTATTAAACAGATTACCCCCACCCCCCGCTGATACTTTACCTGCTTATTATATCATGGAGCTGTAGCAGCCCGTTTTTTTCTGTTCCATAAACGGCAAACGCACGTGTGAGCATAATCAGGACATTTTCAAATGGGAACAAAAACTTCTCTTTAGAGCTTACTAACCCTGCGCAGCTCTAATGCAGATCAGTTCAGAGTCACGTGGTTTAAAAGAGTTCTTCACTCTAGACTCCACATTGGCAAGAATGACCTGCTGACCTTCTACGACGGGGATGACCTGACGGGGAACATCCTGGGTCAGTACAGCGGCACACGGTCACGCTTCAAGCTCTACACCTCCATGGCTGACGTCACCATCCAGTTTCAGTCGGACCCGGCGACGAACATCTACGGCTACAACAACGGCTTTGTGGTTCACTTCTTCGGTGAGTCTCTGCCAACTTGTTAAACCTCTGGTAGAACACCCCCCCCCCCCCCCCCCCCCCCTCCCGCAAAACAGACTAGAATCCGTAGATGGGTAACAAGAGGAGAATAAAAAATATTACATCTCAACCCAACAGGATACCAATTAGTGGGAAAGTTTATTCTTGTCTGGTTGCGTCGATCTCTCGCTGCGCCTCTGTTTCCGTTATGGCTTATCCCAGGTGGATGGGATGTGCTAACAACAAACTCAGGAGCGGGGTAATAGGGTCTACATCACAGGGACCACATCAGCTGATTTCACCCAGTGCTTTGTGTTCGCGTCCGTGCGCGCAGCCGACTGATGCCGAGCCTCACGCTGCGCTGCCCCCAGCTAACATCACAAGCCCGTGTTTACATTCTCTTCTCCAAATTCTTCTACGGAGTTTACGCAGAGCAGACGGGTCTGCAGCTGGAGTCGCTCCCTGCTGAGGAAGCGTAATAGCGCTCCACCAGCAGACTCATCACGTTTCCTCTTGATGGCGTGTTAAAATAAACCATTCAAAGTTGTTGTTTTTTAAATGTAGCATGTTTTTTGTGTGTTTAATGTCCAACCTCTCTGACCGTCACAACATCTGAAGAGGTGCCCAGGAACGACACTTGCTCCGAGCTGCCCGAGATCACCAACGGATGGAAGAGCACCTCCCACCCCGACCTCATCCATGGCACCGTGGTCACCTACCAGTGCTACCCCGGATATCAGCTGACCGGCTCTGAGATCCTCATGTGCCAGTGGGATCTAACATGGAGTGGCGACGTACCAAGATGTGAAGAAGGTAATATAGGAGGGTCTGTAGGAGGACTCCATTTTAGTTAAAGCACTTTATGAAAGCTGGAACATTGTGAGGAGGGAGAGTTTTTTATGCAGTTTATTCATCGAGTCCAATCAAAAGCAGGAGAGGAAAGTGGTTATTTTTAAACATAAAATGCAGCATATGATTGTAGGGAACAAATATAACACCCGCTTGGATCCGAAACTGTGAAACTGCTGCTGAGCCACCGTAATTAACCATCATGCTGTCGCCTGAATCTGTGAGCCAAATGACTGCGGCCCAGTTGCATCATGGGCGGCGGCGCTTGTATCCAAGTGCGCGCGTGTGTGTAATATTTGTCATTTGTTTTGTGCCAGTTCTGACGTGTCAGGATCCTGGAACTGTGGCGCACAGTCACAGGATTCTCACAGGCAGCCGCTTCACCGTGGGCTCCACGGTGCAGTTTATCTGCAACAAAGGCTACGTGCTGTCTGGAAACAGCCTGCTGACCTGCTACAACAGAGACTCGGCCGCTCCGAAGTGGAGCGAGAGGCTCCCCAAGTGTGTCCGTAAGTCAACCGCGGCGTGAAATCACTGCAGTCACGAGGATGTTCGTAGATTTCGGCCACGCTCGGGTCGGTGACAGTGTTTGCGGCCCTTTCAGCTGAGAAGTACGAGCCGTGCAGGAACCCTGGCGCAGCCTCCACCAGCATGCAGAACTCCGAGAAGGCCTTTTACCAAGCAGGGGAGATGCTGACCTTCTCCTGTCACCCTGGATACGAGCTGCAGGGTGAGGCCACCATTTACTGTATCCCTGGGCACCCTTCACAGTGGAATAACACCCCCCCTGCCTGCAGAGGTGAGAGCACGTCCTAGCTACGCTTTCCACTTTAGATTTAGATTTTACCACTGACTCCACTATTATTCTTCCATTTCAGTTTCTTCCTCGCAGAAAGTGAGCGAGCGGAAGCTAGATGGTAAGACACGCCTGACAAATACTGCTCAAAAAAAGGAAGTACTCTTAACGGGCTGTGCATATTTCCGAGATATGTTTTCTGTGTTTTTCGTCTTGTAGTCCTTAATATGGATTACAGTTTGGAGGGAACTAATGCTGCGCTTGCCGTTTTGATTCCAACCGTGGTCATCTTGGTGGTTGTCTTGGGGATTTATGTCTACTTTGCAAAGTAAGTTTTCAGAATAAAATTGCAAGTTGCTATTTTGGAATCAAATACACCCTGATGGGATGTTCCCTGTTGCTCTGCTCCCTCTTCAGACTCCAGGGGAAGTCTATCAGAATACCATCATCCCTGCCACCGTATGACAACATGACGGAAGAATCCGCTTTTGACAATGAGAGCGGAGTAAGTACAGATGCCGTGAACATGCAAGACGTGGATTGTCATAACACCAGTGTGCTGTCCTGATCCCCTCCCATCTGGACGCCATCGTGTTGTCATCTCACTGTTAACCAGCAGAGGGCGCCACACCTTCCATCCCTGCATGAACCATGATTAAATGGCTGATGTTCCATCCTGGTGATGCTGTTCACAATAACATTAGCAAGGACCATTTCCCTCACTTCAGCATGTGGTTTGTCATTTTCTGTCCCCTTTGTGCCATTTGTAGAATGAAAAAAGCAGCATGTCTGACTGAGAGTCCTCGACATTGTGGAAATGTTGCGGAAATGTTTGTTTTTCTCTCCACGTCCCAATCTTTTGGATATGTATGTAGGTGTTTCTCATTTAATTCAAGCCGTCTGATATTTCAGGACAAATGAAAGGATTCCGAGGTGTCCATTTAGAGACCTTAAATCAAGAACTGCTCAAGCTTTGCCTTGGGACCCTCTCTGCACTGCTCAACTTTTCCTCCAACATTTGCTTCCCTCATGATTTCCTTCCACATTTCCCCCATAGGTGGATTCCTGTAAATACTTTCCACTTCCCACAGTCTGGTTTGTCAATCTGTGGATCACCATGGTGATATTTTTATAATGTAAAAAGCTGATGACCTTTGGTGATTGTATGTTTTTAAGTAATTAAAGGCCAGTGTAGGGAGCAAAACACTGTTATGATCAGTCATCTTCTGTTGGATACAAATCTCCATCCATGAAACAGTTTTTGCACATTTCTTTTTTTTCTTTTTGTCTGTAAGGTCTACAATTTGTAAATAAATTGCCTGTCTAATATGAGTGCCTCATGCCTGACTAGAGCCTGAGATATCATCTGTGAAAGTCACCAATATTTTCATCAAAGTGTTTCTTTTCCTGCAGTTTTATTTAAAGATACAAAAATTTGCTGCATTTTTACCTTTTTTTAAGATGACATGTCCCAAACACAGCAGAGTGGAGCTAGTCAGGACCATAATGAGATGAACAGTGATGAAATATGTGTTATTAGTTAATGTAACAGGCTCACTGGTGAGTATTCATGAAGTGGCTGCTGACAAATGTCAAACGATTCACTCTGAAAAAGTGATGCAAAAGCTCAAATGCTGGTCCTTCAGCCTGGACCACCCTGCTGAAACTGTGTATGAGGTTAAAGAAAATTCATTTGTGTTTGCTAACCTGCAGCAGCACCTAATGATACAAAAGCCCTCAGATAAGGACTTAAACACACTCATGTACACGCATACTGTAGTTTTGTGTTTTTAATTTTTGGCCCATATGTTACATTTGTAGATAAACCTTCTCATTTGTGCATCTTTAGAATTCTACCAACGATTTTCAGCATCAGAGATGATAAAGAGGCACCTTAAGTGTTGAATCAAATCATTCATATCAATCAACATCTATAATGATTCAATAAAATGCAGTTATATTAAAAGTATTGAAATTGTCTTATTATTCGCTTGTAATTGTTTTTCTAGTTTCTGCCAGATAAAGTGCACACTGTGCACTAAGATTAAGACACAGACTAAGGTTTTGTTTCTTTGAGATATAGTTATGCCCAGGTTTACCACTAGATGGCGACATATGAACAGGGAACCAATTGCCAAGTCTTTGTTGGAGTTTTACGCTGTTGTAGCTTAACACAAACTAGATTAATCAGTGAAGTATTCTTAAAATGTGATAAAGAGCGGGGAGAAACTGGACAACGTTTTAATTTTGGTAAATAATTTTAAAGCTCTGCAAATTAAAACCAATAAAAAAACGTATCAGTCAATTATTTACTTTGGCAAATATTTGCTGCAGAATTGTAAAAGTGTAAAACGTACATTTTAATGGCTGAGAGGTTTGTATGAAAAGAAGTATGAAATTTAAATATTTGCAGCTTCTGGGTCCACTGGGTTTGTTTCGCGTTACTGACAGCAGAGGGCAATATCGCGCCACAGGGGCCAACTAATGCTGCACAGTCTTCAACATTTCCCTTTAACTTCAACCATAGCACTGGTGTCTATCTGCGTGGTGAGGGGTTTACAGGCCAGATTGCTACTTGGTTAAAATAGAATGTGCCCTCACAACCCAGTGGAGACCAGGACATGGCAATTAACCCACTAATTTGGCAGATTATTGGACCTCCCTTTCTGTGTCAGCAGTCCCAGAGCATCCAGTACAGTAGCCATGGACCTGTGGGACGCACATTATGAGAGACAGTTTAATGTAATGGCCTGTACAGCAGGCAGATGGGAAACATTAATGGCGCTGTGTGAGTTAAACAGGCTCCACAAAAAATTGATTTACTAAAAGTCATCCCTCAGCCACAAAATACACTGCAAATTTGTAGTAACTCTACATTAATACATAAATGTGGTGAGAATCATGTGCTTAAGGCAGTGACACATAAATTATCAACTGAAAACACTTGATATATACAATATCAGCTTCTCACTACAGAAGAGATTAGTGAAAACATAAATCCTGTCTTATATCTTGCAAAGTTAAATCAGATTTAGAGAGGCTTTGCTGTTCAGCCCTTTGTTTATAAAGAGCTTTTTTGAGTTGTTCCTTTCTGAGATAAAGACATAAAGCTATTAAATCCTTATATCTAAGATGTGGCTAAAGAAAAAAAGAGAAAAACAAAAGAACCAATCTCACTACTGAAGACAGCAAGGACCAGTTTACAGGGTTTGACCTCGTGGTTCACACAAAACTACCAGATTCCTTTTTGATCGAATGCTAGCATAGTAGCCAGTAAGTGATGTACAGAAATCAAACATCTGGTTCATTCCAAATTTAACAACAAAAACAAGGCTGCTTTAGAGATCTTCTTTGCCAAAGACTCCTTACTGGCCAGGATAATCTGAAAAATGTATATCTAAAAACACAGAAAAGCTTAATACAACAAACAGAATGTTCTGGGGTGGTTTGCTGTTCAGTTTGTGTAAACCCTGAGCTGGTTCCTCTTACTGTGAAATGATGTAAAGCTAGCATAAAAATGGCACAACAATGGTTTTGGGAGAACAGTGGCTGAAGCCATCCTGAAGGGAGGAATAATGACAACAGGAGCCAACAACAGGCTGCAGAACAGCCAGGTAGAAGCAGACCTGACACAGCTGCTGCTCATCCTCTAGCAGGTTGTCATCTAATCAGAGCTGCTCTGGTCCTTGACTCCTCTTGTCCATGTCTGAGGACTCTCAGGGGGAAACAGAGCTGATGGCTGGGTTGCTAAAGGTGAGTGAGCGAGCGGCACAAAGGTTTAGATGGGAGTGAAATGCATCAGTGTGGCAGTCAGCTGCTGGTGGTTAAAAGAAAAAGGGATTCTTGAAGCAAACTTGGATTTGTCCTGTTAATGTGGCGTTAACCACTGCAATGTAGATATTATATGTTATTTAATATTATATAATATTTTTTCTGGTTCGAGAAAATGCATTTTATTTCACAAGTCTTTTGCTAATTAAGCAAAAGAAAATGGCCCTGTGCAGCCAGAGATCTGCTTCTGTACTGCTTTAAAATCTATTAAAAGCATCCCAAAGTACACGTGTTTGTGAAAGTGTTGTGTGCACGTGCTGGGACCTGTGCGAGCGCGTGCGCCTGAAAACCAGAGCGGTGTTGCATTATCAGAGCTGAACTGAGATAGGGGATGTTTTCCTTCCAGGATGCTGCGCGAGATGGAGATTGAAGGGTCTGAACAGGGAAGGGACAAAAGCGAAGAGAGCCAGAGGGCGGAGGGGAGTGGATGAGCCGCTGAGATGATAATGCAGCATGACACCTCTGAAATGAATCCCTGGTTACCATGGCGAGCAAGCGGGATGGGACAGTCTCTCAGGAGCCTCAAGTAAAGCCAGCTGTAAATGATGTTTGATTAGTATTTCGACGGCGTTCCAAACATGCTGCTGGTGAATCGTGCACTGGCAGCTCTGGTGGTGACCTTGCACCGGCACACCAGATATGGAGTTTTCCATACAGCGCCCAACTTTTGAATGCAGGGAATTACTAAGCTGGATCTGGGGGTGAGCCGATGTCCTTTCATTTATTTTCCAGTCACTTGAGGCATTTCTACGCATCATTAAAAGTCGAAATTCGATGCAAAAACAGAAAGAGATGTGTCATGATGCTGTGGTACAGACTGCAGAACTTTTGCAGCACAAATATATTTTTGTTGGGGTGGGGGGGGGTCTTTCTCCAAGTGAAATGTACAGAAGGATAAAAGTGAAAGCTGTTGTTTAGCTTAGTGCTTTTGTGGCAGACCGATTATTCTAAATGCAAACCGTTGCCATGGTTTCCCTGCTGCCCAAACAGAGAGTTTCTCTCCGCCGGTGCCTTTGCGCTGCCTCTCTTCCCCCTTGTCAGTCGGGCCGCTGATGGACTGCTTACCTAGCCAGAACTAATCACATCTGACTGCTATCTGTCACTGTCAATTACACACTGTGTGCTTCCTGCCCTCCTGCCGCAGCAGCGCAGTGACAAAGATCTCACCTCATCACCACAACAGAGCGCTCAGTTTGTTGTTTGTTGTTGAGGTGTGCAGCGGCATTAGCATTAAGTTCCCGTTGTAATACATATATATCCCCCTTTTCAGTGAAGGTCCTCTCCAGCGCGGAAAATGAAGAAATCAAAAGAATGTGCAGGTCAGGAAAGAGAAAAGAGAAATGACTCCGGCTTCATTAATGATGTCGTACTCTGTTTAATGCTCACCTGCATTGACTCTGTTCTCTTGAATGAAGCTGTGTTTGTGTCCAATTTTATCGATGCTGAACTCAATACTAATTAAGCTCAAGAAATATCAAGAGCGGTTCCTTACACCACCCAGATATTGCCCGTCGAGTCGGATTAAACTACAACAGCATTAAATCGGGGTGTAACTATGCAGTGATTCAATCAGAACGATATTAAATCTGATAAACAGATTTTTACGTCTTTATACATCACAAAATGGTCAGCGCGTCATCACAGAACACACCGCCAGCTTTAAGGTTAGTCCCTAAAACCCTAAAACAGTCCTCTACACTTGTGTGAGCCATCAAAATGATCCCACCGCGCTAATGTGGCCCTATTTTGCTCGTTGGGGATTTATTGACTCCACTTAACCCAATATTTTTGGACTGTGGGAGAGAACTGGACAACAGACCGGGACACGGGGGGGCATGCGAATGCCACACCGAAAGTCCCGAATCAGGGTCAAACCCAGAGCCTGTTGCTATGGTGGAATTGTGCTCTGCACTCAGAGTTCTGGGACTCCATAATAATAACACAAAGCTCATTTTAAAATCAAATGGAATCCAGGATTCATGTTACAGCTATCACAGACCACAATGGTGCACGCCACCAGCAGAGGACATCAGCTACCCCAACCAAGGAAACAAGATTTAAGAATCCAAACATCAGGTCTGTCATTTGCCATCAAGTATATCTGCTTCTTCCCTCCCTGTTGTCCTCTTCTTTCTCCTGTCTTGCTTGAGCGTACCGAGAGCGTCTGACAGAGACGGATTGCTCAGCCACGGCTTAAAGGTGACTGCCTCGCCTCCATCGCCTCCAGAAGAAGCTCCACCGGTCGCCACGTCACACGATGGCCGCAGATGATGGGCAGAGAAGAAGACGGGGACAATATCCACGAGGAGGAACAAAAAGAGGGGCTTTAGAACAAGGACACGGAATATAAACAGAGAATGGGTGCTGAAGAGTTTCACCCCTGGCCACGGAGGAGTGTGGCTGAGGGTGGAGAGCCGGGGTGGGAACGAGGGGAGCATTTATCATTATCGGCTCATACCTTCATCCCTTGCTCAGCCTGACATCCCACCTTCCTTTGACATAAATCATGATTTCTCCATAATAGATCCCCTCTGCAGAGGACGCGAGCGTTCCTATCGACTCCAGTCCCTCCTCCATGCTCCATCCCACTTTTCTGCTCCCTGCGGTGACGCTTAATCATTATCAAACATTACTGATTTGAAGCGTGTTGGATGTCAGGTAAAGCCTGTTTTTATGGCACCTAATTTGGATAAATGAGACGCAAAGAGGAGTAAACAACGGTGAGCTCGCAGGGCGAGGGAGGGGAGGAAAGACCAGGAAAACATCTCGGATCTCGACCAGACCTTCTGGAGATGTGTGACGGGAGGTGATGAACGGAGAGGACAGACCACTGTGGCTCAGCTTGGCATCATTAAATCATTAATAACTTCCTTTTGTGTCTGAAGTTCAAGTCTATTTGTCAAGAACGCCACGTTCAGTGTAATCAGTGGCGTACGGACCGTCAGATCCGTGTGGATCCGATCCACGGATCAAACCTGTTTGGAGACCAGCTGAGTCATTGAATTATTCAGAACCTTTAAATAACCAAACAGAAATAGCTGGTTTCATATACTGCGTGTGAGGAATCTTGTTTTTCGAGGTGCACCGCTACAAATAAGAATCCAATTTAGTACCAGAATCATTAAATGTGTTAAATATTTCATTTGAGAGCTTTTTTATAATTAAACATTAAACTTTAATATGTTAACCAGCAGGCACCATGGGACTATATTTTACAAGTGTCTTGATTAATTACGTACTGGCAAATGCATTTTCTTATTACACTGTGATTAATCATTCTGGGCTTCAGTTGTGGTGGAAAGTGTGTGAGAAAAGTGTGAACCAATCCGCTTTAGGAAGAAAATCAGACCTTTATAGAAACAGATGGAACAGATATTTTGTGTTTCATTAATAGCTTGTTTGTACTTAATCAGTTTATTCATGATAAAATAGATTTTTTTTTTTAAAAAAAGAAACGTAGTAATCAAGAGTGGAGTCACTGTCCTGGAGCTCCTTTGTTTTAAAAGTACAAGAACCTACGGTGGCTGTGAGAGGACAAAACAGGTTGTCCCATGCCCGCCACAGAGGGTTCCAGTTCCAGATGTTTGGTGTTGCGTGCTTCAAAATGAGCATTAGAATTCAAATCTTGGGTTGAGTTGAGGCCTGTTTGGCTGTAAAAACCACGGTGGAACATTTAAGCACCAAGTAAAGAAAGCAAAAAGGTTTGACTGCATTATTAAAAGTGCAAAAATGTTACTTAACATTTAATTAATTAATGAATCCATTAATACTAAAGTAAAGTAGTTAATACATCGAGTTTATTTGACTCACTCTTCAACTGTACGTTGACAGATACTTGATTTAATAGGGATTCCACAGTAATGTTCTGTAGGCAACTATGGGCATTAGTTTCATCGAGGTGTGTGACGATTGTCAGCTGATGACCACCGATGTGGCCATTTGCAAAGTGGACTGTGAAAAAGATCAGCCAGAGCAGATCCCTGTCACGCTAATGATAGCATGATTTAACTACATTTGGATTAAGTGCTGCATGATTTTCATACAGATGGAGCCTAAATAAATGATTGGAGAGTTAATTGTGATGTTCCAGGCTTTGATAATGGCTTATATATCCTCAATGATAAAACACTGGGATCGCTCCAGATCTTTCACTGTGTCGTTGTTTCCAGGCTGCAGATTCGCAATCTCGATTTGAGTGGGAAATAAATACGCGCTTTGGAATAATAACAATTAAAGAGTGGGGGAGTACATCTCATCCTTTCTTCTGAGGAGTCGGGTGAATAAAAAGAAAACTGGAATTCTACAGCTGCTAAAATGATCTAACGTGCAGCGCTGATGTGATCAGTGGAAATAAGCTAAGCAGCATTTCAGTGCAGAAGAACAGAAAGATAATACCAACCTGGCAGCAGACCACAACTGACCATGTTCTCCAAGATCCCTTCAAATTCGGCCAGAATTATTCTACAAATTTTAGCTTCATGGAGATTAGTGATGCAAATTTCCAATTAAATGTTCCAAAATCAACTAACAGAGGAGGTTACAGCAAAAATAGGAACCAATTTAGCCACAGCTGAAATCCCCCAGGAGATTGCAGAGTTGTCAAATATATATTTTCATGGCCGACAAGAACATAAGTGGACTCTGTAGTGTTAAGTGCAGCAATTGTACAAAATAGTGTTGGGGGGTGGTTACAACTCATATTGTGGCTACCGCCGCTCCACCTCTTCACCTCTAATGACGATTTAAAGAACAGCTATCCACAACTGTCATAATTTGCTTTAACAGCTGCAATTATGCTGTTTGTTTTTTGTTTGGACGGGATATTTAATGGGGAACGACAAAATCTCCCATCGTAACTTGTGTTAGTTGTTGCTCAATTGTCACCCAAGGAGCTTTTTAACGCCCCCCACAAAATGTGTCTCCCGTAGGGTTGGTTTCTTTTTTTTTTTTAAAGAAATAGCAGGATGCGGTGCTTTTATTCCTGACACAGCCACAGACAAACAGGCGAACAAAGGCCAGGAAAGTTAAAAAAAAAAAAAAGGTTGTTGCAGGAGGCTCAAATGTGTTAATACAGGGCGCACAAGAGCGTTCATTTTTCCTCATCATTTTTGATTCCGTCTTGGTGCCGCCTCGCTTGGTTTATAATGAGGATGCAGACACTGAACTGGCTTTATTAATTGTCTTTGAGTGTCACACGTTAATGGAGATATGTGTGCTAAATTGTGTAACAACACATGTATAGACGACTTGATCTGAAGAATTTTGTCCTTTTTTCGATTAGAAAACTTCAAAAGTGGATTACTTGGGCGTGGGGGCAACAATGGGCAGCAGCAGCTTGAATCGTTCTGTTTACAGCTGCATTAATGTTGACCTTTGGGCTGTGAATGACTCGGTACGCTCCCGGTACGCTCCGTGAGTGGACAATACTGACTTGCTCTGGCAAGCATGTTTCTGATAAACCGCTGATCCCCCAAAGGCTCAGCTTCATTTGCATGACAGTGATGCCACAGCGCATCTGTGAGGGTCAGACTGGAGTGAAACCCATTTAAAATTCCTGTTTCTCGACCACGTAATCTGAGAAAGGCTGATCACAACTACTGATAAATACCAATAAATGAGTATTACCTATTGCTGTTCTTGTTGATCGGGGGATAAAGAGCACAGCTCTGCTTCTGTCCAATTCTACATTATCTTTTCAGCCGTCTCTGCAGTGATTTTCACCAATTCTTCCCTTGATTTTGTTGTTAAATAGAGCACTTTTCCCCTTTAAATCGCTGCTGAGGCTTTTGAGCTGAGCCCAGCGATGTGCCTCCCGAGGCTCAAAGGTGTTGATGGAGCAAAAAACAGTATTTTTATGTTTTGTTGTTGCAGATGTTCATCTTTCACTCTTTTCCCCCGATCTTAACAAGCCTGCAGGTAATTTGCTGGCGTTTAGGTGTGAAAACCATTGTGAAACAGCACATATGCACCTGCTGGGACAGTCTGCACTCTGCACGTCATACCACCAAAGAGGAGGATCAGGGCTCAGTCGGACTGGGTAACACCCATAAAGAGCAGGGGGCCTTTATGCTTTCTCTTGATCCCCCTCCTTCTCCCCTCCCCCTGCCATGACAGCATGATTAACCATCAGTGGCACAATAGGAGGGCACATGTCCCCGTAGCATGACCGACTCCCTCCAACCTGTACATCCTAATAAGGATTAGGCAAGAAGTTAACAATGAATGAGGAAGTCCTTCAGGAGCTGCTAATTCTATTCTGCTCTGTGTCACTTTTCATTCTCACCATTCACAGCTCGGTCATTGAGTATAAGCTATAATCCTCTTACATATCAAAGGTGGACAAATCATATTAATTTAGACATTGCTTCCCCAGGACCAAGGGCACGTTGCTTGTTCTCAGCAGAGAGCCGCGACCTCACCATCTGCTCTACGTTCTGTCCAGCCTGCGTTTAAATCTTTTTAAATGACTTCGGAGGCCCATTTGAAGCAAACATTTTGCATTAATGTCTATCAAATGTCTATTTTAAGGCAAACCTCCTCCATATATAAGTATTTTACTGTATTTTTCTTGTTGGCCGACCCCAAGTCCCAATATGCAGAACGTACCTGTTAGTGGAAAGCTTAAAGCTTTTCAGCGTCCGAGACCTGAAGCAGACGTCAGAGTTACTAAGTTAAATCACATAAACTCATCTTCAAGCACAAAAAAATAGCTATAATTAATATTCTGTTCATGCCACAAATGCTTTATATGTGCTTTCATTGCATCTGTTTCAAACACAAGTAGCAAGTTTGCACCCCTACAAAAGCTGGATGGGGTCCATATAGGCAGGCTGTCTGATTGCTTTATGTTGTGTTATGTCCTGGCAGAGGATTCTTTTTTTACCAAGTCAAACTAGCAAAAGTGCTGTCAAAACATTTGGAGAAGACATCAGAGCCAAGGCAACTCACTGTTGCTCATTAGACTGCACACAAAACGCACAGACGACATCATCATTAGCTCATCAGTGAAAACAGTAAAAATCCAAATTTGATTTATTTAAAGATTTTCTTTTGATCACATATCCGGGGTGCCTGTAGCTAAGGGGACAACTGACACCTGCAGATGAATGTCAGTTCTATTTGTCGTGCTGTAACTCTTCTCTCGTGTCATAACTGCTCACGTGTGCAACCACGGAGCTCATTTCCATCTGAATTCTATCATATGTCTGCTGCCCTCTCAGACAGGTGGATTCACTCTGACATGAATTAGCCCCAGACTGACTGATAGCTCTTCAGCCCTGGGACTCACGGGGCCCCATTCACACCAGTGTCCTCCTGCTCTCCTACCCAACCTCCACCTTTGTCACTCACCTGCCTGAGAACCCGCATTTCCTCTTTCTCTCGGCAACAGGTACTTGGGAGGATCAGTATCCTCCGTATTTGGTTCAGCTGGAGAAACGGCGCTGTTAACAATGTTAGCAATGAATAAATGAGGTGCACTTAATATTGTGGTTGTAGAAAAATGGACTTTTCAGCTGCCTGCAGGCCCTACATGAGTCACATCATCCCGACCCAAGAAAATGTTGAAATTTTCAAAGCAATGTGAGTGATTTACATGAAGAATAATACAACATTAAAGGTAATCCCTTAGAAGCTTTTGTTCATGTGATATGAGACCCCGGAGGATCATACCATGCCAATCACGGATTATGCTGAGGTTCAAAAGAAAAGAAATTGAATGATGGGTGGCAACGTTTTTGGGTGCAGACGTGGTGCCGTGTGTAAAATCGCAGGTGGTACAACAGCAGATGCAGCAGCAACATAATCCTCTAACTGAGAGAGAGAGATTTTCAAGGGATTAAGAAACATTAAAATGGAACTCACAGATCAGTCAAACTCTTCAAATGTTAAATAGTTTTCACATTTTAGTAGCTGATAAATGTATATTAGAAATTCTCTGGCCCAACAGTGAAGTGACGGTGCACGTTTTCATTTCAATGATTAACTTCCAGATGATTTTTATCGCACGTTCTTGATATCCTAACACCGGGAAAAGCCGCAGAGATGTTTTTGAGAGCTCCATAGTGCTCCGATTCTGTGGCACAGAGGATAAATGAAATCAATACCCTACACAACAGTGAGGATGCAACACAAACACATCAACCAAAGGCCATCTCTGTGACCCTGACATGGCCATATTCTGGTATTGTCTCCTCATCTCTGTTGAGAGGATGAGACCGAGGCAATTGATTGTGTCCCCTCAAACTGGAGATAGCAATTGATTTTCCTCTGTTGGGGGAAAAAAAGAGGAGAAAAATTGGGTGCTGCTATAAATAGTGACTGGTAGTAGTCAGCATGAAGACTGGAAAGATTCTGATATTCTCCCTAATATGTATTTCTCTCTAGTTTCTCCTCTGGGTCCTGAGGACCCTGCCTAGTGCCAGGCAGGTCCAGAGGGCCAGGCCCAGTGGCTCTCTCCAGAGAGATGAATCAGAAGGACCTGTTTGCAGGTCTTGTGATGTCATCTGGGGTCAGATGTGAAGAATCAGCAAGTCTCGCTCCTTTTTCTTGTCTTTCTTGCTTTTAATTCTCACTCGGCTCTCACGGGAGGTGGGAGGTTGCAGCCGGTCGATGGCTTGAAAATAGCTTTATTGACACGACAAATTAAATCTTATGCATTGAAGAGACCGTTTGGACAGTAAGTTGGCAGTGAAACAGTGTGATAGTAACTACTCCTCTACAGCATAAAGCTTGCAATGATCGTTTTTGAGAAGACATTTGTATTATTCTACTGCTAATGGTCACAACTGCATTTGGGCTGCCCCGACTGCCCCTTTAATCACCGTTATCTCAACAGCAACTATCAAAAACACCACGTTGCATGGCTTCAAATACAGATGCCTGTTTTAAAGTGTAAAAGTGCTCATGACATTTCTCTCTTTAAATCTTTTCACTTATTTCAGTTTTTAAAATGCTGGACTCGCCATCTGCCATCCTCTTTAAGTGTGTTGTGTTGAGTGTGATGCTGAGGCGACACTGCGGGACATCTGATTAAAGAGCAGCCAGGACGCCGGAGTGAAGTGTTTTGTTATGGACATATATCTTAGTCAAGAGGTATGGAGCACTGAGCTCGGAGGGCACTCGATGCTGTGATCTTCTCCACCATGAGCACTTTTGTCCGCACGCTTCTGCTCTTGTGCCTTTTTTTTTATCCAACTCCTTTTATCCAACTGTTCTTATTACTTTATATGTGATGTACAACAACACTGTTTAATCATTTGAAAAGGTTAGTTTAAAATCATGTTAACTAAAATCACTACTTTGGGGTTTTTTTTAAAAAAAAGAAAGGCCCATTTTGGCCGTACTGCTGTGTGTAAAGCCTTAGGGCAGGCTGGAAGAAAACAGATTAGCACATTAGCACTGAGCAATGAGGAAGCTTCCAGCTCTGCCTCAGGGCCTGCTGTCATTTAACACCACTGCTGATCAACTGACATCAGAAAGTAATTATCCGGCGCTTTTGCGGAAATAAAAAAGACTCGGATATCAGACTCTCCAGTCTCCTTTCATGCATATTAAATTTTGAGACTCCTCAGAGGTCTGGTATTTTTGGGGCAATGAAAAGCTCCATGGGCATCAACCATTTTACCTACTTGATATTCTTTTTCGGCTCTGCCTTTCACTTGTTTTGTGCACTTAATTTTACACTGCTGTCTTCATTGTCTAATTCCAGGGTTCTGTTGTCACGGGCACAAATAACTCCTCACAAGAACACCTCCATAACCTTTTCCTCCGCTCTCGCTCTCTCTGGGGATATTGACCCTGCCAGTTCTGTTCGGCTTGGCTGCACTCTGTGGAGATTCTGAGAATGTCAGAGGAAATATATGGTCCTTGTCTGGAACCCAGGTGTGCTGAAGCAAAGTGTTAAATTTGGTCATTACTCTTGTAATAGTGCTTTTATGTTTCATTCACAAGGGTCATGTGTGCCACGTCCACAGCGAAGCATTTCTTGTGGACAGAGATGTAGTTATTGGTTGTCAAGACGATCACGTTGAAACATCTTCCTGTGGCAGCAAAGAGCGTCGGATGCCAGGCGAGGAAAGTTGGGAGAGTGAAAACATGTCTAAAATAGAAATGAAAAAAAAATCTGAGTGTGTAGAAAAGATGTGTCAAATCTTGAGGACAGATTATCAGCGCATGAATTGGACATGTGCTCATTGGGGCACTTGCTTGCATGCAGAAGCATCGGTGCTGCGTGTGATGGTTTGTTGGTGAGGGCCTGGGCAGGGCCAGGGGGAGGAGATGGCCATACTAACGGTTTTTTGATGTAGATTAATGGCTTACAGATGGCTCACTCAATATATTCAAATGAGACATAAAAACAGGGGAGTGGTTGTCGTTACTGGGATGGGTCCAGTTGTCATCATGTACGAATGCATTTTCAGAACTCATTGGACTTCATGTGAAAAGCATCTGAAGCCCAAACGGTTCTATTTAGAACATGTCTGACACTGTGAAGATTAAATTTAGTAGATTATGTCTCATTTGCAGCTCAGACTTCTCTTGTTTCTGCAGTAATAACAGCAATTTCACTTAAACTTTCTTACTGTGTGCATGACACAGTCAGAAAAAGAATTCAAATGCAGTGTTGTTGCCAAAAAGTGATGAATCTTTGGGCCAAAAGGCAAATATCTGTGTTTTCTATACACATAAAGGAAACTACTGCTCTAAACTGCACTGGAGGCTGAGTCTAAAAAGCTCTTTACTTGGATGCCCCTCCTTTTTCAGAGTGAGTTTCCCAGCAGTAAATAAATAAAAGATAACAGTGGTATTAATGATTATTAAGCTGTTTGTTTGTGTCTCCTATAAAAACATAAAGAGGCAAAATAAACACTGAAGCTTATTTGTGCTGTAATGAGGTATTTTGCATTGACAGCTGCGCTGCAAAAGATCAATACAAAAACCTGAACGTCCAAATGGATGTAAAACCATCAAATAACAAAGGCTAATGCTGGGATATCCACCAGTGAAGAAAGCCTCTGGTGGTATTACAACTCTCTAAGATCCAGCAGTCGGGATAGTTTATGTCTGAAGAGATAATCCTCTTCATTCTGCCATCGCAGTCTGCAGACAATATCCTGAAGGTAAGAGCTGCCAAGAATTTCCCTGCTATCATGTTGGACCAATATAAATTGTATTTACCCACGTTTCACCTTTAACACTTGGATGGAAAGGAAGTCCAAATGCGATTATGCACATGAAGAATTAATCCGGCGATGAGCACGAGGTAATGTATGGTAATTATCCAACAGGATATTCTTACGGAGCGATTAGCATATCTGGGAGGCCAGACAGCGATGGGAGGGCAGTCTGAGCGGAAGGAAGGGACAGAGACGCTGATAAGGAGCCCGGTTTATTGGTTTGTGTCTGTTTTGTTATGTTTGCTTGAAAATGTCTGGCTACAGGCATGTAGGCTGTCTCTCGCTGTCTTTTCTGTCTTGCACGCACTCTCACCATCTCCGAGCAAAATAGGAGCCCCGTTGGGAAGATGGAGAGCGAAAACTGGGGAGGGGAAACAGTGGATTTCAGGAGTGTGCACTTGGAAAGAGGCACCTTTGCTCGTATGCAATGATCCATGAAACAGTTTTATATCAAATAAACAAATAGGTGTGTTCAGAGCAAATTTGTGATTTTGCCTTTGCTCATTCATTCAATGACTTGTATTCAAATTATTGAAGTTCACACAGAAAACATGCAGATGCAACAATAATTGCAGAGGATTAAAGATTAATTAGTATAGGAAAGACACCCTGTTGATTATGTTTACACGTAAAGCCAAACGGAGAATTAAAGCCTGAACAACCGATGGATAAATAATTGAATAAAGCTTAAATGAGTTGTCACATGACAGTAAAGCTTTGAGAGGGCAGGAGGAGTTATGAGCCACCATTAATGGGAGCATTTTTCCAAAATAAAATCCCTCGTGTTTCAATTGTGTTTCAATTGTTTATTCAACTCTAAACTCTGGATAAAAACCAGCCCCATTAGCACCAAAGTAGCTTCAGGTTTAGGAGTTACAGTCTGGAACAACACTGATCGACGCCATACGAGCAGATCAGCACACCTTTGTCTGTTGCTTGCATCCACCGCTGATGACTCTTCCACACAAAATTATTTGAAGTGAAGATTTTGTTAACAGCAGCGTAAAGCCAGGTGATTTACTGGGCAATTAGCAACAATTCTGTCAACAAAACCACATGTTTGGCTGCAATTAGCACCTACCGCTTACATGTTTGCTTCTTCTTCTTCTTCTTTTTATTATTATTATTAAATGACACTTTCATCTGATATTTTGTTTTCTGATTTTCCTTCTGGCTGCCCTCGCAGCCCAACATGACCACCATCCACTGTATCAATTCTAGGTTTGGCATTCAGGTGTAATCAGCCATGTAGGACACCAGCTTGCCAAGAAGCACTGGCCCTTTGTGAGACCCCCATCTGTTTAGTGCATTGGGACAAACCCAGTCCCAGAGAGCTGCTGGAATGAAAGGATGAGTACAAGAAGGCTCAGCTGAAAAGACAAGGGTGGGCGGCAGCGTCAGGACACAGTCTGTCTGCAGCACTCCTGCAGACCACTTTCATTCTAATGCGGTGCGTATGACTCCCCTGCTTGCATACAACTCAGAGATCAGAGACTGACAGATGCGCTGGGGTAAGCGTAAAGGCTGGGATGTCTGACATTTGGACGCATCCGTGTTTTCACACACACATTGTGTCCGTCCCTCTTATTAAGCAGCATATTTTGTCTTTGATATTTGGAGGTTTCGCTGCCGTTGGTAGCGTCTTTGCAGATGTGCCTCCTAAAGCACGGAGCACCTCAGACAGCAGATTTCCCAATCTTTGCCCATCAAACTTCGGTGGTTGGGATGAGTGGGAGGAGGTGATGAGCTGCTACGGGCCGCTCACACCGGTCCAGCAGGAGCTGTGACCATGGTGCAGTGCGGAGCATTATAGCAGACGCCTTGGAGGCGATGATGACGTCAAAAGATGACCAACTCGTGATTTTCTGTCACCATAAAACATTTATGTTAGATACAGTTGCAGATGATCAGAACATGGGATTACGTCAAGCTTTTCTTCCCTCCACATTTGAGATCATGTCATAATTCTATTAACATGGGCAGCAACAGCATCGGTGCAGCAGCCTTTATCATACTCTGCATTTTAAATGTTGAGCAAAGTGCTTGAGGAAACTTTAAAAATAGGATCTCAAGTGGACGAGCAAAGAAAAAAGTTATCTTAATCAAAGATGGAAACAAAACCAATGAAACGAAAGGCCACTTTTATAACCATTTCCTTTAGAATGAGGCGAGACAGCTGACCGGCTTGTGAGAGACTGGGCATGTGTTGCGTGGAAGAGGGCCCTTCTCCTCTGAACCATATGCCCCTCAAGACCCCCCCCCCCCCCCCTCCCCCCACTCCAATTCCCCCAACCGCACACTCGAGCACACTCGTCCTTTCTGTCAACGCAGCCGGCGTTCCCTCCACCCCACCCTTCGCAGCCCTGCCCACCACCACGTCTCCCCTCACAAACACCCCAGATAACTGACACCAGCTGCGTGGGTGAACACAATGCGGGGCCGGGGCCGCTCAGCTGGCCTCACTCCCCACTTGACACCGGCTTGACCTCTGGCATGTGACTCATCCTCCCCGAAAGCCGCTCTCCCCTCCACACCGATGCAGCCTGTCTCTATCTCCTCTCCACACGTGCATGGCTCCAGGGCACGGCACACGCCCAGCGGCGACGACATCGTCGAGTCGCTTAGGTCAATTCAATTCAAATTGAGGATAAATGATTTCTAAATCATGTGCAGATAAGGAGGTGGCGCGCTGAAGGGAGGGGACGCTGCTGCGGCTGCTGAATTCTGCAGAAGCTTTTTTTTGCTCCTCGTGTCTCAGTGGAGCGTCTTTGTCAATATTTGCTTGCCGGCGTCCATCTACTGATTTACAGTCTTCTCCTGGTGCACAGATCCATACTCAGCCTCTATTCACACACTCCCATATGTGCACAAGCCGCACAGCAGCGTATCCGGCATGAGCGATAGTGAAAAGGCTGGGAACAGCCCCCCACACCACCCCAAGGGACCGATGACACCAAAGAAGTCAAAGCTGAATCTGTGACAGAACTGAGGAGGAACGTGTGTGTGTGTGTGTGTGCCTGTGTGTGCGCGTGTGCTTTACAACTTTACAAAATAGCCTTTTAATTTGCTGTGCAGTCTGGGGCATCTGAATCGTGGAAGCATCAATCACCATCATCACAGGGGCTGCGGGCTCCCCGGTCCCTCGGGTCCTTTCACTGACGGCACCCTCGGGCAGATCACGCTCTGTCCCCCCTCCAATGGGTAAGTTTCCTACCTTCTGCACCGTGCCTGCTGCCCCCATCCTATTGCCCCTATTGCTCATCCTCACACTGTGGAAAACAACTCCAGCACTTGACCCTCTTCACTTATAAAAATGTCCATTGTTTATTAAAAAAAAATGTTTTCACATAAATTAAATGGTTTTAAATGGCCTCCCTTGATTGGGTGGGTGGGGGGAGGGGGGATTTCTAGGTTATTTGACACATTCACACTTAGACAAAGGAGTTTTCCACGAACCTAGTCTAGACCTGTCTGTTTTCCAGCCTATCCGAGGGCAGATAGGCTGTGTGTGATGCTAGCGAGGATGCTAGCGAGGATGCTGCTTCCTGCTTCGTGGTCACTTGTTTCCTGTGCTAACATCCTTAGGATCTCAAACTTAATCAAACAAATCTATATAAATGGATATTTTTTATGCTTTAAGTTCTGTTGTATAGCTGTATAGATGCTTTGCTTGAATTCATGGCTGTTTTTGAAAATGTCAATGCATTTATTTGCTGTAATAGATCACAGCTCAAATGGAGAGGTCATAAACAGAATAACAACAGAAAGATTTTCTTCACTTTGTCAGAGTGAGCTGTCTGAACTGTTGTCCGGGCGGTTCTTTGTTCTTTCCTAATCACGATATCCCCTCATCAATGAGACTGATCAATGGCCGTTGGTTTTTACCTGATTAGATGAAGGTCACGGTTTGGGACTCAAGCTGGTGTTGATGTATTTGCTAGTTCATGCTGGGGTATTTCCCTCCTCTCTTTAACTTTCCCATTCTAACACTCCCCAATTAGCTATAATTGACTTTAATTAGCATCCGGTAATTAATTTTGTTTTCTACAAATTATTTGTCTGAATGGTCCCAGCGGGTGTCCTGTTCATCTTGTTAGGGCTAATTAGCTGCAATTAACACACATTAATGACGTGCCTTTATTATTATTATTTTTATTATTGTTATTATTGTACCCAAACAAACACCGCTCCCGCTGCCAGATTCCGCCGTGGCGGAGAGACCTCTTGTGTGCTGCAGTGCTACAGAGGGGCAGCTCACTGGGAGACTCACTTCTAATCAACACCTCTAATGAAGAAATACAAACCAAGGCGGAGACACTTATGCACACAACTCACACCGCAGGTACCTGTTCCCCCCTGGTCTTTCCACCGTGGTCGTTCATTTAGCTTAATGAGGTCACGTTTAAACTCTATAAAATTACTTGCTTAATATAGCATAGAATATCAACCCTCCTCCAGTGTTTATGAGATCTACTCCCTGGTCATGCAGCACATGACATTTATGCCATTTTAGACTTTTTACTGTAGATAAATGTCATAGAATTTTGCGATAACTAATAGAAGCGTCTACAGTGGCACAAAGGGTGGAAGTTCCCTGACATTCTTCCATATCTGTGCAATAGAATTGTTGCCCTAAACCTCTCCTGTTACTGTGGATGTACAGTAAGTTGACACTAGCTGGCATTAGGGTGCAACTTGGGTGGTCCACTTGGGTTTGGACTCAAGGAGTGCCATTAGAGGGGCACTGACTGATGAGAAGCACCACATCTGAATCATTATTTCACACAAGAGGAAGGAATGTACAATCTCTCACATCATGCTACAAATTAATGGCAGTTTCTTATGGTGCAAAAGCCCCAGCAGGCCTCATCTACATTAGATGTCATTCAGTTTAATCTTTTTGTTCTTATTTTACCGTACACCACCTGCACACATGACAAAAATTTAGATATTACACCCACAACCCCCTACACACGATCGCAGTGGGTGTTGGTGATGATTTGCACTTGCATTTGGAGCTGTCACTTATGTCCAGGGCAAGACCTAACGGGCACTCTCCATCTGAACACATCTGTTGCGCATGGTTCAGAACTGCGTGGTCATGTGTGGGTTTGTTAAAGTCTGGCGCGTCCAAAGGTTAAAAAAAACAACAACCTTTGACTGGAAATTTTTTTTTAAAAGTTCCTTTTCCAGCAATCTACTCCAACTGACGTTAATGAAGACTGGGGAAAATAAATTCATATACATGATATCAGAAAACATTTCATATTTAAAATGAAAGGAAGCGCGGTTAAAAGTCCCCATCCGTCTTTCGTGATTTGGCACTTTTTAATGAATTGGTGACTCCAGGTCCGGTTTTAATCCCCCCATATTTCCGCCTTTATTGCGCCAACTACCACCGGAATATGCATTTTTCGTTTAAGTGCACATGTGAAAAAGCTTTAAATGGCCCTGCTCGGTAGTTTAAATATCAGGATCTGCCAGACAGGGAGTCAGTATGGAGAGCTGCGCTATCTCCTCTCCCAGCGCGCCAACGCGTCGCGATAAGATCGGAAAAAAGACAGCCAATCGCCACAGATTAGAACCATTAGTGAGCCTTGTCCTTTCAAACCAAATGAGGAATAATGCCGCTGCACAGCATTAATCCGTGAGAAAAGCTTGTGTTCGGCATCTGTCCTCTCTCCGTATTGCCGGGATAAGTCTGTTGATAATTTGTCATCTGCCACTGATGCGCGCTGATTTTCTTTCCCCCAAAGCTTTTCCAAAGGGAATAATTTATTCACGTGATATCATCATCGAACCAGACCCTATATTCTTGAGAATGCTGGCTGCGAAGAAAAGATAGAAAGTTAAATGATTCGTCTTAAACAAAGGGTGGAGAAACTGCGGATTTCTTATTTCGTCTTTTATTTTCTAAAAGAAATAAAATGAGTGGAGCTCAGCTGCTCTTCAGGTGGCAACCTCTTTTAAAAAAAAACTAAATTGTGTTTTTCATGGTAACATAAAGTATATATTCAACTTAATAACACATAATGTGTTATAAAACAATTCTCATCTGAAAATATTCTTATTTTCCACTGGATTCTTATTTTTGTAGCTTTTTTATTTTTTAATAATCCCCAGTTGTATTTTGCTATTTTCTTTTTTCTTTTGTACTAACTCTTCTCTTCATACTAATGAACAGTACTGCCTATAGGTTTTCCTGGCCCTGACGTCACGGCTTTCTTAATATGCAATAGGCTGAACGTCAGGAGGTGCGCTCATTACACGCTTTCTCTCAATCCCGAGAGCTCGTAACAGGAAAATTGGATACAAATGAAAAGATCGAAGGCGTTGGGAGCGCGTCTTTCCTTTATTTGTCTTTACCTCTGGCGCCTGTCTGGACCCGTCACACCGTCTGAAAACGCGGCTTTTCCCTTTAAATTGTGCGCCCACTTCGGATCGTCTCAGGCCGAGCCGTGATCTACATATAAGGCTGTTTCAGAGATGCTGTTTCGTCTGTCGTTTGGAGCCGTCGGTCATGTGTGGATTGTTGACCTGCGTGGAACAAAAGAGCAGCGCTTTACCTCAAGGATGGTGATGTAATTGTTCTGATCGCTCTGGACGCGTTGGATTGCTTGGATCATCAGCAGCCAGGTGACCGGGACGCCGGAGGAACAAATATTTCTGAGAAAAAGAAAAGTGTATCTGAGCCAGCGACGGGTTTGGGAGTATCTCCTGGCAGCATGCTCCAGTGCGCCAGCTGCGAGAAGCCCATTCTTGATAGGTTTCTGCTCAAAGTTTTGGACAGGCCGTGGCACGTCAAGTGCGTCCAGTGCTGTGATTGCAAATGTACTTTGTCAGAAAAGTGTTTTTCACGAGAAGGGAAGTTGTACTGTAAGAATGACTTCTTCAGGTAAGCAAGGGGTTGTTTATTACTTGTTGATATATAAATCTATCGTCGTCTTCTTTTTTTTCTATTTACATTTACACTTTCATTTTACCCAAATCACATCACAGGCAATGTCGGTGTAATTTACATTTACATTAGTGAATAATTAGTATTAACTTTAGCACAATTGCTTGAATTATTTGTGTGTAATCGCGCCCGTGTGCTTGTCTTTCTTGAACAGGAGATTTGGCACCAAGTGTGACGGTTGCGCGCAAGGCATTTTACCAAGTGACCTGGTGCGCAGGGCCAAGAGCAAAGTGTTTCACCTGAACTGTTTCACCTGCATGATGTGCAACAAACAGCTGTCCACCGGAGAGGAGCTGTACGTCCTGGACGAATTCAAGTTTGTCTGCAAAGAGGACTATCACAACTCTAGTGGCAAAGACACAATCCTTCTTTCAGGTGAATTATTATTATTATTATTGTTGTTATTATCATCATCGTCGTCATTATTAATATTGTTATTATTATTATTATTATATTATTATTATTATTATAGCACAGAAATATTTTAGATGCAATTATAAATTGATTTTAAATTCTGCTGATCTACCATGAAGGCTCGAATGATTTGAAAGGTCCAACATCCATCTTTTCCCTCCTGACAGTCACCTCCTGCAGCGACCCGAGCATGTCTCCAGATTCCCAGGACCCGCAGGACGACGGGAAAGACTCGGAAACGGGACATTTGTCCGACAAAGACGCGTGCGGCAACGAAAACGACGAGCAAGGCGCCGTCGGAAAGCGACGCGGGCCCCGGACAACCATCAAGGCCAAGCAGCTGGAAACGCTGAAAGCGGCGTTCGCGGCCACTCCGAAACCCACCAGACACATCCGGGAGCAGCTGTCGCAGGAGACCGGCCTGAACATGAGAGTGATCCAGGTAAATAAATAGATTTGAAAAAGAATAATAAAGCGCAAATGCACTGTGGCTCGTTGACTTCCAACCCGCTGAAACTAACCAAAGCGTGGAGAAGATCAGCATTGACGTCTGTGTCTGGTTCATTATTTTCAATTCCAAACGACCTACAAAAAAATCAAAATAAAATAATATTTGAAATGTCGAACAATAAACTACTGAAATATAGAAAGTGCAAAACAAACCAAAACAAATATCCATGCGTTTTGGAAGAAAAGGGCCAATTTGTGTTTACGTTGGATACATTTATATCCTCACTAGTTTTAGAAGCTTTGTTGATTTTTATTTTGTGTTTTTTATTGTCTCTTTTAGTTGTTGGAGTATTCGGTAAATTTACAAATTAACCGTGAAAACGCTGCTTTTTAAATTATTTACCTTGTTTGTAATTTAGTTTTGAGTTAATATTTCGGTGTGGCGAGAATTAAATGAAAGTCTTCAACCAAACAAGCGCATCTTCGCGGAGCGTTTGCATGTTTCACTCTTCTAAACTGTTGAAATGATGAGTTTAATCCTGCCGGTTCTGACGCCTGATCTTTCTTTTTTTTAAAAAAAACAAAACATTGTCCTTCCTCTCCTTCCTGTTGTAAAGGTCTGGTTCCAGAACCGGAGGTCCAAAGAGAGGCGCATGAAGCAGCTGAGCACCCTGGGCTCCCGCAGACATGTGTTCTTCCGCGGCCAGAGGAGGATGAGAGCGCTGGGAGAGCGACTGGAACCAGACGAACTGGCACATTTCTCCTATTATGGCGGTGTGTAAACATTTGAACACTGTCTTGATTTTTCCTTTCTTTGCTTGTGATAAATGGACTCACTGGAAAGTCAATTAAAGAGATTCTCCAGGCTGAAGTTTAATTAGTTCAGTTTATCTTGTTTTGAGCCTTTTTTCATGGTCTGGTGATTTGATTAGATCCAGAACAAATAAATCAATACCCTCCTATAGTTCTGGTGTGTATTTTAAACCACATGAACTAACCCCGGTAATATTTTTCTCAATTTAATGCAGATTATCCTGGTGACTACTATGGTCCAGGAGGGAATTACGAGTACTTCCAAGGACCGCCATCATCCCAGGCCCAGACGCCAGCAGACTTGGGCTACATGCCCACCTCCATCCCTGCTGGTACCCCTTTAGGAGTCCTGGACCACCACCATCAGGGACATCACCACGCTGGAGAGCTGCAGTGTTTCCCTGACACCCGTCACCCTGCAGACTCCCCCAGCCCGGAGCCCCACGCACCAGGCTCGGGTCGAAGCATCTCTGGAGAGATGTGCGGCCCTGGGACGCCCTACACTAACGTGTCCCTCAGTGACAACGGCTACACCAACCAGCTGTCGCAGCCCTCCTCAGAAATGAGCGAAGGCACGGTCTGGTAATATTTGTTTATTCATCTATTTATTTATTTGTCAATTTATTTATTTATTTATTGGTCTGAAGTGTTAGAAATCTGGTAATATTGTTTATTGACTGTGGATTTTACTCACTCACCCATTTTTACGATGCCTCATTGATCAAGCAATAAACCAACAAACACAGAAAGTGCTTTAGTTATTTATCCCCAACCCTTTTGTTTCCTTTACAAATGTTTTTCCGTTGCACATTTCAAGCAAATTTAGCCTAAAGGAGTCGATGCAGTGATGTTAACGGCTCTTTTCCTCTTACAAGAGTTCATTGTTTTATAGATTCTGAACACATTGACCAAAAACGTCTCTCAGGATGGTGCCAACACTTTATCTGATACATTTGTCAGCTGTTCCATTTGCTGTCTGGCTTTCTCGCTAACATGTCTGCCTTTAGAAGGATATCTTTAGTCATATTTATATGTAAACTGGTTCATCCCGCCACCAGACTACTGAACTGGGCAGCGAAGTCGTGCGTTAACCTGAAGCTCCAGCGGGTCGGAGTTTGACCCACAGCAATGTACGGGATCGAGGCATTTTAAAGCATAGCAACCAAACTTTTGTAGCTCCCCATGCGCTCGCATGTCACGAACAATGATGAAACTGTTGCCAAACGACGCAGAGGGACTCTGCAGCTTTTGCTGAGGTGGCACTTTTAAAATTCTCACTCTGAGGATGTTTGGAAATGCCCACAGAGCAGTCAGCAGAACAGCCAAGACTCCAACCTTCCATTTCTTCTAAAGCAAAATGTCAAGTTGTTCACCCTCACGTGCTGCCGGCAGTGGCACAAAGAGGGTTGGTTTTTTTCACAACACACTTAACTGTTACATTTGTGGCACTGATGTTTACGACCATTCACTGTAAAATAAAGCGCATATTGATTGTTGGTATTTGTTATTCACTTGGGGGGGGGGGGGGGGGGGGTAGAGCTCTGTAGCTCTAGAGCAAACAGTGTCATGATATCAGGTGGATTCCATTCACACATGCTTTAACATTTTCAGTTATTTACAACCTTGTTTATTAGCATTGTTTACCTCTCAGGATATTTTCCTAGCATGTAATGGAGAGACTTTAGCTAATGTCTGTCCTCTTTCAGCACGGTGGACACAACATCTCGGTCATGTTGCTACTGACAACGTTGATCCTCTCAAACACACCTCAGCGACGATCAATAAACTTTCAAATCCAGCAGCGAGTGATCGGCATTCCTTTTCAATAGCTCATGTGAACATTAGAGAGCTGCAGGTTTATTAAGGGGATGATGTCAGCTCAGTGAGGTCAGAGCGAAACAATTCAGATTACATCACCCCTCCATTAAGATAAATATGCGACAGCAGTAGTAGTTTATGAAGGTGAGGCTAATTTCAACCATTAATAGGCAGCCTGGTGTCTTGAGCTGGATTAATATGTCGTAATCTCTATCAACTAGTTCCTTTGTGGATGAGGCTGAATGTTTAAAAGTGCCCACCAACTGTGTGTGAAAAGAAAAACTGTGAAAATGCTTAAACGTAATTCCAGTCTGACACGACAGAGAAACAAAATAATGTGTGACTCAGGTGGACGACTGTTTTTTCCAGTCAGTCATTGTCAGTCAGTCACACACACACACAGACACACACAGACACACACACACACACACACACAACACACACACACACACACACACACACACACACACACACGCCTAATTGGTAATTATTTACTAATAATTTTAGTATCAACCTATAATAATACCAACAGCGTAGGGAGCACAGTTATAGCATAGCTGTAAAATAAACTTCACTGTTTACATAAATGTGAATTCTCTTGAATCTGTGCTCTGGTTTTGAGGGGCATTTGTGCAGTGATCCAGGTTCAGATCTCTACAAAGTACAATTATTGTCATCTTTTACTAAGAGGATCCCTTCAGCGGTACAGGAAACGTGCCCTTGACACTGCTTTTTTATTTTATTTATGACTTAGAAGATCGAAGCAGATGACATGTTCCTGTCAGGATAAAGTTTAAGGTCATTTTTGATTTTTCTTCGGTTTATCATTAATAAATTTAATGCTAAACCTAAGTAGAGCAGAACACGTGTGATCGATGTTGTGAAGAATTGTTGGGATTCTGAACACTGATACAAATATCACATCTTTTAAACGGCGTCATATTCTGTTGTTCAAAGTTAATCTTTAAGCTTAGATTTTTTTTAAATATTTGGACACAATGGTAAGCTGATGCCCAAACGAATGCCCGCTTGTCTGATTAAAAGAGAGATTTACAAGTCAAACACGAGCATAAATGAATGAGTTTAAAGCTGGTGGTGCCTGGACTGCTGCTCCTCCTCTGAGGACTAAAAATATATAGTTTTAATGTGGTTGTGCTGAAAATCTGTTTGTTTCCAAAATACCTGCATGGCTTTTCTATTTTACATTTTATAAAGTGAGGGCTGAGTTTATTTAGAGTTCATTTTGCCATTAATATTCATTGGTCTACAAAAACACACAGTTTTATATAAACTTCTTTTATGACCTTTTTCACGAGTCCTTCCCCCTCTTACAATAAAGATTTGCTAACAGCCTTTAAGAATGGAGAAAGGTTGTTAAATAAAGCAGAACACACACAACCTCAGGCAAAATCTGAAACCCAATAGAATAAAAACACTGGCTACTACTAAAGTGATGTAAGTTTCAATAAAAAAAAACCTTTTTGTTGTATTAGAATCTGATTTGAAGATGGATCTTGTCACTTTGTTGCTGTTGTTTTCTTTTGGACGCCTGCACATCATGGCCCAATTTGATTCTATATAGTATATATATAGTTTTTTATTTTTATTTTTGCTAAAGGCTACTGCATGAAAATCATTCACACATACAGTTTTATAATCAATGCCCACAGTAATAGGATTCCTCTGGCCATGGGCAATTAATACACACCCCCCACCCCCCCTTCCCACCCCGCACTGATCTCAAAGCTGTGAGACATTGGCTGCTCCTCATTTACATATTTATTGCATTGGACTCAAATCTGGCGAGTGATTGATGTGGAGCCTGCCTCCTGAATTTTTAGCGTTCCATTATTATGAAAGGGCGGGAGTGGGGGTGGGGGGGTGGGTGCACGTCAGTGTACTCTTGATTAAAGTTGAAGAGGACAGAATTGTGAGTGTTCCCCACCCACTTTCTTTCTCGTGCGCTGTTTAATCAGCGAGGCCAAGTGCTGAGGAGATTTCAGCGCATTATTGATACAGACAAGTCATTCACTCGCAAAAGCCGAAGCTCCCGGATAGGAGGCAAGATTTGTATCAGCCTCTTTCAGTGACTACATTTTTTTTTTTTTTTAGACATTTAGTGTGGAGACAATGAAATGAGCTTACAGTTCTAAAATACCCTCCCTGCATGCGGCACTACATGAAAAGGTCTTCGGGCCCTCGCTGCATGAAAACACTCTTCCGAGCTGAGCTGTGCTCTGTAATCATAAAATGGAGACAAAGACAAAGGAAGAGCTCCTGGAAAGCCTCCGCTTTGCAAAATCCGTGTGCATGTGTGTGTAATGGAGTGAGGAAGTGGGGCGAAGGCAAAGGTGGAGGTGGCTCATCAGCTGTGGTGAGTCTGCTGAGTGCACAAATCTTTTTGATTCAGTGTTTGATCAAGGGGGGCCAAAGCCGCCTTCAACGTTTTATTCAAGCCATCAGCGGCAACCCCTGTAATCCTGAAGGAAATATAGGAATGCTAAGTCAATGCGCTTGTATATTCTTAAGAAATGTTGGGCTTCATCTTGGTATGATGTGGGGGTGACGTAGGCAAGAACATTCTGGGGAAAGTCAGCGGAACGCCTCGGTAAGAAGCGGTTGACGAAAAGATGAATGAAGACAAGTTCAGGCGTATTTAAAAGGATGAAACTCTGCACCCACATCAAGCGGCTGCACCGATTACACCTCCTTCACCAGCCTTCAGCCCAACACTGAGATGGAAATGCTAATTCATTCCTCACATTTGATGGTGTCTTCTCATCACATCTCTGGCAGACTTTTCAGCAAGAACAGCCACACTGGCTCCTCCTGGCCTCCAGACTCTAGTTTGGAATCTTGAATATTGCATCGGTGTATGTGTAATGTGGCAGATTTACTACATTTCTACTTCCCTGCAGACCCGCTCGGGTCAAACAACCTCAAAATACTGTAAGATACGATGGTAGATGGACGACAGGGAAACCTTTGACCTGACTTGTCTTCCCTTGATGGTTGGGGGGGTCCTCATAGTGGGAACGATGCTGGGACAATGGTGTTAAATAGAGAGGCGCAGTAGCAGATGATGGATGGATCTTCTAGTTCTTCACTAAGAATAATTGTACTAGTGTTGGTGTTAAGATACCTCTTCTCCATCAATGATGCTTTCTAAAATGAAAAAAGAGATACAGTAAAAGTGTAGGTGCCTCTCTTAAGATGCACTTAATAATTAAGTGCAGTAGTTTCATGTGCTTCCCATCTCGCGTCCCTCTTCTCATCTTGGGAACTCATCAACGTCTTCATCAGTATGATTTAAATGTGTCAATGGTGTCACTTGACACTGATGTGCACGGTGTTGTCAAGCCAGTGATTTCCCTGGTCGGGTGCTTTTGTCCTTCAGATCCAGAGGACAACGGTCACAAATAAGCCCATCCAGGGGCCCTATGAGAGGCTGTAAACCAACATTTCCACGGGGACTTGCTGCTCCACGCTCCACTGGTATGCCTATAATGTATGCATTTTAATGTGGCACACATCTAAAATGCTGCTGGACTGATGTTTGCATTCAGCTGGGGTCGTCCCCTTGGCAAACCCTGCAGACTATAACTCAGTCTTAGTGCTGCGGTGGCTGAACGGTCTTAAACGCTGACGAAAAGACACAAGCGAACAAGAAGGTTTAATCCTGACATGTTACCCTACACAGTCTCTAAGCAATCGTTGATAAAAAAAAAAAGAAACTTGTCAAATCTCCTAAAATGAGAATAAAGGGACGAAGGAGTCAGAACCTGAAGTCTTCCTCACCCTCGATCCATGTTACTCTTAAAATATCTTTACTTTATGGCCTAAAAAAGTAATTGTGAAGTCTGATTGCTGACCTTTCCTTTAGCACAATGCTGGGCAACCTTCACTTCCATCGCCACTCACCCACCCACCCACTCCACTTTCTTCCACCAGCCCTTATCAGCACCCTCTCTACCCCTCCTGCATCTCCTCTCTGGCTCGATGTACTCGGCTCGCCACGGTCCAGCGGCTCCATGAATGTTAATGTTGGGATGTGGATGACAGAGGAAAGGGTGGGGGTGGAAGGGGCTGCGGGAAAGAGCCTCACCTGGTTTGTAATGCATAGCCGTGGGGAGCATTTGGTAGTGTTCACGCGTTCCCCATCAGGATCAACTGATATCAGCGAATTGACCGCTGGATGCAATGTTTATTCCAGGAGATGACACGTCCAATATTTTATCAGCTTTGCAATTTTTATCTGTAATAACAAGTTTAGATCTTGAAGGCAGGTCGGGAAGCATGTTTGTGCATTAGCCCTCTCTTCTGACATCCCACCATTCAGCGCCCACCCCATCTTTAAAGGCTCTGGCAGATTGATAATGTGCCCATAATATGGCGATGATCACAGAGCGTTGTAATCTTTGACCCTTGTGGCACCTTTCAAATGCAGATTGGAGATTAAGGCTCCTGCAGCTGGCTGACAGGCTGTCTTCCCTCTGCTGCCCCTGGAGAGATTCACTGCCTGAACATAGCTCTGCAGGTTGGCTCCCTGCATTAAATATACAATAGATCATTTATTACAGTCTGATCTATGGGTGGGGAATCCTTCGCAGGAACTGGCTTCATTAAATCACTCTATCAAACTTATGCATCTGGAAAGCTTAGAAATTCACAGACGAATCTCATTCTGGAAAAAAATGTGGTTGAAATTGTCGCAAGTGTTTTTATCGGGAGGTCCAGCGCCACTGAGTGCAGTCATTTATTTACTCGATTACTGAATGCAAATAGGAGTGTAAAAGACTTCAAAAAGTATATTTAGAGCATTTTTCAAGTTTTTCTTTCATCTTACACTGCTGGCTTTGCTCTACTTCAGCCTAATGACTTGACCTGCGTCTCAATACAACTAACAACAAAGTATTTCCCCACTATACGTCTTTTTAGCCCCTCTGTCTCTCTAATTAGCACATTTATCCTCTCTCCGCCCAGTAATGGTGCATTTAGCCTCTCTGTCTGACTACATTCAGTCCATTTGTCCTCTCTGTCCCACTATAACCAGCCCATTTTACCTATGTGCCCAACCATAACTATTCCATTTTGTCTCCTATTTCACTATAATTAATTTAAATGTTAAAACATATAAATTCTCTCATACAGGCATAAAACTTTCTCCTATGTATGAAAACAGAATTTCTATGTTTGAGACAAGCGGAGGTCACCTCATGAACCCATCAAATTTATGGTAAAACACTCGGGAAGTGTGACGGTGTGCAGAAGGGCCCGGTGTACACTTTCCAATATAATTGAAACGTAAAAAGGAAAGAAAAAAAATGCAGTGAGGCTGGCAAAGATGAGATGAGCTCTTCAGGGTGGAGAGAGAGAACAGCTGGGGCCTGGCGCTCCCTGTGTGTGCGCTCCAGTCTTTGTCACGGGCAAAGCCTCTTGTTTTCAGGCAGTAATCAGACAGCCCTGGGGCTCTGTAAAGACACTGTTCCCCTTTTCATCTCAACTGTTGCACACACCCAGCTAATTGGAATCTTGCAACTGGGTCACTGGCATTGTCCCTCAAGTGCTGTCAAGTTACTGAGATGCGTGAATGTGGAATTATGGCAGCCTCAGACACGAGTCCTCCCTTTCTGCTATTTTAGCTTTAAATCTGACAACAACTTTCTCTCAATTTCTATTCTTACTATCATGTCAATAAAAGCTCAGCTTGCTTAAAGACTTTGCTACATTTAAATTGTACTTCGATATTGCCTCAAAATGCAAAGGATTGTCATAAACCTCACCGCTCCGCCTCCTCCAGCTCAGCTAGGGGGAAAGAGAACCCGATTCTGCAGTTTGTGAGCGATTATAGGAATTAGTCCAACATGCCATCACAATGCGCAACACTCCCGAGTCCAGAGAGACCAAGGAATGGCACTTTTCCAATTAGGCCACTAAATGTCTCATTTTCTTATTGGACCTCCTGTAATTGTGATGGGTATTGGGTGCATGCAGCTCAATTTGTCGAACATATTTGTTGGTGGGATGTTGGATGAGTCAAGGGGATGATATGAAAGGCACCCAAATAAAATAAAATAATAAAAAAAAGATTAGATAGATCCCTCAGTATTTGTTTGATCTGCCTCATCCGGTTTAATACTGTTGAAGTTTAACAGCCAGGAAGAAAATGCCCCTAATCGTCTGCGGTTTGGGGAATGGGGAGACTATCATTTTCGAGTAATCAGAAAACGTCTCTCCAGAGTAATAGACTTTGTTCTGACTGCAGAGCTTAATGAGGCTTCAAGTGATGTTATAATCTGTTCCAAGGATCATCAATATATACGAAGAATAACAAATTAAATTACTGAAAAATTCTTGCAAGCTTTGGAAAAAAATAAGAAAAGATTAAGAAGTTTTTGAACAAAAAAAAACACACTTTCAACCAAGTTTTGAGCTTTATTCAATTTTCAGATGCAAATTATTCTCTATTCTTGCCATGGGAAACAACCAGTTACTTATAAAGCAACGGGACGACATGCACAGATGAAGGCACAGTATGCAGCATGAAGTCATCTAATGTAGTCAACATTGCATTTTCTGCACAGCATCAAGTCTGATACAAGACCTGTGAAACGGAAACTAACATCACATTGCTGCTTTTACCCCCCCCACCCCCTTGACATTTAGCACAATTAGTCAGTTTATTGTAACAAAGATAAAACATTATGTGGACCTCATCGGAAAAAAAAGAGCGACATCTAGGACCGCTTCACATCAGGTAGAGTGCAGTTAAAATTACAAATGTAGGTTTAGTTAACATCTGGCTCTGTTCACAAACATTTAACCAATCAGCCACTCAAATGTAACAACAGCAATATTTTGAAGTTAAAAAGCAAAATTTAGGTGCAAACAGTTGCCACAGTCGTTCATATATCCATCATCTCTGTGGGTGCACTGCATCAGACTTGTTTGTATGGATCCTCTACAACTGTGTTTCTGATTCTGCGTGCAGCAAGCGGTAAAGTGCGCGTGTCCTGTGTGAATGAGAACAGAAGGAACAGCTGTGGTTTTGTTGGGAAATGAGCCGCCCATTGCTCACTGCAGGGTAACTGTGAAGCAGCCGGGGTCTAAATTGGACCCTGTCCCCGCTCCCTGCCGGGCTAGTGTTCCTGTGTTTTGTTCAGTAACTAAGTGCCCCCTATTAGGGAGCTGAAACCCACCTTTTCTTGCTGATGCCCCAAACAATGTGAGGCAGTTTAACAAAATAAATCGGTTACACACCTCCAGTTCAAGCAGAGACTGCTGATTATGACTGAGACGTTAGCAACCACTTTGACCGACTGTGTAAACTCCAACCATATATTAATCACTATCTATAATTTTTTTTTTTTTATTGGAAGTTGAATGTAATATGTTTTTTAAAACAAGGATATGTTCTAAAACAATTTACATGGGAACTGATGAATCATAGCCAACGGTTCATTAGTAGCCTGGCGGTCACCAGGAGATCCTCATGTTGGCTCCTCCAGCCTCAGTTTCAGGCCTGGGTCTCAGCCAGGCTTCCCTGGCCCTGGTTGTGGCCTGTGCTCCAGCCACCCAGACAGGCCAAGGGCGGGTAGAAGAGAGAGACCAGACTCCCGATTAGGAGGATGCTGACGTCTCCATAGTGGACAGGATACGCACCACCTCCGTTCTCTGTGTAGGTGAGATGTGCTGGGTCATGTGCACTATGGAATCCATGGCCACTTCTGGATTTGCTTGAACAAGGCTGGAATTTCATAAGCAGAATGAAAAATAAAAACTCATCAGGAGCTGGAAGGTTTTGTGAAGAACAATTGGTTTCGGAGTACACGTGTTGGGACAAGTCACCTGCGTATCTGCTTGAGGATGTGATCTCGGCGGATGTATTTGATGTTCTCGTCGATAACGGATCGCGCGCCCTCTTCTTCAGCGAGCTGCTTCTCCAGCCACGCCACCACCTCCTCGTTGTTGTTCTCCCACAGATAGGCCTAAATAAAGAGAGGGAAGCATGAGAGAAGAGTCCCTGTCATCCACAGGACTTCACAGATGTTTCTGTGATTTAAAAAAAATAAAAATAAAGTAAGAAAGTAGTAACATAAGTAACAATTTTTTTTAAGCTGCAATAATGACTACACCGAATTCAAGTTAAGGCTTTGCATCAATTCCTTGTGATGCTTCTAAGCATTTAGGGATGAACAAAACCTTGATTTTGTAATTTTCATTCAAATAAGCACGATAAGCAGATAGTCCATAAAATATGTGACGATTGTGTGACGACAAAAGAGACAGAAAGACACAAAATGGAGTTTAACGTGTTGATGAATGGACCTGAAAGGAAAATTAGTATTCATGAGTGCTGGCATCTTTGATCCCAAACAAAGCCACACTGGAGGGCTTAGCAAAGATTTTTGGGGGGGTGATGGGTTTAATAGGCTCAAGCCCTTTTTTATGAACTGTCCTGCTTGTGGTCCACAAGAACATTTAATGCCCTTATTAATCATTTTTAATCTGTTTGCTTTTAATTAAGAAACAGCGTGTTTCTCTCCTATCTGCACGTGCCAGGGCTGTGATTAATGGTGGCTTAAGACAGCCGATCATGATTTGGATGTTACATTAGCTAACAAGAAGGCCACTTTGTGGGAGATCGCCAATGCCGGCCGGCTCATGTCACCCCTGCTGCTGGTCCCAGGAGCCTGAGACTCAGCCTGAAGAAGCAGCATTTATGCACTTGTCAGGGATGTTGTCATGTCATTTTCTTTTTGAGGATTTGTAAATCTCCTGTAGTCAAAGTGCAGAGACACCATTTATGGTGAAAAGGCCAGAAGCCAAATTTCAGACAGTTGAATACTGGTGATAGTTTAACACATGAGGTACTATCAATTTGGCCCAATATAGATTTAATCAAAGGTTTTCAATTATTCAATCCTCTGGCCCCTTTTATTAAACATTTCCAATAGTTTCCACCCAGCCTATAAGCCGCAGTATATTATACCTTAACTGCTCCTTCAGCCTCCACAAACCAGCGGCGCAGCATTGCCTGGACCTGACCGTCCGTCAGCTCGCTGTTAGCCTCCTGGATCTTCCTCTTCACCGTCTCCTCTAACAGCAGTCGCCTCAGACGCCAGTAGAAGAACTGACGAGATGTTGGCCATTCAAGGATATCCTGAAAAAAATAAAAGAGCTGATAAACCTATGTAGGACTTTCTTAGAAATATGCTTAAATATGATGTTCTAATGCAGAGTTTAATACATTTAGCTGCAATAGTATAGAGGAAGCTTTACCTTTGCCGTGCTTGTGCACTTAACTTAAAGGTGCGGAAGAGTACAGTGATACAGGCTGTATAAATACCCTACCATCCATCTGAAAAGACCCCTCTGGTCATGTTAACAAAGGGAGTGCGTGTATGCCTGTGTGTGAAGGATGGAAGTGTGAGGGTACAGGAGGCTGCCTGGGGCCGCTCTGCACTTTCTAAGGTGATTGACCAGGGTCATCACAAGATAATTATGAGGACGACTCTCTCAGGCTGTAGAGACCAAACATTATTCACATAGCGGGTGCGCACCGTTTCTCCCCTCTGGCCTTTTTAAGTTCTACACACACACACAGACACAGTCACACAGACACACAGTCACACAGACACACACACACACACACAGCCTCGGTGCACGATGCACAAGATAATGTTTAACAAGCTCACCGTAATGACGCCCTTCTCTTGCATGCGACCCGGTGTGTCGTGGAGGTCTGCAAACTGCACAGCGACCTGGTGGTAGATGGGCAGGAGAAACTCTTCACGCTCCTTCAGCTTGGTTTCCAACTCTTTGCGGTCTGGTGGACTCAGCTCCGGGGTCCCTGTGCATGTTCAAATAAATATCTTTATAGTGGTAATATCTAATGATTTATATATAATGACCTATAAAATTGTTTCTCACATGTTCATGGAAATACGTTTTTGAAACAATATCTCATTTATCATCAGTGAAAAACATTAGTCAGCAGTAGTATTGTAGCATTATACAGAGTATTGATACCGAGAAAAGTTGACATAGACATTTTTACAGCGCACGGCAGCCCTGTAGTTATCGTTCGTTTACAACCTCATTACAGTTACATCGGGTTTTGCATGAACACGCAACAGTGCATTAACTCTGCCTAAATGCATTTTGCTTCAAAGAGCCCCCAAGACCCCTAGTTGAAGTCACAAAAGACTGATTTCTGTCAATTCCAATCTGTAAACTCTCAAACCGGCCCCTCATCTTCAGCTTCCATTCCAGCAGATCGCCTTAAGAAAAGAGCAGGCACTGCACTGGGCCAGAGTTGCTATGAGCTTAGAGGAAAATCAATAAGCTGCACAGGGGAGACAGGACAGCCTTTGATTGATTTACCCTCTTGTGATTGACACATCTCCCGAGGGAGAGCGGTGAAGATGATACGATCAAAACAGAGCGAAGAACAAAACCAGCACACGTGAGTAGATGATTTTGTCCAAAAATAAATGGGGATGAACGAGATTGAAATCAAGGTAAAATTTACCCAGTCTTTCGGCCAAACTCGTGTAGATTGGATCTACTCTTCTCATAGTCTTCACCAGATCTTTGCGCCTAAACTTGATCTCAACCGTCCCCTCAGGCTCCAGCACTCCACCTCTGCAGACAGGAATGGTCGAAGTCACCAACACCAGGAGATAAAGATGATACTATAATCTGCTCTCAATCCAACTTACCTGCTGTCCTTGTCGGCGTACATCTCCATGTGACGGGGGTTGATGGTGGGATCAATGACCACCCAAGAGCCTCCTCTCAACTCTGCCTGTGGAGGGATATAAACCAGCACCGGCTGCTTGTACTCCCTCAGTCCATCCACAATGTAGGCTCCAAACTTCAACACCTGGTCGTACATATCTGTAGAGAAGGGTTTCATTTCAGACAGCGCATGGGCTCAAATCCACACTAGCCGAAGGCCACGGAGGCAGGCGTACCTTTCATTCCTCCAGAAAAGCCTCTCCAGTTGGCGAACACGATGAGAGGCAAGCCCTCTCTGTTCAGATCCTTAATGGCCTGGGCTGTTTTAAATGCAGAATCTGGGAACCACACCTGTCCTGCTTGCTGGATGATCTGCAGATTGTAATCAGCATCAGATCTTTGGTGACTCCAAATACATACAGTAGATACATCTAATGTATGTATGGAGCTATGTCTTACCTTAGCCTCTGAGTCCAAGTTGGCTGGGTCTGCTGGGATTGACAGTTCCACTGACCTGGTTTCCACAGCAACTACCCCTGTGGGTATGCCTCCTAGTCTGTGGAGAGAGAGCTCATTTGGTATCGAATACTACAAAACAGCTGTGCGTCTTTCCCTGATATCCCTAACACTGCCAGTGTAACAGGACAGTTATTTCACCTGTTAAAACAACATATCTTAAATTATACATATATATATTTATATGTGCAATAAGAATTACCTGGCTCTGCCCACTACCACACTCTGAGCCCAAGGTTGCATGATCTCCATGAAGGAGCCATAGTCGAAGAAACCACTTTGCCAGGAACCTTTTGGAGCTGTTTAGACAAGAGGGTAGAAAATATAGACATATTTAACATTTTCTATTTATAAAAAAGATAAAATAAAAAATCCAAACCAACAAAAATAGCCCTCCTAAAATGATTGCTTCAAGTTCATCCTTTTAACAAACACTCTTCACTTCCAGTGCAATCACTGGGGTGAATTTCTGGCTCCGAATCTGTACTCTTTGTAGCGACCATGACGGATAGCCTTATAAGGAAGCTTACTCGGCTCTTTTGCTGTCTTGCACACTCTGACAAACATGCCCATTCTGTGAGGTTACCCATTCAATTACACTTTGCCACTCATCACTACCACCTACGCTGACTGGCTTTCAACATGGTCCTGCATTATCAGAGAGAATGCAGCTGTAATGACACAGGAGTGGAGACAGCCAAGTGCTGACCCACAGTTCAAGACACACTGCATCAGGTTTACTTCCATCTTGCTTTTGGCAACACGGAGGTCACAGACTCTCTCATAAGTTATTCTGTGCTTCAAGCCTCATTTTTGTCACACAAATTGCAAGTGTGGATTATTACAATTTGTGTGTAAATCATCGACTGCACACAGATTTTTGATTCTGTCCATGTGAGCCTTATTTCGACACAGCACAAATTGTTCATATTATCCAATTTGAACACTTACTCTGATTTGGGCGCCCTGCTAGCATCCAGCGAGGGTCATAGGGAGCCTTTGTGGGTACAAACTCCACCAGTCGATCGATGGGATCTTTGCCATCAAGGATGGGCACTGGGCTGTTTTTAGACTGAAGAAAAACTGCATTTATTTTACATTGACCAAACACAAACTGCTCCAAATATAAGGTTATGGATTTTATATAACACATCCTGACCTTGGGCATGTAAGATAGCCACTCCAGAAGATTGAAGACTCCTTCAAAGTCATCACACACTGTGTTATGGGTCACACCATTGTTGTACATGATCTGGATTCCGCCAAGTTGGTTGTTTGATGTGTACACTTCTCTTCCCAGCACCTGCAGAGGGCAAAAAACCCCAAAAATGTGGACTTTAAAAGTAAAGTGATTGATCTCTGATTGTGTTTTGGGGGTGTGGCATTCCCACTGCATGAACAGCAAAAACCCACCGACATGTTGCCAGTTTTGCTTGACACTAGGAGCAGCAGGATTCCGCTCCCTCATAAATATACCCTAAACCCTTCTCTGTGGCCTCTAGTAAGTGCAGCAGAACTAATCCACCGATCAGTGCATGCAACCCTGGTGAACAAAAGCAGGTTACATCACCATTTTTCAGGTCTGGAGAGCTGTGGATCAATGAGATAACAGAGAGAGAGACTTGCCAGATAATTGCAGCTGTGTATGTCCCTTCAATATTGACCTGCAGCCAAAAGCATTGTGACCACCACAGTCATAGCTGGGTGGGAGAACCTGCCACTCATCCTGACAATGTTATTCTTTCTCTTTCAAAACACTTATTTTTGCCGTTATTTTGTCAAATGTGTTATTAAAGAATTGGTTTTACCTGCAGAAATTGTTCCTGTGTCAAACTGAAGCTATAAAATCCTGCACCCAACCCCACCTTATTTTCATAAGCAGCCCAGAACAGGTGGCAGGGCTTCCATAAAACCAGAGGAGCTCAGTCCTTCCCCTCAGTGCTCACCTTTTCAGCCATCATTTACTTTCTTTATTACCGTTAATGGTTATGTATCTGGCTACAAATCTAGGGCGCTCTCCTAAAGCTGTCAGGAAAGCCTGTGGCCCCAAGAAACATTGCAGTCACCTTGACATACACAAAACCCCCATGCCTCTGGCCATCAGGTGGCCATCATTAAGATTCTACAGCAGAGAACAGACAAGTGGATATTGGGTGAGGAAGAGAGGGACCAAGCAGGGAAGAAGAAAATGAGAGACCAACAGGAGGCAACAGCTCACAGGGGTATTAAAGAAAGTAGTTACTATTCAGTCCCCATGAAAACCTGAACGCTTCACAGCAGCTAATGTAATGGTGATCTCTGGGTGGTAGACCCATGCATTACATTATGTTCAGATTAATAAGCAGAAAAATATGCGATGCCTTAAAAGGAAACAATAAGTGGCCCATTTTTTGTGTTGATTCTGCTGCTACAAATTGAATTATTAAAAATCAAGATTAATTGCAAACAAAAGGATTGCAGCATAAAATACACTGCAATGCATCATCTGCACCCAGCCAACACATGTCAGCAAACATCATTATAGAGCAGATAGAGCTAAACAGCAGGGTCATCGAAAAACAATCGAGCTTCCAGCAAATAGCTACACCATCATTGCACCATTTGCATGATTTGCCGTGTTGCGATCTGTCATCCAATTTGAAATGGAGTCATCTTAATGCACTGACAAGGACAGCGAATAGAAAACAAGAAGAGTCAGTGAAGCATGTATATGCATGCACACACACACGCACACACATGCAAACACACACCAATCAAATGTATAGAGGAAACAATCTGCCTCAGCAAAACTCTTCATTTAGATTAAAAACAAATGATATGAGTGTCCTGCACTGCAGCCTCCGGCATGTCGCCCCATTTCTATGCAAATACAACTTCACGGTTCACTTTCAATTATTTCACAATGAGTGGCAGGCGGGCCTCTGGCTGGGATTGAAAAGGGAATCCTAGTAGAACCGAACAATAAAGAAGGCGGTGTGATCGTTGAGTTGGAACAGTTCCAAAAATTTAGAACACTTTTCTAATTTCCTTTCTTTTCTCAATAAATACACAAATGATTCCCTGTCATAAAAAATATCACCGTTGTTGAATTTATCAGCAACACATACACAGAATTTGCTCTATTTCAGTACAAATTATTGATTATTTTCTGGAATTTTAAGATGCATATCCGTCACTTCAATGACAGAGATTTTGCCATTCAATGCTGTTGGATGAGTACAAGGTACACAATCACAGAACACCGTTGTGTTATTACCTTGTTGAGAGCTCCAGCACCAGTGAGGATAATGTGAGAATTGTCCACTTGAATAGTTCTCTGTCCCAGCCTCACCAGATAGGCCCCAATCCCTATGGCTCTGCAAGTGACCTATAAGACCAGACAACCTTGAGTAAATCAACTCTTTGCCTTTTTTTTTTAGCTAGCACTTGTGCAACCACTTCAGTCTTACCAAGTTCATGGTGATAATCTCCTCATAAGCCAAAGATGACTCTCCAGCAATCATTCCAGACCCTTTCAGATTTTCCACCCCCAGCCCTTCATCCTTTCCAATGATGTCAGTGATCTTGTACCTGCATTACAACACACATATACTCACTCAAAGCCAGATGTGGCCCACAAATAACCCCATTCTGCCAGCCTGTTGTCATCTCTCAGAATAGCAAAATGACACTACGGTGCCAGACAGATGCATTTCCTCAAGCCACTCATATTGGATAAGGACAAATACCTGGATTCACCCTCGTCCTCCACATGCTCGCAATGCACAGAGTTCAGAGCAGAGACTTTCTTGTAATCTTGAGGTGTGAGGTAGAGATATTTAAAACCCTGCCAGAGGAGATTGCCATGACAGCGGAGTTAGAAAATGCACAAGAAAACAAACCACGGGAGTGCCAGAAATTGCAGTCAATTTATACAAAAGATATGCTGCACTATACAGAATGTCATAATAAAAGAGTCATCTAAACACTACAAGCAACAAATGTGAATGAAACCATTTCTAAAGAAAATGTAGTTCACTATATCAAAAATGAAATTAGGATTGTTGTGAAAACCACATAAATACAAATGCGAGACAGGATTTGATAGCTGACCTTATAGGGGTCAGCTGGGTCTTGCCATGCCACGTGGAACATGTGTCGGATCTCTTCGGCCAGTCCGATACGGGCACCGCTGTTGGCCGCAATGTAGATTCGAGGGATGCCACTGTCACGTGCCATCTCTGAGGCTCGTAGGAACAGTATGTCCTCCTGCGGGCCAAAGGATCCTATCTTGTGTGTGATGTCGTTACTAATGACAATGATCTCACGTCCCGCTGGATATTCTGGTGTGCGCAGAGTCATTCGCCATGCGACCATTCCAATCTGAAAAAAGAATTAAAGACAACCATTTTAAGACATCCTGGAAATCTGCAGATAATATTTCAATATGCTACAATCAAAAGGTCCTGAAATTAATACAAATTGTAAGAGGCACTGTAAATGTTTTATTCTAGCACTAAATAGCATTATGTTGCATTTGAGCTATTCCTCTATGTGATTAAATGATATCTTCAGGGGTACCATTAAAAAACGAGCATTCCTATATTTCATGAAATCAAAAGCCATTTAAAGACAACAGAGACACCTATTGCCTGAAAGGGAAAACTGCACAATTTGCAAGAGGTAAAGACAAATGCTGACTTGTATTTTTTTATGTCTGGCTTAATACATCAACCCTTCAGAACACACTCAGGATGTCTGACCTCATTGCCCCCTGGCAGTCGGTTCATCTGCACCAGTTGACCCTGAGCATCGAGAACCAGCTCTGTGAAGGTGAGCAGCTCAGAGGGGGCAGGACATTTTGGCAAGTTGGCATAAGTCTGGGTGGAATGCCACAGTTTTTTGAGAGCCTAGGAAAAGAAGTTGAAAGAAAAAAATAGTAAGATTTAAGCTAATCAACACCCCTTAGCCAAGGGCGTTAACTATTTGTTGCCATACCTGTCTGAACATTTCTGGAAAGTCGTAGACATAAGTGGTGCCCAGGGACTGCGCCTGGAAACGCTTCGACTGCAGCAAATCCTTGGTAACATACGGCGTGTTGATGAGCATGCCGTGCAATGGGCCTTGCTTGTCTCCGTATGCTTGGAACATGATCTGGAAACAAAGGACAGAGTCACTTTATAGGTTTACTGACCTCTTTACCCACCCCAGGTGTGTTGAGATCTGATGAGGATACAGATGATAAAAGTAACAAAACTGAAGGCAAGTCACTTTTCAATAAAACACATTCCCACTCATGCATGCCAAAACTCCCCACACTACTTTAAAAGGCAAACAATGAAAGGGATAAAGACGGCTCACCTGATCAGCTACAAGGGATAGTAAGAAAAAAAGGCGGGTCCACCAGACTAAAGGCAAAACACCATACTGGAGCTCTGCATCAAAACAATTCTTACAGTACGCTAGTAAATTGCATCCTGGGTGCTGGGTGTCTCCAGTATGAAGCTGATGCCTGTTGCCAAAGTGGACCTCAAAATGATGAAATGGAAGATGTTTAAGTGCCCCACCTGTTGATCTTTGGGCCCCACCTGTCCCGTTCGGGAATCAGTGACCTCCTTGTACAAGCTGATGTCCAGGTAGTAGCCTGATTCATTGGTCAGAAAGAGGCGGATGGGGATTTGCTTGCCAGTTGGAGTCAAGCGGATGTTGATTTTCAGCTCAGCCTGCAGCACCCGCAGCTTCCACAGACGGCTGCCATAACGCATCACCATAGAACGCACAGATTCCTCAATCTGAAGTGCATTAAAACAGTCGCAAAGTTAACAAAACAAGATGTAACCTGTCGGAGTGCAAGTGATCCAAATGCCGGCAGCTTCACAAACCTTTGATGGGTCCATGATGACTGTGGGAACAAAATTGAGGAAGATATGGTTGCAATCTGTCCGTACAGATGTGTTGTTGAAGGCCACTTCCAGTTCATCCATGGCTTCCAACAGCAGACGCTCTGCTTCATTGTGAAGATATTCAAACGATGCCTCCTTTTAAATGGAGAAAATAGAATTACCGGTTAAGTCCCACGGCTATGGAAATAGTGGGCAGATGAGAAAAAGGTCCAAAACCTACAACGCATCACTGAAAGGGAGGGTTGATGTCCCTGAGTGAACTAATGTCTCACCTTTGTAACCAGATCTGAATGGCGGATGATGGCTCGCACGAAGAAACGGTAGTCCGTAACCTCCGTGCCCACTTCCACGCGTGCTGCACCCAAGTACAGGTGCATCTTGTGGTTGGCACATGGGATGGCAGTCAGGGCAAAATTACGCATGCGGTTGAGCTCTAACTGGAAAGCTAGTGCTGGTTCCAAATGACGGTAGATCCTGTCTTCCTCAAACTGTTGATAAGGACGCAGAGCACAGTCAACCACATCGCAATGCAAAGTCTTAATTGGACTTTGAGGAACCCTTTTCTTTACAAGTTGGGCTTTCATTAGCTCCTCCATCAAGAAAAATAGAATTTTGAGGAGCACCAAACTAATTTAAGAGTACAATGATGCCTGTAAGCCACACAGCATCGAAATCAATGACGGCTTAGCTAATCTCTTAGAAAGCTACTAATGAAGATCATTTCTCTTAAACAGGAGACATTATAATTAAAGAGTTCATTAATTTAATGACTTTTGGTGATGCTTTGAAACCTGAAAGAGTCATCAGTGATTGTTTGTGTTAAAAAACTCTTTTTTTCGATTAAAAACATTTCACACAACAGTTTGTTTCCCCCCAAAGGACAGAGTAATGATGCGATTCTGAAGTTATTTCCTGTTTGGAATTTTGGGGAATTGCATGTACGGTATTCCACGAGGTATGCGATAAATCCCTTTACAGCAATATGTGGAACAGAAAACATGTAAAGATTTGTCCATAATAATTTAATATGTATGTTTGAATGAGGACACCAACCTTATCTCTGGCACGGAATGTGAAGAATTTGGGGAATTCCCTCTGTAAATTAGTAAAGATAAATATGATAATATCAGCAATGTATTCAAACAATAAAGAAGGCATGTTTGCACAAAACAACAGACAGAACTAATAATGAACTCAATTACAGTACATAACAGTGAATTATGTACTATATGTAATTAAAAGCTGCAATTTGTGTTAAAGATTCCTGAGGATTCATGCAAGACTAAAATTGCAAATGGAATAAGGGTAACAGTTTGGAAATCACCAGGACCTCTAGGCTGAATAAAATACCAGCCAGTCTGTAGGAATGAGAAATCAAGAAAGTCTTTTGGATGTGCAAACAAAAGGTATATGAAGTATTACAAACTTTTCTGTTGTCGGACTTTCCAAGACTGACAGTTCTTTAAAACGTTCACTACACACACAGATTCATTATACATTCAGGGACAAATCATTGCCTACGCTCTAAGGGACAGCAGAGAAAGGACTTTATGCATTTCTGGTCTGAGGGCTGGTAGATTTCTTGTAAATAAATCTAAATGCTATAGCTGAACAGATGCCTTAAATGACTAAACCTGTCCTAAAATTGGTCTTCCTCTACTTACATGAAACCTTTGGTCCACCTCACAGTTGATTTGCTTCCTGAAATCCTTTCATCATAAATGCAGCAAAAACAAGGCATGCAGAAAGAGATAGACAGGATAAGCTCAATTTCAAATGCAAATTACTACAATCAAACAGCTTAACAGCATCATTCCATTTAAAAATGAAAGATATTAGTAAAAGATTTTCCATGGGATCGATATAGGATGTTTCATTTGATACATGCTTAAATAATGACATGCAGAGAAGCATAATAATAAAAGGGACCAGGTCCACTCTCCATCAGAACCCCTACCTTCTGAGCCACAAGGAACGTCAGCCTACGGATTCCATGTTCAAACAGCAGAGATTTCTGGACGGGAGAAAAGGAAAATGTTTGAGTGCCATTATCTTTATAGGTGACATCAAGCGTTAACTCAGGAGGAATACAACCTTAGACTGAGTGAATTCTCTGAAGCTGGCTGCAAGGCTGTCATCACCAATGTCACTGTCGGTCTTTATGGCTACGTTCAAGATATGGATGGGCTCATCCAGGATGCTCTGAAAGACAACACAGTTACACGTCAGAAATCAAGGTTGCACGGTCCTATAGGTTCATGGATCTTGTACTATAGGTTAATAGATCTGTTTCTCACCTTGTTGTCCTCTTCGCCATAAAGAACGGGATTTCCTCCTTCGGGGAAGGTGGGACTTGGTGGAGGAGAGTCAGTGAAGCAGCTCAACACATCTGTTATGTTCCTGAAAGAGAAGACAGAACCACAAATTCAATCAATCACCTGTTCCTCCTGAGGCATTTTTATCAAATATAAGGATTCTATAGAGGGACCCACCTGGTAAACTCCTGAAAGGAGCGGAAAGCAACCATGGCTCCCATACGCTGACAGGGCGGCGTGAACGATGTGTCGAGCAGGACGTCGCTGACGCTGGCTGCATGCACCATGCCGTAGTGGTTCAGGTTGGATGAGAATGACATCCTATTATATTGATATGAAAACACAATGAAATGTTAGGATAACATTTACTTCTGTATTTAATGTCAAAGGGTTTAAGGTAAGAACATACAGTGAAACAGGAACAGGAAAAACTTCTTCAGGCAGAAATTACAATGTTGTACCAATGAAATACCCACATCCACCATTAAGAACCTCAAAACAGTTTTTTGGTCTCGAGACTATGAACAACAATGCAGGTTTGTTATTATTGTGCGCTTTTGGACTCTTTATAAACTGCATGAGGTTCTAATCACAAAAAGAATTAATAAATCACATCGTGTGAAATGCAGAGAAAGCAAAAGGTAAAGAGAGACTATTTCAAAGGACCAATATAAAACCGAAACATAAATACATCTCCAACCCTTTATTGTCATATTGCTTAGTGTTAGTTCTTTGATTGAAAGTGTCCCAGGGATTAAACCACAAAAGAGCTTTTCTCTGTCAAACCTGTCCACTGACTCCAAATCTGAGGCCTTTTTCTTCTCAGGATTATCATCCTTAGATTTACTATGTGCATTACCATCCTGGGATTTTGTTTCCTGTAATTTAGTGTCCATGGCTTTTAGACTGTCCAGGATTGGGGCGGACATTCTCCTGGCAGGACAGTTACAGGATCCAGTTCAGCAGATTTACATTGACAGCACATTCGTCCAACATGTCATTTCTGGTCTTCACATCCTTTCTTACCCCAAAATATTGCAGCTCATACACCCAAGAGTTAGGAAAAACACTTTCACAGGACAAAGACATACACACAAACTCAACAGATGTTGCATCATGCTGATATCAGTAGCTAGAGGAAAGTTCACTTTAGGTAATTCCATAACACAAATCTACCTGTTGACCTGTAATAAGCATCATCAGAATTAAACTATTTGTTCTTTACACTGACCATGCAGCCTATTTTTCTATTATTCGCCAGTCACTCACTATAATAAATCTATGCAATAAAAAGAATGTTTACAATACCTGTTTAGAGTGGGGATGTTCCCTCTGCAATCAAATGACAATGATTACTAAGTGGTTAGTGGCAGGCATCAGGAAAGGAAGACAGTCAAGGTGAAGCAACATGAGTATGGGAAGGGCTGTTATGGAACAGCTCACCTAGCCATTATCTGCTGACCCTCGCCATGCTGATGCAACACAAACTGAACAGAACTTTATGCGGGCCCCAGTGTAATCCATCCTTTCTCCACCTGTGTCTGCTGTCTTTTCTGATATGTGTTACATTTATAAATTAAACCCTCTTCAGAAACGGTTTGAAAACCATTTTTGTTTTTGCTTGGAGAATTATCTCCCAACTTTGGGAAATGCCATTTCCCTTGAGAAGACAGAAAAAGACACTTATGTCAGCATGGGGGTGAGCAAACTATGCCATTTTAAAGGTGAACGCAGCTTAATGGATTATGTTTATTATGAGTGGATCAACATCTAAAACATGCAATAGCAGCAAAAATGGAAAAAGAAGTAAACGTCCGAAAGCTCTTTAACACTAAACACACATTTCAGTTACTGACTGATGCCTTCACAATGTGCATCATGAGATCCAAACTGTTCTTCTCCTGAGAAATACTCCCAACAAAGATTAACTGAAGGATCAATTGACACTTCTACATCCATTAACAACATGCAATAATTGAATTCTACACCTCACTGCTAAAACATGTAGCCAACAAAGCAAGACATATTAGAGAACACACAACAAAAGACAGATCCACTAAAAGACGCTCATTCACACAAACTTAACACAATCACACAGAAAGGATGCCGAATATGGACACACACTACACTACTGTCCTAAATTTGTCCAAAGCAAAATCTGCGTTTTTCTTTAGTACCTCTGTGAATCTTGAGATAATGCCCCTTTTTTCCATGGACAACAGTGATGGGCTAATATAATGGGACTTTTAAGGAGCTATGGAGCTAATGGCTCACACTTTAAAAAAAAGAAAAAAAGGTTTTTTCCGTCTAGACAAAAAAAAGCTTTGCACATGAAAAGCCGTTACATGGAGAGCATGGATGAACAATGGCAGAGCTGGATATGAACACAAGGAGCTGTGGCAGCATGGACAAAATAAAAATACAGTGAGTCAGTTAGCATTATATTACGAAATATGGTTCCCAAAGTCAGTGACGTCACACTTAAATTGTGACTGTCAAATCAGGAAACTGTTCAATTTTATCAAACATAAAGATATAATGTCAGTTTTTTTGGTAGCACATTTTCAGCAGGGCTAAAAAAATTAAGGAGTATGCTGGTGTAAAAAGAAAATAGAGATTAAAACTACAGATTCTTCAATTGATGATGATTCTGAAGGGAAAAATACTCTATATCTTGATTCTTGTCCATCGTGCCTTTGAAAATAGGGGGCGTCAGCAAGAACGATACAGACTGCAAAAGCATTGAGGGGTTTTTGAGCTGTAATACCTGTTGGGGTGGGATGTGGGCAGCATGAACTGGAACTCTACTATACATGTGTTGTCCTTCAGCTGACGATGCTGGACGCTGTTCAACTCATATGCGATGTAGGCTCTGCGAACGTACACCTACACAAATTGAAGATATTACCACAAAAATTACATCTGATGTATCGATCGTCTTCTCAAACTGGTGGCTCAGTGGTGGAGATCAGTATTCATCTCACCTCAAGCGCGGCCATCCTGACTACCTGATTACTGTGGTAGAAGAAGTTTGGGAGGACATCAAAGATGGATGTTTCTGATAGGATCAGTTTCTGAAAACAAAAATAATGGTCATCACTTTATTTTGAGCAGCAGCACATTGAACACATTTACTTCCTGTTTATTTACCTGCAGGTTCTCTATACAGAACTGGTGTCCATACATGTCAATAGCAGAGAGGAAGATGGATTCCACCTGGTTATGCCGTAGCTCATAGGAAGGGAGGTGGGACGCAATCAACACCTGTTATAAACATGATAAATGCATTCAGGGAGATCTGGCTTTAATGAGGCAGTGCAAATGAGGAGTTCAATAAATTTCAATTTCTTCTCAAGCAGTTTAGCTTTATGAATGAGGTTTTCAGCAATTTCTCCTCAGTGACTTAAGGTTTAAAGCATGTCTTGATCAGTTTATCTGTATCAGCAAATAAAGATCCGGATTCTTTTGCATCAGTGGAACAAAGCTCATAGAAAATATGGAATCAGAGGGATACCTGTCTGGCGCGCAGTGCCACCTTGGCATTGGTTGTTTTGCTCAGTTGGGTAAGTTCAGTCAAGATGGCCATCAGTTCATCTGTCAGCGTAGGATCCCTGCCACATAGTTGGTCCTAGACAAATATGTGATAAAGATTATCAATACCTAACACTAATTAAAGCATTGGTGGCCTGAAAACAACCCGCAGGGTACATCCTGGGCAGGTCGTCAGTCAATCAGAGGACACAATTTAGAGTCAGCCTAAAAAACCACAGAGCACCTGGAGAACACCCACATCACTTACTGCTGCACCACCATTTGGCCCTAAATGTAAATCATTTTGTAAAAAGGTTTTTTAGAACATGCTGATGTGTAATAATATTTGGAAGGAGCATCAAAAAATAGTACAATTTAAATCCAACTTCTTACTTGACAGATAATCACAAATGAGGAAGTCACTACTATATACTATATGATAACAAAAACATTCTATAATATGATGGCAGGGTGTATAAAACAAACTTACAATCAGCATAGTGACCAAGAGGTTTTTCTTTGTGACTTGAGCGTGGGAAAAAATATAATTGAGCACATTGGCCATGTCGCCTTTGTTTTCTTCACGTAGCGTGAAAACACACTTGTCATAATGTCCTGGAAAATAAAACAACATCAAAGAGAGTAAGAAAATTGTCTGCAGGCAGGAAGCTGTAGCGGTCGATGAACTATTGATGTTGAAAGAGCTCCCCCGTGTGGACAGGTCGAGCAAGTGCATTTTAAGAGCAAATCTGACATTTAAGCCGCTACAACGCTCACCATGCTGAAACTGAATCTCTACTTTCAAATACTGTCTGAGCAGGTCCATCACCACTGCCTTCATGTGCCCTCGAATGCCACTGCGATACCTGATGGAGGAAAAAAACCCCGACAAAAAACAAAGCAGGAATAAGCAGATGTATGGAAAGACCAAAAGCAAATTAAGGCGTCATATATGTTTAGTCTCCAGTTTTGCTCTCATGTTCAATCCTTACTAGGTTACATCAACACAGAGAATGTGGCACTCACTTTTGCACCAGCTGAACAATGCTTTGTGTGTTCATAAAAAAGACTTCTCTCTCTGACTTCTTGTTAAGAGTAGCAGCATGGCTGTCAAGGATGTTTGCAATCTGGAAACAAGACAATTTAACATGTCATTATTACAACATCCCACAGATGTACTCAATGCAACCCTGATTGTTCTTAAATTCTCCCTTTTATCAGTAAATTGTCTTGGCTCAGCTTGACAGGTACCTGCTGGCTGGGAAACTGGCAGAGAACGGATGTGATGTTGCTGGCATACTGAGCCATCTCCTTTTTGATGGCCTTCTCCACGGCAGGAGGGATGCGCCCAGACACACTTGTCATTATGTCTTGAAGCTCCAACAGCGGCAACGAGGGATCCCGCATGGTTTTCATTAACCTTTCCACCCATTCTTTTAACTGGGGAGCGCACGAAGAAGATGTAAATTTAGTAAATTTCAAGAACAGCATCATCGGCGTGAGCATACATGGACTTTTTTTTTAACCTTGGTGAAGAAGAAAGGCTCAGGAAGACAGTAACCATTCATAATATGAACAAGATGATCCAGTGTGCTGTGGAAAACTCTGTGTAGTTTCTCTCCTCTCAGAGCAACGGCCTGGATTATAGGCAGAGCACCTGTATGCAGGTCCGCCTACAAGAGAAACGCGTGATTGTAGAATACAGTTTGCCCCCATGAGTAAACAAATCTTACATATTTGGGTTCATTTTGTTCAAGGCTAATGTGGAATCTGCATGGCACAGTCCAGCCTGTCTGAAAACACTTTGCATTGGCCAGACAAATATTACCTGTTGCACCCTACTGGGGTCATCTAGTTGCAGCTTGGCAATGACACAGCCAGGCTCCAGTGCTGCTCCAGCCCTCTTCACATAGTGAATACAACCAGACTCTGCAGCTGTAAGTGTCATTACCATCTTCATCACCTGGAATGAAGCAAATATACAATGTCTACAATGAAAGTTCATTTATCTGACTATTACCCTCCTCTGGATTAAGAAAACGCTGTACCTCTATTTCAGCATAGCACTGCCCTGAGAACACATGTCCACCGTCCTCAACTGTGAACTGGATCAGTTTTCCTGCCGAAGGAGATCTTAGCAGCGAAGGGTCATTCTCTTTTTCAAAAACACAGGTTTTGTTCCCAATTGTGATCCGATACCTGTAATTGTCAAAAAAAACCAAAAAAACAACAACCTTTGCTTTAACAGCTGAACTGTGTCTCTTTTGGCGATTTCTTGATTCAATTTTAGCTTGAGGTTTTAAATCCTTGTACCTGTCCACCTCTTCCTTCATATAGGTAGTGTAGCTGCTTCCATCATAAGACAGCAAGAGGCCTCCATCACTTAGTCGATGAACATCCACCTCAGCTGAGGAGTTGTTCATGATGACCACGTAGGAGTTGGGACTCTGGCGTGTCACTGACAGTACGTACTTCGTGCCTTCATAGATGAGCTCCACATCCACCGTGTTAACCAGAGTATGTGCTGGCAGCACCTGACCCCTGGCAAAGACAATGTTGATGCCGTTCAAACAGCTGTAGGCGTGTTTGATTTTATTTTTTCCATTTTATAGGTTGTATTCCTAACCTTTCCAGAGAATGCAGAAAGTTGGACACGCTGTTTCTAAAACTGACATCCGCCACGTGAAGAGCCCCGCTCACAATGCCCAGCATGGTGTCAGGACGCTCCGCCTGCACAGCAACAACATCAAACATGTGAGTCGTCCTTTACGCCACGGAGCAAATCAAAGAGTTAGCTCAGCGCTCCAGTGGAAACACAGGACCCAGAATGCATACCTGCATTTTCTCTGAGATCAACCTGTCAAGCCAGCCTGTGTCAATGCTGTTGTGCTGAAAGCTTTCAGTCTCCAGGAGCTTTATGAGGTATTCTACTGTGGTCCTGAAGTCCCCTCGGATAGACAACTCTTTCAGAGCCACCACCATATTGCTAAAAAGATCAAATATTTTAGTTGCATATATATTCCAGCAGTATTCTTGGAAAATGTATGTATTGTGATACATAAAGAATGTGTACATACGAAATGGCTTCTTCCCGATTCTCTCCCCACGAGAAACAGTGTCCGAACTGTGAGTCGGCAAACTCGTGCAAACCTCCAGCTGCTGCCACGCTGAAGTAGCCCCAGACGTTCTTATTGCTGCGAAAATTTAGCTCCTGTACTGTTCCTGAACTTGGTTTGAAACCCTTCAAAAAATTCAAGCACACATTTGAATTTCCTATGAACAGGACAAGTATCAGCCATAGGCAGATGAGAGCTGGATTAGATTAATGGCTACCTCGTCGGGATTTTCACTTGTGATTCTTGCTGCGATTACGTGGCCCCGTGGGGAAGGCGCTGTTGCAAGACCCTCAAAGTCAATTGGGGAGTCTCCCCAAGGTTGGACACCGTAAAGCATCCTGATATCCTTGATTCTTTGAAGGGGAATACCCATAGCAATCTAAAAAAAAAACAAATCATTGTTACAGTGAGTCTTCTACAAAGCCAGATACTGTACTGATGCCAATGGAGTAAGCATCTACTGAGTATGGTATATGATGGAACAGGGGTGGGTGCGACAGAATAAGCAACTCTGACCTGTAGCTGAGCAGCCGGTAAGTTGACATCAGCCACCATCTCAGTGCAGGGGTGTTCCACCTGTAGTCGGGGGTTGAGTTCCAGGAAGTAGAAGCTGCCATCCTGGCTGTAGAGGTACTCAACTGTGCCCGCACTGACGTACCCCACCATCTTAGCCAGCTTCACTGCACACTACAAGAGAGAACAGCTCTTTACAACCTATTTTATATTTACCTTCAGTGTTGAACTGATATCTTGTCTCCATGATTCAAGTATAAGTGGAGGCAAAACTGTACATTTTCCATATCCTCAAAAATGTCAGTCGTGGCGATGGTAGCAGGAGCCTCTTCTATAATCTTCTGATGTCGTCGCTGCACAGAACAGTCCCGGCCAAACAGTGAAATGGCATTGCCATACTGATCAGCCAGAATCTGGACCTCCAGGTGTCGGGCATGTTTGGCTAGTTGCATGACAAAAATAGGTGAGCCTGGAACTTCTGCCTGGACCTGGAAAAAAAAGAGTACATTTATGTTGGCATTGTTCATCAGATCACAGAACATGATCACGCAGACAGTAAAAACACTGAATCTGAAAACCCAAACAGTAATTTTACTAAGTACTTACTTAGTAAATGTGGACATTGTGTTTTCGCATCACAAATGTACAGGCTCTAATAGATTATGACTAATAAAAGGTTGAATGGGTATATTTAAACACAAATATGCATTTATTACAAGCATCCACTTGCCTGTCTGAAGAGGTTAGGGAAATCCTCCGCACAGTTGACTTTACGGATGCCTTTCCCCCCACCTCCTTCTGAAGCTTTCACCATTACAGGGTAGCCAATTTCTTCAGCAGCCTGGAGTGGATTTATTTTAGCAAACAAGAAAACACAGCATTCTAAGTACTGTAAAGAATAAACCTCATGACACACTTACTTTGAGGCCATCCTCTACACCCTGGATGCAGCCCAGCTCATACACATCAGTGGGAACGTTAATGATTCTCTTCTTCTGGTTAGCTTCTGACCATTCTACCGTCAGCCCTGAAAAACAGTTAACACATTCAGGGTGAATACATTTCACACGATTGCAACAGAAAAGATTAGAAGGTGATCATATTCTGCCCTACCTGCACCACTCCACGGCAGGGTGGGAATGCCAGCAGTCTGAGCAACGATGGATGAGGCAATCTTATCACCTAGAGCCCACATAGCTTGACTTGGGGGTCCTAAGCAGGAAAAAAAATGTTTTACCATAGTAAACTAATATAAAGTGATAGTGCGAAAGCCAAAACAATGGTCAGTGGATCCAAAAAAGCTTGTCTTACCCATGAAGGCAATTCCATTTTTGTGAAGTAGCTCTGGAAGCTTTGGGTTCTCTGAGGCATGACCCCAGCCAGCCCACACTGCCTGTAATTCATTCAAAAAAGATCCTCATTTAATGTAAATGAATAACTGGCTGCTGTTTGGATGATATTTGGATGACGCAGAATTTAGTCTGCATTGTTACCTGGACAGGTATGCGTTTAGCAATATCTAGAATGAGTTCCACATTAGCATAGTTATTGTTGTTAGTCCCTCCTGGCACTGGTACATAATGATCTGCCATCTTGATGTACTCTGAAAAAAAAGAAAAGAAGTTTTGACAACATTGCCTAAATTAGGCAAGATTACATTTATCTTGTCTTCTGAACCACTTTATCTCTTTCAGGGTCCTGGGGAGGGTAAACAATGAGCAAAGGCAGGGCCCACCCCAGGAATAGTCATCAGTTCATCACAGGGCCCTAAATGAGCATTTGTGGGTTTGGCACCTTGCTCAAGGGTACTTTGGCAGTGCTCTGAAGGTGTTCTGATACCCAGAAGACCTTCCATGTTTTGTCTGCTCTGGGGCTTGAACCAAGAACCCTGTGCTCCTCAGCTCAGTTCCCAACAGACGGAGCTACCACCACCCTAAATTAGACTCATATGAACAGCAAAACAGGTAAAGATCAGAAGTTGTCAGTATCACATTTAAGCTAACCTGCGTTGGCCTTCAGGTCCTCTGGAGTAACCATGACAACAAATCGGATGGCTCTTTCGTTTCGAAACATCTCGTAGGACCAGCGGCGGATGGAGCGCATGCACTTGACTGCTGCAATACCATTGTTGGCAATAAGCACCTGTGCACACAATATACATGTTAGAATTACATTTCTATTTACTCGTCTAGACACACTAGACTAGACACAACTAGACATGTCTAGTTCCACTTTGTGTGTTGTGTTTATAGTATATGTGTCTTCCCCCAATACGTTCTGCATTATTATCTAAATAATTTGAAATATTTCTATAAACCTTGAGTGCATTAGACTGTAGGTACTATATAAAAGTAAAGCAATATGGTGTGATTTACTCAAAAGATGTCACCTTCTCGATGATTTTGTTGCCACCAAAGCGGGTGACAAACTCCGCAGGGGAAGCTACGGTGAAGTCCCTCTGCAGATCGATGCGACGGCGATCCCTGCCTTGCTTCACCAAGTGCAGCCCGGACATGCTTGGCCTGTTTTGAGAAACACAAAGAATGCACTTATAGGCCCCACGCAATGCCAGCTCAATGTCTGGAATGTACAGCACATTAAAACAAGCACTTATTTTAAAGATGAGCTACTCTTACTGTGGCAGCTTTGAATATAGTTTATGTTTACAATCTGAGAGATGAAATAAGTGCGAACAGCTTGTATTGTTTCAAGAGCAGGTCCACACATGACGGATTGTGTTTTCTTATGTGATCAGAGCTTAAAAAAAACAACAACATCTTTGTCAAAACAGTAAACTGTCTTTCATGATGAAATTGCAGACATATCACAGCATGCAGAGAACAATGTGGAACATGCATCTCAATAGTGAAACATGTTTACATGCTTGAGCGACTCTCACTGACGTGCAGGAGTGTTAAACCAGACTCCACCCTTCAGGAGCACCATGCAGGAGAGTAATCAGATAAAGGGTGTGTCTATGCAGGGGCCTGCTTGGCTGGCTGGTTTCACTCGCCCGATACCCAATTAATGGATCATCGTCAAGGTTACCAACTACAAGCAAACGCATTGGTATTAATAAGAGGTTCCTGTTTCACTCCAGCTGTGGAGTTCGGAGACTTTCTGTCCCCAGGCAGGTACTGAGGACCAGAAGGTCTAGTTTAAAAGGGTTGCTTCTCTCATCCACCTTCACCCCCTGAATCTGACACTGATAAACTTACACTAAAGAAAATACATCTGATGGGAAATTCGATGTTTGGAAAATATACAAGCAAAGTAATAAAGATAGAAAAATATGAATAGAATTTCATTTTATCAGCACCTTGTTTTTTAAGGATTTTGTTAGCTCTCTCTGATGCTTTCGGGGTTAATACTGTTTGACAAGTCCAATGACTTGAAGTCTTGTTGGCAGAGAGACCAACAACTCCTAAAACTTTAAAACAAAGGTTTTCAGTATTGAACAGCCCACTAATGCCAGGACTTGGAATTTCTAAACCAGGATTTTAAACTCTGACACGACCTCACAGAGATGAAACACAAACACTGTGCATCTTGTGAAGCCAGTTTTCAGCACGTTTGCAGTGAAGTATGGTGACCAGAAAAAGAGAATTTGGACATTAAAATTGAAAAATAGTTGATTCACAAAGAAAAAGACTGAAAAAGTAACAATAGGCCCAGTGTATAATTTGTTATTATCATTAGTACATGAACTGGGGAATAAAAATTACCCTTTGATGTCAAACCTTAGATTGTGTGCGGTGCCATCCACTTGATCAAATCCAGTTTCATTGGCACTGTCTGAACTGCAGGAGGATGGCGACACTGACCGATTCTCCTTTTCCTCCAGCTGCAGGTCAGCCTTCCCTTGGATCTCATCCTCCGAGTTCTCCTCCGACACCGATCCCACCAAGAAGCGCGAGTGCAGCGCTGCAGCAGCAGGCCTCTTACCTGCAGCACCATTCTGTTGTGCCATGGCTGGACACGAACAGGCCGTGAACACTGGAAAGAAAAGCAAACGTGGCAGAAAAACTTAAACTGGAGATAAAAAAGCTTGACCATAGTCCACACATCAGGGTCCAGTGTGACACAATGCTGTAGTGCCTGCTCATGCAATGTTGTTTGCACTACTGCAATAACGCAACTGATCTTGGAATAAGTACATCGAGTGCTAGTTTCAATAAAGTAACATCACGGAACCTGTATGTCAGTATATAAGGATGGAATATTTACACGCAGTGCTGCTCGTTATTCATCCGCCATGCAGCCAATACCGGAAGTCGAGTTCTGATTCATCCGCCAGTTAAATAAAATAAAGATACGGAAAATTAACATTGAAAATTCTTTGCGCTAAAATTGTTCAGATGTGCCACAAATTTGAAAAACATACACCTTTCTGGTCTTTTGTCCAATATTATATTTGTTATCGTTGAGATAAAACTACACCAACCTTACCTGGCTGGACTATTTCCAGACTTCCACATGTAAACCAGTTCAATATTCAAGTGGGCAGCGAATGTTCCCGATGTAGCAACTGTCTGCATTTAGGAGGGACCAGACAGGGGGATAATGAAAGGTACGGCACACCTAAGACATGGGTAACTGCTTGCGGGACCAGAAAAACGAGAAGAGCACTGCAGGTTGACACATCGCAATCGTAAAAGAGTAGGACCGGACGATAACACCCACAATGGTATCTAACGTAACAGCAGTCGCAGCTAAATAATTGTTACCTGTTCTGTCAAAGATAGCGTCCTAAAAGCAGGCACGACTAAACCGGCATGCTAAAGATTAGTTAGCTTGCTGGCCAGCATTAGCTAGTACATTTTCCTTCATAAGTTAAACTGAGTAATAAGTACAATATTTAATGTGCGCTGCAGGGATGTTATTACTGTTGTTCTTGACAACGCAGCTCCAATCATAATCCGGGATAAACACCTACGCAGTCAACTCACCGGTAGAGATAAAACGGAACGTAATCCCGGAAAACTTCAGCCCGAGTGATCAGTTAATCAAGTGCGACGACCAGACATCCCAGACTTTAGTGATGCGGGGGAAAAAAGAGAGAGAATCACATCATGATGAGGTCACAGAGCTCCGACAGACTCTGGAACAGCAGAGAGTGGGGTGATGTGATGATGCGCATTCAGGTTACTGCTGGCCACTGACCTATGACTCCGACTTCCGCTATAGAAATACAACAGATAGAATTCCCTCGAAACTACAACCATAGTAAGGCGCGACACGGCGCCTTCAAAATTGTAATCGAAAACAAACCCCACTCGAGTGATATATACACGTATATTTCATTTATCATATGTACCATTTTACTTATTTCAGGTTACTAAAGTGTTTGAGATATTTTTTTTAGTTTGGATTTTTCTGGTGCTTTGAGCTCTAGTGCCTCGGCTTATTTATTTAGATTTTTCCTGGGGCTGTGGTTTGTTGCCGTGCCAAATGTGAATGACGCGTTTGAGAGAAATAAAGTTGATAATACACTCGCTCGTCGTATTGTGTAGTAACTATTTCATCTAGATCTGTGTGGGTCTGGTTTCTGGAGAGCCAATCAAATTGCAGAGCGGTTTTGTAGATGGGCGGGGTCTGCGGGAGGCGTTTCCCTTTCGCGCATGTGCTGCATGTGCTTTCTGGACAATAGTGTGACAAAAGCATCGTACGTTATACATGAATATTATTACCGTTTGAGAACGTTACAAAAAATTACGAACATAGGCAAAGCACAATTAACCAGTTTAAATTGTTTAGGTGATGCTCACAAATTATTTAAAAAAAATATTTGTACTAATGATAACTGAATTTGACCGTGAGCGAATCTGGCTATTGGACAGATGCAGCATCATGTATATTTAAAATCAATAGAAATATTTGACCGTGCAGTAAAAAATACCAGCGAACATAGCTTTCCCAAAAACTGCCAGTGTTGGTACTGACTTGGAAGTAGCATATTCACATTATTACTCGGGTAGATGAATTATCTAATTTCCATCAAATTGTTTTAAGTGTGAAAGAAAAGCTATTCCTGTTTACTTGTCCGTACTTGCCTTCTCGCCAACTTGTGTAACGTCATCAGTGGCCGCCCAAGTACAGTTCCGATTCACCTTACTGCCAAGTACGCTCCAGCAGCGATGGCGGAAAGTACGGAGGAGAAGGTCCACAACTGTAAGTTGTAGTTTAAAAATGTCACCAACACCCTTTCACGCCTTTACCAAATAGTGGCCAGACCTGTGTCCTGTAAACATTTTATCCAGTTAAAATTCATGCAGACGTTTTGTTATCGCAACAGCAGCTAGCATACTTCCTTCCCATTTTGGAGCCGTAAAGGCAAGTCTGGAAGGAATCCACCCCCCACCCCCGCATACCATAAACCATGCATTTTTAAAATGTGGCTTGATTCCATTTTCTGGTGTGTTTTTTGGCTCTTTTTGACTTAATTGAAAAAAACAAACAAACAAAATAACCGTTCCCATGATCCCACTTGTTGACTCGCTCTCGTGGCCTTTGTTGTGGATTAAACTTTGTGATGTTTCTTCAAGGGACAACAGAGGAAACTCAAGCTCTGATTGCATGGAGAGCAGCCAGTGGGAATTTATTCACTGGCCGTCGCAATTCATCCATAAATGGTTGGCAGTAAGTATTTAGAGTGTGTGTATCATCTACATTGATGCGTAGCGCAGTCTCCATATTTTATTGAAAGGATAGTGGAATACATTTTTTTCTTTCCTCAGTCAATTTGTGGCCTCTTCTGGCCTGACCATCACCGCCAAACAGGCCAAGAAGAAGTGGAACAATTTGAAAGACAAGTACAAGGTACTTTTCTTGTTCATCTTAAATAGATAGAAATCTACATGCATATAGTAATACATTTCCATTGGCTTTTAAAGGACTATGATTAGTTTGAAACTTTATTTTTATTTACTTCCAGGAGCTTAGGGGCTCACCCACAATCAGCGGGCTACAGGCTGGTAAAGTGCCTGCTGCCTCCTGGCAGTGGTACAGTGCAATGGATGCTGCACTCCGGGGGCAGCACTCCCTTAGTCGGCCCCAATTAGTGGTAGCAACCATGAGTGCCGCTGCAGACGGGGTGGTTGACACATCGGCCTCTGACCCCTCTGTGGAAGAAGGCAAAGAAGGAAGAGGAAAAATGCCAGACAGCACAGACGTCCTCCTTGGACAACTTGGTATCCCAAAATGCATTTCACCTCAGCCAGCAACAGCAGCAACAATGGTGGAAAGTACAGAAAGGAAGCCCCACAACTGTAAGTTATATTTTCAAAATATTACTGTTGTTTTCACAAAATGGCCTCTGTGGTGGGTTAAAATTATGCTTTATCCAGGGACAACAGAAGAAACCCAAGCTCTGATTGAATGGAGGGAAGCCAACGGGAATTTATTCACCGGCCGCCGTAACTCATCCATAAACGGTTGGGAGTGGGTATTGACTTGTTCGTGTATCATGTACATTCGCGTGTAAAATAGTGTTAAGATTTTTTTTAAATGGAAGTTTGATGCTTTTTTTCCCCCAGTGAATTTGTTGCCACTTCTGGCCTGCCTATCACAGCCAAACAGGCCAAGAAGAAGTGGAACAATTTGAAAAACAAGTACCAGGTCGATTTCCTGCAGATAACGATACATTGGGAAAAGGGGATTGTTAAGGACTGTGATTTGAAATGCTTTATTTTGACTGTCTTACAGGAGCTTAGGGGCCCACCTACAATCAGAGGGGTAGAGGACAATAATGTAACTGCTGCCACCTGGCAGTGGTACAGTGCAATGGATGCTGCACTCCGGGGGCAACACTCTCATAGTCGGCCCCAGCTCGTGGTAGCAACCATGAACACTGCAGCAGACAGGATGGTTGACAGTCGGGCCTTTGCCCCCGCTGTGGCAGAAAGAGAAGGTGGAAGAGGAAGAAAGAGGCCTATGAACAGCAGTGAAAGCATCTTTAATTTTTTGAAGGAGCAGGCAGAGAGAGAAGAGAAGTGGCAGAGGGAGACGTTGAGGAGAGAAGAAGAAAGAGACAGGGCAGAATCAGAAAGAAATGAAAGATTCTTAACATTATTTGAAAAACTTGTTAATAAATTCTAATGTTGAAGAGAACGCAGTATTTTTTTTATATGAACAACAAAATAAATAGATGAACTTTGGCAGGTGTTACACAAAGGTCGGTTAAAACTGCTACTTCGGCATGGGCCAGAAGATGGCAGCAGAGCAATGACGACAGGACGGCAACGCGGCGCAGAATGATGACAGTAAAGCGGATAAAAGCTTCAAATAGATCGATTTTATTCATATTTGTATAAGGCGCTCGTCTTTTTAGAGATGGAAAGATATTACATCAGCAGGGTAGATTTTCATTCTTCAGACTATTGACAAATACATTTCTTTGCCGAAATGGTTAAACTCTACATTCCTCAAATACCAGTTGATTCTGAACGATTCTGAAGTCTTTCTCAGCTCAGAAATGTCCTCAGCAGTCGTTGACCTTTTAATTTTTCTAAAGCTAATATCCGTATTCATATTATATGTAAATGGCATTATCTACTATGGCAATACTCAACTTTTTGTTTGTTTTTATTAAATATTTTAAATAAGTAATGACTTCTTGGGGTGAAACCAAGATGGTTAAAAATGCAAGTTTTTTTGTTAGAAACCATTAGAATAATAGCTGTGTCCAAACTTTTCTATTCTCTTTCATTAGACCCATATATTATACCATTACGTGTCTGTTCATGAAAGCATTGGAAAAGAACACTTTGTCTTTTGAGGGATATTTTGGAGTCTGATTTGTCCTTAATAATAGCACTTTCACATTTTGATTTATTATGGAAAATCCATATCTTATTGTTTCCACTTAGTAACAATAATGGCTGACAGCACAGTCCGGAGATCATGTCGAGTAAGAATAACATTGTCTAAGACATTTTCAGTGTAACTTTTAAGTGCTTTGAGAGGGATTTTTTTTCTATCTGAGAAGGAACCTTCCAATCTTTGTTGATTACAGAGGATCCAGCATTCCAGCTCCTGGAACAATAGAAGTTTCACTCTAACCACTTTTACAAATGTGTTCCTGTGACCAGTGATTCTGGTCTGGAGTTCTGGTTTCAGCTTGGAACAACAGTGATAAGATGACAAAGATACGAGAACAACAGAGATGAACAACTATTAGAACTGTTACAAACAGTTCTGAAGCATCTTTCTCAAATGCCTTTTATTTATAACAATTACTAACAATTAAAATCAATTCACAAACAGGGTAAAGAGAAATGTTCCCTTTACTCAACACCAGTTTCTTTTACTGTTAGGTTTGTTATTGATAACTCTTAAATTACTCTTTGTGTGCCATCTTTTGGAGAGCTCCTCAGGAGGTAGAGTGTTTCCAGGACTTCGCTCAGCTAATGTCAATATGCATTATACGTGCACTCGCGTGCACGGGACTCACTCATTCAGGCAATGTTGGGACCTGCATCATCGATGGCACAGTTTCAGAAGGTGGTGAGAGAACGCCGGAGGGAGAACGGTCACTGAACCCAAGGCACCGAGCAGCAGCACGTATTAAGGACAAGCCAGAAAGGTGATCACAAGTGCCAAGGATAAATAATTAAAAGGATTAAACGTCCTAACATCCTGACAAATCTTGATCCGTACCGGATTACCTACCCTGACTCTTGAACCTATGACAGCTCTTAACTTGACTTCCCATGTTGGTTTCTTTAAAGATTTATAATAAAATTGAGTATTGATCTCCAGTATCAATATTATCATCAAAGATGTCACTTTATTTCAGTCTACACTGTAAAAATAAGATTTGACTACCTGTTTTACAATTTAAACTTGGCACAGCAGGTTTAAAGCTATATTTTAGGCTATAGACGTAATGTATATACATCTTTTTTCCCCGGGAAGTTTGACTCCATTATTTTTAAAACCCAAAAATGACCCCCAAAAATGTGTATTTTAATATGCTGTGTAAACCTGCTTCAAAAAAAGCAGCAAACAAACACTGCACATCGATGGTAAGACAAACCACTGCTAAGGAAGTGCTTTATCAAGCCCACTCATCAGATTTTGTATGCTTTGCAGATCATGTGTGGTGGAAGCATTGACGATGTTTGGTGCGTCAGTCCTGAGCTTGCATTGTCAGACGCTGGACCCAAATGTTTGCTCCCTGATTTTGACGCGCCAGAAAATGAGCTCGAACTCATTAAAAGACTGGCTGAAAGAGGCTTTGGCTTCAGGTGGATAGAGGTGGGGATCAGGTAAGGGCTGAAGCGTAGCCAAGGCTGAGGGCTGCAGAGACGGGGGTTCCTGTCCGCTGGAGAGCTTGAAGAACAGGTGGGAAGAGCTGGGATGCTGGCAGCTGGTGTCGGCATGTAATGGTATGGATATGAGTGCAAATCTCCAAAGTGGTACGGTGACATTCTCTGGACAGGGAAAAGCAACAAAATCAAAGTCAATTTTACAAAGAGTAACTTTCTCAGGGTTTCATCCACAGCCATCCACAGAGTGTAATGAAATGAAATATTTTGGTCCATAAATGCTGCATATAATGAAGTCAAGGTTTGGGTTTATTGACAGGAAATTAACAATAAAATAAGGAAGTATTGCCTAGAACTTCCATTCCTGAATGTAAAGTTTTTGAAGAAATACTTGAATATAAACACTTTGCTTGCTGTGTTTAAAAAAAAATGCACAGTTGAAATAATTTGGTGAGTGCAAAATTGGGAGCAATTCATACCTGAGGTGCTGAGATGTGCTTCGGCACCTGACACATGAAGGGAGGTGGGAGGATTCCACCATCTTGGTTGTTTGTTTTGGGCAAAGAAGAAAATCGTCCCACGTGTGTGGAGGAAAAAGGACCTGGCATCGCCGCCGACTGTCCAGGCTGAAACAGCCCAGGTGCTTGAAGGTGTTTTGGAAAGTTCTGGCTCAGGGAAAAATCCAAAGTCTGAAGGTGGCCACCACTGAAGGTGGACAAGTTCTGTCTCTGCGCCATCACATAGTCTCTATATTTGTTGTTTGTTTTAAAAGCATCAGCGGCCACCATGTGATAATCACGCAGTGTTCTAAACGTCAGCATCTTTTTGGATGGTTCTGTCTCTGCGTACATGTTGCACAGCATCTCCTCACTGTCCTGAGTACAATCACGATCGGCCCTGGAAGATCTGGTCTCAGCAAAGTCCTCATCCGGTGGTTCCATGTCTGAATCACTTTCTCCGTCTTCTTCTACAAGACAAATAAATAAAAAAACACCACTTCAGCTTTAGTTTTTATATATTGTTGTGCTTTCAAATGTAATATTAATGATGATATATGGTAGAAACATATTTAAGAAAAGTCAAACTTTGTTTTCATGATGGCTATTTAAAGCACAATGTAGGAAAAAATGATGTGAACCTACCCTGGCAGGGGGGCGGGAGCGTCAGAGGACTGCTGAGTGACTCAAGAGGGGAATGGTGGTGATTGCTGGTGCTGGGGTTTTCACATGCCTCATCAGAGTCAGCACCTTCCTGGTCCGCTGATCCAGGGACAGCAGACTGTTTGTTCCTTTGGATCCAGAATATGGGGGGAGGAAAGTGATGCACAGGCTCAAATGTTACCAACAGGATTGATTTTAAAACACATTTACCTTTTTTCGCGTCTCCCATTTCCAGTTTCTCTGAAGCCTTTGGCAAAAGGATTGTTATCGATTTTCAGCTGTGTGATCTTCAGAGAAAAAAGCAAATCGAGAAATCAATCGGTCTGGCATTGTTCCTCAGCACAGCTTTGAGAGGTGTATGACGTCTATTTACTGTGGTTTCAAATTAGGCTGCAGATTATGTAGATGCAAATAGATGTAGTTTTTGTTGGGAGAACCATTTACAATCTTCAGGCCTTTAAAGTTATGACAAGTTGGAACCTTGAGAGAAAGCACACTTTTTCTTGGGTAATCAATGCAGTTACAGTTTAGTACCCCAAACTGTAACTGTAGGTTTAATTTAGACTCAGGAATTATCCACCTGCAGGCACAGACATTGAAGGCACTCCTGAGGAGGGTTTATCACTTCAACAGAAAGGACTTATCAGAAAACCAGAGATCCAAGCGGCACAAAATCAACTTTAGCCGTTATAAATTTATTCACTCAACACGTGCATTCACACACACACACACACACACACACACACACATGCACAGGCAGAGCAAACTATCTCACATGCATTTACGTATTTAGCAAGGCTAAAATCAACTGCTACCTTTAGTAGAATGTAATTTAGAATCTTTCAATTCCTCTTTTTTATTCCATTTTATTTAATTACTGATTGTTAGCTTTCTTACAGGCCTTGTAAATGGGTAAAGGTTATGGTAAATGTGGGCTGGTATAAGAAGAATCAATATACTTGAATTCTTGAATACTTACTTTGGTTTGATTATTATGACTCACACGCACTGACTGTCACAAGCATGAATGATCTAAAAGACTTGCTGAAATTAAGGGGACTATAAAATTTAAGGTAGGTTATATTGGTTCTGAATTAAACACTTTTTATAATAAAATCTGGCATATGCGCTAGAGTGTGTGTGTGCGTGTGTGTGTGTGTGTGTGCGGTGTGTGTGCGTGCGTGCGTGCGTACCTTTTCATTCTGGTAGGCAGTGACAGCAATGAACTCTGTTTCTGAGAAGACGTAAGTCCGGAAGGTGCTGTATGGAAGCTTCATTATGTCATTGGCTTTTACAATGTGAAACCGAGGTTGGTATTTATGCATCGAATTCAAAATTGTCTAGAAAAGAAATCGAAAAAAAATAAGAAAATTTAGTTAAAATTTAAAAAATATATAAATATATATATATACGTGTACACACACACACACACACACACACACACACACACACACACACACACACACACACACAGGGAGAAAAAAAGTGATGACGAATTTTATACTACTCACAAAGCCGTGCTTGTCCAGAATATTATTGGTGAGTTTCAGTTTATGGAAGGCAACGGGCTTTCTCATCCACTGCTCTCCCTTGGACGGGCTGTCCGGGTGGATGTACATGCGTTTGGGCATCTCTGGATCAGCCTTACCCGCCACCATCCAGCGGGAGTTGTGAAACTTGTAGCGGTAGTCGTCAACAGCTACAATGTCCATCAACAGGATGTATTTGGCGCTTTCATCCAGGCCTCTTACGCGCACTTTAAAAGGCGGAAACATCCTCCTGGATTGCGTTGAAAAAGAGAGTCCAGGAAACAGTTGTAAACACTAAAGTGGAGCACCTGATCTAAACTTATATGATGTCATATGAAAATAAGCAACACCTTTACGCATCCGTACCTTCCTGATCGTGTGATCACCATCTCAGTCCCTCTCTTGTGAAATTCACTCCACAAACTCTGCGAATCCAGTGTGACCGTTGGTTCCTCATCCAGCACCTCCTCTGTTCGTTGAAGACCTCGCAGAGCCGCTCGGCCGTCTGCAGCAACCTGTCCGGCCAGACGCTCCACCTGCGGGGCAACCCTGGGAATGAGCGGGGGGAGCAACGATGGGTGACCTCCGGAGGATAGGGTGTAGGCACCTGGTCGATGTATTTGGAAGGGGTAGTAGTCCATGACTGCAGCAGAATGAACTGGATCTCTCATCAGGAAATCCAATCTGACGCCCCACGCGTCAGAATTGTGCAACGTGGTCTGCAACCGAGCAGAGAGAGGACGAAGAGGAGCGAAGGTGCGCTCACAGTCCAGAGCGCACCATGTTGCGCACAGAGCTCTCTGGGAGGGGTTTATAACAAATCCGGATGGTGACGGCCAAACGCTGCAGCATTTACGCCTTTGCTTAGAAGACAGTAGCCTGTGCAGCTGTCACACGAAGTGCCAGAGGGTTAGTTAAGTTAAGCCTACCCTGAAATCATAATTCACTGGCACAACAAAGCTCACAATTTGAAAATTTAACCGATCCACCCCCCAGAAGGTAGCAGATTTGCCATGGCAAATTCCGAAAATGTCCCAGTTATAATCAAGTGTGCACGTTTTCGTTTAAGCTTTTAAAACTGTGTAAAGAGCCATGTCTAATTAATGACCTTTATTCTTCCGCTGTCGTCAAAGGCAGTAACAAACAGCGGATTTCAGGGCTGCTCGGCCAGTTTCCACAAACTGATAACGATACTGAAGATAAAAGTAGGGAGTAAATTAGTGAAACAAGGCGTGATGAGTGATGTGGTTCCCACTTTTGTTAAGGAGATAATACAGAACTTCTGCAGAGCGGAGGTTGAAATTCAATTCAATTCATCTTTATTCATATACGTCTGTCACAATCAGAATGATCTCTAGGGCTCTCCAGAAACTCAGAGCCTGACCCCCAACAAGTATCAGTCGCAGCAAGAACTCCCTCTAACAGGCAGAAACCTTGAGCAGGAACAGGTTAAAGGAAAAAAAAAAAAGGTGGGGGGGTCTGCTCGCTGGGCAGAGGGAGAATTCTACCAAAAAGTTTTAATTTTGGCACGAGTTTAACTGAATGCACATGAACAACAATGTACTTGGAGTTTGAAGATACTAAGACAAAGTTGTTTTCATTGTTATTTGTTATTTATTTAATGGACATTTTAATGCTGAATCACCTCAGAAACTCACATGAGAGGTGCTGGGGGGAAAAGCATCTTGGGAATCTCAAACACATGAAGGTTTATTTTAAAAGGCTGTGTTTTTTTTAACTGATGGAATGTCATTTGAAAACTTGAATTGCCATTTGATCTCAAATGTCCCAGACCAGCATCTGCAGTCCCTATAAGAGAATCATGAGGAAATAATCTAGTTGGCTCTACAAATTCTGCCCTGGGGCAACGGATGGCTAAAAAGTGAGGAGCAGGGGAAATTTGAGGATTTAGAGTCTGAAAGACAAATAATTTTTTTATTTTTTCTCGAAGTCGAACTGACCCAGCATGCTAAGCAGAGTGAGGAAGAGATTTAGAGAGTGGCTGGACTCTCAAAAGAGCAGCAGTAGCATCCAAAGAGTGAAAATCTCTTGGCGGGGACAATAAACCTCACATTTGTAATTATTGTAAAGCTCTGATGTTTCCCAAAACATGGATGAATTACCATTTTTGCGCACTAGAATCCCGTTCTTTATTTTCATGATTTAACTTTTGTGGTTTGAGTGCATATTAGGTCATTAGAGGGTCCAGAAGTGACTTCTCAGCTGTGAGATTATCCAGTTGGAATAGTCTCCCTGTGCTACTGTGTGATGCAAACTGTCCAATTTCATCAACCCCAGCCTTGAGTAACCAGCTCGGCCGGGTTTTTATGGCTCACATTTGTCTTTTTGGCATCGTTTTGATTCCTTTGTTTGTCAGATTTGGCTGTCATTAGAAAGAAAAATGGAATTTTAGAAGACATCAACGGGGAATTTGTCGAATTTCAACAATTATTGTAGCCATAGGGTCAAATATTTTTTGGTGTCATATTCTGTGAAGTCAGAGCACATGGAGAAGCTTTTTTTTGATTATCGCATTCTATGGATTATTTTTAATAATTAAAACAAAAACAGTCTACTGGCAGGGCAGAATTGGAATGTTTTATCATTTACGTGACTTTTCTGAGGTAAACCACTGACCTTAAAGGGAGGGAGAGACCGCCTACAAGTCAAACCTAATTTTGTTCCAGCCAATTTCTGAATTGCATTACGTAATCCAATTGCACAAAACAGAAGCATCTGAGATACCAACTTAATCTAATGAGAGTAGACACAACTAATCATACAGAAAAGGCCAAGTCATTGTTCCTATAAATACACTATATAACTGTAAATTCAATTAGGACCTGACTTTCATACTACATAAGTAATTCTCCCACTGTGGTGTGATTCTGTCTGTATAACCTCTAATAGCCTCTAAATAAGAGTTGCCTCTGTTCATTTACCAGGACTCTGAAATGTTTCTGCTCCCCAAACAAGTGGGAGATTGGACCGGCAGACAGTTGGGTTCTGTGCCCAGATCTGATGCTCTCTGCTGAGAGGCAAACGGAACTTTAGATTTAAAGGAACACGCATTTCTCTGGAAGTCACTTTTCTTTAGACTGTAGATGCAACATTGAAACTCAAGAGATGGAAACCAAGCATTCTGTTTCTGCTGCATGGACACTGTTTTGATCAATTTGAAGACCAAGTGACTGAGCGCATTTTTTCACACTGACTGAAAATACAGCATTAACCTATCTAATATTGAAACAAACAAATAAAGTTTTCCATTCTTTTTCACATTACTGTGGATATTTGATAGTTAATGCATAAAAATGCATATTTACATATAGACACATACTTTACATATTTTATATAGACATCCTCCCATCATCCATCTGTATTATTGATCACACATTGATGCATTATTAATTACACAACAATTGACCAGAGTTTGTGGGGAGTTTTAAATGCAATCGCCTGAGAAGGACATTCTGGTCATGGACCAAACAGAAACAGACTGACTTAAGTATCATTTTATGTGGTTTTATGTTTCCTAAAACCTGTCCCACTGTCACCCTTCTTAATATTTCTCATCTACATGTGAGCTACGGGAATTAACCACCAATGACCTCCTGAGACCACCAACATGTTGTGTCCCTTCAATATGGAGACTAATGGCGTTTCAGACAGGTAGACGTTTCGGCTCGGACATCTATCAAATGTGTTGCTAATGGCCTTGGAATTTTCTTTTGGTTACTGTCTGAGTTTGACCATTAGGGACATCCCTGTTTTTGTGGGGTTTTTTGGCTTGTCATGCGGAGGACGAAATGGGCAGCTCCTGATCTCAAGAACCTTCTCCTGCCATCACTCTGGATTTAATCCCAACTGGAAAAGCAACACACTGCATTGCGCAACAATGTCGGAAACTTGACAGCTGCCTCCAAGGACTTTGAAGGTCCAACTGTCTCTTCTTTCTACCCCTTTTTGTTTCATGTTAACGAGCATCTGCATGTGCTTTTGCAGGTCCAGTGGCCACTGATTAAATATGATTAAATAATATAATCAAATAAGTGCATCTGTCTATCACCAGGCTTAAGAAAGACATTTCACTTCTGCTTTTCATTCAGTATGTTTTCATATGGGAGAATGCCAGAGAACTGGTATAGCTTACAAACCCATATGAGTCACAAACTCAACAGGGACCAGCTTGTACGAAATCTTGTTTTTTTCTTTTAAAAAAGCAGTTGAGATGCATTAAATGATAGTGGGAGGGTGTGAAAATAAAGACTGATTTGGTTAGAATAGGGAGCATTTATCTTAACAGAACACAGAGGCTTTTCTTTCAGAGTAGTGGTTAAAAAAGAAAACTAAAGATAAACAGTGCTGATTTCGTCGTATCAGTAGGATCACGTAAAAAAAAACCTTTCGCAGAACAATTTGTGCATCAACGAGTGGGTGTCAAGCAAAACACCTCTCGCCTGAGGTTTAGGTTGATGACCCTCTATGGCGTTATAATCCAGGCTTCGGCGGTTCGATCGGAGTAAGACTCTAAGAGGCTAATGGGGGGTCAGACGGGTTCTATAATTAATGGTGACCCGGAAAGAACTCACAAACAACAGATTAAACACAATCGTTTGACATCCACACAACTACATTAAAACGTAGTTTTAAAAAAGGAGCGGGGAAAAACAACCAACAATCACAGACATATTTGCCGCCCATCTAGGTTTTTGGTTCTATGATCTTGCTCGTGATAAAACATCAAGCGCTGGGCAATCAAACAGCCTTCTGGGCCTTGCAGATTAAAAAAAGTCTCTGAAAACAGTTGACGTGTCAATCTGCTTCCCGCACCTTGTGTGTGAGGAGGAAGACTGTTAAGAATCTTAACCTCAGCAAACCTCTAAATCCAGTCCCATAAAGAGAACATTCTTAAAGTCACACTTGGGGGTAAAACAGTCCAAGATAAACAAGAACTAAAGCGAAAGACAGTTTGGAATATTGTTTTCGCCGTGATGCAGGAATGTAAATGTCCACTGTGGCTTATTTTAAACCAGTCATTGAGCAGATATCATGTGAACTGCGAAACACTCCGATCTTTTAGTTGGAGCAAAAGCGATTTCCTCTGATCATTAATGCTGACGTGTCCGTAGTATAAAGGAGGCTAATTCCGTGGAAGTTGACATCGACAACTGCCTCAGAATTGGATTTAGTGATCAACAGACAAACACCCCGATGCTAATAAGTCAGGGATTACCGTAATGTTGTGACTGCCAACATGAAGGGTTGCAAAGAAATGAATGTTTCTGAGAAACAAGTCATTTTGCTGCGCTACATATCTGTTCATAGACGCTTAGATGTTTTCTTGTATGATTCAGGCATTTCCAGTGCTGATGAAATTAGTGTCCAAGTGGTCACAGGGTGCGAGGCAGGCCTCCACTCTGAAGGGGTTACTCCTTCCTAAAGAGGCACTCTGAAGGGCCTCTGAATTTCCATGTGATCCTGGTAAAACCTTACACTTGGAGGCGTTAAAAATGCTGGCCTGGGTCTCATGACCGTGGCATAAAGGAGCAATTTTTGTGTCGCAACAAGTCCGTTATTCACCAACTTTCATTAAGTTGCATTAAAACAAGAAACACTCAAATTCATCACAAGATGCTTATAAACCGGGACAACAAAGACGGGTGTAAAATTCACTGAAATATTGCGAATGATGAAAGGAAGCGACTGATCCTTTCCAAGCGTGAAATATGACGATATAAATGTGTTTTTTCTCCTGGATTTAAACGGTTTGATCCAGTTTTTCAGTGATACAGCATCACCTGCAACCTTTGGAGATATGATTCTGGTTTTAGGGTGAACTCCAGAACTTGTAGAACTCCAGGTTGTAGCTGTGGAACCGCGTCGCTCACAGAACCCCGCGATCCCTTTCCCAGGAACCATCTCGGAAAATCCACAAGAGCGTCTGTGGGTTTTGTTTTTTAAGCACTTCGCTGAGATGACAGTCGTGCACAGAAAGGCAGGAGCAACAGTGGGAGCAGCAAACACACGCTTGGCTGATGACCAGTGACAGTCCGAACTAAAAAGGAAGTGTTGCGTGTCAGAAGGTCAGCAGATGATGGGATGACAGCCAATAAAATATTTAAGTCAAGATGCTCTACGGATCTGATGCAACGTCAGATGACCAGAAATACTCCAGGAGTCTGGAAAATACGGTTTGTAAAATAGAGACGTCCCTTTTATTTATTGTGTCTTTCATGAATAAAATGACTGCCAGGGCTGTGTCTTTACGGTGGTCATTGATGAGCATATTTACTTTTTGGTTTTCATTGGCAGGTCTGTCTTAAGAGGATCTCAGGTTCTTTTTTCTTTTTGGTTGAGCACTCAAAGCTCTGAAGAAGGACAAGCTGTTGATCTCCCATCCTCAGTTAATCTGGAACCTTACACAACTGCCTCTCTGATTCGGAGAGGGACTTTTATCCAGACATTTTCCCAAACCAGATACTTGCTGTGAGAGAATATATTAGTTCATCCCTTTTGCAGATCAACTGTTTTTTTTCATCCTGCCAATTGTGCACTAAGTGCCAGGACACCCTCTCTTTCAGGACTAGGGTATTTCCTGTTCCAGATACTCTTCATGAACATCCTCTGTGTTTGTCTGTTACAGTAAATGAATGCTGATGTACAATGAATAAAGGTTACTACTAGTAGTTACCTTTTTAAGTGCTCTTTTTCAGTGGAATGACTTGCGAAAGGAAAAAAAAATCTATACCTTATTGTTCTAGAGAAAAATATGTTAATGATTGTTATGAAAATAAAGTTGTGACCCAACAAGTCGTTACAGCTTTGTTTTTGTAAGCCGCGGGCCCCCTGCTGGTAGCGCTGGTTTACTACAAGTGAGCGCTCACCGTCCTTGTCTCACTAAATGGCCTGAGGAATTGACTAAATTAATCATAACATCAAGAAACAAAACACTTTCCCTCAGATAAATAAAACCTGGAGGGAATGATCTTTAAATGGAACAGAAATACTAATTACTAATCTATTGTTTGATTATGCTAGACTTACATCCATACACTAGCTACTGTAGCTAATGCTATGAGCAATTCTTGTGAATTTTCCCTAATAGGCTGCATAAATTCTAAATAGTTGCTGGTGTTACCCTCAGAGTTTGCCCTTAGATTATAAGGGCAAATCTAAATGCTTCTGAGAATACCTCTAAGCCTTAGAAGCACCACTGCATCCTTTGCTTTATTCCTTTGAATTACTTTCAATTTTCATCCAAACTGAAATATATCATGACATTTTTTTTTTTAACTCTTCAAATATATCTCTACTTTAATTTCCCACCATTGCTGCTATACCTCCTGGAGCAGGACACAAAAACTGTCCACCTGCTGGACAGAATGCACATTTATACATGACTAAACACTAAAGGCGCCCCAGAAAAGTGCTCAAGTTAGAATTTCAAGAACCTCTTTAAACCAGACATCAAGTACCACAGCACCGACTGAAAAATGACATTTTTATTACAACACAGACACTGTATAGCCAGTAAATTCATGACACTTGACCAGTCTAAAAATTGGCAACACTGGATACAAAGTCTGACCACATGCCCATTAACACCCATTATGTCTGGACACTTCACAACACACTTATTAGATCTGTGCATGCCAGACTCCAGAAACACTCAATAATTTTGCATAATAATGTACTATAGTAACGTCTGTTGCATATTAGTGTAGTGTTCTAATCAACAAAATGCTCTGCAAAACCTGCGGATGAAAAGATGAGGTTTCGAATGCTAATGTGGGTGAAATTAACTGAAGGTGTCTGAAAAAATGCTTGGGAGAGCTGTAATGAAATTAAATTAGACAGAGGACTGCGGATTCCTTTGTGCTAAGGGAAATGACACTTTAAAGAAAAAGAAGGGAACAAAATCACATTAACAACCGAGCTGCCATATTAGTGTTGTTTAGAACTTTACAACTTCCAAAATGCATCTAATCAGGTGTTTTAGGTGCACAATAAAACACGTTATAGATGCGAGCAATGCTTATCTCTGTAGCACAAACAAATACAGATTTAACTGGTTCTTAATTTGGTCAGTTAGGTCAGACATCAAGAACAATAAATTAAATAAAAATAACCCACATCAGAAGCTTACAGGGCTAAAATACAGATGGTAACCTTGGAATGACCAATGATGAATCTCTGGCTTACCACTGCATTGCACAACCATCATTTATACGTGAATGTTGTACCAACTGAAAAGTCAAGGTTATAAATAAAGACTTAGCGAATGCGTTTGAGGGGACCCTTGTTGATGCGTCCCAACAATTCTAAGACAGCTGTTCAGCTATTGGTTTCAAAGGAACCATCAAATAAAGTAAGAACTGTATGTATTAAATACACCAACCAGTGAGGAGCAACGGTGATCTTAATAGTACATGTCACTGGTAAAGACACGCATAAAAAAACATATAAAACCAGTACCCTTATAAATACTTCAGATCGATAAATATCTTTGCGTTAATCATCACGGATAAAACACTGAATGTGGGAGGAATAAAATTTACAACTGAGCTGATGGACAGAAACATTGGAAGGAAGACGGGCATGTTATGGCATCAAACTAGTCGCCACAATCTAAAACAGTTGATTCTCTCAGAAAGATCGTGCCACATTAGCTCAACTGACGTTAGATTTGATTGTAGAGATCCATATTCTTTAAAATACAACCTCTGGATAAATATATATTCATAGGTATGAAAATAGATTGGTTGGTCAGACTGATCTAAAAACTGAACTCACAATAAAATCAACGGGAGGGGGGGGGCTGGAAGAAATGGTCAGAACAGCAACACATTTACAATCTCAAGTTTCTTACATATTTACAAAAACACACACTTTAATAAAAAAGTATACATCTATAGGCCGGAGGCACACCTGATCCGTATGCAAATGATGCAGACCATCTCTCTGGAGGAAAGGTTTAGCACACGCACAAGGCAGAGTGCTGAGGCAGGATACCTTGCTCTTCCGTGGAGCTACTTTCACCCCTTTCAGTAGCTTTTTGACTGGTTAGCTGATCCCGCACCTCCTCTGGGTCTCGGCGAGGCTCAAGGGGGGCGCCCCTGAGATCAGGGGGCGCGCGCGGGCAATGCCGGCTCTTTTTTAACGGCGGGGTGGAAACGTCGCGCTCCGCCTCTGCTGCAGAGTCTTGTTTTTCGAAAACATTCACAGAAGCGTCAGATGCCGGCGGCGTGGTCCTCGCAGATTCAGCATCGGGTGAGAGCTGTGCCGAAGCACGTAAGGCTGCTTCATAGCGTCCTCCAAACGATTCCTCCAGAGAAGTGGAACAGTCTTTGAATGGTGAAGGAACATCACTCCACTGAAATAAAACCACATAACCTAAACGTCACATACAAAATATATTATACATTGAAATCATACACTAAGTAACTGGATTTATGCAAATACATAAACAAGACACACAAATGTAAAAGAGATTCTAATGATACCATTGATATGTATCATTATTAATGCAGATTGTTGAGAACGTATGTATTCTTAATGCGAGATGTAAATGTCTGAACATACAGGCGGAACAAATGTGGAGAATGCAATAATGGTCTGGGTACGAAAAAAAAAGCAGGCATTGTTACGGCCTCCCTGCTATACGTTTGGAGCCCTTTGATACAGACATGTCAGATTGTCACGAGGCTGGTGGCTACGATGGATCTGCACACCTAATGACAGGTAAACAGCCAGCATGGCTTCTTTAAAATAATAGACAGCCTAATTTCATATTGTTCTAATAAATATATAGTTTCCTGATAAGTCAGCTAAAGCAACTGGAAGAAAAATATCCTTAACCAACTTTTTAACCGGTGATCCATCACATCTGCTGACCAATAATTCCAAGCAAGAGGTGCTCAGCAGCAATACAGAAGGTCTGTCATCCTTACATCTCAGTCTGTTAATATTTAGTAGATTGTTCAAAACAACACTTTTCAACCCACAATAATTGTGTTGCATTTACATTTCTTTTAAGAATATTCACCTCATTACCAATCCAGGCAGGGCCATTCCTCATGTTCTTCTCCATATATCTCATCTTCTTCATAAAACATGTCATCCTCAGGCTCCGGCTGTTGGCCCCGAAAACAAAAAGTGATTTGTTGAGACTCTAAGTCCATTGTTAGAAACTTGCTGGTATCACCTCAAGCCAACAACTTTGTCGACCATGAACCAGGATTGTTTGCAATAGTGATTTACACACAAAATGGACATAAAATGAACTGGGATACACAAGTATAAAAAGACAGTAGAGTGAATAGCCAAAAACAAACAAACACGCAACAATATTGAGGATATTTTCCACTGTCAGCGTGATTTCAGTGAAAAATATGTCACCTTACAGTACAACATGTGATTAATCCTGATTAAAACCTTCAGCGAATCTGCTGCACTGACCTTTTGGACCTTATACGTGTTATAAGTGGTCCCTGGGCACGGCACGTGGTTGACCCCAGTGGCCATGTCAACAACAAACTCATCACGATGCATCGGGATGGGCGGACCGTCGCGCTCGTGGAGAGCCAGGACAATAACGGTTGTGTTGTCCGCTCGGAGCATACGCTCTTTCCAAAACAGTAGCGCTGTGGAACCCAGGCGGCAGGCACAAGACATTCCCATTGGTCCCTGAAAGCACAAAAGAAGCCGTAGATGATGAAAGACAATGCCAGACATTTACATACTGTTCAAAGCTACTAGCTCCTCCATTACTTAACCTACCACCATTTTGTCATGGCTATAACACATATTGACAGCGTTCTTGGGAGGCATCATATTCCATAGTCCGTCGCTGCCCAGGATGATGTAGCGATGTCGTTTGGGATCGAGAGTTAACACCATGGTGTCGGGCTCTGGAGAAACCACAAATTCACCGCTGTAGAAGTCGTAGCTCCACAGGTCTCCTTAAAAATATGAAAAGGTATTGATGTAAGGAAGGTGAAGCAATAGAAGCATTCAGTGTATGTTTGGAGGGACGTATATGGACGACCATGCCGTCATCTTTACCCAGAGATCTGGCCACAGCCAGGAAGGGGATCTGATCTATGACTGTGCTCCTCCGCACGGGACCATTGTGGGTCAACCTGGGTCGTTTCCACACCACACGGTTAACTCCAGACTTCTTCATGACACTTCAAACACAAGACAGACGAGAAATTCAGACTGAGAGGAATGGAAGCAATGCTGACAGGCCATTCGAGAGTCCATTATCACGTTCTTTGCTTTTTTCTTTTGTGCCGCTGGACAATAAATTTACAATCCATGTCTTTGCAGTCACCTGCCACCCAGTCTTTCAATCCGCTCCTTTTCTTTAGGGAGTTCCGGTTTGTGGTCTTGTGTGACTTCCAGTGCCTGGAGTCTGATGTCAGAGTCATTCTCTTTCACTCCAACCACCACTGCAGAATCCCCGACGTGAGCGACATACATGTGAACTCCTCGGATCACAATCACACTGGCCGTGGTGCCGGATGTACTGGGTAAACCGGTGATCGTCTTTGGCCACTCCGCTGCAAGACCACAATCAAGTTTCACAAATTATTTCTCTCTTATTTGTTTATCTCATTGCTGAAATTGAGGATGGTGCAATTTCAAATAAACTGTTCCTTGTTCTGAACACATCACGGTATTTTCCCACTGTGCAAAAGCAATTTCCTCTTGCATGTGTGAAGTGATTGTGGCAGTTGTGCTGCACATCTGTTCAGGATGCCATAAGGCTGATATGTTCCGTATGTGACAGCTCGGATTAGGTTCTTAATGGCAGCAAAGTTGATCTCTGATTTCAGCCGATGAACCGCAGTGAAACCGAGTGCAAACAACACGCTTACTTACGTAGCTCTTTCCACATTGCGTGATGACAGGCGATGAAGCCTTTCCGAAGAGCTGCACACACCTCACTGTGATCTTTGGACCAAAACCCCCGCTGTCTCTTCAGCAAATCCCACAGATGTTCGCGGGCGAAATGTGCCGCTTCTCGACCACCGTGGCCATCGAACACGGCGAAAAACGCCACCGACTTCTGAGTGTTGACTGTGTGCTCCGGGACTTTTTCGTCTGACACCGGTGCACCGTGTTTGCCATTGTCCTCGGTGCATAGGTCTTCTACCCACACGGCAGACACCGGTCCAGCTTCGGCACTAACGTCACTGTCGTGCGTCTGGCTTTCGATGCCTTTCGCCGTTTGGTTCTCGGCGTTATCTTCTCCTCCGTGTCTCTGCGACTTTGGATCATCTTCAACCGTCGGCTGTGTAGGCTCGTATTCGATTTTTATCTCGACAACATCCTCCATGTATTTTCTTCCCCCTTGGTCCGAAAACGCACTCATACGAAACACTATTGCGTCTTCCATGATCTAAACGTCTGGCGATAATTACATCAATGCTAAAAAAGACATATGTGATTGCTAGCAGTAGCGTACAAGGTATTTTTGAACCGATTTTGCCGCGACTGTATGGCCGACGGCTTCCTTCCTTTTTGTTTATCTTCACCCAGACGTCCCGCTGTACGTGATGACGTCATATCCTCCGCACCAATCACCGCAAAGGCGGAAGTTTGAAACGTGAGCCGCTGACGTCACCATGGAGACTTAAATAGCGGATATTTTTAAAGCCTTATGAAATATATTCGAAATAATTTAATTCACTGAAAAGTCTCTTGAGCTGTCTACACTCTGTGGACTCTAACGTTCTGACTTAAATCTCTGTGTTTCAAAAGTGCGTGGAAAAACTCAGACTTAGATGGAAAGTTAACTGAGATGTGCCTGTGTCAGCATCTTTTATATGCTTATGCTTAGAGTAAAAAACCTTTAATAGGTAGTTTGTAGGAAAATAAAAACACCACCACTTAGTCAACAATGATTTTTATTGTCTTGTGTTTGCAGCCAAGAGAAAGATGTCCATTTTCCCAGACAGTGAGGATGAGCCGGAGGTTCAACCAGGTGAGCTCCTCGTGATCAGGAACATCTTGGAAACATCCAACAAGAATGCACTTTTTAAACCCACAAACGTCACAATCAAACACTGGAATATTTACTCATATTATTGGTATAAAACATTTTATCATGGCAGGTTAAATAGATTTTGCCATTTGCAAACTATTGACAAAAAAAGTCCCATTGTTGTTACATCAACCTTCTTTGACCTTTTTTTTAGTGAGGAAGAGGAGCTGTAACACACCTGTGGAGCCTAACGGTCTGACCTTCACCGTGAAAATCAGCAGTGAACAGTAAGTACTCAACCATCCAATGGAGATTATATTTCTTTGGTCATTGGAGTGTAAACATGTAAACAGTGTACTTTTTTTTCCTGACTAGAAGGCATATATGTAACCACTAGGGGGCGCACTTTGGCCAATTAACTGTTGGTAATGCAAACAGAATAAAAAAGAATACAAAGAGTGTTTTTGCAATTACAGCCAAAACACTACTGGTTTACAGCATTAACAAGTGTAACTGGTCAGAAAGATTCAGATTTTCAGCAGACAAGACTAGATATATGTCCCACCCAAAAGAACGTAGCAGAGAAATTCAAGTTTAAACTGTGTGATAAGAATTTTGAAAGAGCACAAGATGTTATATTTATAGAGATGTAGTTTAATAATAATAATAAAGAGTGGTAGTAATTCAATGAAAATGTTCAACCATCAGTTATAGGTTATGGAAATATAGCATATGGATCAGCAGCAGAAACACAGTTTGAAAAACTTGTGATTCAAAGTACAGCAATGACAGTATATACGTAAGAGCAAAGAAATTATCAGCAATATCATCATTACAGGTAGAAATGGGGGAAATGCCACTTCAATGAAGAAGAAATTAAATTGCAATTACATATTGGACAAATATACAGGGACAAGGAATTAATCATCCAGCAAGTTAATTAATTAATCATCCAGTTATGGTGTGTGGGAAAGAAAGCAGAAAAGATGGTTCTTACATGCAAAAATTACTGTCTTTCTGCGATTATTCTCCCACATCTTCCTTGGATACTACCAAATCCAGAGATAGATGTGTGATTGCAGAAACAAATCAAGAATAAAAAGGAGGCTGTGATTTAAAGGCATCAAATTATAACAGCAAATACTATGGGTATTTTACAGATATTTACACATGGCTCCAAACAGCCAGAAAGAGGAAAGAGAGCAGCAGCATTTGCTGTTCCAGAATCTTAAGTGAAGCAGACAGCAAGAATAAAAGATGACCTTTCAGTTCTCGCAGCAGAATTATTCGCAATAATCATGGCATTATAGTGGAGAGAGGAGGCCAGAGCAGTAAGGATAATAACAGTGTGTAGCAGGTTTACAAACTAGTCTGTCAAATGCAAGGCAGGATCCTCTGTGTGAAATATCAGCCTTGGTGCGTAAGGTTTAATCAATACTTGTTACATTTGTTTGGATAAAAGCTCATTTTGGAGCTCAAGGAAATGAACTTTGAGATAAATCTGCAAAACAGGCTTTATGTGCAGACCCGGTATTAATCGAAGCAACTTTGGGCTGAACTGAAGCTAAAGCATTGATTTAAAAAAGGGAATTAAAGAAACAACCGATGGAGTAATGGAAATGAAGGATGAGAACAAAACACACAGAACTCTATCATACATTACATATTATGGGAAAATATGAAGATGGGGAGAGTGATAGTTGCAGAGAAGGAGAAACTACAGGATATGTGATCATGACATGAGGGAGGGATGAAAAGAAAACATGAAGTGAAAGGACTAATGTTTAGCTATACTGTGATGATGAAGAGCACATCTGAAGATGGGGCCCACTGATACATTTTGGAAGTTGAAAGAGCAACAGGATTAGGTAAAAGGATTTAAAATGCATATTTAATATATTTTTTCAGAGGGTAGACTAGAAGACGAAGAGTGGGGAGGAGTGTGACAGCTACACACAGCCTGCTAAGAGTTAAATGGCAATTTATTATTTCTGTGCTGACTTGGATCAGTGAGGGACGATTCTAGGACTGTGAATGGGAGCGTGTTCACAGTGTGGGAGAGAGTTGAGCTGAGGATGCAGTATTATTATTATTGACAAATATTGATTACTACGGTATGTAACACATCTGCACATGAACCCAACTGCTCAGGTTAGAACCCAACTTCAAGACTCTCATTTAATATCAAATACTTAAATGATGTTCACAGTAAGTAAACACTGTAAACACATCACTCAGACCTCACACAGTGTAGCTCTTTATAGAGCCACTGTAATCATATTGTTATGTTCCCACAGCATTCTGGAATCCAGTAAACCCAGTAGGTGCATCAGGGCTCCTGTACCGATGGCATCAGTAACTGTCTACACAGTACGGCCGGTGTGGAACGTCAGGTATGACTCCAGCCCAGTGAGTACACTTTCAGATTGTAAGATGGAGAATGTATCAACACAAACCAAAAGGGATGCGCCTGTGTCAGCATCATTTATATGTTTCGGATTAGAGTAAAACACCTTTAATAGGTAGTTTGTAGGAAAATATTAATATATTACCACATAGTCAACAATGAGGGTTCTCAGCTCAAGCCTGCGGATGAAACTTGGGGGGTGTTCTGGTATCAGGGGAAGGTGCCAGGACACTTTCAGTGCACTGCTGAGGTACCCTGGAGCAAGGTACCACACCCCAAAATGCTCACATAGGGACTCATTCAGGGTTGTACAACACTGTGAACAAATTGTCTAAATTTTATGCACGAGAACTTGTTTATGCTGAACAAAATCACTGAGCAGTCAACATTTCTCATTAGTTGCCGTGCGACAACAGGTGCTAAATAACACATTTTCATTTGCTGTGTTGTTTTGTTGTCCGTGCATAATGCAAATAAATCGGGCTGACATGTTGGTCAGAAGACACAAGGTCAAATTCACCCAAATCATGAATGGTGATGTCATGAATCATTATTATAATGCAGCCTTTTAGTCACAACACCATCACCTCATAGTCAACAGTTGCCATCAATATTTGATTTTTACTATTTCTATAGTTGATATACTTGATATCGCTTAAAAATAGTAATCATATGTATATGGTCTGTCTATAGATGCATAATTGATATGTATAATTCATTTTCAGCATGTTTTCTGAAGACCAGTGAGAAACTATTAAGTATATACATGCAACCATGTATTTATCTATTTATCCAGGCATTTATCCAACTGTTTATCAATTTAGTCAAATTCTTCTTTGTCTAAGGATAAATCTTTCTATCTCACATGTAAGAATGAGGCTACATACTGTATGTAGGGGGAGCAGTTGGATTTTCTGGCATCATGTTTTCTGTAAGTCTCTTTATCCCTGAAACTCTAAATCTCTCACCTAGTCTTTATCCCAGGAAACCCACCTCTAAACTCTGTCTTCTTCTCCCATTTTCCCTCTCTCTTTCTCTCCCTCTCCCTCTCCCTCTCCTTCTCTTCCCCTTCCTAGTGTTTAATATCCATTCATAGTCCTGCCCTCAGAGGGGTCCTGTCTGCAGACAGGCCACTATTACAGATGAGGAGGCAAAGTGATTTCCATGTAAATAGTGTCAGAATGTCATTTTCAAGTGAAGCTGCTGAGAAAATGAATTTCCGAAGATTGCCAAGGGGCAATGACACCTGGATTACATTCTCATAGAATCCCAATGCAGCTCTCAGATAATGGCCCATCCATAAAAATAGCTTTGTTTGGCTTCCTGTCTGTCTAAAAACTGAAGCGTCTGTCAGCCAAACTAAAGACGAGAGAGGAGACGGGACTGCAATATTACCATATAAATGTCTGCTCAAATAACCAGTGTTCACGTCTGGATATTAGAGAAACAATCAATTATATTAATCTAGTGTGTTTGTGAGTGAGAAATCCACTTAATCTGCTGCAAGAGAAATATAGTGAAGTGTTAGAATTAACCGGTGAACCTGGACATAAATGACCTTGTAGTTGTACGTCTCCGTTGGCCATGGTATACACTTAATCAGCTAAATAACTGAAATAACACAGAGACCCCCTTTTAAAATGTGCTGCTGGTGGTTTGAAGCTCTAACAGTTGCAGTCAACCCAGAATTGTAACAATAAAGCCTGGTTTGCTGTTGCCACATGGATAGCACCACTGGAGCCACATGGAGACAATTTATTACTAAAATGCTGCATTTCCTCTGACTCTCACCTGTAAAGGAGAACTGTTTCAGGTTTTCTCATTGTTCTTTCCAAAGACATGCAAATCAGGTCCACAGGAGACCCGGAACTGCCTCGCTGTGCGTAAGTCGATGGTGTGTGTCCTGCGGTGGACTGGTGACCTCTTCCTGGGTTTCTGCCTCCTGACTGCCCCCTTGACTACTGGGCTATACTCTAGCGCCCCCCATGGCTCTGATGAGGAATACAAAGCAGAAATGGATCGGTTAGTTAAAGCAATATTTGGGCCTACCAGCACAGAACAAAACAGGATTAAAAAAAAAAAAATTAGATAAGCTTAAAAATAAATGTAATATTTCCAAGTCATTGATTCAAAGTAAAAATATTTCAAAACCAGGTGAGAGGCAATATCCTAGGCTCTTCAAATACAACCCACCCCAGGCTGTAACCACAAGGGCTGTAACTTAGTCACCCTGGCCAGTTAAGAGACATTATTGTTGTTTCCCCTTCAGGCGATTATCTTTCCAATGTCACACTCTCAAATCTGCTCCTGTCAGCGTGACAGACGACCAAGATATTGACTTGAGGTTGATTCAAGACCACACTGCTGCGTTAGAAGATGGATCTTGATAAGAGGGCTGCCGATAAGAGTCTGGTTGAAAGGAAAATAGTCTCGGGTCACATGCCCCGATGCCCTTCTGTTGCAGCTGCAGAATACCAAAACATTCACCTCAGCTTTTAAAGAAGCCCTAACAGATTAATTTGGTGTGAATTTTTATTTTTTTATTTTCAATTTCTAGCTGGAGCATTAATTCTAATATCAGTTTCATTCTATGAAAAATAAAACAACAAAAATTGCCTGGCTTTTGCTGCAATACCGACCTTGTACATCGAGGCATTATTTATGATTATTGTCCACTCAGATGCGCTGTCACATGACATCCAGTAAATTGTATATTTTCACAGCAGAATATGCAACAATGAAGTCATTTGTCAGTAAATCAAATGATTTGAGAGTAATACTGAAGACAGAAGACAAACTATGTTGTTTATAGTGATCTGCTTTGAAAAATTAGGGGAAATAAATGATCATCTTAGTGGTGAAATTTGCCCTCTTCTATTGTCCCTAATGTCCGACTTAATTGCAGAGAGTGAATTGTCTGAGTGTAGCCTTAGGACCCTGAGGATATTGGACCTAGGCTGCTGCAGAGGTAGGTATGTGATTTGTATTCACCCCATCTGATAGCGTCTTCTGGATCACAGATGGATTATTTAGGCTTTTCCTCCGGCAAAGGCTCCCTTTCCTTGATATTCCCCCACCACTGCTTTTGTGCACATCTTTTCTTCTATTTCCTTTCCATTTCTGCGTTCATTGTTTGGTACCGGGATACCTCAAAAGCTCACACTGGAACCGATCTGACTGGAGTGGAAAAAATGGAACAGTAATGACGGATGCATAACCTGGAAGGGTAAGTTGCAAACTTGTTCTGCTCCTCATATCCCACTAACCTGAGTAATTATGCTTATTTATTTCACCCTCAGATCATTCACCAACACAGGAGTGCTGTCCACATCCTGTGGTGCTGGAAGTTGAGCGGATATTTCTGATAACTCCCGTTTGCTTTTTCAATTATGCATGTTCTCAAATCTACAATCTACAGTGCCTGGTCATAAATCTCCAACAGCTCTGATTTAATTAAATATGCTTTCATTGAATGCTTATAATGTAACTGAGAATATGTTGCAAGTGAAACCTGGCGCAGCAGGTAATCCTGTATTTCATCAGGCAGCAGTTATCAATATTAATTATCCCCAGTTTTACGGGCTACATGACAGATAATAGATGTGAATGTATTTATGTCCTAATACTTAAAAAAGAAAGAAAGTTTGTCTTGTTAGGAAACAGTGAGAACATACGGGGATCATCCTTCGGTAATGTTAATGCGTGCACGCCTTGAAAAATCCTTTGTCAAGTTGAAAGGATTCAGTGGATTCAGATACTAAATCCCTTTATCTAAATTCCTTTCAAGTGTGCTTGAGGTTTTTTTTAATATATTTTTTATCAAGGACGGATGAAGTGGAGGTTTGGAGTTCAGGCACGGGCTCGTTATATGTCTCCTCTACTGTTACCTGATAATAATCTTTAGCTAATATTTGTGCAGCCTTTAACACTGCTAGTGGAACTGCAGCCAACCGTGTGGTTATATGGTGGCAATGCCAAAGAATCAGAGATATCTGTCCTCTGAGGAGGGTGCGTGTGTGTGTGTGTGTGTGTGTGTGTGTGTGTGTGTGTGTGTGTGCGTGTGCGTGTGTGTGTGTGTTGCTGCTATATGCGATCATCTCTGACAGGGCCCCACACATTCAACTATCACTTGTAACTTTGAGTCCCGACAGGTGTTGCATCTCAAGCTTTTAATATTCCCTGTCTTGCTCTGATAGCTCCCATAATGCACTATATATGCAGTCCTGTACTCCCACCCACCCGTTGCACCATACAGATGGTGTAATCATACATCAACTTCCCTACTGGCAGTTGAGCAGAACTCCTCTGGTCTGATGAGTTTTTACTACATCCTTCTCTAACGTGTAACTTCAAATGGGTGGCAATAATGTAAAGAACGTGTGAGTGTCTTTCTGTCCTTTTTTTCTTCATTTATCTATAGGAGTCAGTCTCCTACAGTATATTCCCTCTGAATTATCAGTGAATCCCACTTCCTGGTTGTGGCCCAGCCCGTGTTTACTCTGCACCCTGGTGGTTTTGCTCTGCAGACGCCAACTCACCATCATGCTTTGTTATCATGTGCATATTCTACCTTAAAAATTAGAGGTTAAAAAAGTTCACAGAATCAAAAAGAACATCACGTCCATGCAAAATCTACAGGTCTTTTGTGCAGCGCTGCCGTCTATCTGGCCTAACATTTTCAATTGCACACCGTGAGCTGTCTCCATCAATACTCAGGGGTGAACTGGGAGGGGGGGGGGGGGGGGATTGGGCTGCGGGCTGATTCTGTTCACGCTCCAGCGGGCGCTACAGTGTGGGCTGTCTGCTGCCTTTCGGGGAAGCTCCTGTTCTGCCTTATTGACAATATGTTGGAGGGTAAGGTGTGATTATTCTCCATGTAGACAGAAGAAGGAAGGGGAAATCAGCAGTCCTGTCGTCTCTGATCTGCACACTCTGCCCATCAGCAGAGCTCTAGTCAGGATGAGGCCCTCTGCACCTGAACACGTGCAGCAGCTGGAGCCCACATGATTCTACATTAATGAAAGCAACACGACAAAAACTATATACAGACAGTGATTTTCTGTGAATTTCTCATTTCATTTTGCTCTCAGATCCCCCCCAGTTTCCTCTGTTAGATTACGCTGCTCATTTTGGCATTTAATATCGCCACTCACACATATTATGCTGACATCCAGAGCTATAATCTGATTGGCTCATCATATCATCTTGTGCAAATGTTTGCATCAGCAGATTTCCATATGAATGCTGTTTAATATAGACTTTCATCACTGTGATATTATAGCTCAGAGTTGTGTAATCTTTGAAAGATCAGCACTTTTACTAGAGTTCAGACACTCAGTTGTGACTGTTTTGTTATCAGTGATGTCATATTGTTTATTCGAGCATAATACGCATAAAACTAAGAATATGTAGTGCTGACAAATACAAGGTAAAATCTCCTATTTTACCTTATATTTATCCTGCATATTTGATGATTTGACCTATCTGAAGGAGGACTGGAACTATGGGATGTTGTCAGTGGAGTCCCCAGTTGCAATGTGTTTATTTTTATACCACCTAACAGGTTATGCAGCATCGTATCGTCACACTCTTCAAGATTTGTGTGTCAGGTGTCTCAAACACAGCTAATGGCTACAGAGAGATTACAGTTAGTTTTATTTATTCAGGAAAACTAGTCAAAAATGAAGCCCTTCTCTTTTACACAGTGACAGTTCCAGCTTATAAATGACCTGAAACAGAATTTGTGCCAGGCCTGGAAAAGTCAAATCAGAGTCAATGGATCCTAATCGATTACACAAACGAGCAATCGACTGGTCATGAAGTGGAAAAGTGATAAAATGTTACAGTAAATTCACTTGATAGCAGATTTAATTGACCCACATGACCCGACCCACACTGACCCCCTTTTTCCTGTCATCACTCCGTGCACAAGATCCTCAGCGCCTGCTTTAACTCCTTCACAATGATGGCTGTTGCACATTTGTCAGAACAATGAAAGTGGAGCAGGGAGCTGGCGGCCAACAGGGCGCCAAGACACCCCAGGGATCTGGCTGTCCGTCAGACAGCCAGGATGAGTTGCAAAGCTGTTTGTACCACAGATGGCTGATCAGTGCAACTGACTCCCTTTTTCAGCGGCCTGGCACTGTCACCGTGTCTCATCATTATTCCCACAAGAGAGTGTTTGGTTTGGTGTGTGTGTGTGTGTGTGTGTGTGTGACTGTCTGTTCTGGAAGGTTGGTCTGTGACATGCAGGAGGTAAATGTAAGCATGTTTCTCTGGTGTTTGACTGGGATTATGCATGAGCCCGTGAAAGTTGAATGGAGCGCCGTGTGCACGCCTGGCGCAGGTGTCAGGGACACATCGCTCGAGCGAGTGCTGGAATGTGATATGGAGAGCAACAGTGAGGCTGCGGTGATACGCTTTCCCCTGTTATATGCAGATCGGATCAGACTGAGTCAGTCTGGCTGCGCGCTGAGAAGGACTCAGAACAAAGTCCATCTGTCTGCCTCGCCACTTTCACGGTACTATTTTACTCAGGAACTTGGTCACCTTGAGCTCAGCAGGGTTGGAAATGAGCATTTCTTTTTCTTTTTCTTTTTCTTTTTTTAAAATCCAATTTTCCTGAAGCGTTTTAACAAACCAACACAGAGAGATAGGAATCATGCAAAGCCTTCTTAAGGAAACCACAGGAGATAATGTTGTCATCTTCAGTCTCTGGTTGATTGATGATTACGTCATGTCTGTCTAAGATTAAGCCTTGACCTCTTTATTGCTTCCAGGTCTGGAAAGGCCAAAGGGGCACATGATGGTTCTTCAGGCCCCTGCGCTGTTTCTACTCACCAGCCTGCTCTGTGTCCTTCAGAGGCAGCGGTGTCACACCATGGTCATTTCAGGTCAGAACACTCTGCTTTTCCCACACTCATTATTTTTCATTTCAGTTTTATATGTAATGGCTTTTTATTATTCTTGCATAAACTTTAATCACAGTCGTCATATCTTTATTGTTAGTTATTATTTTAAAATTATGCCATTTGAATACTTCAAAAAGTATCTTCCAGGACATAGACCGCGGCTCTTTTGCTGTTGAAGTTTATGTTCAAAGCTTCTATTAAAAAAGAAATGATATCAATTTCAGTCAGGATAAGCAGAAAATTCAGCATGACTTTCGTTAATAGCGTCAAAATTAAAAATCATTGTCAAGGAAACGTGTTTTCTGCTCTGTAAATGACAATAAACACTGAATCAGCATGTTAACGTAGAATGACACCACATTATGTGACGCAATGGCTCCATCTAGCGGTAATTTATTATTAAAACATGTTCCTACAACCTCACTCTTTGAAACACTTTCAGGTTTCAGCATCTGACTTATAAGTAGAATATGTTATCAGCCCTTCAAATTTATATTTACCAAAACACTTTTTTAATTGTTGTTCAACTGATTTCAGGCCTTACAGTCTGATGTTTGTTGCATTCAACTTCCACAGGAGAGCTTATGTTCCTCTGGAGATGAAGAATTTAATGCCTCCATAAAGTTAAATGCGTCTATACCTACATTAATTATTGTGTTGTGTGTTGCCGCTGTTTAAATCTGCTGGCAAAGCTAAAAAATTATAATAAAATAAAATGTTACGGTTAAGGGAAATACCCTAGACATTTTTTTCCTCAGTAAAATGTTAAATGAACTGTGTAATAACACTCACTACTGTTGTTGATGGTATTTCAAGGTACAGATAAACTCACGGGGAATCGTGAGGTCAACAGCCAAACATCAGTACCAGAACCATCATCTGAAGACAACAGCTTTGGATACAAAGGTAAACTAATGGATTATTGTTGAATTAAATACCACAAATCAAACACAATCATCTTTCTTTTTGTAGACTTAGAGAAAGCAATGGAATAAGAGCCATGCTGATCTTCTCATTCATGTAGAAGTCCTCATTGAACTGTGCACAGAGATCTCAGAGGTCATTGCATGCTTGGATGCATTTGGTTGCAATCAATAACTATGTATTAAAACTGGTAATGCTAGCAAAGCATCTTGCATGTGGCCAGCTGTTCTGCTGTGGCTCCACTCTCTGCTGACATTAGATCAAATAAAAACATCTTCAAAAGGCTCTAATTTAGAATGCTCTTATAGCAATGATGTTTAGACTCCATCCTGCATGGAGTTAGTTATTTGCTGTCACAACGGCTGTGATGTCAGAAGCCACTTCGATTGAGCAGTTTACACCGCCTCTTCTTCCCATTTATTAGCAGGTTTTCCTGTTAATGTGACAAGTTTCACAAGTGTATCTATAACACTTGTAAAAAAAAAAAAAAACTGTCTGAAATGTTTGCACCGATTCCACATTTGTCCTTTGAAGGACACAAAGTAGCCTGGAAAATCCTGGAAAGAGGTCTAGGCTTCCTCTTGCTGACAAAGAATATAATACCCCTTAATGCCAGTTCAGCATCTCCAGACCTTAAGCTCTGTGTCCAACGCCAGCACAATTCAAGCCTCCCTTCAGTTTGTCATTTACTGGGAAGGAGTCAGACATGAGCAGTAATGAGCTGGAACATTTAGCCTCTGTTTTCCTGGAAATAAAACATCTGACTTATTCATGACATCTTTTCCAACTGGTCTTTCATCCTTATTCAAAAGCGTATCCATATTTTCCTTTATAAAGTCTCAATTGGAGCTTTTAATGGTCCATCTGATGCAGATTCTGGAGATAACGGTTGTCTGGTGGAAGACAGGGGGTCTTTTGAAGAGATAGTAATGTGTTTGTGGCGCTGCGGGGGATGAAGATGACAGCATGCCCAAGTCTTAACAAATCAATAGGCTGCCAGATTTTTTTTTTCTTCCCACTTTGGAGTAAGACACTGTTCATTTTTTTTGGGTTGCAATGTTTTCCATCATTTTTGCTTTCAGACTTTTCTGTGACCTGAAGCATCTTGAGTGATGTGCAGCAACACATGGTCACAACGGGCAAAGACACTAACTGGGGGGGTGAAGAAGTTGCACAATTATTCCTTCTTTTTAGAGAGTTGGCATGGAAATAAAAGCCGGATTATAAAAAAGAGTGCTGCCAGTGTTAGAGATGTGTTTCAGACGCGGTTGTGCACACCTCTGCTGCCCCAAAAGAGGCAAAACCAGTCGACAAGGGAGTTCCTAGCTGAGGCAAGGTTCGTTACTCTGTGCAAATTCCAACTGATTTATCCTTTTATAAAGATTTCCTGGATTTAGCTTTATGATTTTTGCAGATATTTTCTCCCCTGGCTCTCAACCAACTGGAGAGCTACGCTGGAGTGAAATAAATAAATAAAAATAGGCCTCAATACTTGGCACACGTCTGCTCAAAATCCTTGCCATTTTATTTGCTGTGTTGCCATGAAGACGCACATGTCTTTGTGTCCATTTTTCCACCATCTGTTCCTGGATATTCTAGCGTTGGAAAGGAATTTGGATTGGGACCAACTATTCCAAGGCACTTCAAAATTCTCAATTCAAAAGCGACAGCGGGACCTATTCTCCGCTTTATCCCTGCTGCAGAATTTTACTCCATTCTCGTTATTAAATGAGAATAGTTTTGTCGTCGTTACACAAGACCAAGATTAGCAGGGATGCAGAGACGATCGATGACTGCAAGAAATGTAGGAGCAAAGAAGCAGAGGTCACTGTTGGTTGACTTTTAAAGACAAACACAAAAGCAGCTGAGTTATTTTGATGTTTTTTGTTACTTTTTACATATGGTGTAGCAGAAATAAAGAATTCCAAGGTGGGTTTAATACCTTTTGTTTTACTTTTGTGCAGAAACTGCAGGCTTTATTGCTGATTTGAGGTCTCTGAGGATCAGCTGAGCTCCTCTAAGGACACAGATTAAAGGTTCTAAAGTGAGAGGTCAGCACACCGGTTCATTCAAAGAAAGATTCCCTCATGAGACATGTGTTTCAGGGCACTTTCAGGAAGACTCAACCAATCCTGCAGCAGTTACCTTGGCTTCAGCCTGTGTTGCAGAGGTGTGACCAGCAGAGGGAGTGCTGACCTCCTCAGATGACAGACATGCTGGCATCTACCGGGGTTCAGTCACTTCCTGCTGCTTTAAAATGGATTTTATTGAGGTAAAAATTTCGCTTTTGGAGCAGTTGGACTATTTCACTAGGTTTGATATCAATACGTAATTTGTAGGGTCTTTTATTTCCAACACACTTAAAGTATTACTTAAATTTCTAAGGAAGGTGAAAGGTTATGGTGGTAAAACACCGGGGAAAATATTAAAAAGAAGTCTATATATATATAGGCTCAATGTAGGCACAGATCCAGGATCGTTAAGAAAGCAATATTCTAATACCCCAGCCCCTTTGGGCTTTAATAAGTACGTGCACAAAGCCCTCTCTCTTCATAGGAGGATAAAAAGGATAGATCATTCACCAAGGTCAAGTCATCCGCGCTTCTGCCTGAAGATACTTTTAAAATATTACCGTACTTTATAAAAAAAGACTGATATTTTAAACAAAACGCAGCCAATTACTTATACACTCTAGGTCAGGCTTCTTCCATTCAAGGAACCACTTTGGGCATCTGCCACTGAATGCTGAAGCTACGAGAGCTCAGCTTTTATAACAGATCATTAATAAGGTCGTCATAAATTGGTTCATTAGGAAAGAGGAGTCTGGGGTTGTGAGGACGTGCGGTTGAATGGTGCCTGACTGGTAGAATCTCCCCCGCACAACAGAAAAGCCTCTCTGACTGGAGAGGGAAACCAAATCCATCAGTGTGCGCAGAGACGCGCTGCGCCTCCATCCAACCAGCGCCAGCTCCTCCACCAAACCGGGGCGCAGCTCCACATTTAAAGCGTTAAAGTGAGCGCAAGTTGAAGCTTCTGCTCTCTGGTTTTCCGGGTTTTTATTTGATTTTATTTTTGCCTGTAGTTCCCGAAGTGGAACCAAGATCATCTCCGATCACAGATGAATTCAGCGAAGTTGTCGGCGTCTGGAAGTGAGAGGTTCGACGGGAGCGGAGAGAAGCAAAGTGGTGTCGAGTGGAGCACTTCTCCAGTGTGCGACCATGTCTCAAAACTTTGATTCAAACAGAGAGTCAGTGGCAGAGGAGCAGCTCTGAACGTTGGTATCTCTCTGGACTCTTGTTCGGGAACTCTCTTCTTCATCTGGACGCCTGAATCACCTTTAAAACGCGCGCGTTAGATGAAAAAAGACGCAGCAAACGCGCATTCTGACCGGATTTCGACCGTCTCTAGCTGCTCCTGAATGATGCCTGCCTGTTGGACGGGGATTTACTGTCTGCTGACGCTTGTGCACGTTTGTTCAGGTAGGATGCAGATAGAAGATAAATGATAAATTATTCATGCGTGGAAAGTTTAAATACAGTAATTAAATTGCATTCAGGCGTGTGATGGCGACAGAGAGAGGACGAGGTGAGAGGTAATCTCTTGGTCTCTCAGGTTTTTCTGTCACCTTTTACTCCAATCAGCAGAGGCTGCTTGTGGCCCCTGACTCAAGGGATGGTCCACACCCTCACTAGTGAGCGCATGCTTGGTACAACTTCCAGGTAGAAGTGGACCGGACCCTTCCATTGCAGATGGATTCCCTTCATTAACGGTGGGGAACAGGTTTTTACGTGGTGTGCTTATCTCTGAGAGAGTCCACAGATGCAGCCGGTCAGCTGGGTTTATTGCACCAAGCCGTGCGTTGTGCAGGCTGTGTACGAGCTGAAGCTCTCGCGGCTCAGCTGGAGGCTCGGGAATCATGCTGGGAAAATTAGCTCAGGCAGAAGGTTGATAACATGCTGTGATACCACAGGCAGAGGTCAGGCAAGAAAAGTTTTGATGGAGTTCTGATAACATCCCATAACTTTTCCCACATCAGACGCTCCCGGCGAGAGCCCCGCTTGCTGTCTGATAGAAACCACCTGATAAGATAGCTCTTTTTGCCTTTATGTCTGCCTTTAAGTCCCGTGCTTCTCCTTTCTTCTGTTTGAATGTACGGCTCAAACGGAGGCTTCCATGTCCTCAAAGAGCACACAAAAATGTCTGACATCAGTTTTCCAGCTCGTTCTTTTCGAAATTTCCAGAGGGACAAGCTCTTTACAAAAAGTCGAGCGTGTCTGGAGTTTGAGGAACCTGGTACTTAAATCAGACAATCCATCAATGCCTTTTTTGACTGCATGCAGCAATTCCTACAAAGCCTGGGAAGGTGTGTCCAAAGATGGAGGGGAATGGCCCCTTTCAAACATCCATCTGTATGTTTATCACACCTCCGTCCTCCGTGGATATCAAATAATTTAGCAGGGAGGAGTTGCCAGACTTGTATGCCCGTCCTCGAGAGTAATCCACGCTTGAACAAGTCCTAATCAGAAGAGCTCCGTGTTCCGCGTGTACCATCTCATTCCCCTCTGCGTGGTCCCGACTATAACAGGAACGCGAGCTTTGCTGGAAAGTGATTTCATCCAACTCGGAGCGATAAGGGCAGCCTGAAGCTCCCCAATTGAGAGTTAAACCCCCCGCTAATGAATCTGCCCACAGCAAATGGATGCTGCAATAATAATCTAAACGCTGGTCATTAAAAGCATGAGCGTGGACCCACATTTCTTTGTCCCCTACATCCCACCCATCTAAATTATGCGTCCCCAGAGTGATACCGTGGCCTCACGCCCGCGCTACGGCCTGCAAACACTGCCAAAGAAATTGTGGGGAAATAAAAGAACCTGTCGTTCTTTAATCCTTTGTTGGAGATTGTTGTCAGATTGCTGTTTTCAAACAGGACAGGATTTAATAACTATCCTAATTACGTTAGCAGTGTGTGCCCAAAGTCCCCCCTGGGGCGGATATTACCTTTATAACCCTCTCACGCACGTGTTATCTGCGCAGTTGTGAGTACAATTGGAGCTCCGGGGTCGGCAGATCATGCTTTAATTCCATCAGTGCTGTGTGTTCCGTCCCCGAGGGGAACAGTTTGCCTGAGACCTGTGGCTGACCTGCGGGAGCCAGACGTGCACCAGCCAGAGTTCGCGTGCTTGTGATGTTCCGGGGACTGACACTCATTGCCGCATTGGTTGACTGCTGTGACCCAAACTACTACACGGCACTTGTTATAGGACTCTGGACATTTAGCAGTGACGGCATGATTGGGGGAGACCCGCCCACTGGTGTCTTCTCCGAAGCTAACGAGAACCTCTGTAGCGTTCTTGATGTGACAGCGATGAGCTAGAATCCCGCCGCTAATGAGGACTTTTTGAGTACAGTCTGAGAATTCCTTTGTCTGGCGGATGAGATTCCTTCTCCACTTCTGTTGGAGTAATGCTGCTAACAGGCTTCAGCGGAGACCGCATCTTCATTAATGTTGTTTGATGGAAAGGGCTAACATTCTGGGCTCAGAAAAGCAGAAATGTGTTTAAGGTGTGGCTCCGCTCTGCTCCATTTATAGACCCTGGGATCTGTCGAAACGCCTCGGCTTCTGCGCGTCTGCTTTCTGTTAGAGCTCCTCTTTTCATCTATTTTCAAGCAGAGCGTCGCTGTCTCTCCCATCCTGGAGTTTATTTTCAAGCCAGTCAGTAAAAGACATCATTGAATGAACACCCTTTCACCTCAAAAATGAACAAAGCTTCGTTTTTTTTCTTTCCCCCCTCTCAGGGTTGTTTGTTTTGCCGTGAATTGCTCAATAGTCCAGGAATGGGCTGTCGAAATTTCTGCCGTTCTTCAATATAATGGAGCTAGATTGCACTTGTTTTATCTTGTACTCAACAGCTATGCAATTGAGCTTTCAGGGACTGTGACCTTGGTGAGTCAAGACAGTTCACAGAGCTCATTGTTAGCAGTTTCATGTAGGGACTCAAACACTGTGCAGAGGGACGCACGCAGGTCGGCCAGCTAAGCTAACGTTACGGCTCAGTGGAGGCTAGATGCTTACACTGAACTTTGGCTCAGGGTCTTGTTACTCCCAGAGTGGACGTATATCCTTCCACTTTGTGCTAGTAAATCAATAAAAAAAACCTTCTGTTAGCCATCCCATTTCCTTGAGGTAATACAGTGTTTTAAATAGAATGAGTAAGTGTAAGAAAGAAGGAACAAGGATAAGCCGTTGTCATACAGCGTATTATGGAGTCAGCCCTTGTAGAAATGAGGTCATGCCTAATGCGCGCTGTTTGTTGCAGGTGTTTGGGGATTATTATTACCTGACAAATGCTCATGAGACTGTCGTCCACCAGGATCTCTCCTGGCAGAATCACCCAGACTGCTTATCTTTCCCTGCACAAACCTCCGCAGACGCTGTCGCAATTGTTTGCCTCTGAGCAAATGTGCATAAATGCATACGTAATGGCACTATCTTGTAATGTGCGTTATCAATTTGTGTGCCAAACGCTTTGTGTTTCCTTTGTTTGCTGGCTGGTTTCCTGTGGCCCCGCGGTTGCCAGCCGCCGAGATGGGAAGCGTCCGCGAGCCTGAACAAGTGCCTCTGGGCCTGGAGTTCACAGGTCATCACACCTTTACACAGGCGTAGACAAAATTTACAAATCCTGCGGAGGATCGATTACTGTCTGTCCATCTCACAAACGTTAGCAGCCCCTCGCCGGGAGCTTCCTTTCACGCCTCATTCACGCGGGTTTAACTATTTTTTACCATTTTCTGACATAAAAAAAGAGGCACAGATCATTTTCTGTCAATATATCAGCTGAAAATGTTCTGCAAATGTGCATTAGTGGCTTTTTTTGCAACTATAACTCAAGTACCTACTTAAACATGGAGAATTTAAAAACAAAAGTCTTGACCTTTTCATTAAATGTGAGGGAAGCATTCATTTTTTTCTAATTCTGCTAGCAAAATAACACATAAACAGACATGAATTAAAGGCTGATGCCGGTGAAAATATTGGGAATAAGCTTCAATTTACACATAAAACCTGAAAATTGATGCCATTCAACCTTATCTAAGATGGCTGTCTGCACACACAAGTAAGACTAACCTGAACCCAGCTGACCTCTGTGATAGAAGGTTGAGGAACTTAATCTTTGTAAATACATTTTGGCCTCATCCCTGCTTGTGTCCTAAAAAACCCACCAAAAGCTCACGTCAACGTGAGGAAATCCTATAGATTTGTGCTTTTCAGGCCGTTTAACCTCACTTCAGCTTCCTGTGCTCATGTGTGAAATTATTGATACGCTGAAAGTTGCAATGATCCAGTATTATGCATGAAAGAAAACACTGTCCTCTTACATATGTCATAAATCAGCCTAACACAGGCTGCCCCATTTAAATCTCCATCAGGGCTGAATGATTCAAGTGGTGGCAGGTTTTTCTGGTTCTGTTGATGCTCAAACGTTAGAGAGCAACTAGGTGAATTCATATTTTTTAAAAGGACAGCTTTAAAGGTCACAGTAATAGCGTGACCTCAGGGACGCTTCTAAAGATTACCTCGGTGTGAGTCATCTCCTGTCCAGCCAGGCGGTTAATAATCAATAGGATCCATACTCCCAGTGAGACTAAAGCTCCTGAAGATTTCAGCTCAGTCTGCTGTTAAAACCAAGAATCCGTTTTCCAAAGCGCTCATCTGCTTTGTGTTCATAACTCCTTCACATTTGTTTGCAGTTCTAATTGTAAAATCGGTCCTGCGGGCTCATCGGGAACTCGTACTTCAGTGATGATGAAGGTGAAAAAGCGGGCCAGGATGAGGGCGAAGCCCCCAGGACCGACATTGTTATTGCAGCGAGGGGTCCGACCTAATGTTACATTCATTAGTGCTGAAGCCGCTGCTGGAATGCAGCCTCCCAAAGCATCTCCAGCATTCTGACAAGCAGCCTCATTAGCCAGTGGAGGAGCCACTGATGCTTTTATTATGTGGGAAGTGCAGAATGTTGCACCTGATAAGAATGAAGATTCTGGGGTAATTGGCCAGAATATCTGTTGTCGGTGGATTTTGCTTTGGACTACCCTCGGTATGTATTCATGAATCTCATTCAGCTTTATTTATGGAAAAGGCATTATTATGTGTTTAATCGCTTTTACATGAAACACCAGTATCAGCATCAAGCTACAATAAGAGCAAATCATTTAAAACAGATTTAAATGGTTCCCATCTTGGATCAAGAGATCTACCTCTTATTGCATAATCTGGGAATCTTTCCTACGAGGTATACACACAATCTCATTTTCAAGGTTGTTTCTCATGTTATTTTACCATTGTAATCTAATCTCCCTTGCCATGACGGCCTAAGTGCTACACATGTATCAAATACCAAGTGATGGAGGGACATGACCTATAGCTTCAGGACAAGATTAGGGATCTAATGTGATATTCAGATTAAGTAAATGTACTTGTTCTTAATAGGAAGGGGCTTGACCTGACCACTGTGGTAGAGGGAAGGCCAAAGAACCCAAATGAACCTTAAAATCTGCTCCCAGAAACCCCATGTAGATCAATTCTGACCACAATCTTTTGGCCACGGGCCGTGAAGGACCGGCTGTTGAGTTTGTGAGTCATGCAGCTGGTCGGATCACCCGTCGCCTCAAAGGCTTGTTCTCGCCTTCAGCTTTCCTTTCAAAGAAAATCTGCCACCTTGTTGTAAAAAACAGCCAAATAACCAACAGTCAAACGCTCACCACTCTCCCAATGCTGCTGTTATCATCATCTGACTGTATCTCGTGGGGCCGTGTCACAGTTTCCTGCAAATCACGCGTAATCTGATCAAAAGGTGCCAAGCGAGACACTTGGAGGTAGGGGTCCTCAGTCCAATAATTAGCCCGTGGACACGGAGATAAAATCATTTCACCCACTAATCCCACATTAAATGACATTTTGCTCCTGAATCTTTGGCATTCAGAAACTCATTTTATTTCCATTCGGACGGATTCTGCTGGCGTCGTTTTTGTCATGTAGTACAAGAATGGTATCAAGTGTGGGCCGCGGCCAGATCATTAAAGAGGCTTTGTTGCGAACCTTTTTTTTTTTTTTTTTTTGCTCAAGAATGCTGTGACACATCGTTGCTTTCACAAATCATCGCAATTGCATTTTACAGCCGAGTGAGCCTCTCTTCAATCAGCGAGCGTCCCGGCCCGTGCCAAGATTTTAAACCACTGAATTAGTCAGCTTCCAAGTTTCGTTCTTGCAATGCTCCACATGAAACACACTGAGAAGCGAAGAGAATCTTTATGAGCCTTGTTTTTAAATTCAATGCAGAACAACGTGGACCCGACTGAAAACATGGCTTGAGTGGTATATGTCAACAGCACGTCTGGTTTCTCTCTACCAACGTGTGTGATCAGCAGCACCAAAATGGAGCCAAATCAGAAGCTGTTCATACAGATAAACTCATAATGAAGCAGCAGACAGGCGCTCCAGCTGCTACGTGCCAAGCTTATTAGGGAACAAAGCTTTGGAGAATCGAATTGTAACTCCTTTTTGTTACGTTGGCTTATAATTGAGACACGTTTTTGTTACGTTGGCTTATAATTGAGACACGTTCAGTCACTCCCAGTTACAAGTTATTTGTCGAAATTGTACATCAGGTCATATTTTCTCTGTGGATGTGATTGACACTGACAGGTTTACTGTGAAAAAAGGAGGTCACGGTTTTATTTGAGGCCCAGATGCCGTTTTCTGTCTTGAACTTTGACATTGTGTCTCTTCCCACTGATCCGCATTATTGTAGTATTCCTGGCCTCTGAAGATGCTCCTAACAGAAAAACAAAAAGTTCTGTCTGGTTTTGTCTGGTATATCTTCATTTACAAAATGAAGATATTGCGCTTAATGAGTGATTCCAAACTCTAATTTGCCATTTGCAATGAACAACCTCCGATTCAAAGCGGTGAGCGTCGCCTTTCAAGGTGGTGGCAAAAATAAATACTATTTTTTGATGCGGGTTGTGTTTTTATCTGACGGTGTAACAGCAGCGGCAGCATTGGCAGCTGTGTTTTGATAAGACTTGGACCCTCGTCTCGTCTAATTTGTCAGACTCCCGCTGTTGTTTTTAAAGCTGCTGCCCAGAGATTTGAGGCTTGAAAAGCAATGACGGACATTTTGTTAGAAATACCGAGGGACAAACAGGAAGCTAAGGGAAGGCAGCACAACCGACCAACTACCAGCCACCGTATTTGGGAATACATTTTCTACAGTTTCTCCTCAGAGGCTGTAATCAGATCACCGGCTTCTCAGTTGGGTGAGTTTGGTGCTGAGGGCCAAGTCTATCCCTCCCAGCGTCCATCCACATCTGGGCAGCTGCCGCTAGCAGCGGCACAATTAAGTCTGCAAATAAAAGATGTAGGTCACACAGACGGGCGCTCCAACGTAATGAACGGGCACGCTGATTGAATTAATGCGTTCGTTCAGTGCTGGTCCTGCGAAAGCTATTTAGGACCTCAGAGGCTCGGAGAAGGCCTAACAAAGAACCGGCATTGAAGTGAGGAAAGGAAGAATCTCTGAATCACAAGGTCAGCTCCAAATGGATTTTGATCTCTGACACAAACAAACCTTCGCTGTGTTTATTTTTTGCCTCCGTCCAGGAAGTCTCGAGCACCGCCTGAGTGATAATCGATGGCCTGTACAGCCACTTTATTTTTCACTGAACGTGTAATTGAGTGTGGATAAGCCTCTCAGATGTGCTCCTGGCCTTTCCTGGCTCCTCTGCCCCACCCCCCCAGCCCACCTATCGCAGTTAAGCCGACTGCAGAGAGACGCTTCGGCCTCGAATCGATGCATCGCGACGCCAAAAACAGCGGAAAGGGAGTGTGTAGAACAAGCTGATGATGTTTGACGCAGCAGTAAAGGTGCAGTGACAACAAATTCAGTCACGCCTGCGATATTTGAATGCACGTATGTTGGTCGACCACGGTTTTCCTGCCACTGCCAGCCTGATGGATCTGTTCTCCAGGTGCGAACAGTCCTGGTGACCTGGTTGGTTTAGTTGTTTATCTTGAACCAGTAATGTTCTGGTTCCAGCCTGCCCTGGGGAATTCATTGCGTGTGCCTTTGCAGTGAGAATCTACCAGCTGGCAGCCCAGCTCCTCCCCACAATATACTGCACCCTAACTCGTGCAAACTTATCCAATCAACATGTTCTGTTAGTGTTTGTTTATCCGGCCAGGTTTTTAAGATTTCATTTACAGAAATAAGAAGCTGGAATCTGTTTCTCTCGAGCGCTACGATGAACTCTGTGGTTTTTTGTGTCCTACTATTTCCACTCAGTTGGTATCTGACTCTGAACATCTGGCAGTGCTGCGTGAGGCCTTATCACAGCCCCGACCTTGACTCTCATCCCTGGAATTTGCTTCATTGTGCTAATGATGTGGCAGAGGAAACAGCGCGTACTCAAAACTCCCCTGAATATTCAGTGACATTAAACTGGCCCACCACCACAACAACAAAAAAACTATTAAAACAGTATAGGTGTGTTGGTAGTCTCACCTTTATCCGTGGCCACACACAGACAGGGAAGCATTCCTTCTCTCGCATACTTGCGTGAATGACAGTCTTCAACTGTTCCACTTAATTGCAGTTTATACAGCCTGAGAAAGAATGTCTGGCATTTATTGGATGAGTGTGTTTTACTGTACAAATGATTGTGTGTGTTTGGAATAGGTGCCTATCCTCGGGATGAGCAAAAATAAATGCTCTCCAGTGAGTCACGCCCACCTTTGGGAGATATTCACTTTCAGGCAGACAGCTATGTGAGAAGAGGGAGAGCATTTTTACTAAAATATTTACTTTAAATGACAAGCTTGGCGTTGCATGAAGCCTGGATTTATAACCCTAACCTGGGTCAAAAGCCACTAAAAATGCCTGGGCCAAACCTGTTTTGTATAATTCTTACAAAAATAAGCAGGCAGTGAAGATCTGTTTGCACAGAGGTTGTGGGCTGTAACTACTAGAGTGCTGCTATGTTCCTCCTTCAAAATCTGCATGAAGACCCCTCTTAACTTTTCCTTTATTTGCACAGATTATAGGTAACAAGTTCACCCTCCCGACTGAGTGTTCAGGGCTGACGAGGATCTTTAGACTCTTGAATTTCCTGGATTTGCAGTTTCGGAGAAGTTTGCAGAAAAACAAAATGCATTTTTCAAAATGTGATGGTTTTATGGTTTGGGAAGTTAAAAGTCTAATTTCTAAAATAATTTCTGCTGCTGGTTGAAGGATCTTTCTGCCACAGAAACATGAAAGTAAATAGTTGGCTATAACTCCAAATTAATGTTAGCCAAGACAGCTAATCCCCCTTAATGGACACATAAATCAGCCTTAACCCTTAAATAAACCAGGCATAACAGCAAATAGTGTTGATCTGTGTCAAAGTTCTAAAGGAGAATTCTGCGAACATCCAAAGCCGTGGACCCGGAGCGTCCTCCTACCCTGCTCTCAGCGTGTCCTTGCAGTTAATTATGCCGCTGTATTCGGAAAATTTGGTTAAGTATGTTTGTGCATTTTTATGTAACCATTGGTTAGAGTCAATTATATAATTATGCTCTCTGCGCTCTTCCAGACCTTTTAATGTCAAACTAAATCCACATTACTCAGAACTGGATCTCAGAAGATGGGATTTACAGGGTACTTTTTCTTTTTTGCTGACGTTTCTGTGTAATTAGTTGTGCTTAAAATACCAAAGGTAGCACAGTGATGCACAGGAAAGTTGCGTAACATCACGCGTACTCTCACACAAGCCTGTGCAGTCTAGGGTAGATTTTTGGGGTGCAGAGTTGCTTAATTTGCTTATTTTAGGGTGAAAAAGGGAGCAGAATTGGTCAGACGTCCATGTATTTTCAGGTCAAATTAATGGCACATGTCCCATCGGTCTGCCCGTTTTATGGTTTTTGCAGTACAGCATGAGGCTTCCTTGTCAGTCACGCGTGATGTCATTTCCAGGAGTGTCCTCAGGAAGCTACTGGCAATCTCCGTCGCCCCGTTAAAAAGTGTGGACTTTGATCCGCCTAGGCCACGGATCACAAAGAATCATGCAAACGACTTCCACAGACAGGAGAAAAGTAATTTCCCTAACAAGACGCTGCACACTCCTAAGCCTCCGCCTGCGTCTGTCAGCTGCCCCTGGCGCCGCAGTGCCAGTAATCCCAATTCTGCAGGTGGAGATTTCCCATTTCCACCAATATGAATCTGTCAGCTGTCAGCAGCTTCAATTGTATAACCTGTTTATTAGTGTTATGAAGTTCAAGCGATCGTTTTTCCACACTTGGCCATTACTAGAGTGGAAAAGATAATTTGATGGTGAAATGTGAGAATTCTTTCATGTATATTTCTTTGGTTCCATGTTTTAAGAGTCATTTCCTTTCACACACTGTAAATAAACAGAATATATAGTGTTGCATACTTCACAATAAAGAGGGTAGGAACTTGCAAGACTACCAATGCTGCATTAAACACACTTTTGTGCCACATAGTTGTCATATTTGACTGGAACACCATCTACCCTGATATTCAGTTCCTCCTCTTCGCCTTCCCACCTCTAATTTATTCCTATATGTGCTGTTTCCCACAATTTCCCTAAAACCTGTAAGAATGAAACACCAAATAGTTCCTTAATTGTTTCCTGCACTGTTTACTTCCCTCTTTTAGACCCCCCCAGACACACACACACAGATCTGTGGGGAACACAGACCCTCTACCCACCTCCAATTTTCTGCAATTGTGACAAAGCCAAGCGCCGTTCTCTTTTGTGTCTGCTGCTCTTCATTTCGACATCTCACTCTGGATCTTCAGGAGACAACAAGACTGCCGACGGGACGACTCAAACGTATTTGTAGGGACACAGGTGCTACAAATGACCTTTGCTGTCTGTGTGTGTACTCCATTGTGGATTCGTGGGAGTGTTTTTCGCATACTGATTGCACGCTGGCTGCTGGCCCTTTGCAGATAAAACCTGGGCTTCTGCGAGGGCCAGTTGTGGCCAGCTGATATTGCCTCTTGCTATAATGCCTCGGAGCAGAATCAGACTGTCTGGACCTTTAGGTATCTGCCCAACACAGTTAAGAAAGACGGCTGTATGTGTGGAGTGGGCAGCTTGCTTATATTGTTCTATTGTTGGTTTAAATATCCAGACACTGTGTCAAATTGAACTCATTTTAGATGATGCTCACAGCTGTTTTCTGCTCTTGTCTTTATGATATTGTTGTCACGCTTCCTTTATTTGGTTTTAAATTGCTCTCCTTCCTGCCTGGGCGCGGCTGATAATCGTTCTTGAACACAACAGGTGTTATTTCTCGCTGTTTGGTGTGAAATGATCATTTCTGCAAAACATTATTTTCAGGTTCTGAAAATGTAGCCTGTCTTTTACTTTAAATGCAGCCCATCTTTTACTTTTCTGTATTTGCTACCTTAATATTCAGGCTCCTCAGCCCAGCGATTATATTGGTGCAGACATTTTGTGCTGCCTGTGAACTTTCATCCTTGACTTTGAGTTTCAGAGCATCATCACTCCCAGTAACATTTCCTCAAGGCCTTGCTGTACTCCATTGTGCTGTAAAGGTGACAATATTTAAAAAAAGAATTATGGCTATTCATCAGCATGTGCTGTCTGAGCATCGTGAATGTAAGCACATTAGCATATCTGAAGCACACCTCAAGACCTTGGTGGAGCGTTTGGCAGAACAGGGGTAATTGCAAATCTTTTGTACAGTCCCACCTTTTGTCACTGTTGGCATTCTTAGAATTTTAGTTAGCATAGCTGATTGATGGCATTAAAGGTAAAACAAGACAAAGAAAGTAATTGGAAGAGATAAATTAGCCGAGGCAGCAGGAGGGCTTATCTCAGGTTGATTGCCAAGTTAGAGGGAACATTTGGCTGCCTAAAAATGCGATGTCAGCACTTACTTTAATAACAGATGTAAAATTGGACTTATACCAACACTTTTCCATTTTTGAAGGAACTGAGACTTTGAATTTGTGCAAAAATACTACATGGCTCCTGCACATCAGTGGTTCACAGCCTTACTCACAGCATTTCCCAATGTTTGAGGTGTTAGCAATGTGGGTAAACTCTTGTCTGTGCGGGATTTATTGGCTGCAGTGGGAGTGTAGGAGCTCATCGCTCTCCAGCACAGTGGTGATTATCTGCTTTACAGGGCCATTGGCACATTAAAGTGTGGCCTGCTGGAGGCTGCACCACGTAGTGTTTGCTGTAGCTAGAAAGAGCAGGAAAGTGTTCCCAGAGCAATAAAACCGGTAAACAGTGGTGTCTGGTGTCGACGCCGTCTTTACCTCCGCTCTGTCTCCTCCCACATCTATAAAATAAGCTAATCATTTTTAAAGAAACAAGTGTTGTGTATATTGATACTGGGGTGCAGGTACTAGTTGGACAAGCAAGAGCCGGTGTTTGGATGAGGCTGGAGCTGGGTGGGAGGTGGAGAGAATGCAAGATGTATGAAGGGATTGGGGTTGTGTATGTGGTTCTTGTTAAGGGGCTCCGTTTTGTCCTCTGCCTCACAGAAACCTGTTGTTAGACAGTTATTTTGACAGGTCCAGTATGATTGGCATCCCAGCAGTGTATCTGGGATTACAGGTGATTTGGTGGTTGTTAGAGAGAGCCTGTGTGGAGGTATTGATTCATACTTCTGTGGCCGGGGCAACAATTTCAGAGCCTGGCAACCCGCCGCTGCATGTACAGCTGCGTGTACACTCCTGCAGGGGGAAGGAGACAGTAACGTCTCATGCCGAGGATAGCCGCCTTTTCTTTTGTTTGTAGACTATCCAGGCTGCTGTTTGTGGCACATGCAACCGCGCCGCTGCTGCAATTATGTGCCGATCAATGAAATTAGGGACGAAGCGGTTCTCATTTTCAGTTTTGAACCATCCAACGATTTATTTCCTTACAAAGATATGCGTTATATAAACTGTTGGGCATGATATCCTTCCACACTGTAGTGTTATTTCGTTTCGGTTGCAATGCCTGATGGGATTCCGGCTGCTGAAACCAAAGCAAAACACGTTCTGAACGACATGTGATTGTGTGGTAATTATATTGTCAAACTGGATTATTGTTAATACGAGATATTTCCTCGGCAGTAATAATGCGGCATGTCGAATTCATTTAGAGCCGCTATTGTTTTCATTACTGCTTCTGGTTAAGTATTATTTGATTAATTATATTATTGCTATTTTTGGGGGTTTGAATTATTGTTTGAAGAGTGTGCTTGAAAATTAATTAGTGTTCCTTCTTCTTTTTCAGGGTCTCGTCTACGCCAGGAAGACTTCCCTCCCCGCATCGTGGAGCACCCCTCTGACCTCATTGTGTCCAAGGGGGAACCGGCCACCCTGAACTGTAAAGCAGAGGGCCGGCCAAGCCCCACGGTGGAATGGTACAAAGACGGGGAGCGTGTGGAGACGGACCGCGACAACCCCCGTTCTCACCGCATGCTGCTGCCCACCGGCTCGCTGTTCTTTTTGCGCATCGTGCACGGACGGCGGAGCAAACCGGACGATGGCAGCTACGTGTGCGTGGCCCGAAACTATCTGGGTCAGGCAATCAGCCACAATGCATCCCTGGAAGTGGCCAGTAAGTCCAGTTCTATTTGTTTTCAAGCACCAGAATGTGGAAACCAACTGAGCATGTGACGAGAAGCCATGGAAGAAGATGTCCATGAAATCGGGGAGTTTTCTAGTTACAGCCAAACCTACAGTTTTTTCAGAGGAACGAATCTCGCACAAAATATCTAATCACTAATTACAGTAATCTAAAGAAAAAAAAAGCTTAATTTAAAACACTGGCTTGTCACTGGTCCTCCAATGATCTTGATAATTAACAGTTATAAAACAGTAATCAATGTCATGTCTGGCTTCTTCAGTCCACTACACTTAGATACTAGTGGGCTAAATGGGCTATAGTGATCCTCACAACAGACACCTCTACACAATAACAGAGTCCCTAGTTAGTGCACAGTCCCTAGACGTCGTTTAGGACACAGGGTCTCCTGTGGCCAATCAAGTCAAGACACTTGTTGTGTGTTTCGGGCTGTGAATATGCAAAAATGTGCTCTCATGTTTGACAAAAAAAAAAAAAAGGTCGATACTGACAGACACTACTGTCCAATTATGAAAGTATGGTCTTGCACTGATGCAACAGCTTTCCACCACGGTGACTGAAATGCAAACACAGCCCAGACAAATCCCAAATGCTGATGTGTCCAGATGTATTAGAAGTGCTGACGCGCGCGAATAGTTTGCGCGGACAGCTGCACATTTTAATGATCACCGTACGTTTTTATTTTTGTTTGTCCATGAAAAGTTTAAAAGATGTTTTTGGATGCGCACATGATATTTACGCCTGAGAGCAAATACCTCTAAATATGCCCCTTTTGTTTTCCCAACGTGGGTCATTTTATTTGCACAAAGCAGCTGAGAGATCACAATGTCAAACACTTGTCCAGCACGCAGCAACTGTGTGTCCGCTTTTGTCCCACAGGTCAAAAGTGGTGTTGAATGTGACGGTAACAGGTGATGGGTTCCCCTCACTGCTAGTTAGGAGTGTCAAACGTGCGCTGGTCAGCATCTAAACTGGCTTTCACTGCGTCTGTCCGTAATCTCTCGGGACCCGCGGAGCAAATGTTCTTGTGTCTGGACAAACTTTGACTGCGGTGATGGAATGGAGCTTGTGGACTAGAATACAGGGGGTCAAAGGTCGGGTTTACGACCGTCGGAGGGGTAAGTGCAGATGGTCTGTGAATGCCTACAGAGCAAAGGTGTAGGAGGTCCCGAAAAAATCACCGAAATCTGGTGTAAAGTGCATCATGAGGACGAACCTCAGGTATCCTGCACAGCTCTGCCCAGCCGTGTCCCTGAGTAGAACTCTCAACTCCCTCTGGACGCGGACATTAGCAGATCTTTTCCAATAATGTTTCCCTTCTAAGTTTTCTCATTTCATCTTTTGTAGCTGCATTATGATGCAGCAGACGTCCAAACGGCATCACGTTGATGCTGGATCAGCACTCATAACGCGGAGAAGCTCATCTCTTCAGGGAGAAGACTTGCTTACTCAGCAAGCTAAACACAGAAAGGACTTGTTGAAGCTGCAAGGATAAGTTATTCCTCCCTGCTTCTTCCCTCGGAGGTCACACAGATTCATGGGTCACTCCGAGGCTGAGTAGTGAAACAGAACCGCTCTTTGCTGAATGCTGCTGAGTTGGGGAGTTTACAACAGAAGTTAGGGGGAGGGGAGGGTTGTTGGGAATGTTCTCTGTCAATGGAGTCATGTGCCGGATCATTTATGGTCACATTTATGGGGTTGTTGTTAATTTCACGTCTTTTTTTTTTACTACTTAGTGCTGGCTTTGATGTGAAGGGATATTTCAGCGCCGGAAATGGGCCGCGGTGCTCTGTTTTACTTTAAAACTAACAAAAGCTCGCCGCACACGCATGTTTTGGTTTGCTTGGTTTTAGACTGTCTTGTTTGAAAGGAGGAACCGAAAGAAGAATCTCTGGTAGACGGAACATGAAAATACATCTTGTTTGGGAAATATAGAACAGATGAGATGCGATGTTAGCCCTCCGAGGTGGTCACAAAATTGAAATATAAATAATGGCACCTTGTTCGTGATGGTCACCGCCTTACACGGCCATATTTATTATATTTGTCAAGTGAAAATGCTGCAGGCATTCAAGCAAATGCAACGAATAAGAGACAAATTAGCATAATGCGAGTCTGAACGCTCGCTGGTTTGCGATGCAGGCAGAACCAGTGTGAAGCCCAGCCATCACGCCACATTATAAACACATCTAAATGCTTTGAAAGGCCCGTGTTCTGTTCTGTAATTGAACACTTTCATCGTCTGTAAACAAATTTCAAAGTTGGCTCTCTGAACAGCTCGTGCATTATGATAGTTTCGATGTCAGCCAGCAGCGTTGGTTTTATTAAAAAGCAGGGACGGTGTGAAAAGATGAATGTAAGACATATACAACAAATTCAAATATCTGGATATGTAATTGCAAATGTAGAACTAGCATTTATTGAGGGATGTTTCCAGAGTGGGTAAAGTTGTTTGCTTTTATAAAATATACTATTACATGCCACTTGTAATGTGGGATGAATTCAGGGACCTGGCAACTGAAAGAAATAATACTCCAGCACTCAACAGGATTGTCAAAGTCATTTGATCCCATATCGACAAAGTGAACGTGAAAGCTCCAGTGGAAAATTAATTACTCTCAAATGCCCTCAACTCAATTCAAAATGATTTTTCCTGTATTATGACTTCTTCTACTGCCACTTGAGCTTCAGCGAAATGAAACAGAGATGATGACAAATGTGGAGGCGGCTGACAAGAGGCAGGCTGGCAGACGTGAAGGACAGGAGTCACAGGGAGGCGCGGGAAAGGAGGAGGGAAAGAAGATATGTCGGTTCTTCAAGGCTCACAAGTGAAACTTGTTTGCAGAAAATTGAAGTGACATGGGGGAGACAGTGACAGATGTAGCCTGGGCTGGGGCCTGAAGCGTGTCCAGGGGGCTGAAACGCACGCTGACAGACACATGTTGTGCACGCAGCCGAGTGGGGCCTTTTTCTGAACACCAAGAGATAAAATCTGGGAAAAAATGGGGTGGGGGGGAGATGACATGAAACTTATTTCCCATCCAATAAATGTCACAGACGACACTCAGCATAATATTTCTGCCTGCAGGGACCCCAGAGGTCCCTGGGAAATGAACATATGTCCTATTGACCTGAGCCACTTGATTCAATCATAAAGCGCTTTATTGAGGTGAAGCCAAAGTCACGGCCTGTGCACTCTAAAGGTTATTGGATAGCAGACCTGTTTTTAGGTCCACTAACGGCGACTTATAAATGATATTCTTAAACTAAGTGGACGACTCCATTTGCCTGAGCACATTAGGCATTAATGTAGCGATAAACTGCCTCAGCAGCTTTTGCACGGACGAGCCTGGCATCGGCTTTCTGCTTCGATTCAGATCAGCTTGTCCATGATGTGATACAATGGTCACTATTTTAAACAAATCACATCTGTTGTTGTAAAAGCAAACGTGAAATGGGTCTTTAATGTCATCTATTTAAGTCCTGATTTGGACTAACCCCCCAAAACTGACAGCAACTCTTCCCACTCTTTCATCAAAAGATGACGAGTCTCTTCGCTGTCAGAGCGTCAAAGTTGTTCCGAAGTCACTACCTCAGAGATTTGATGGTTTCCCGTAGAGGTGGGAGGAAGGTCACCCCCTCACCACTTCTCCATTTTCCCTTCCCATATTAGCATTACAATCAACAGGATCACCTCTTTGGGACTGACTTGAAGCTATTTAACAGAGCTGAACTCCCCATGACCCCCCCTCTAATGTACACACAGGCTTTAAAATAACCAATCAGCTGCTGGTTTGGACCAAGGTTACGGAATAAAGCCAGCATTTGTATATTTTTGTGACAAGGGAATCCAAACTAATGTGAATGAAAATGATTAAAACACACTTGATGAATGATAAAAACAACCCGTCAGGATGATGGACGATGCAGAGGGGCGTGTGTGGCTGCATGTGTCCCGGACATAAACTATCTAACATTTATTATTATAATTATAAGCATAAAGTATTTGATATATTTTGCTTTGAAAACAACATTTCAAAATTTTGGTGGCATATTAAGTTTTCATGAAAACCTGAATTTGTTTGAATCGTGTCCTTACACAGCTTTCAGCTTGGACAAATGTCCATGAAACTGTGCAGCAATTCAGTACAGAAAATGATTGTACCTTTACTTTATTCTTTTAGATTAGAACTATCAATGGAACTGACACAAATTAAGCTAATTTAAAAAATCCAGTTAAGGCTTTTGATTGGTGGCGAATAAAGGAGCCAAGAGGAAAAATGAGATAAAGCTGTGAAAGAAAGAAGGCAGCAAACTCAAACCTCAAACCAGGACATTTATGGCCAAATGCTTGAAAAACAGAAGACACACAATTAATATCTGACTATTCGCTTTCATACCACAAAAACAAAAAAGCTAAAGTTGTGTCTTTTGTGCACGTAGAAACCAGGAAAGAAACCATTATCCTGGGCTCATTCATACACATTCCTCTTTTTTAAAAGAAATAAACCCTTCCTGTCCCCACCGTATCCATCATTTTAAATGCATTCGCTGTTGTTTTCTTTCCCATATTTTGCAACGAGAAGCCAGTGGGTGACAGAAGATGGATTGCAGCAATCGCATGAATACATTGACTTGACAGACACATTCGTAGTAGCTCCACACTCTCTGAAGTGGATCATGGGATCCGCGCAGCCCAGTCCTACTGGGAGATTGACAGCTGAAGGTGGGACCCCTGGTCCGTCTTTCTGTCCGCTCCTCTTTGATTCTTAATCTTGTGCTGAAAACAGGTGAGTGCTGGAGACATACAAAGCAGGATCCTCTGGGGTCGGCCTCCCCCCGTGGCCTGCTCCTATCCATTAGCTAATAGCGCCTCACTTCACAGTGGCTGTCGCTGTCACTGACGGCTTCCTGTTGTTGTCACTCTGGATATACACAGTAAAGGATTCTGCGCAACATCAGAGAAGCGTGCATGAGAGGAGTCGTCCTTCTCTCCACTGAGAGTTAGAATATAAATGTTCTGCAGCCGCTAAGTCAGGTACCAGTACTTCTTTGCTTGCTCTTGTTCTTCTCCCTGTGTTTCAGTCCTGAGTTTTCCTCCCAGTTGGCCAGCGGTTAGCTCAGTCGGTGAAGCGGCGCTCTCCGGGGACAGCTGCTTTGTGTTTACAGCCCGGAGAGCAGGGTGAGCGCGCCGCAAGGATTGTCTAAACAATCTCAGCCGCTGGATTCCCCTCGGCTCAGCGTTTCCAAGAGCTGCATTTGAGCCAGGGCGTCAGGACATGGGCTTTTGCTGGCTTTCAGTGATGGGAGAAGGAAGACGAAGTACCATGGAGTCGCAGACGTTGCGTAGTGGCTTCTGGGTTTGTGGCGATAATCTCAGAATAGCAAAGTATTACAGATTGTGGCATGTATAGAAATACATGCCCATACTGGCAGTCTCTCCAGGAAGTCATAATAATGGATGTAACTAATTACCTACTTCACCAAACTTCTCCAAAACATTGACCAAAGACACTAAAAAGCAGGTCCCTGATGTTCTACACAAATGTGGGACTAATTGTTCTCCACCACTTGAGGCACTATCAATTTTGGAGACACAAACAAGTCTTTCAGTACTTTTGTATGGCCTAACCCTAACTGGAAACACAAAGAGAACAAATAACTGTGATGGAGCCTGTTGTGCCCACAATTATGGCAAGGAAAAGAATCAACAACACCCTGCAGCGTAATATTTTCTAGTTGTTTGGTTTTCTGTGGATGGGTTTCTTAATGATGTGGCTCAACGTTTATGTGTTTTGATTCAAAATAAAGCCTTTTTTTTTGTGAGCACAGTCTGAAAAAGTCAAAAACGCCGAAAAGCAAAGTGAAGCAAACAAACAAACCTTAAAATCTGGAGACACATTTCAACATTTAAAAAAAAAAAAGTGGATGGAAAACAAATGACTGACCTTCATCTCCAGCAAATTATTGAATTATACTGGCAATTAGGGCTGCCTTTCAGTCCACCTTATCTGACTTTCCTTTTACAATAGAATGATTTGTCGACAAGACGCTCAAAGATGTCTACCTTTCTGTGATAATAAGCTCACATGCAAAGCCAATTAATTGCAGATTTCTACATTACAGAGATTTAAAGCCTTATTTATCGGTTGTGTGTGGTTGTGTGTGCAAAGGCGCACACTTCTTTTTCCCCTTCTCCCTCTTTTCTGCTTATCTTTGGAGAATTACTTGCTGACAAGGGGAGAGAGAGATGTGCCACCGGGAGGGAAAAATAGCCTTGGAAAGTCAAATGAGCAAATCTGGCTGTTCCAGATAGACTTGTGTACTGTCTGCTCCCGTGCACCCCTACATGGGTGACATTAAGCACATGCTTGGGTGTGTCTTCTCTTCGATTGTGTTGCCTTACATCCCTTCAAATCATGTTGCCAACATCTTGTTTTTTGGGAGACACGTATTTAGCTTAGCGCAGTCCACCTTAGCATATTTCCCTCTTTCCCCATCCACCTGAACCTGACCGCCGTCTGTTGCGTCTCTCCCAGCCTCCGAGCAGTAATGTGCCAAGATGTGATCCATTTCCGACAAAAGACCGCGCGTGCTGTGTCAGGTTTCTCTGAAGTCATATGCATTTGTTTCCGGCATTTTGAATAGAGCAGGAGAAGCTTCCCGGAGGGCCAAATAAAAACCTGATTGCTTAGCTGTTAGCTTGGATTTTTTAACTACTGAAATTAATTACTGGCAAAAACCTCATCATCAAGCCGCTGCATGCAACAAACCCTTCACTGACATAATCCATGATGTGTCTAGGTTGCCGTATATTTTACTTGTGCATTTGTCATTGTGGAAGTATTAAAGGCTTAACACACAGTTGAGTAATCCTGTCACGGAGAGGAGAGGGATGGTTGTGTGTTTCTGCAGATATTAGCCTGATCCATCGTCTGTCCGTCACTGCATCGTCAGCCACGCCCACCCGCCGCAGTGGCGCTCAAGGTTAATTCTTCATCTCTGTAAGGTCAAAGGTTGTGCCACTTATGAATTTCAACTTCCCGTCAGCTTTCATTTGTCAGAGCTTTTTCACGACTGTTTTTTAGAGAAAGTAATGCTGATGATTGAGAAGGCAAGATTACGTGATTTAGAGGCAGACACTTCACTTTGACAGGGATAATTAATTATTCTGACCTTGAAGCTCTCACCAAGCTTCTGAATCTAGAGTTGAAACCCAAAACAGAACAGATGGAAAACAAATTCTTGTCTTCTATTTTTTGTTCATGCTTATATTAAGAAACAAAAAAGCAGGGATGAAAAAACAAGATCCTTGGCAGAGTGAATGTCAAAAAAGCCACATAGTAAAAAAGTGTATGATGGCTTTTACAGGATTTTATATTCATATGCAGAAAAACAAATCACTAATTTTTATTCCTGCTCAGTTATAAAAGAAAAATGTTTCCGTGGAATATCTAAGCCTTGTTCGTCTTGGCTTTAAGTGGCATTGTTGTGTTCTTTTGTTGTTTTGTCTGGTTTTATAGTTGGATTAATGGTTATAGGTTAGTGTGTTGCGTAGTGAGCAGTTTTACACACATTTTTGTCTGTGCTGCTCTGTAGTTGTATCATTCCGTACCTCATTTTCTTTGGGTACTTTGAGTTTAGCCAATGGATGCATAAAATATGTGGAACATTGCAATCTAGAAATACCGGAGTCTTACTTCATTGATGTTTGTGTCTTATTACACCACCGCGGTTACAATACTCAAGCTTAATGTGTCTATGTAGTGTCGTTCCCGCTGCAAACCCATCAGAACCAAAGATTCTGGCATCTCCTCTAACAGGCGTCGCATGTGGTCGTTCATAATTTGCAGCAAAATTGGGTACAGGAAGTGAGAGTAGAGAGGTTCCTCTGTGCCGAACTGAATAATGAGCTGAACACTTCCAAAGCACCACTGCTGTTCCTCTGTCGTGCTTCACTGTCAGTTCTGCATCCCCTATCTTCTGCCATTTTCCTCCTCCTCCCCCTCCTCCTCGTGGAGCATCGCTTCATCTCTCTCCTGTGGGAATACTCTGGAATGTGCAGACAGGTCTGTGATGGAGCTGCTGCTGGAGAAGCGGCTCACTAAAAGCTTTGATGTCCAGTGATGTGTTCCCCATTTTTGTCATTTACGCCCTACACAAATTGTATGTAAGTGTGCGTCTATGTGTGCAAAGTGCATCGCACGTACTGCGCGGGGTAAAACTAGGGTGTGTATCTGGGTTTTCACATTGCGTCCCCACCCCCATTTTATTTTAACATATATTTTTACATGAGGAGAAAAAAAACATTTAAATTAGAATAATTCTGAAAAATGCTCACAGCCCATTTTTCTTTGTCCTGAGCATCACCGGTGTTTTTCTGCTGCTGTAAAATTAAACGAGGGCCATTTCAGCTCTTTTCCAATTATGCTCCTGTCTGCCTGTTGAAATCATTAATATTCACCACCTCTGTGTTTATACAGTTGGCAGCCCCTGGCACACCCCAACACTTAAGTCCATTGCTTTTCACCATCAAGGTTCTTTTTTGTGGTTTTTGCTCTAATATTGGAGCCCATGTGTTTTGAAATGTGCTATACAAATGCACCATAGGGGAAATTCACAGGTAGTCAAAGGATAATATCTCCACTCCAGAATATGATGAGACAGAATGTTTCATTATACTCCTTTTCCTGCCAATAAAACCCTCCTCTTTGTTTGCCCAACCTTTCCCAGGCAGGTTTTTTTTTTCTCCCCTCTGTGGAAATCTCTCCTTATACTTCCTCCCAGACTTCCCAAGGCTATATTGCAACGATACGGCAAATCAAATAGCGGCAGCATGAGATGAGGCACCAGGAGCTGGAGAGGGTGAAACTGGGAGGTAAACGAGGAGACGCCGACCAGGGACTGCAGATAATTAAAAGGATCTTCAAAGCAATCTAACTCTTAACACTTGGACACATTCATTAACATACATATAAATGTTTTTTCTTACACACACTTATATTCTACCTTTTGATACCTTTAATTGTACATCCCAGCTATATCTCTCTGTTTCTTCCCCACTTTTGACTTTAAAGGGAATTATTTAGGCCAGGATTTAACTCATGGGATTTTATCTTAATTGAACCTGCAAATATACTAAGTGGGTTTTTCTTCCCTATAGAAAGATGTAAAAGGGTTTAGGTTTAAATATTTACCCTCGTTAAACTATATCTGTGTCTGCGGCGCCATTAAAATGAAGACTGACACTTGACCTAGCTGGCGTGCACTTTCTCCAGGGCACGTCTCACTTCTGTGCAGCGGTTGTCATGTGTGACAGGGAAACATCATGTGTGTTTTGCTGCTTGTCTGACGATTGTGTGCTGAGGTTGGAGCTGACGATCACAGCCTGCACGGACAGACAGGTGATCTGATTCCCTGACAGCTCCATAAGCCACTGGCCTGTCGCCGAGAGAACGCGTGAGCGTTGGTGTTGGAGGAAGGGAGGAAGAGGAGGCATCTGCCACCTGTTACTGTGCGCATTCAATAATTCCATCTGATCTTCAGGGAAAATCGAAGATATTAAACAGAGGAGAAATGCAACCCACCTGGTTGTGATTCCACTAAGACACAACGAAATCTTAATGAGTACACACTCGCAATATATGAGAAAATAAAACGAATTTAGATGAAATGTGTGGGATGATTTCTGTCGTAGCCTGAGGGGAGAAGCTCCTCTGTCTGTTATGGCAGATGATACTTGTGCATCCTTTGCCAGACGACAGAAGGGTGAACAGGCTGTCTGGGGTGGTGGTGGTTGTCTTTTTTTCTTTTTTTAAGCATTGTCTGGACTTTTAGCGGGTACCTCACCACCACGCCGCTTAGGCAGATGTGCACTGATGAATTTCGTTACTCATTTTCCAACATTGGGATTTACACTTCTCAGCATTGATCAGATTGATATTGCCTGTGCCACTTTTGCCCCCCCCCCCCCCCCCCCCCCCCACACACACACACACACACACACACACTCATGAAAGATTCACAGACATGTGTAAGACGGATGTTCTACGGCTGCGTGCTGTCCCTGTGGCCTCTGAGCAGAGCTGCTCATTACTGGTCCACTAAATTTGTTTGGAGCGGGTGGAGTGATTCATTGCTGGACTAATAATTGGGCTGATTGGGTGAACAGGATCCTGCAAGCTTCTCTGCTGTGCTAAACAAAAGTTAGCATGTTTTTTTTTGCTGTCTCTCTACTGTTTGCGATCGTGCTGATGTTGTCTAAGCTGTAAATTGCCACTACCACTGCTTGTCTTTTGTAATATCTACCCTTTTATCCCTGTTTTCTATATTAATTGCAAGTGCAGACCACTTTTTCTGTATTTAAAGTGCTACAAGCTACAAGAATGTGTTTAATTGACAGCTGCATGACTAGCCGAGTGTTTTTTCCTACACTAATGGCCAGCGGACACCTGCGTGTCTTGTCACTTTCTCCTCTGGGTTTGTTTGACAGCATGTGCGAGGACAGCGAGTGTAATGTAGCAACACTGTCAGTCACATGCCTAATTTTCCTGCTGTCACCTATTTTCTATCTCTGCACCTTTAAAAGTGCCAAATATCTGTAGACCAGAGGCGAACCCATGTGTTGTTGATGCCGGCATGGGTGCTTCTCTTTCAGCAGCCCTCAATTATTTTCACCACAAAATAAAAAGGAAAGGAGAGGGCCTGAGACGACACTGGCGTCTTAATTAGAGGTTTACATTCCTTTGAATCACTCGTTTCCCAATCCAATTTTTTTTACACCCAGGCGTGTCTTCATTTTTTTCATTTCACTTCTGAGCATTTTGCCATTTTCTAACATAAAGCTGAAAATGGCTCCCTCAGACAAAGGAGCCGGTCATATTTTGGTTCAGGGCTCACATATTCCTTCATCCAGCATATTTCCTTTCAAGGATTTATTCGTGTGGGTGAAATTTGGCCTTTGCTCCGACTTTCTCCACCCTCTCTATCAGCCGCAGCTCCGTTGGCATCGATTATCTCGGAGGCCGGGGTATCTGCCGTGGGCGTGTGCACGTCCTATACGTGCGTGGATCTCTCTCGCCGTCTCTTGCTCAGCTGCGTGCTGAGAAGTCAGATATCTCTGGAGGTTCTGTAAGAGAGCGGATACTGTTTCTTGCCTCACTTTGCCGCAGGGGATAGAGGGAGCGGTGCATTGTGGGGTGGTGGGTGGAGGGGAAGAAACAAGGGGGGGGGGGGGGGGTGTTCACATTTACCTTGAGATGGGGATAAAACCAGCCTGATTAAACCTTTGACTCCAGTGGTCAGAAACACTTGTGGAACACTTTGCTAATTGAATTGTGTCTTCCTGAGATGACACCCTTCCATACAGAGCAATTCTGTTGCTATTATTAAGGCTTAAATACATTCATAGTCATGCACACACTGTTGATTTGATACTCTTTTTCATTTTCTACCTCTGTTTTCGTTCCTCTGTGCTTGTGACCCTAGAACAGTGCCAGTATCAGAAACACAAGACCTTGCAACGACACATATATCAGCCAGACGTCTGTGTTAAAAAAAACAAAGGCAGTAATTTATTAATTGTGAATACACGCCTGGCGGATTTGAATGATTCCTTCCTGATTGCCTGTGTGCAGTGAGGAGCAGAAGCACAACAGCTTAGCCAGGTGACTTCTGCACCAAATTACTCCTGTGAGGGAGCGGTGCATGAAGCTTCACACTCCTGTGAACACACAGTGGGGATGTGCACTACAGTGTTTGCTCTATATACAGCCTGCCATGTTTAATAGCCCCCGCTGTCACTCGCGTGTGTTTTCTGAACAGAGCGATAGGCATATACATGCACGTTTGCCACTGGGCTTCAACAAATGCTGTTAAACTTGGGCTACCGTTGGCGAGGACCCCTACTGAGTCCAATCACAAGTTTCAGCTCTGCTACACCTCACAGTTGCCTGCCTTGTCAAGTGTTCCGAGTCCGCTTTAAAAGCGCGGTGACCACCTGCATTTCATTCAACCCCCCCGAGCCTTTGTTTTTTAAGTCTGGCCGAGGGTGTTAGGAATAAAAGCTCAATTAATTGGGACCCATGCTGCTGAACGAGCAGCTGTATGAGAATTAAGAAAACACAAAAGTCAACCACATCCCGGGAGAAGGCGTCTTGGGATGCAATGCGCATTGTGTAGCAGCATGGATACCAACACCAGAAACTGAAGTGATTAATTTTCCGCCACCTCTCTTCGACCCTGATCCCCTCCTCCTCTACATGCCTTTATTTCACAGTCTACTGTAGTCTTCCCAGATACTTCCCCTCATTTGTCATTTCTGTCTTACCCGGTTGCACTCGTTGTTGAGTCCAGTCAGAGAATGAAAGCTGGATGAACTGCACTGAGCACATTCCAGAAAAGACCTAAAATATCTTTACACTGTGTTGCATTCGAAATGACCACTTAATACACAAATCAAAATAAATCGCATTTTATTTTGTTGGTAAATGGAAAAATAAAGGCAAACTCAGAAGCTAAAAAACCCCATTACCGTATCATACCACTTTTCTGAGGCCCAACACATCATTGATGTCTCCATTAGGTCCGTGCGTTGTGGGTATTATTGGACAGGAATTAGGAAATTGCACCATCCATTCAGATCGTAGATCAATCAGGGAAACCAATTCACCATGGAGTGCACCATTTCCACTTCAGGGGTGGTCTTAAGATGACAAACAGCCACGTAGCCAAGAAATCATTTGAGCAACAAAGTCTCATCGATCGGACGCGGCAGGGTTGTATTTTTTTCTCCATTCACTCACTGCTTTCTTACACTGAGAGGCATGAATGTGGAAATGATTCTTTCCCTACAACAATTTGCTTTGTTTGTGCTGAAAACATTCCTTCCAGGGCCGTAGCAGGCCAGTGCTGTGGTGTCTAGGGGACTTTTTTTTTGGATCTAATATTGGCAATTATATTTTCATTAGAGCGTAATGACATGAACCTGGCAGCAGTTTAGCTCAGTGGTTCCTTTCAGACGCCAGGCTCTGTTTTTTGTGAGACCTGAATGAGCACACAGTTGTGGCTCAGATTCACAGAGCATGATTTACTTGATTTTGTCTGCCGTGTCTTTGTTCCATTAAGGCCCGTGCACACCCAGTGACTCGCCATTGGGAGCCAGTAAATGTTGTGTGTACTGGTCAATCATCTGTGTTAGACATCGATTACAGAACATGTGTCATTTGTTAGCAAAGGAGCTCTCAGATTGGCTCCTTGCTTTAGCGAATGGGATGTGAGCTCAGCGTTGGCCCAAGTTGTTGCTAGTTGGCAAGAATCAAGTTGGTGTTTAAAAGTCTTTTTGTTGCCTTCAAGCCAATTCAACATTCCTTCTGTTAAGTTTCATAAGTAAGTGTGAGAAAGAAAAGTGACATAAGTAATAATAATTCCAAAGGATACTTTAAGCCTGCCACAACGATCTACGGTTTCACCCTTTCACTGCTGACAGCTTCGATGCCACTAATGACCAGATGCCCCCAAATCCTACGCTGTACTATTGGATTTGCAAAAAGCCCCATTTCATTTGGTTTAAACGTTAACATACATTCAACCGGTTGCACTTTCTTTTGGCTGAACTTGTGGGTTGTAGTAGGCCCGGAAAGAACAACCTTTCATCCAGAAATCTGCTACGAGTTAGCACACACTCAAACTGTCATTTTCTTGGGATTCGGTGGATGCGAGGATAAGCGGGTCCGTTCAGCCATCTGCATGCTTTTCTGAGCCAGGATGACAGTATGCTGTTGATCAACCTCGCTGGTTTTTAAAATAATCTATTTAGCAATATGCTCATTTTGCACCCTCCTTTTCCCCCCGCCCATCCGAGCAGCTGTCTCTGCACACATGGTGCAGCCAGCCAACCTTAACGCTCTCTTTGCGCCGCTGCGAAAGCCAATAAAATTTGCAGCAGAGGAATCACCTGATTACAGAGCTGACAGACCTTGTCCCCCTCTCAATTCTTTCCTCTGGTGCGTGTATTCATGTGTGGATCTGTATAAACACGCCGCCGAGGGCAACTTTAAGGCTCCATCAAGTGGGGATGTGTGACAAACTCTGCGGTTGTGGGTATGTCTGTCTCTTTCCTAATCCATATGGGCGCAGCACTAATTAAATTGAACGTCTCAGCTATTCATGCCACCGGCTGCTTGGCACCGAAGCAGCAAAAAAAAAAAAAAGGAATCTGTTGGTGTTCTGTCAGGTAATATGACAAACCCAGCAGGGAGAGCTGTGTGTGCGTGTGTGCATTAATGTCACCGAGAGTGAGGCTGGGAAAGGAGGGGAGTAGGATTCCTTTACAGGAAGAGGAAAAAATAACTCTAGTGTGTTTTCATCAAGTGGTCAGATTGGGAGTGATATAGATACACATAAGCAGGACAATGATGTCAACAGTTACAGCTGAAGAGATGTCATGTTCAACAAGCCCCCCCTGATGGAGCTGACCTTGCTGCAGTCACAGACTGACAGACAAAGGTTGCATGTATCTCCTAGACGCCGCTGCCTCTCGCAGCAATTTCCAGGCCTTATCAAATCCAAACAGTAAATGTGTACTCCCCCTCACCCCTGACCCCATCCAATCCCTGTGGGTTTCTCCCTTTCCCTCTCCACAGCAGAAACCTATTATTGGCTTCTAACTGACTTCTCCCCCAGATTTATTTCATTTTCCTCCCCAGGATAGTTGGGAGGCTCTTTCTTATATTAGATACTGCTGTGCACGACTGCGCTAACTTGTTTGGAGTGTTGTTTATAATGCGAGACATGTGTTTTCCAGTCATTTCACAGCCAAATATATTGGATTGTGTGTCAGCATGTTTGCTTATCCTGTGCTGCTCGGGAGAGCTAATGCAGTGATCTTGTTAACGGGATAAAGATTTATGGGTGGGGGCGGGCCAACATGTGTACTGAGGTCCACCCAACATGGTGATAAATAAATGGAAATGGTGTCCATTTGTCACTGCCTGGGTTTGCCCGATTTGCCGTGTACCTGTGGAGTGCAGAGTCCCGCGGTGTCATGGCAGTCTGCACCCATCCTCGGGTCCCAGTCCTGCCGGTCACCTTTCAGACTCGTTCCTGTCAGCCTCGGTGCACGCTGCTCGTGCCTCGCTCCTCCACTAATGGTGAGAACAAGGCCAAAAGCTGCAGCTGGATTCCCTGCTGTGTGTGCCTGCACTGTGGCTTTGATAGGAAGCTGTGTGGAGCTTCTGACTGCTCAAAGACAGACCGTGAGATCCTGTTCTTTTAAACCAAAGCCCATGTTTGCCGGATCAGAACATCACAATTGGGTTTCTACAGTCACTGTACAGTGTCCAGGAGCATAAACGGACAAACACACGAGTGGCTTCGTGAAAAATGCCTCAATGAAGAAACAGCTGCAAGAGGAAACCAGGTCTGGCACCTCGAGGCCCACGTGTGGTTGTTTTTTAGGCAACAGCAAACACTTTCGTTAATGCTCGGAAATGGTTGTGGCTTCAAATAAATGCCAATAGAGTAACCGAGTCCTTCGCGTCCTAGCTGACTGTTTCCCAGACCGGCCACTGTATTCCTCAAAGGAGTTGAGTCATACAAACATAATCCTGCCGTTTTCGACAGCATCGCCACAAGCAGATATCATGTTGCAAGAGCAAATATTTAATTTACCCATCTTGGGTCAGATAATGTTAATTTGTTTTCATACGCACATGCACACATGCTGGGTATTCTATAAATACTATATATATAAATTCCAGGCAGCATTTTGTATCTCTAAAGCACATTGCCTTCTGCAAATTAGTATCCTATAAACATTATTTCTAGGAGACAGGATGGGTTATTAAAGAAATTTCCCTATAATTTCCTTGGGGATAGAAGCTCTACCACAAACTAGGAAAAATGTTCTCATGCAGTGTACAATAAGTGCTGAGTTTACAGAAGCAACTGCAGTTTTTCTGGAGATGGGTAATTATCATTTTCAGCTTTGCAAAAACCTACATTTCAGCAATAAATACACGGCAAAAACTCCCGCGCGGACGGAGTTTTATCAGATTTGAACCAGATGGAGAAAAGTGTGAAAGATGTGATGAATGTATAAACTAAGTAAAGATGCAGCTTTAAGTGCAAAGAGGCTGTTCTTCAGCATTTCTTCCTCGTTTCTTTTTAGGTGCAGAGAAATGTCGAGGCACAGACGCACGCAAAGCCGCAGTGCACTTGTGTGGTTTACTCTGGTATTCTGCTGATGGTATCCATTAGGGTTTTGGAACGGGTTGGTGGTGAATACACAACAAGACTTGCAGGGGAAAAGGAGCCGTGCATGCCCCCCCTTCCCCACCTCCCCAACAAAAAAAATCAGTGAGGGAAATCTAGCGCGAGTTAAAAGACTTGAGAGAAGGTTTGATGCAGGAGAGAAGAAAAAAGGATGGGGAGGAGTAAAGCCTGGAGAGATGGAGAGATAGCTTAAAGGAAACAAAGGAGGGGAGAGCATGAAGAGATTGAAGCTGGAAGACAGGAAGACACGGGGGAGCTTGAAAGGCAATGAGGGTACAGTACTGTACATGGAGGAAAAGAAGAGGGATAAAAAAGACGCAGTGGGGGGCTGATTCGGCTGCCTTTGCACTGGTGGAAATCAAAGCCATGTGTAGAAAAAAAGTTTGAATGCAGGAAAAAAAAAACATGCTCAGGTGTGTATTTGGCTTAACCAAACTTGGCAGCAATACACACAACTGACCTCATCTTGACTTTATAACATCCTCCCATTCGGTTCAATGAGTCACCTAATGTTGCAGAGGCCTGAGTCACGGACAGATAACTGTATTTCAATGGGGCTTATTCACGTAATAGCTCATACTAATAATAAGGCGCGGGTGTCTCGGCCTCAGACCTAGTGATTTTTGTCGTGGCGCTCAAATGATACCCTGCGGCCCTGTTATCATTCCAACCTTTGCACGCCAGCCAATGGAAGCGTCACCGACGGGGAGATCAAAAACACCTGGCACCATCCAGCGGCGCATTAGTCGTGTTTGCCTGGAGTCGTGGTCAGATGCATGTTGGTTGCTGTGGGGTTTATATGACACAGAAGGGATGACAGAGGGCTGGGTTAGCTCTATTTTCCAGCGAGCTTTATGCAGCCGCAGAGGCACCTTGCTCACTTTTCGGAACCCTCCCTTCGTAATGCCGCCGCCTATGACTTCAAACGGAATAAGGTATCAGACAAGATGAGAGTGAAGCATCAAATATAAAATTTTCAACATAATCACTTTTTTTTTTAACCTCATGCTCTCCTTTGCATATCATTCCAAGCCCTCTACCGTTCACCTCCCCCACACCTGTCTGTGAACCCTCGTCAGAAAGACAAATTACCCAGTGGGCTTCTCTTTTAGCTTTGCTTTCTGTACAATAATCAATTTGAGGACAAGCGAAAGAGCGAAAGAGAAGGCTAGAGGAACGTGAAATTATTCATCGGGGTCTCTCACCAGAGGAGCTGCGGAGGTGTGGGGGAGGGAAGGGGCTACTCATCCTGCACCAGATAATTAGGGAGAAGACCAAAAATAATTGCAGAATGAGGGTCTGACTGCAGGCCAGTCAGAGGCGAAAAGAGGGAGATTTAGCAGCAGGTTCAGAGACAGTTGGTGGGACTCTGGGCAGCAGCTTGTTGTTATATTTGGAAATCCTGGGTCGGTGTTTCGTGCGTCGTCCCAGCAACAGACAAACACACAAGAGACGGCGGAGGATAGACAGCCGGTGCTGGTGACGAGTGAAGGGGAAGAGCAGGGTGGTGGAGGAGCTGTGAGGGGAGCATGACATGAGCATGAGTTCGTTTTAGCTGAACACTCGGGAGAAAAGCAGGATCGTACCAGGAGGGAGAGCCTTTCTATACCCCCCTCTCTTTCTTTCTCTCTCTCTCTCGCTCTCTCTCTCTCTGGTGGTGGGTGTTTATTCAGAGACCTCTTGTTTCCTACCAATTAAAGGGGCTGGGGGACTGCTTCAGCACAATCCTCCGACCCCCCCCCCCTCTTCTGTGCAATCTGTCTTCCCTCTTCCTCCCGTCTTCTGCGATGTTTGCTCCATCTGCAATTTTTCACCACTTACACATCTCAATGCACATTTGCAGTGTGTGTTTTTTCCAGCCTCATCTGATATTCTTCCCAGGGTGCCTGCAGATTCTTCAAATGTCCTAAAAGACATCGAAGAATTATTCAAAAGTAAACTGTTATTTAAATTTATTCGGGCAAAGAAAGAACTCTGCTTGTATGCCACAAAGCATCTAAGCATCAAAGCATTCGGCACGGAGAAATGCTTTTATCTTCCTTCACTGAGAACAATACTTAATGTTTCCTAAATGGTTTAATTACTTTCATTTTTCATTGTAACTGTGTTCGTCCTGGTCTTATCTGTACCTCTGCATTGCTGAAATCAGGATAATTTCCCCAGAGGGATCATTAAAGCTTCATCTTTCACCCCTCGTTCATTTCTCTCTTCAGTCATTCCTCCCTTTAGCAGTTTGGGCCAAAGCAAACAAGCTTTTATTGAAATCTGATTTCTGCAACTGGTCTTGACTGAATCGCCAACACTAACCTCCTCACGGCGTCTGGGGGTTACTACTCATTAGCCACCAATTGCTACTATTCTAGTCATTATTTGTGGATGATACACCTCTGCGAATCATATGTCATTTGCCTGTTTGTAGCTTTCTTTCAAAGACAGGAAAGAAAATACAGCAGCTCTCTCAGTGATTGTTTCATCCCATCTGCTCTGTTGTCAGCAGGCTGAATGTGCTGCCGTCCTTTTCTACGTCTCGTCAACAACACTCTGCACATTATTATCTGCATCAGACACGTGAAAGGCAGTTAAATTGCACAAGAGCAGGCAGTCATTCATGACGCTCCCCCCTTGCTTTCCACACATTTCCATCAGTTGTCATGGGATGATATGTATTTCACAGTGCTAAATGCAGCCTATACGTGCACTGCAGTCACATGATGTCCTTATCACTACCTGCACTGTTCAATCTACAGTATTTCAATGCAATTTTCTGTTGTCGGGAAAAAAAACATTCTTCCTATGTTATGCATCACAATGGAAAAATATTGTATGACTGTCAATCCGTTAAACTCGGCTATGAAACGGGAGCGCCTGCTCTCAGATATTTGTACAAAAACAGCTCCAAGGATTTTGTATCTTCATCTGATTTATGCCCTTTTTTCTGCCACATTGCAGGATGTTGCAGGCACACACCTGCCTATATAGTCCCTCTCCCTCCTGGGCCCTGAATTGTCACGCAGATTGATGACTGGGGAAGAGCTGGGATACCTCGGGGTGCATTAGGATGCAGAACATAACAGTAACTGCGGGTGTACGTGGGATTTGCATGCGTGTGTGTGTTAGGATAGAACTTCTCCTATTTTGGCAACCGCCTCACCATAAAGAAGGAACACTATGGTGCTGCCTCTGCTGGGTTGTCTCGCTCAGTATGTTCACAGTAGCTCTTTGTTTCTTTGTGTCTGTGCCTCTACTCCTACCCAGACTTGCGCGTCTTTGTCTCGCTCGGTTTTCTCTTTGGTGCAATACATCGCGTCTGCAGCACCAGCTCTTCCTCACCTTCCTCCTCTCCATTTCCCTCTCTTTGTGACCTGGGTGCCTTCCTACCTCGGTTGCAACTCTCCTGGGTTTTTACCCTTTATTATTTCCATCCCCACCCCACTCTGTCCTCTTTCTCAAATAGAACCCCAGGTAGGAATTATTGTAGATCCTCATTTAAACAGAGCATCCCTCAAGTCTGCAGTGTGTAATTCTGCTTCTGCACACTCTGAGGTTCTTTCCCCCCTTTGCTTTTGTGTACAGTTCACCGAAAGTGCTTATTTTGATCTTAACCTAGCCCAGGGAGATTCTCTAAACATCATCAGACGGGTCATGCAATGCAAACAATGGTTTCTACTGTATGAGCCATTGTGCTAGAATACATCTGTCTCAAGGTCTGCCCGCTGTCTGCAAACCGCTTCTTTTGTTTTGCCATTGAAAAAAACCTTCAAAAGTCTTCTGCAGGAATATGTGTGACAGGTGGATCGGTTGGCCTTATTAGTGGCAAAGTCTGAAAAGCGGTTTGTGTCAATGCGAAATAATCAAATAAAGAAAATGAATAAATAACTGACAGTCGCATTGCTCACTTAGACTCAAGTTTCCCTCCGCTAACTGTGTTTTATCTACTCGTTAACGTCCCCAATTACCCTGTCAAGCAGTGCCAACGTTTTGCAGCGTGGCACGCTTATTGAAATGGTAATGTAAGCATCTCAGAGTGAAACTCTTTCATTCGCTTGCTTCTAAGTGGATTTATTCATGACAATTTACTCTTCACATGCAGGATTACACTAATGAGAGGGTTAAAAGGTGGTGCGTTGGTGGGTGTGGGAGAGAGCATGTGTGTGTGTGTGAGAGTAGGGCTTTTCTCTTGCCCCGGAGAAAAAGGGGAGCACCTTTTGGCTGCCTCCATCATGGCTCTCTCCATTATTCAGAAGAAGAGGACTTGATTTCGATCCAAACTGGTGTCTCACACACACTGGCGTGCACTTCCTGTTATCTGGAGGATTCAGGTGTGTGCTGTAAATGTCACAATTAATGTGGCAAACAAGCTGGGTTCTTGATTCTGATTTGAATCCTAATCTCAGGCTTGATCATAATTGAGTGAGTTAATTGGTCTACATCTGCATCAGCCCTCAAGTGCAGTATGTGTGTCACATTAACAGATTGTAAGTCAGCTCCTAGCAGGCTCTCCAGTCCTGATTGGGTGGTGTTTCCAGGTGATAACCGAGTATGTAGGTCATTGTTCAACAATCCCCAGGTACTGCCTACACACTGTTGCCTCTTTAACCTGCTGCAGTCAACACAACAGTAGTGATGTTTCCAGAAATAAGGTCTAGGCTCATTATCACATCACCAGAATAATGAGACAGATGGGGCAGTACAGTAGCTAGCTTAACACAGCACATACCAATAATGACACTAGCTAGAGGGATTCTAGATTTAAAAATGAGAATGGACTAAGTCCCCAAGCAATATTGTTATTGTTGTTACCTATTTATGCATTTGTGTAAGCACAAATCAGATGAATTTAAGTGGAATTAAATGCTGCTGAATGTTCCTACCTCTCTCTGACTGTATCTGTTATTAAAGCCAAGAGGTAGCAGCTAACTGGAAAAACCAAAACCAGTTGTTTATCAAAAATCAAATATTGGCAGAAACCTCAGGGCAAACGTGGCAAAACGCTGTTTTGAAACAAAAACACATTAATGAGGACGGAGCTTTTCAGAGAAACCTGAGTGATAAAAAAATAAGTCCTGGTTGACACTGCTTATTAGTGTTATCCACCCAGAATTCTTAGGTGGTTGCTTGATGACTTCTTCTCATTGCAACAGGAGGAATTCTGCTATAGTTGGTGATAATTCAGTGGTGGGATTGATGTGATAAGAGATGCTGGTCTTTATCTACAATTAAGTTGAATTATTTTATTACTGGAACGTCATTCTTACTATATTCTTATTCCAGCATTTTGCATTTTTATACACATTTAACATTTGCTGCTAACATTTTGAGTTACCAGTCGGGGCCTAAAAGGGTGGGGTGTAGGGGTGGGGGCAGTGCCTTTGTGTGTTATTTTTTTGTTTTGACCTTTCCAACAATCATGCATTTTCTGCATGAATTTAGAAAACTTTCCACATCCTTTGAGTGACCGCTGGAAATAACCACTTTACTGGAACATTTTCACTCAGTGATTGAATGGATTTATTTGCCTGAGGTAAATGTACTTTCTATTCATTTATTTAAGTTAATAGAAGCTAGACTTAATGAACTAGCAAAGCCTGCGCAAAATGAATGTGGTTCAAAATAATTACCATGACAACTTGTTTGACTGATTATGTTTATTCAGTTCTGGCCTGAAGAAACAACAATTCCAAGCATTTAGGAGCATTTTTCTTCCGATATATAAAAGCCCACAGGATTTGTTTTCCCATCATTTTTAATGGTTACTTGTCCATAGAGCTATTGTAGAGGTTTTAAAAATTTCTTTCATAACTGAATGAAAATCAGTGAACTTGGATTGGGCTTTTGAGGCTAACATAGATCTTTGTTTTCAAAATTTGATCAGATGGTATTTAGCCACGAACAAGCCTTTTCAAATCAAACCTTAATCTCCCATGATCCCTTTACTGTTTGCTATACATGATGCAATCACTGGGCCAACCTGGGCTCCTTTACAAAAGAGGGGAAAAAAAAAACATTCCACCATAACAAATGAATCCTTTATGAGACACTTTTACACATTCTTGCAGCATACATACCTAAACATCTGTGGATATGGTTATTTTTTTTTTTACATTCCTTTATATGTCAAATCTTCACCGTGGACAAGTTGTTGCTTGTTCTTCTCACATTATTAACTTGCTTCAATTGTGCTCGTTAAAAAAGAAAGAAAAACAACCCTCAACATGATCAACACGGTGCACACATGGCCACATTTACTAAATGTAGGTGTGAAAATGACACCTGAAGTGAAAAGGAGTAATGACGCCTCTCTTGCATGGTCCGCCAGGCAGAAGACAGAGGGCAAGATGTTTCCTTCAGAATCAACTCCTGTCTCGGTAAAGGTTTTGGTTTTCATACAGAGATTATTGAATTAATCTGTTAACCTGGAAACAAGAGACAATAACCTTTATATCATCATCATCATCATCATTGGGGAAATAAGACGGAAGACCATTTCAAATTGGAAATAAATATCCTTAGGTAACACAGCTTAGCGGGAAATGAAATGACACACGAACGGTGCACTTGTGTGCTGTAAATATATTTTTTAGTTTGAAAGGTAGACCTCTTAGGGCAGAGTGTGATTATTTTTTGTTCCATAAATAAAAAACAAGGTAAGAATTGTGGCACCACCTGCCAGAGTGTATTTCTTGGAAATCTATCACAGCCAGGTGACGAAGGTGCCATTTGCCTCTCGGCTTTCCTGTTTGACTTCCTGTTTGACTCCCTGTTTGCATATTGGTTCTGTTTTATTGATTCAGCATTGATTGTACTCTGATTGAATTGGTCGTCCATAACGTGTTTGTGAGAAGCCACGAACCCAGCCAGGTTTTACCACTGTTGTGACAAACTCTTGTTGTTACGGACTGAAATTCTTGCAGCAACTGAGAGGATTGAAGATTCTTTTTAATGCAACGCTGAACCTTGAGTCCACCTTTTGCACTTTTCTGTGATTGACAATTTTCCTAACCTTATCGGAGCCGTTTCAGCCAGCTCTTTCGCCAGTTCACTAATTCCCCTAATCTGCTTCATGTCCGTCCGTCTCTCCCGGTATCAGACTTCTCCTGATTCTCAGCCATGACTTCTCCTCTTCCCTCTTTCTCACGTCTTCTTCCATACAGAGGGAAGGGATGAGTAGAAGAGATTAAAATAGAGGTTGCACAATCCTTTTAGCTGGTTTTGAGGGATGCGTTCTGCACGTAGACGGCAGGATTAGAGTGTCAAACATCCACAAACTAGCAAACTGCTGCATCCATCCATCCATCCATGCATCCATCCATCCATCCATGCATCCATCCATGCATCCATCCATGCATCCATCCATCCAAGACAAGACATAATGAACTGTTATCAAATTTATGTCCACTGCTTCAAAAAAAACATCTAAACGTTCTAATACTAAAATAAAAATATAAAACTGCATGTAACAATTGAAAGTAGTAGGAATAATGAAAAGGTTGTTGCAGGAAATTGTATGCAGTCTGACACATCTTGCTTTGGAATATTCCATAAGGAATAACCAAAGCAGTGTTCAGACCTTACAATTCCTGACAAATATATCTGGAATCTTAAGAGAATGGGGCGCTGTGTTGATCTAATTGGCTCACCAAATGTAAGACAGTTTTATATTCTTGTCCTGGGACTCTTGAAAGTAACGATTTCTTTGCAGAGAATGAATTTTAAATGGGGATCTTGGGGAGGCAAAGGAAACGAAGGTGCTTCCTTTGTGTGGCGTCTTCCAGAGTTTGCCGTGTTATGCTACAAGTCTCACGTGGCAGAGTTACAGACAGAGCTAAACTGTGTAATTTGGTCTGTAGAGGACCTCCATTTTTTATTGGATTTGCTTGGTTGGAGATGTTATTGGTTTGGTGTGCACTTGTAAAAGTGTGCAAGGCCCAGCGGAGCCCCGCACGGATCGACTTGCGTGTTGTTTTCGATGTATAGACCCGATATACTGTATATGAGCAGCTCATATTGTTTTTCACTTTCAGGCAGCTGCTTTTCTTGCAGCTTTTTGAGACTGCAGTTATCAGTAGGGGAGGAGGAGGAGCAGGGGGAGCATGGTAGAAGCAAAGAGGTAGGGGGTAGGGAGAGGTCAGTAGCACAAAGTCAAGGATTTTATATCTGCTGAGGGTGGACTGCTGTATCCCCCCCCCCACCCCCCCCCCCGCCAAAAATCCATATATTCAGTTTTCTCCTTCTGGTTCTGAATTTTAAAAAAGGTTGGTTTATACATTTTACCTGTAAACACAGCGAGAGGAGCCCAGTCTACTGTCTGCAGTACCTTTTCTTTTTCGTTTGTTTTTTTTATTACTGTGTGCTTCTGGAATAAAGCAATTTAGTGCGGTTTGGCTGCCACAGAGCCACAGAACTGAGAAAGAACCATAATTCCAGCGTTGGCTTCCAGCTTTTTTATTTTAGTATTTGCGTACAGCGATCAATATGCTAATGACAAATTCAGTGGTGATCCTGTTGTTTTTCTGTTTTCCTGATATTGAAGAGGCTAGTGGAGGTCGGCTTGCAGGAGATACTGGAATAAGTAACATCATGCATAAATTAATTAATAATGCATGTGCCTCCACAGATTTACACTATTACACTACTATATTCAGTCAATAGCTTTTGGATAGTGGTTAAACAAATAGCATTAAAAAAAGAAATTGAATGAGTGACAATCACTTTTTCTTTAATTTAAACCTTCTGTATGCAATTTAATTTCCCCTCTTTGGGCATTGAGAATAATTACACAGACACTTGTGGGCATGCTTGCCTCTGTGATGTTGCCTGGACCTCATACTGAAGCCTCACCCGTTGCTATGGTTGCTCCCCTCTAATGGTTTGGAAAACCAACATTTGGTGAAATGCACTGGAGAGCTTTAGTGCTGGTTTTTGTTCCCTTTGGATAGTGCCAGTCGGAACACTCCTCCACTTCAGCCCTGCTGGCTTTTGAAACACTGTAAGTATAGGAGTCAGTCAGAATGGACTCTTATCTATTGTTTACATTGTCGATAAGCTATATCATTTTTGGCTTCATCCAGGTATAGCTGCATTCCAAATATGAAGTATTTCTCTTATCAGACTTTGTTTATGACTGATCCAGAAGTTGCTGATACACTGTATTAAGATGTACAAAAACACACCAAAACCCTGGTAAAAAATGGGTTTTTATGAGATCATATGTGAGGATATGATGGTCAAGTTCAAAGTAAAAGCATGTTTTCATTAATCTTAATGAAAACTAAACCAATGCAGTTTACAGTGATGCTGATGAGGGTTTGGAGGCGTTTTGATGGTCATGTGGTTTTACCTGATTAAAGTGTAGGTAGGTGTGAAAACATGCTCACTGTATCCAAAGTCAAACTTCATTAAAGCCTTTATAATATCTCACTATAGATGTAGATGTTACCCTATAGGTACCATTTAAAATGAAGCCTTGGCAGAACCGTTAAATTCACTTGCCACGCTTTCCTTTCAAAGCTATTGGGCCACCTTCTGTGCTTTCTCAGACAAACTGTAGGGACACTTAATGCACGTCTGCAAACACAAGTGGCCACAGGAGAAACGTGGCGGTCTCCAATGCAAAACTGCTTTCTTGTGATCAGGTCTCCCGAGATGCATGTTAAGATGAGGCCGAATGATGCAGGGATGTCGTGTGGTGAGGTCATGCTATGTTCTTTTTTCTGCCCCTGTCCACGGGGTTATATTGTGGTGCCTCTACTTGGACGCTGAGGAGAGGATTATTGGAGCTCGACTGCAGTAGGCCTTTCAAGCTGCTCTGACTCAGGCTCCAGAGGACTAACAACAAGTCAGACTCCCTTAGATCCAGGGCAGCGGGGCCCAGGGCGGACGCTTTGATGTGGCCAACCAGATTCTCATCTGGAGGGATAAGATGGGGGGGGTGAATTGACGAGAGCAAAAAGTGTAAAGCGTAAAGAGACAGCCTGTCTTGAGGTTAGTTTCGCTGTCAGAAGCCAGTTCAATTAGAGATGATGGGGAGAAAAAAGCTACATGTGGAATAACCCTACACATGTGGAATAACCAAGATATAAGAGTCAAGGAAAAGGTATGGAGATGACACAAATCCTTCAAATGCTAATGCAAACATCAAAGAGAAATGGGGGGAAAAAGAAACTCAATTGCAAAGAAATTGAATTTGGGGACATGTCTAAGCCACATGCATAATTCCACCCGAATCTCTGTGTACAAGTAACCAATTATATTTGCTGCAACTAAACACAGAAGCAAAGATGAGCAAAGGGAAAAAAAAGCCTTTGTCCTCATAAAATTAACACGTACACAATCGAGAACAACAAATAAGCTCATGTTTGTGTCACAGGGAAGAAACGGAGGATTCATTTTACGGCATTTGTTCTGTGTATGTTGAAGCCTCTGAATTATTTGATAATTCAGCCTGCCTCGTTTAACATGCACGCTGTCAAAGAGGATTACAGGATTTAGAGTTTGTCCGCAACATCAGTCCTGCTGAGTTTAGCTTGTCCTATAGGCTGAATTTAAATGGATCTTTTAAAGCTAATACAGTATATGACTCAGTAAATGTATTCAAATGCACCCAGGACTCTTGACAAATTTCAGTTACAGAGAATCACTGGTGTCATTTCAGCGTGCTTATATTGTATTTACCTTTTACTTGGGCGTGCAATTCCTTAATGTAACCTAATAAGCGGATGCCTTTTTTCCCCCCGCCGGGTGCAGAAGCAGCAGTTTCAAACACGGTGCCAAAATTTCCTTGTTTCTCATACTTACAAACATTCTTCACTAAACTTCATAATCTGCATCAGATTTGTGCCCTTTCGTCTGCAGTTCTCAGTTTATTTCTTTCAGCAGTGCCAAAAAATGAATCTTTAACGACGCACTGGGAAATGTTCCAGGGTTTTAGATCCTCTGGCGACTCTCAGACCTCACACGATAGCAAAAACAGATGTGTAACCTGACTGCAATCGGATTTATACTATATTATCAGTCAGTCGGTCGGTCAACATGTGCATGCAGACTTGAACGCTGTAAGCTCAGTCGTCAAGGTCTCACATTTGTTCTGCTGCAGTCACTTGGACTGTTTTTAATGTCCTGTGAGAAATGTCTTTTTTTATGTGGTGCGCTGGTGGTGGAGGTGCTGGGGGCGGTGGTGGGGTCGGGCAGGGGGGGCGGGGGCTGGCGGACAGCTGTTTCCCATCAGTGTTCGAGTCGAGCAGTCAGCCAGTCGTGGCCTAGGAGAGCGACAGGCCGAAACTCAAAGAAGTGAAAATACCTCCAATTAGAAGGTCGTCCCAATTTGTTCCCCCATATCCTCGTCCTCATCAGAGCCTCAGGCCGACGTGACCAGCGCAATGTGCAAATCCCCGGCCAGAAGTGAAAGAGCCGCCACCATCTGGGAGTGATTATGCCTTTTCCTCACGGTTTTCCATCTTTTCACCTCAGTGGAGCTCTGCCGTTATCCTCCCTCCATGTTGGCTCAGCTCTTTTGGCTTGTTCAGGTTCTGGTCCTCCTCCACCCCCCCACCCCCCCTGTAATTCAAGACTGGCTTTTCTTAAGAGCACTCTTACACACATTAACGCATTGTTCACCTCCCCATAAGTAAATATTAGTTGGCAATTTTAGATATTTGCTTTCATTCCTCATGTAGATGACGATCTTCTAGGATTTCACCGTCTCTTTGGGATAGTAGTTTCATTCTAATTCCGTTCTCACTCCGGTTATAATTTGGAATTTGCTCCCCCGGTTTTGAGGCACTCGGATGAATGCAGCTTATATTGGAGACAGGAAGGAACTGCCTGCAACCACAAGAAATCGCATCCCTCTGTTCGACCTCTTCGCTTCAGCTCTCTCCAGACTCGAGCTTGTGGAAGGATGATGAATGGCTGTGGGAGAGCTCTGCTGTGAGCTGCTGGAGCCGTCTGGATCTCACCTTTCTGCATTGTGCTCTGAAGCCGTTTGCAGTATCTCCCTGTTTTGCTGTTAGCCATGAGGTGGCTAGCTTTCTCAGCAGATCAGTGAAGGATGATCACCATGATGGATGGAGTAAAAACTGCAATGCTGTTTTCTGGGTTTTTGTTTAGACAAAGTCAACCCAACTTTAACGTGCATGGGAAATTTGGCTTGAATCCCTCTTGAACTATTTCTTTTTCTCTCTGTGTTTTAGTTTTACGTGATGACTTCCGACAGAACCCTGTAGATGTGATGGTGGCAGTGGGTGAGCCCGCAGTGCTGGAGTGCCAACCACCTCGCGGGCACCCTGAACCCACAATCTCCTGGAGGAGAGATGGCGCCAACCTTGATGACAGAGATGAACGAATTACGGTAAGACTATGGCTCTACGTTTGCAAGAGCGACCTCTTCCTCAAGAGAATTTAAAGAACAATTTTTCCTTTTTTCCTCATAGCATTACACACTATGCCATGTGGTTGGTCTGGCCAGGGCGAGTAGTTCTGCCAGTCCTGTAACACAGAATCCCAACCAGGTTTCCGCTGCAACATTAATTATGGGAGCGTTTGTGCAGATGTACACATGATATGCATGCATTCTTGTTCCCTGTCGGGAATCCTGTCTAGCCTTGTCTGCAACAGTAGTCCCTGTTCAAAAGATCAGCTTACTTTGACAAAACCTTGGTTGTGATGTGCTGGTAACAGTTCGGGCTGTTGCATGACTAGAGGATGGGCAGGACTCTCTTACTGAAGCAGAGTTCCCTGAAAGGATTTCCACTGATTTGAAATGAAGGAACTAACAATGTGTCCGTTTACGTGACCATAAAAATACGATAACTAGGAGTTATTAGATTGTTATAATCAGATCTGACGTGTTTACGTGCACAACAGAAATGCACTAGCTACGATATCCCTGGTTTACATGTTACAGTCAGTTTATTGAATGTATTTCTGAGGACACACGTTTGTTCATAAAAACATAAGACTGAAGGTAACGAGGCACGTTGTGGAGTTTCTGCCACATTTTGTTGTTTATTTGTTTATTTACATGTGTGCAGATGCACAAAAACTGAAGGAATGTGAGTAGATTGTGCACAGAACATTACATGGGAATACTGGGAAAATAGCCGGCCATGTTAATCAGATTTCTCCTAATCAGATGACACACATGGTCACACTGTGCTGTTTACATGATCACATTCATAATCTGCTAACTCCCAGAATCTTCTGGTCATGTAAAGGTCCCAGTGATACAAAGATACAGGTTGCCTGTGTTAAGGTTCTTTTTAAAATTTTAGTTGCATATTGCAATTTTATATGCATGATCCTGCACACTTGCAAACACACACAATGTTATATTTCTATATATGTTGCGAATACTTTACCCAACTCCTTAACATAACCCTAACATCTAAACTAACTAACCCCAACCCTAGCTTAACTCCCTAAACTAAACCCAACACTAACCTCAACCTTATTACTGCAACCCTCAAACCTCTGTAACCTTCAACAGGCCTTTGAAGATGTGGGGGCCAAGATGTGGGACCTAACAAGATCCCCCCCCCCACTCATGGTCCCACTTTGCAAACATGGTCCCACTTTGCTAGTAAGATCAGGATTTTGGTTCTGAATATTTTTAGTTAGTGTGAGGCACAGGCACACACACACACACACACACACACACACACACACACACACACCCGCACACACACACACAGCTTACACAAGTGTGGAGTGACAGGTAGAGTCCCCTGGAGCCTGTGATGGACAGAACCGTTACCTCTGATTTAAAGCGAGGCCTCGATCAGGACTGGGAGTGGCTCCTCTGAGACAAATACAAAGGCTTCCTTTGGCTTTGTATCTTCGACATGCCTTTTTTTTGTCCCCCTTAATCATCTTTCCCATTGAACTATGTCTTTGCCATGAGAGTTCACCCAAAGACATCATTTAATGCACAGACCAAAAGAGTCCACCACAAATTATTCAGGCCTCGCTGCTTCAATACAGATGAGTTTACTCCTCAAATCTGTGTGAGCAACCCCCACAAACATGCAAATTAAAAAAAAATCCCACACTTCTAGTCAGTATTGTACCATCCAGGACTTTCACTGGCACTGGCTTATGTTTTTGTCTGCATCTGACCTCGGGAATGGGTCTTTTTGATGATTGATTTTTTCAGATTTTCTACCTTATTCAACAAGCATATCACTGTGCTCCACCTCCAGCTCACTCAGGGCTATAGAGGAAGTTAATTACAGTGACTGAATCACTGAAAAATCTGGTTCTGGAGTTGTCATGGAGGCATGCCAGTCAGTGATAATGCGCACTGATTTGCTTCCAGTATTTGTGTTGACACCGGCTAGAGATCGGTCGTGCTTATATTCCTTGAAAAGCACTCGACTAATGTCACCGCATTGCCTCACACTGTGACACCAGTTCATTTAATATGTTGGCTATTACAAAAGACAAAGCTCTTTATCTGGTGTTAGTACAGCCGCCTGATTTTAATATGGCTGTGCTTTTAATGAAAATAATACCACTGAATGACAGTGAAAACTGCAGTAGGAAAGATTATGAGCCAATCATATGTATGTGTCCGCTGACATTTAAGTAATTGGAAAATGTCACACTGAGTCTTAAGTGAGTCCGCACGTCCAAACTTAAACCATTAAATACTGACAGGAACGGCTGCCCCCTCCCCACACGCGCTCCTTGTGTTACTAATGGATGGCATTGTCTGTGAAAAACACAAACAACCACAAATTACGCCACACTGAGTCAGGTTGTTCCCTTCAAGCCACATCATTTGCAGCACATTTGGAACCTCAGCCACATATTGGTCTGGTCTCAGCCTTTTATTTATCCAGAGTATAAAGAATGGATTGTTTTATTGTAAAAGGGTTAGCCCGAAGGGGCTGACTAATACGTAAGGCTGTTGAGTTCATCCCTGCAGCATCAGTTTAGTGATGCGTTCCACCCATGGTTACTGCAGTTTGCTATTGTGCAAGGTGCTGCAGTGTAGAAAGACACTGATGACCTGGTCCATGGACAAAGCAATGCAAGCAGCCCCTGACCAGTGACTCACCTGTGCTACCACACGCTCTGGTTCTCATACAAACATGCGTGAAAAGATTCTGTGGCATGGAATGAAAAGTAAATCTTGAATTGGATTTTAATTGACATCCCCAGTGCCTGGGGATAAAGCGCTCAGATGTATGGGTGTTCTTGAACTCTCCTATATATGCATTTGAGGTCTTTAAGCCAGCTTTTCTCGTCCACCTTTGTGCAGTTCTGTTCCGGCATCACCTGTGACACCAGGTAGTTGTTGAGCAATACAGTAGCGCATAATCAAAGAGCCTGAGGGGGTGTATAGTGGGCTGGGTTTGAAAGGAAGGAACATAATATGGAGCGCCTATATCGTGTGTGTGTGTGTGTGTGTGTGTGTGTGTGTGTGTGTGTGTGTGTGTGTGTGTGTGTGTGGTGTGTGTGTGTGTGTGTGTGTGTGTAAGAGAGAGAGTATAGAGACCGAGAAAGTTTTCGAAAGGCAAACTAGTCTGATTGAACATCTGAAGAAGGTCTCTACAAAGAGCCGGTGCCTCTTCTCCTCCTGACTATAGCACTAGCTATGAATTATGTAATTTCCTAATGAGTGACCTTCCATGCGGCTCTGAGGCAGCGCCAACTCTGCTCCTTAGATAAAGAGATGCATACAGATGCACACAGCCACAGCTTGCTCCCTGCAGACACGGTGAAGTAATTGCCTTTATGCCGTACTTTCTAGACATGTACCTGCCACCGACAGGCCAAGAACACAAAGGATGACATAAATGTATTTACCGTACTTCCTGTACCGCTACAGATCCGCAGTGGCAAGCTGATGATCACCAACACCAAGAAGAGCGATGCGGGGAAATACATCTGCGTTGGAACCAACATGGTTGGAGAGAGGGAGAGCGAGACCGCGGAACTCACCGTGCTCGGTAAACGGCAGCGCTTCCGTCCTTGCGTTTCACTGACAACACTCCACTCTACACTTGTGTCGGTCCAATTATCCAGTCAGTTTAAAGTGAGTTGGCAGAGCACAATGTGTTTTTCTTTTACGTGAGTGGAGGTTTCAATGCATGATTGATTGCATTGATTATCCGACCCTACGGTATGCCAGGTTCGGAGAGGCAGTCTACCAATCATAGCTCAAATGTTTCAGCACCCAGCGCCACCCTTCAATAATCTCTTTCCCACACACCTGTTTCCAGCTTGTTCTCCATCCCCCAACAGTTTCCATCAGAACAGAGTCCTTATCACTATCTCGGATGACCTTGGTTGAGGAAGGGAGTGCAGAGCTCCAGGAAGCATTTTAGTGCTGTTATTCAAGCAGTGCTTTTTAAGAAGACTTGAGGCAAGAAGACAAGAAGACTTGTTCATGAGGCAACTTCCTGTGTAGAGAAAACATTTCTTATTATTTATCTGTGGTCCACTCCGACAAATCAAGGTCAACAGATTGGGAAGTAAATGATGAGGATGAAGATGATGCCAACCATCCTGTTGGGAGGAACAGAATGAAAGAACCTCAGTCATTTTCAGCCCTCCCATGTGATTCTACTCATTAGTAATTGAGTCCTGAGGCCCAAACGCATCTCCAGACAAACAAGCTAACGATGAATGCACACACCTTACCGTTATTCAAACATTGAGCTGAATATGTATTAAAATCACATAGAATTATTTCCTTTTGCAGAATGTTTAGCCAAGCAGCAAGCTTAATGACTTAAGCCAGTGATTCTCTTGCTGCAGCTTACTTTTCCAGTAGAACCAATTTCATCATGACTTTTAAATCAACTTGTGTCAAATTACAAATATTGTTACAAATTCTGATCCTGTTTCAGTTTCTGGTTTGTCTACCTCGCCAAATAGATTTCCTGTCTCATCGGAAATAAAGAGGGAATAGTTGTGATATATACTGATTGTATTGGTGATGCCTTCCAGAGCGTCCAACCTTTGTGAAGCGGCCCAGAAGTGTGGTGGTGCTGGCGGAAGAGAGTGTCAAGTTCCACTGTGCCGTTCAAGGAGACCCCGTTCCCACTGTCCGCTGGAGGAAAGACGACTCCGACCTGCCCAAGGGCAGGTAACCCACAACGGCACGCGTGTTAATTGACCGAGCCGTTGTTGCGTGATATCCTTGTCTTCATTATTTGTCTGGTCTTTATTTTTACAGATTTGAAATCCTCGAGGACCATACCTTGAATATTCGTCAAGTGACGTCTGCGGATGAGGGATCTTACACTTGCGTGGTGGAAAACATGGTCGGAAAGTCGGAAGCGTCTGCCACTCTCACTGTTCACGGTTAGCATGATCCGCCATTCGATATGTCATCGCTGCCATTTTGTTATTCTCAAAGATTTGCTCTCAAAGACAGCTCGTTGGAGCCTAAGCGAAGGAGAAACCTCTTCTTGTAGTGTCACAAATTATCCAGGCAGCGACGTTCACCTTGCCTTTTATCCAGACCTAGATTTCAAGATTGTGCCTCGGGCTGCTGTTCCTCTCAAGACAGTACAGACAGAAAGAGTTATCTCCTGGGTTTCTTTTCATACCTTTTAACTTCCCTCTTTTGGCTCGTTTAATGACTGCCGGAGACCATAGTTCTAAAAAATAAAATAAAAAAGCAGTATGGGAGTCTGGAGCAGCTACACAGTTTTGTCCCAACTAAGCACTAAATGTGCTCATGACCACAGAAGATGGATTCTGAGCTGTGCTGCCGCAATGACACCCTTTGGTTGGGGGGAAAAGCCTGGGACACGCACATTATTGCACCATGGAGACATATAGCGCATACACCCCCATGCTAGGGGGACATAGAGGGTGAAACTGAGCAAGGGAGCAATTGGCCATAAAAATGGCAAAAGAAACAGAAGCATTAGGCATGTTTCATATTGGAATTAATATGCTGTCTGCAGATACAAAAGCTCTATCATTGCTCTGTAGTTAGACCGATGTGGAACATTTGGCTGATATTCAGCCGCTACTATTTGAAACAGATGTAGCGGGGCGAGCAGTGTTTATCGTAAGATTTGGCTAGTGTGAAGTCCAAGGACTTTATAGGGTTGCGCAGCAATGCACCAACAGCAGCCAGCATGCAGTGCGAAACATGGTCAGAAGTGCTTAAAACCCAGATTCTCTGCTGTTTTTCCCTCTCTTCTGAGTACACAAAGGCTACACAGTAACCACAGTTATCCTGCCGCAGACGTCGCAAAACCAACTGTTAGCGAAACGTGCATTTTATGATAAATCTAGTTTAGAATACAGCGGTTCCCATTTACTGTAAGATAGACAAGTGTGACTGGCATTTAAAGAAGTAGTGCTGCTTTCATAGCCAGGATGTTTCACTGAGTGTTCACATCTCAGAGGCATCGATTAGTCTAGATGTTTTGGATATAATCTGTCCATTTGACCGTGACCTAAGCAGTTTGTGAAGAAGTCAAATGGACTGATGGATGACTAGAAGGAAAGAATTCAGACAGAAAAGTCAAAGCTCCTTCATCACTCATTCCACTCCTCTCTGTCTTTTTTTCCCTCTGTAGTCAACACGGGTAAGTTGTCACCCATCCATCATCCACCATCGAGCTCATCCACCAAAACCAGTATGTAATTAATGCCATTTACGAGAATTGAGTAGAAATATGCTCTTTTTTCATAAAAAAGGTAAATCCTGATTATTCTGGCAAACTTCATTTAGGTAATTAAAAATGAATGATGGGGTTTAGGCTGCTGCGTGAACGTGTCTTCCTCCGCAGTGCCCCCGGCTTTTGCTGTACGCCCCAGAAACCAGGAGGCAGCAGTGGGCAGGTTTGTTACCTTTCAGTGCGAAGCCACTGGTAATCCACAACCTGCTATCTTCTGGCAGAAGGAGGGAAGCGAGGTGAGTTCAACATTTAGACTGTTATGATGCTGAATCACTGTGCTCAGTCCAAGAGTTTCCGATCTCTATCTCCTCCCCAGAGTCTCCTCTTCTCCTACCAGCCTCCTCAGCCCTTCAGCCGCCTCTCGGTCTCCCAGACGGGTAGTTTGACCATTACCAACATTCAGCACTCTGATGGCGGCTTCTATAGCTGCCAGGCTCTCAACATCGCCGGGAGTGTCATTACTAAAGCCCTGCTGGAGGTCACAGACTGTGAGTAACAGGAATGGCGGGCGGGCTGTCCTCAGCATGTTTTCTTTTAGCACTGAAAAAAACACACACAACCACTGGCCTTGGTGACAGTTTGCAGAAAGCCGCCATCCAGGTGTGGTAGTTGACCTTGATTTGGGAGTGGTGGGATTTCAGGAGATGTTGTCTGCACGCTGGGCTCAAAAATACTCTGTTTCCATGGTGACCATCGAAGAAAGGCGTCTGCCTTTATCTCGTTTAATATCAACATAAAGATGAAGGGGAATAGAAAAATGTCCGAGCCTTCTACCTCAGCTTTTCAATGAAAAAGCTTCTGTTGCTTCACATTATTTATTTAATATTTGGAGGCTGACGGGTTGACAAAAGGTCCCATTTTAAATATGGAATGTGGTCTGCTACCTCTATACATACCTTCTGTCCTAAAATAGCTGTTAATTGTAAAAAAAAAAAAAAGAGAGAGAGAGAAGCAATTTAAAACTGCTTGGAGGGCTGTAGCAGTAATTACACGCCACCACCAGCAGCAAAGTTGAGAAGCCCCCAATTAAATCACCTGCATGATGACAAGAACCAGAATCCGGGTAACTTTGTACATAAAACTGCTGGAAGTCCACACGCTGATGCATCCACTCTGGAAATTCTGTTGCAGATAATGCAGGTAAAAAGAAAATAAATATAGAGATAAAATTCACCACTTGAAAGCCCAGTGCTTTTTCCTGCACCTGCTGCTATCTGCTCTTCCCTCCCCCCAATTTCTGTCCATCCAACCACTCTTCTTTCATCCGCTTTTGGAGTGGCACATTTGTATGGAAATCACAGGTCCACATTACCTCTGGCAGTTTGCTAGGTGTGCCCCCCCCCCCCCCCTTTTTTTTGCTACTTTTTAGAAAAAATATTTAAATATTTATTATTTTTTTTATCTAAAAGCCTTCCCCCATCCACAGATGGAGAGAGAAAGAGAGCAAAATGAGAGCTGTGTTATCTAAGTGGAATTGTTATTAGCTGGGCTTCGCCGTCGTGATTGGAGTCAGCTCCTGCAGAACCGAGCAGAACGATTAGTTGCCCTCCGCTGGAGGGGAAAAGTTGATTTCTTTTTCCTTCGCTTCCTGCGCGGCCACATAAACCTATTGTTCAGTCTTTACCAATTCGCCCCTGCTATCTTTCACATCTTATCCGTTTTTGATTCTATTTTTGGCAACAGTTTACGATTATTTCCCCTCCTTTACTTTTTTACCTCCAGATTTTGGCCTTGTGTCCTATTGTTGCCACACTGTGTCATTCGCGATATATCCGTGTGTTCTTTATTTATTAGCTGGAGCCGAACACCCTCCCCCTGTGATCAAGCGGGGTCCTCTCAATCAAACCGTGCCTGTGGACAGCACGGTGGTCCTGAGCTGCCACGCGCTCGGCTCTCCGCCTCCCGCCATCCACTGGAAAAGGGACGGCGTGGTGTTGTCACCGGTAGACTCTCGCATGTCCATCTCAGATACGGGATCGCTGGAGATCCGCTACGCTAAGGTAGGCGATGAAGAGTTACAGACGTGTTGGTTTAGAAGCTGCCTTATCGATGCTGATAGCTGTACTTTCACACCCCAGCTGGGAGACACAGGCTTCTACACCTGTGTGGCTTCTAGTCCAAATGGAGAGGCCTCGTGGACCGCACACCTACAGGTGGAGGGTAGGTTACACCTGCTGAGGCGCAGGATGGAATGAGTGAAAACGTTGTTTAAGACAGGGTGGGTTCCTTCTTCCTGCAGAGTTTGGAGTTGCCGTTCACTCCGGCCACCCTGCAGATCCGGACCTGATTCCGGCAGCTCCATCCAAACCTGAGGTTGCCGACGTCACCCGCACCTCGGTGACGCTGACGTGGAAGTCCAACCCCAGTTCGGGCGCGGCGCCGGCGTCGTACCTCATTGAGGCGTTCAGGTTTGATACTGTGCATCCAAAGTTAATGGCATTGCAGCGTCGCACGAGCAATCCTGGTGAAAACTTTGTTGTCAGGCCTGAACTGTTTATCTTGACATTTCGAATAAAAATACCCCCCCCTCCCCACACCCGCAAACAGCCTGAAAAAACAATGGCAGCCGCTGGAACACTGTAGCCGTGGCTGCCAGCGCCACAGTCCAGCATGTTTGAACTACTCAGTAAATATTAAATCAGCTGATGCAAGCCGCCTCATATGTGTGTGTTTATCCTCCGCCGGCAGTTACACGCTAGGCAGCAGATGGGTGACCCTGGTGGAGCATGTGAAGACAGACACCTTTGTGCTGAAGGGCCTGAAGCCTGCTACCGTCTACCTGTTCATGGTCCGAGCGGTGAACTCTCACGGCATCAGCGACCCCAGTCCCATCTCCGACTCCGTCAGAACACAGGGTCAGCGTGGGTGACACTATTACACCACCAAGGGGTAAAAACAAAATCAAAAATGCCCTTTTACCATCTTGATGTTCCAACAGACAGCCCTTCCACAATACCGGGAGTGGACCACCGTCACATCCAGAAGGAGCTGGGAGACGTGCTGGTCCACCTGCACGTGCCGACCATCGTGTCGTCTTCTGCCGTCAGGGTGCAGTGGACGGTAAATATGCAAGCACGCTGTTAAATGTAAACCCTCGTCGATCAAATCAAGGCACAAAAAGGGGCTGCGTTTCAGGGGCAGATGCACTTTGAACAGATATACAAAGCACAACACTCCAAATATTTTGGGAGAAGCAGTGAGGAGGGATCAGACTCCTGCTAGAAGCTTTTAAAATGATTTATTGTGTGATGACATTCCATTTGGTTCTCTCTAAACATTTATCAGCTGATAATAAATCCGTTGCTCTGAGAGGTGAATTTATCTCAGGCATGATGCATTCCGCTTTGCTCCATGGACATCTTTTAAGGCATCATTTCTCATAATTATGTAGTCTAAATGGAAATTGGTTTGATTTTAACCAGAGCTGTGCTGAGGGGGAAACTATTAATAATCCCGTAATATTGTGGTTTACAGTGAGAATTCAGATATAAAAGATTCTGATTTGTTCCCAGTGGAAGTTCAGCATCACACCAATCAGCTACTGGCCGTTTGTGACAGTATTGTGAAAAAAATGACATCTTTGCAAGTTGTTGTGAAATTTGTCTCTGGACTAGGTGGAGCAGCTGTCCCCGTACATTCAGGGCTACAAGGTGTTTTACCGGCCATCTGCTGATCACGGTCAGCCGGAGGGGCAGTGGAGCATCGTGGAGGTACACGCCCCCCGGGAGGACGGGGTGGTGATCGGTCAGCTGAAAGGAGGCTCCATCTACGAGTTCAAAGTGCGCCCCTTCTTTGATGAGTTCCAGGGGGCTGACAGCGAGGTGAAGGTGGTCAGGACACTGGAGGATGGTGAATGAAACAATCTTCTTTTTCCCCCCTTTAGAGTAAAATATCACTGAGAAGAATTCTATGAACAATCAGGGGGTCGAATGTACCTAGGAATCAAGTTATTTATTCTTAAAATAAACTATATATTGCATGGTCTTAGCTCCTAAAAGAGCACCGCAGGGCGTCACAGTGACAAAGAGTGACGTCAACGGGACGGCCATTCTCGTTGCGTGGAAACCACCCCCGGAATGGGAAGAAACTGGACGCATTCAGGAGTACAAGGTAGTTGTAACAGGAAGCTCTTATGCTCACTGTGTTTTGGCGTGAAAAGGTAAACAGTGTGAATAATTTCTCATTTCAGATCTGGTGCCTCGGTAATGAGAGCCGTTACCATGTGAACCAGTCTGTGGACGGATCCACCTACTCTGTAGTTATTCCCAGTCTGGCACCAGGGATCCGCTACAGTGTAGAGGTCGCAGCCAGCAATGGCGCTGGTCCTGGGGTCAAAAGCAATGTCACTTTCTTTCAACTAGGTGAGATAACCCTCACCCACTCAGAAAATGAGTCAAGCTTTCTTTTGTGCGAGACAATGTCAATGTTTTCCTACAATCATCCTCCCCCTGCCTCTCACCTGTTAGACTCTGCGGGCCAGATGATGGACATCAGTGAGGAGAGAGACACTTTGTCCCAGATCTCAGATGTGGTGAAGCAGCCGGCTTTTATTGCTGGCATTGGCGCCACCTGCTGGCTGATTCTCATGATTTTCAGCGTGTGGCTTTATCGACACCGCAAGAAGAGAAGTGGCCTTAGCAGCACTTATACTGGCATCCGCAAAGGTAGTTTCATTTCTTTTGGCTTGCACATATGTCTAAAATGCTAAGCAGATAATGCTAACCCCAAAAATGTGTGCATGTTAAAAGGTTAATTCCCCTGCACTGTAAAGAGGGATCGAGCCACGACATGTTGCCGCTTCTCTATAAAAGCATTCCAGTCATTATCTCACTGATATGAAGGGATATTTTTCAGAGGAATAAACACATCACATCAAAGGGCAAAAAAGCACACACACACGCACCCTCCTGCAATAATCTTTTGACACAAACATTCGGATTTGCCTGTGATGCAGTCAGTCAAAAGCTGACCTTTCGCCGCTCATTTGTAGAGTGTCATTTTCTCCACGCGGTGCATTTTGTGCAGGCACAAACCTGTCAACCTGCCATTACCACGTCCACCGCTACAATACAACTGTTATTTCCAGCCCTCTCTCAGATTGCCTGTCACCCCCATTAACCCTCACCTGGACACTCATGTCAAAGATGCATTCAGCAGTATGGCAGGTGGCATGTGGTTATTTAAATGTTTTCACAGAGAGGAGATGTCCATCACTCACAGCAGAGAGTGCACTGCACTTATGCACAGAAGGAATGTGACACAAACACAACACTTAGTGCTAAAAACACAGCCCATTCAGATTATTGTAATGCTAATGCTTCTTTCCCCTTCTCTCCACAGTCCCGTCGTTCACCTTCACACCGACAGGTACGTGCAACACGGTTCTTCTATCTTTGTAGGCCTCTGATATTTGATGTTTTTGGTAAATTAATTATGAAGGTTATGATGTTTTATTCAGCTCAAACCACCGCGTCGCTTTGAAGTGTTGTTACAAAGTGGTGTGTGCAATTCAGCGTTTTTATGGGGCTTTTTGTTGGGTTTTTATAAAGAGAAAGACATGGATGCGCTGCTGAAAGATTGAAGCATATCCGCAAAAATAAGATTCAACAGAAGTCTAAAGTGCACCCAAGCTTGGAAATATTATTGCTACCTGGGTTTTATACTGCATATTTAAACCAATGATGGACTTTGCAGATAAGAATAAGTCAAAGCAATATTTTTGCATAAGCATTTATATGCTCAGATGGCACCAACCACATCTGCTTCCTCGCTTAGGTTCAGGTTATTATAGAAGGGGAAAATAGAAAACATTCAGCAGGAGAATTTGTTTGATGTTTTACTGGTGGTGGAGGAAGAAACTGTCTCAAAGCATTCTAAAGGTATGCAGAGATCAGTAAAGGCACAGGCAATTATTTGTGCTCCCTTCATACATATTAAACTAAAGAGCCAGACTTTGCGCCCTATTGATGGAAACATGCATTGAAGTGAGTCTAGACTTGACTTAAGAGTTATTTCATGGTTTCTCTCTACTTTTGGCTCTTCTGCCAGTTTGACAGCTCATCAAGGTTTAATGTTTTTTTTTTTTCTCCTTACTCCCTCTGCAGTGGCGTATCAAAGAGGAGAGTCTGTGTGCAGTGCTGGCAGGTGAGTGATATTTTTATTCCTTTGTGTTATATAAAAGGGGCAAGATAAAGAGAGACGCAGTTACCAAGAGCGTCCAGTAGGGGGAGATGTGATCCTGCTCTACACATTGAACTACGGGCATCCTTATTCATCCAGTACAAGGTTTTGATTGGCAGTCTTCTGGTCTACCTTATTGCAGACCTGGCCTTCTCGGCATGAGCGAACCTCTGAACCAGCTTTGGCTGCCAGACAATTGGCCAAATGCATGTGCCAATCACAAGGACTGTAGCATCAACTGCTGCAATAATGGCAATGGCACCAGTGACAGTAACATGACAACATACAGCCGACCAGGTAAGTGCAATACATGTTCATGTCACAGGTCCAATGCTGGCAATAAAAGAAAATAAATCAAAGCAAGCTGCTTTGTATCCTGTCTTTTTCCAGCTGACTGCATAGCCAATTATGGGAACCATGCCGAAAACACACAGCGCAGTTCTGAGACGGCCATTTACAGTGACGTGAACCTCTCTAACAAGCTCAGCGAGATTAAAATGTTTCCCAACTCCAACATGTGCTACACGAGTCCAGATGGCGACTCCTCAGCCACGTATGAACCCATCCCTTACGCCACCACGCAGCTCATTCAGGCCAACATTAAGAATAAGGCAGCTGCTGCCGGTGCTATAGCAGAGCCTCTGGACATACCCTGTTGGAAACAACAGCCCCCCAACTTGCCCCCGATTCCGAAGGAGATGGCTACGCAGATGCAGTACAACATAAGTGAACAAAGCATGTTAATTAAAGGTAAACTGGGGTTTCATTTGGAAAAAAAGTCCATAGAAGAAACTACAGAAGGAAAAAAAGTCTCACTTCTCTATCTGCAGATAATCTACAAGGAAGTGAAGGAGCCATCCATCCCAAGCCTGTGCCCTACAACCACAACCGTGACCACAACACGGGAAGCTCGTACCACAGCTCAGACAGAGGTAGCAACAGCACCGCAGGTACCAGCAGCAGGACATCCTCCTCAACCTTTGAGCAATGACGCACAGCAGTATGATGGCCCTGATGTGTTCTCATTTATCAGGGAGTCAAAATCAAAAGAAAGGAGCGCGGGCCCCCAAAATCCCCAAACATAATGCAGAGACCTGGGGAGAAGCGTTATCTCCTCTTCATGCAAACGTGTGTGTCTGTGATGAGTACAGCCTGCCCCTGGAGCGAAGGTATAGAGACACACACTTCATCTGTAATATACAGACATACATAATTCATCTGCTGGTTGTTAGGGTGGCCCTGGCTGCAGGTTTGCTCCTTGGGTCTTTAAACTCAACATGCCCAGCTCGTATTAATTTATTCATTAACTGATTAATAAGTGCGCAACGTTATTGCTTTGTCTGCAGGCAATTAACAAATGCAATTAGCATCCTGCCCATGCAAAGATCATGAGCGATCTGAATAAGAGTTCCATTTTTATTCCTAAATGTGATGCAAAAATGGTTCAGGTTTGTTGTAAATATTCTGTATAAAGCTTTAAAAAGATACGTTCCTCTGTGCTGAAAGGGGAAGAGGTACGGCAGCGCTTGAATACGTGCCCATTACCACAAATGTGGAGGTTCAAAGATGCACAGGTGGGTGGTGGCAGCTCAGGCTGATGGGGGCTGGCATGAGAAGCGCGGGGTTCTCGGTTTGAGCTCCAGTGCAGACAAAACATGGAAGGTCTACAGGTGGTAGGGGACGCTGCAAGAACACCTTCAGAGCACTGCTGAGCTACCCTTGAGCAAGCTACCGAACCCACACATGCTCACATAGGGCCCTGCAATCAACTGGGGGCTCATCCAGAGGTGGACCCTGCCTTGGCCCATATGTGTACCCTCCCCATGACCCCAAAAGTGATAAAGTGGTTAAGAAAATGAAGATGAGGATGTACATACATTAAATCTTTGTTATAATAGATTTAGGCTCCATGTTGTACATTAAATTGTGCTTTCCACAGTCAAGAATGCGTTCTAGTATATTTTCACCTGAAACCGGAGCAACTCATTGTGTACTGAAATATTACTGTCAATGATTGTTTTTGGATTTGATATAAATAACATTAGAAAGTAGTTTCTTTGAATCAAGTTGGACATGTTTCTGTAGCATTTATGTCATTTTTTTTTCAATAAGTTTTTATCCAGAAGAGAGGACAGAGAGCTGCCCTTCTCCACCGGCTAGAGGAGCCACCGCATCCTCTGCTGAAGGGTCCTACAGTCACCCTTCATCATCACAAGGGGACCCGGGTCTGCAGAATGGAGCGGAGCACATGAGGTAGGAGTGGCCTTCCTCGCAAACCTTACCGTCAATGTCTTTGTGACAAGATTGAAAGTATTTCTGTCACGCCGCCATGGCACCAGCCACCCCTCCCCTCTCTCCCCGACACACACCTACAGCTCCATACGCCTCTGCGTGGACATGAATGGGCAGGAAGACTACGAAGAGCGGGTGGAGGAAGAGGAAGAGACGGAAGCGGAGCCCGCCGGAAATCACTGCAGCCGAGGACAAGACTGTCCCAGACTCAAACACCCGTCTTTGCACAAGCTGCTCCACGGCGGTCAGGAGCAGACCCCGGCCTCCAGCACGGGGGATCTCGACCGGTCGGTCACAGGATCCATGGTCAACAGCTGGGGATCAGCGTCTGAGGACAACATCTCATCAGGCAGGTCCAGCGTTGGGAGCACTTCGGAGGGATCCTTCTTTACAGACGGCGACTTCAACCAGGCGGTAGCTTTGTCCCGGGACATCGTAGGTCTGCGTGTCTGCAGATACCCGGAGGAGCCAGGTGAAAATGCACATTCATGTTAGCTACAGCGGTTGGGCACCGGTTGACAATATTAGCCCAATCTAATGTCAAAATTCCACGTAATCAGTATATAAAGACCCGATCTCGTGATATCAGGTCGGTGGACACAGAGACCGAGCAGCCCCATGTCCACGGACAGCAACATGAGTCCTGCAATAACGCACAGAAGACCTAGGAGGCATAAACAGAACCAGCCTGGTGAACAGGAGAACCAGCCCAGCGACAGCTTCAACGACGGTACGGAAAAGATTGTGAACGGAGGTTAGGAAACAGCCGGTCCACTGAATATGTCCTCTGTCCCTCCAGACTCCTGCATGCCTTTGAGTTTCTCCAGCCCCACGGCCCACTGTGACTATAAAGCGAGGGGCGCCACACTGCCACGGATGGGCTCAGGGGAGAACCGGGGTCGACGAGGCAGCACCGGGACACACCGGGTCAAGGATGCCGCTTGCGAACAGAGAGAGAACCAGGACAAGCACAGGAGCCCCCCCAGAGGGAAGGGGAGCAGCAGAAACCGACAGCACTCAGGTAGCAGGATGGATTTTCTCTTCACACTTTTAAAATGCGAGGGACAAGCCTGTTGACGTGGTTTCCCTCCTGTCTGTCCCTCAGAATTAGGGGATATTTTCCTGTACAGTCGTCCATCGTTCCCATCAGGACCGACTCAGAGGGAGCCCGATGGTGCTAATTCCTCCAGTTTATCATGTGGAGACTCCAGGACCAAACAGAGAGGAGGAGTAGAGGAGGTAAACATCTAGAATGTCTAATTTGACTTGTATATTTTATCCAAGTGTAGTTAGAATGCTTGTTTTCTATTCATTCGGTGCATTTAATACAATACAGCCCTAAATATTAAAGTCAAATTCTGCACCAACAAATACAGATGGGATGTAATAATCCTCCATTGTCTGTGAGAATTCACCATGGGTAAAAACCTGATTGTGTTTTGTTTCCGCAGTTCCTGAAAAGCTAAAAAAGAAAAAAAAAGAATAAAAAGGAGGCGCAAGCGCAAGAAGAAAAGTTCCTGTGATTGTTTCAGATGGACTTTAGGAACAATACTGCACAATACATGCTCGTTGTTTTCTACTTCACATTTTCTCATTTGGTGTCGGAACAAAACAAAACAAACAAACGAACAAAAAAAAAAGAGACTGAAGACGTGCTGTCCTGTTTAAGTCTGTGCTTCGGCCTGAAGCACTGTGGATCGTTTGCTTTAATGGGTGTGCAGCCAGAAACGCTGGCCGCTGGGGAATAATGAGGTGAACGCACATGTGACGGCAACTGCGAGCGTCGCGCACCGACGCGTCCCGCCTGTGATCTCGGCTGTCCTGCTATTTTTTACTGTAATCGTTCGGTCATTATCCAGCCATCTTGTAAATTCTTGAAATTGTTTACTGCCACAGAAGTGCTTCAAATTTTATATAATAGTGTTAATGTTTTATAAGTAATGTACATCTTGTCTTTGTATTTTTTTGTGGTTATGAAAGCACAATCACTTAATTTTATTTCAAATCATAATATGAATTTCAGTCGGGGGGGGAGGGAATTGCGTCTTTGGAGTCTTGTTGATCTTTTCAGCCGTTGACTTTAGGCTTAAGAAGATTGTTGATTGTGATTGTGAATTCCGTTGCGTATATTTGAGCTTTCATTCAGATTTCATCTGTTGTGTACTCAGAGATTTGCATGCAGACTCACTCTTAGGGAGTTTCACCCGACGGCGCCACCGCTGCGTCCCCTCCTCTTCGGATGATCACGCCGGATCATGGACTGGTTCCATTTATTGTTTTCCAACACTGAGTCCACTTAGTTTTCTCCTGTGTTTCCTTGACCTTAACCGTAACTCCGGGTTTAAGGCTGGACAGTAAACTTAAAGAATCACAGATTATTGTACATTTTCTTAATAAAAACTTTACCTTAAACAATGAGAAAAAAATAAAAAATACTGTGGACATAAAGACTAAAACAAGCATCATTGCCAATATTCGCAGGCCCTAATATATTAAAAATAGATATACTGTATATTCTTATTTATGTTTGAAATGTTACATTTGCATTCTGTTATAGACTTCTGTCATATTGTCCAGCCCTATTCTGTAAGTTATATATGGAACTAAAATGTCACTTTAAGTACTCGGTTTGAATAAATATTGCTGTTCATTAAGCAACAATAATCTTTGCAGCTCATTTTAATTAAAAACAATCCCGCCGGCTGATGTTTTCTATATTGTTAGCCAACAAATCCATCTTCTGCTGCCCTTTCTGTTATTACCGTGTAATTGAATGTATTTCTGCTCTGGAATTTCTGACCTCATATTAACCGCAGCCTCTCGTGTGTCAGAGCAATTTCTGATCTGTGAAAATGGCTTTGAATGGCTCGATGACCAAAATGACCAAGGGGGCAGGAGGAAAATGCGGGTCATGTGATTAGGACAGTTTTGTCCTTGTTACAGGAATCGCAACACGTTTGTTTCTGACTTATTTTTGCAACCACCGGCGTCCTCCTCAGCAGGCCAGGAGGCAGAAGGCGAACTGCCTCACACACCAGGCGCAGCTCATCTGTTTTTCTTACATTTGTGATCTCAGAAAGGTTCCTCATTTACTGCAACACTTATATAGAAACGACTTTGAAAACCTGAATTAACAGAAGGTAAATGAATGAATATGCACGTTTATGGACAGCGAGGGCAGGTCAGTCGGAGACTTTATAACCACAGAAGCCTGAAAAAGGTTGAAAAAGGGTAAAACAAGGCGAGCTTTAACATGCAGCGTGCATTTGCTGATACAAATCAACTTACTTCACTATCAACCTTGGATCCAGGTTGTTCAATGAGTTTTGTTCCCTGTTAGAGAATAAAAAATGTTCTCAAGGTGTCATCTAAGGATGCTCTTTGCTAGGTAATCTGGTCCTGTAATAAATGGCCGACATGATGCTGATTCCTGCAAGGAAGATTCACAATAAATACCATGAAGAAAGGTAAGTTAAAGGAGAAAGTTTCTGAGATAACCTATGCCTCATTTTCATTTATTTTCTGTATTTAATAAACAATGTCTTACTATGTATCCGTATGGACTTATGCAGTTTTCCGCACCAAAAACCCCATTTCATACCACAAACACATGAGCAGCTGCATTGGACTTTTTATTTTCATTTTCAAGGACGATCGAAGGTTCTGCTGAGGGTCCATCTGGGTTTCTAAGCTTCTGGTTCTGAGCACATTTCTCTTCGTGCTTGTGCTGCAGAGCTTTTAGAATTTTACCGTGTTTGCAGTCCAACATCTCTGCAATTTGTTGACAAAGAGCCGGCAGCTGTGGCGGCGGCGCCCATGAGGCTGACAGAAAAAGCAAAAGTGTCACCTGTGAGCCTTGAATGTCTCCTGATCAAAGAGGCAGATGTATAGAGACAGCACGGCTGTGAATGCGTGTTCAGTGAATGCAGGTCTCCCCTGCACCATTTATCATGTAAGTGTTCCCTTTTCTCTCACATTACATGCCAAATATCGAATTTAATCCACAATATTAGGCAAATATTCCATTTATTGATCCGGAAACTGGTGCAAGCGCTCGTGCAACCAATGGGATTTTCCCCATAATGAGGATTATTGAGGCAGCGCAGGAGGCGCTGCGGCAGAGGAAAAGTCTGGCGGCGATGAAGACATCGATTAGCTTCACAACAGGTGGTGTCAGAGATAGCAGCATTTAAAGCCGTGACAGTGTTTTCCCATATCACCGGCATTCTCGGAGGCAAGGAGGGCGCCAAGGTTGAGGACCGGGTGGGGGTGAGGCCGTGTGGAAACTGTGAGCAGAGGGGAATCGGAGTAATGAGCGAGAATTTACGAGTTTGGATTTACTGCCATGGTGTTTAAGGAAGATTACTCTCAGTTAAAGCAAGCAGTTGGGGGAGAATTAAGGACACGGCACAGATAATGAAGCCGGTGGTTAGGCAGAGCTCCATCCAGCAGTTATAAATTCAAATTTTGTTTATGGAGCTGTAAATCTCAGGAGAGGACGTGTCCTCTGAGGACAGAGCATGGTGGACGGGAGTGTCCACAAGTTTGAAGTTCAGTGAGTGCAGCCAAAAAAAAGAGGAAATATCCAAATATAGGAGCCTTCTGGACACAAAAATCTTTGAAATTATACTGAGACTTTTTTTTAAAACCCAGTCATTTTGAGGGGCTTTTTGGGATCTGTTTTTTTTTTTAATGCACTCAGACAGAATTTTGCACAACTTTCATCAGTCATCCTCTTTGTGCATCTCACAGAATATAATCTAAAATGAAACAAAGGCTATTTAAAGTCACTCAAAGCCACAGAAGGGACAGTTTTAAAGATGTGCTACTGGGTCGGTTAAAATCAGGCAATAAATCCCATCATCCATATGTGGCTTTGTCAAGGAGATTTCTCTGTTTAAAGATCCCCTCCAGACGTCTTGTAAGACGTACGACAATAATCGGCTTTGAATAACAATTTGTGTCTCGTGGCGCTGTTCTGTGATCCATAAATATGCAAATGTTCTAATAAAGAAATGGAACAGAGAACATTCTTCTTCAGTGAAGGTCTATATTCTGAGTTCACGCTTTTGATAATATTTAAATGTAAACTTGACTCAAATAACTACATTGAATTAGTAGTGTTAAACTCACAATTTGTTACTTGCTTATGTGTCTCTAATGCTGGGTGGTAGAAATGTTGAGTTGAAACTGTAAAATAATGATGTAGCAGAAGGCTAAAATACATATTTTCCTCCTGAGAATCCCTCAGCAAACTCATTAATGGCTTCAGGGCTGCGTCAAGTGAAGACAGGTAAAGATATATTTCAGCAACTGCATGCAAATGTATTAACCTTGGAGCCCTCTAAATGTATCAGAGACCTTGTGGAGAGGCTCCTCATGACAAACACAATGTGAGATAGTGGCAAGAGAGGCAACGGACCATCCGGTGAGTAACGTGAAAATAAATTAGTCTCAGAGGGAGCAAAAGAACAGGAATCCGATGGCCCGTAGCTTATCCTCAGGGCAGCTGAGCCACAAAGCAGGACTTACAGTCCCATAGTGGGTTCATTTTAGCCACTATGGCAATACTGGAATTAATACCATCCCAAATCAGTCTTTCATAAGACTCTAATTCATCACATGCTAGCAAATATTTTAAAATATTGCTGATCAGAGCAGATGGTGGCATTGCAGATAAACATATCCTGAAAGCTGACATACTAATATATCCACAAGTTGTTATTGGAGGTCCTTAATAAATATGAATGTGTGGCTGAGTTTTGTCAACATTGTCCCATTTATTTGTCTTTTCTTTTATGTCACCGTGTGGAGAGATGTTTCAAATGCCGATTTTGTGCAGATGTTACAATCCAGTGAGTTTTTCGGTTTGCTTTGTTTAGATGATTAATGCCGATATTCCATCATGCCCTTCAGTCTGTCCTTTGTGTTGCATCGCTTTCAACTGCACTCATAATCATATGGAAGGTCAAGGATTGCAGTGGGCAGTTCTCCGCCTCCTGATCTGAATCCTATTACGCCTTCCACTTTATAAATAAAATACATAAAATTTGTATTAAAAGAGAAAAAGGATCCTTTGTGAATCAAGATTTTATCCAGGTAAAGTATAGATCATCGGTCAGAGCTTCCGTGTAAGGACGGAGGGCAAATTGTGAGTTCTGAATGTGTCAGTTACAGGGGAGTGAACCAAAAGTTCACTTAAAGTATTCCAAAACTGCAGCTTTCTAAGACTGAATTGACAGCTGTGAGTGCAGGTGGAGCTTCCTAATTGGCCTCAGTAGGCTCGGCTTATCTATGTCTCACATATACACACATTTATAAGGTCGGCTAAATCTGATTTTAGGAGAGAGTCTGGTCAGACGTGGTCAAATTGTGCCCAAGTGAGTACAAAAGAGAATGTGCAACACTCATTCTCCTGTCGCAGCAGGATTTGTGGGAAGCCAAACAGTTGGATTTACAGCTTAAACTCTATTGTACACTGTGTTGTTACACTGGCGTGTGTGCCCGCTCACAATCCTAATCCCCGTCATTCTGCCTTAAAACACATATAGTGAGAGATAGTGAGCGAGGCAAGAAGTCGGACGTCAGCAAACGTTCGGCTTGCTTGCCACAGCAAAACTGTGTTTATCACCTGCTGGAGGTGATGGAACACCACTGATTTGGTTGTCCTAATACTTTCTTTATTTTAGAATGTGGCTGGAAAGTGTTGGAGCATTTCTAAGATACACAACAAGAATGTAACGCAGATTGTAGCCCAGGTGCAACTCTTTAAAGTTCAACATTTACCAGCAAGCAATAGCAACAAAAGATTCTTCTCTTTCATGGTTTACTTAATTTAGCATCTGTTTGGATGCAAAAAAAGAGATTTCTTTGTTAAGATGACTGCAAATGCATCACACAGTATATTGTTGAGTATATTTGAAATGGACAGTGTTTTAGTAATTAAGCTTTGTAATTTGTTTGGTTAATTTATTGTAAGTTTTTCACCAAACTTATAATGAATTATCAAATGTAAAAAGAAATGTGAAAAGAAAATCCTTACTCTAAGACTCATCAGTATCGTTTTTGAGTAAGATGATGCACAGTTATTGGCCCAGAAATGGACCGTGTGTGGCCAATGAAAACAGTGTGTCAGACTGAGGCATCACAAGGAGAAACTTTCACATACACACTTTATTTTGCATCAAAGGATTGAAAAACGGCCCTACTGTATGTGGCTGTGTATTCCTGAGGGCAAACCAATATGGCAGGTAAAGAGTCTTCAACGGGGGAGCCAATACCAGAGCAATGGACGAAACAAAACCATCCCGACGAGAGTAAAAGACATGGCAGAGTCAAATCTCATTGGCAGGAAAACCTTAATTGGCAGGATTTTAAAACTGGAAAAAGGACTTTTAAAAATAGCTTTCAATTTGGCAGTCATTCTGTACAACTTACGATGGAGATGGGGCCAATTCGTAGCCGTTTCAGAGTGTCACAAACAAGAGCAAATCAACACAGATCATCTGGTGTCCAACATCATACTGTATATATTTAAAATTAAACTCTGCATCTCATTTGTCTCCAGGCGACGCCACATCCATTTGGTCTTCCACCAAACCTTCCCCTCTATTCTCATATTGCCCTTTTTGCTATTGCACTCGTTAATAATGTCACTCTACGTTCCTGGAGGAAACAGTTAAATATATAGGTTTGTTTTCCTAGCATAATATTTTTAAGAGTGGCGGATGATTTGGCTTTGGATATCGCGGGCGATGCGTTACTATAAAAATGACCCTTTACCAAGAAGCGTTGCAAACAGAACGCATAACAGCAAGTATGAAACAGCTTCAGGGGTCGGCCAACGAGTCCAAACATGTCTTTCTTTCTCCTTTTACTCTCAATATATGAATATTTGTCAGAAGAGTCGGAGCGCAGCCGTGTATATATCTTCTGCTGAACATGCTCCTCTTTGCCATTATTGATTTTTCTCCTCGGCTCAGCTGTCATTAGGGTTTGTGCTTATTGTCGTCATGTTGGTTTTTTTTTTTGTCTCATTCCTTTTTTTTTTATATACCAAAATGCTCTGTGCAAAGTACAACGATACAGTAGCTTCATCAAAATAAGCTTGCAGTTTTGAGCATGAATGAAAAATGACTCACAGTAATAAATCACAAAAAAGAGACAACACCGGGGTTCGGCTTGCATAGCACAGCAAAAGAAACCAATGTAAAGAAACAAATAAAAATGTATTTACAAGTGATGCAAGTCCCTTTTTTGGGGTTGGGGGGATTTTTTAGTCGTTTTGTTGGGATTTTTTTCTTCTTCGTCTCCACTGTGTGAATCTTTATACAGCAGGTGACAGAAAACAGAAGCGGACATACAACAGTTTACTGGTTTGAAGAGAGGGGGATGAAAATAACACTGTGAGACTGGTGTCTGTGTCTGTACATGACATTTACAGCTCTGCATTTTATCTCGCACTCTGCTTCTTCGTCTCCGTCCCGTCTCCTTTTCCGTCTTCCGAGCATCATTCCGCGTCGCTCAGAGGGAGGTGGTGGTGGTGGTGGTGTTGGTGTTGGTGGGGGGCGGGGGGGAATCTCGTAGAGCTTACAAACGAGGCGTCCTGGGACAGGCAGCCAACACGGGGAAGGATGTTTCACGGTGACTCTGGAAAAGGGGAAACGGAGCAGAAGCGGGTGAAACCCTGGCGGCATTTTGCATCTACGCTTCGCAGCAGCAGCCCTTTTCACGTGACACGCCGGCGTGACTCAAGCTCTTTTATAGATGATGAGTTTGATTTGAAAGAATGCTTCATAATTAATGCCTCAATAACGATTTACCAGGAAATACCCTCAAGATACATCGATATAAATAAAGCTAGCAATGTACCACTCATTGAAGCTGAAAACACAAACAAGCTTTTTACATCCATGTGTCCGAAAAGGCTAATTCGAAGATGATTTTGGACACAAACATCGGGTTGAAAAGGAACCCTTCACAAATGTCCAGTGCCTCCAACGTGCCTTTTCATCATGCAACCCCACTGACCTACCCTGTAAACATACTTTGTCAATAAACATCGCCTTGTAGCGCCAAATGTCTCCTCCGAAAGCTAGTTTCGACCGTGTTTATGTTGTATTCTCTCACTCTGACTCTTTGACTTTTGCGTCTGAACTGGACTACCGAGGCCATTATGTGGGTGTTAGGAGTCGAACATTTTACTGTCACTAAGCTATTTAGCATGAATGTTTTTCCCCACTGGCTGTGTAATTGAAGGAAGGTGGGAGGTAGATAAGGCAGGAAGTGCTGCATCAGCTGATCTGGCCCTGATTTTGAATCTTCAATTTTTCTAAATTATGTTGTACAAACTTAAAATGTGGTTCCAATTATTGGTCATTGCCAGAGTAAACTGCAGCTTTGCACTTTGCCCACGCCGAGCGCGATACGAACACATGCTCATGAGGACGGCCACTCACAGTGTTCCCTTTTCTCTGTGCTGTTTGCGGGTTTATGCCCGTTTAGAGAGGGATCTGTGCCAGGCCTCCTGTGAGATCCTCTGCTCAGGGTGGCCCTGTTAGATGTTGATGCTGTGCCGCTCCAGGAAGCCATATGCTGTCGCTCTAGCGTTGAGACGGTCACCATGCACTCCTCAGAGGGGTCCGAGGCTGCAGCTGCCCACGAGCTGTTCAGGCGCGGACCCACACTGTGCAGGGACTTCATGGCCGGCGTGTGGGCTGTGAAGTGGAGGGTAGATAAAATCATTTGGCAAACGATAGAAGCAATTTGTTGCGTTTGAGTTGGATAAAGCCTATTGGAGCATTGTGCATGGATGGAAAAACACCTACCGTCTGCGCCGGTGTCTCGTCGTCTCGGCAGAGTCCCGACCTTGTTTGTCTGTGGCTTGAAGCCGGACAATGGCGCCCCCTTATGGCCAAGGCTCTGGGTGTTCTGTGCACCATATTCTGATGTGGCAGAGCCGTCTGAGCGACACTGATGTGAGCTATTACCTACGAATGAGCAGCACAGAGAGGGATTATTCAATGAACGGTATATTTGCAGGCAGCCAGGTTTACAAAGGCAGGGTTCAAGAAACTCTTGAGTCAAAACAAACATCTATGAATATTTAATTTCAATGAAGTAAATTCAAAGCAGGCAATGTGCCACTTAATGTGCCACTAATGCGATATGAAGCTCTCGTGGAATTGTTGCCACCACACTGGCTTTGTTCTAGATATGTTTCACTGCTCCGAAGGCGTCTTCCCGTCCTCCCTAAAGGCGCTTTTCATACAGCGCGGTTTCAGTACATGACAGCTCCAAACAAGGGGGACAGCATGTTTGCATTGCTAATGGTCTGTAAACAGTTTTAGTCACACTGACCCGTATTTCATCCCGTGATGGACGAACAAAAGCACGAGCTCGCACCAGTAATGCTAACTTATCAAACCAGCGAGTCTAAAAATGGTGCATTTCTGTCCCTGTGGGAGAAGCTTTCAAGTCTCTCTGTAAAGCGGCGCCATCAGTCAGAGCCCCTATTTATACATGCATCAAACCATAAATGTCAGATGTGCGACTTTTTGAGGGGAGTGCTGCTAAAGTCTTTTAAAAACTGTTTTATGCTATGTTTTTTGATGTGCGTGAGGCCCTCAAATAACTTTCCCCAGACTGTCTGGATATTTCTTTGCGAAGGAATTCTGCTCATGGTTTCGTCAGACAGCTGAATATAGTGAAGCCGATCAAACTTTCATTTTATACTAATTATTTTTTTTCTGTTTGATTACCGTCCCAGAGGTAATATAAACACGTTCCCTGGGTGCTACTATATAAACTACTAACAATCACTTGAATAATAAGTGGCTGCTTTTAGTGTGTGATTAAACGGGCCTTTGGTCTTCATTCAGTGTATGTGTGTGTGCACGCAGCTATTTGTGCGTGTAATAGTTGAGCCAGCCAACAGACTGTTTAGTGCTTCACTGGTCCCAACCCTCCTGGCAGACAGATCTTCGATACTGGACCGTTCAGCAGAAGTCTGGATTGTGTTAAAAGACTTTTTTTCTCCCTTCCTAATGCTGGCGCTGCCAGTTTTCAGTGGGGAAAAGCTTCCTATTCAAAACAACAACGGCATCATTCAGCCAGACAGCAGACACGTGCGTCTGCCGCCGTGACCTTGACGCGCCCAAAGTTCAGCCTCTGGGATTCAACGCGGCCATCCCATTGTCACGGGAGGTAAATTGTCAACTGTAAAATCATTCAGTATGAGCGAGTTCCCATCGGGACAAAAGTCTGCCGCTGTTTCTGTCTCGTTACATATGCGAAGGGGGAAAAGTGTGTGTCTGCACATTTCATATGTTCTGTCTACGGCTATCTGTCACGGCTGTCCAAAAAACTGCTGAGGACATCGTTTTTAGAGTCAGTAGCAGTTTTGGGGGAGAAAAAGTGATGGAGTTCGATAAATGACCCTTTGACAGGTGTGTTGACAGAAAGAGAATAAAAAAAGAGAAGAGAATAAAAAAATAAGTAAAACTGCTACTTGGATATTTACTCAATGTCACTACTGGGGGTCAAACGGCTAATTAATCATCAAGTCTGTTGTTTCCAAAATTGAGTGACTGGGAAAATAAATCAATTTGAGAGCACAGCAGGGACTCGCTGACAGACTATGGATTATTAATCCGACCAAACAGAGGGATACTACTCTTTGCTGCTCATGGATGCCCCATTTTCCCCCTTTGTGTTCATTAAAGCCCCCATGCCATGAAATGTACTGTATATCACAATGCAAATTCCTTGAGACATATATTAATAAATGTAGTTACACTGGACGAGGTAAGAAAGAGTCACAGGTATCATTGGTTAGACAGATGATGAATGTCTGGAATGAATGTCCCGTTTTTTGCAATTTTTATATATAAGATGCTACACACACATAATATGGAATTCATGGCAGGTTTAAGGAAGAATATGAAAAAGAACATCGGCCCAAAGCAGTCCGAGACTTACCTGACCCCTCCAGGTTGTCCGCGCTGTGACTGGGGGCGTATTCAAAGCCGCTCAGGTTCTTTGACACCACGGCGTATCTCTCCTCCTCCTCTTCCTCGTCTTCCTCTGAAAGCAGCGTGGCGCCCAGATCAGAACCCAGCGTACTGGACATGAAGTCCACTGGAGCGATGGGGGTGTTGGTCACATTTGGACTGCTCTTCAAGTGCCTAATGGAATGTGGATAAATAATGTACATTAATCAGCATTCTGAAAGCACCGGAGGTTGGATGACAGCAATTAAAACTCCCAGAATGCAGAATCAGAACATATTCAGAAGATGCCTTGAATGCTTGCATTAATTCCACTGATTACTTTCTATGCATTACTGTGCCTTTTGCTAACACAATGCTGTGGTAATTGGCCTGGATAAAGGATATCTGGATGGGAAGGGCTGTCAGCTACATGCCTGTTATCTCCCCCACAGCTGTCCTCCATGATGGCTCACATCCCACCGTGGAGGGGACGCATGCATAATTAGCAACTCTATTTACTGATGTCAGAACAGCATGTCAGACTAAACCCAGTCATTACCCCCAACACGTGTCGCCACTGGCTTGTCAAGTTTTCCAATCCTCCATCAAAGGTGCAATCAATGGAAGGCTGTTTTTATCACCGCCGGGAGACACCGACAGCGGCCTGACAAATACCAGTTTAAGACACTGTCCGTTCACACGCGAAATCCAAACTATCAATGGAGTCAAATCAATAAAATTAGAGGTATCCTATAGATAGATACAGCTACAGTGTAATCCAGCATTATCCTGTAACTGCTGGGAGTAGAGCAGCCTCACCATGCCTGCTTAGCCACCTCATACTGGTAAGCCCTGGTCAGCTCGTCCAGGTGGGCCTGCAAGATGGACTGCATTTCATCATGGTGGGCCGAGCTGAGGGAGGAGGAGGATGGCTGGCTGTAGGGCACTGTTGGGGGCGATGAAGTTCTCCCCCTCAGGGGAGGAGTGGGACCCCTCTCCTCATCGTCGTCATTGTCCAGATTCTGATGGCGGTAGGTCTGAACGGACATGGGCGTGGCCCAGCTGTTGCTGTCATACCTGAAACGCACACGGAAATGCCGTTTAGCCCACGCAGCTGGGAATCCGACAGGAGCTGGAGAAAAGTAACATGCTAACACTTTATTCCACTGCGTGCTGTTGCAGCAACCATTTCAATGAGCAAGCAGCATTTATTTTGACATATTCCTGCTGGCTTTAGAGCAAATAGACCCAACTGGATCTACATTTTAACACGACACGGAGACAAATAGCATCTGTGTTTGTGTCCTGGTTGAGAGGGTTCACACGGTCGTGCGCCCAGTCAAGCAGGAAGAGACTGGGCACAGGTGCCGGACAGCCTAACCCCTGTTTCGTATCTTGTCATGTATTTGTGGTCATGTGCACAAGTTCCACAAGGGGAGATTGATGAGATGTGAATGTATCTTACCCTCCGCCGTGGTTCTCCTGCGGGTAATGGTCAAGGTCAACCTCTGTACCAGGGAGAGGATGCATGGGTGGTGGAGGCAGGGGCACGTTAGCCCAGCATGTCCCATTTGATTTAGCGGCCTTTGTTCCACCCTTTACCTTCTTTTTCTTCCCAACCTTTGTACCTGAGGGTGGGGGAAGGGGAGACATTTCTGGGTTCTTTTCATCAAAAAACTAACAGAAGCCCGTATATTATAGACACCTACACTATTTTACACACACACACACACACACACACACACACACACACACACACACACACATACACACACACACACACACAACCATCACTTTATCTGCCTGTGCTATGTGAACATTTTCAAATCAGTCTCCGATCCAGAATACATTATTTCTCCTTTCTTCACCCTGACAGCAGGGACTTTAGGACTTTTTCCTCAATTTTGACAGGACTTAAAGAGGCATCAAAACCAGCAGCGCACCGTTTTCAGATGGTTCTGGACAGCCAATGTGCCTACTGTACTTTATCACAGCGTGACATTTAGTTCCAACATGGCCCATTGTGCAGGACATCAACAGCACTGCCTGAAATGCCTTCCCGACTTGTATGCATATAAGCTGCATAAATAGCTCCGAACATTTTTTGCTCCATCACTAATCAAGTTAACCCAAAGATATGCGTCATGATTGGATGACATTTCTGGGCTAGTCAAGCTCTGAGGGTAGATTTATGATGTAGGCAGAGTAGTAATTAGAACATTGTCCTCAGGCGTCATTTTTAGTAAATATGTAAATAAATTCTCATTTTCTTTTTGCTCTTCCAGCCTTGATTTCACTTGACATGTTTGCATTTTCCAGGAAAATTACTTCCTGTTTTCTGACAAAACACCATTTTGTTTCAGTTGTTCATCAAATGCTAATAAAAAGAGCAGAGCAAATGCTTTTTATTGTTATTACCATTGCCAGGGCGCCTATCTGTTAGCGAGTAGCCCAGATTTGCCATTTCCTGCTGTGCCTGTAGAGAAGCCTTCCAGCGGGGATCTGGTCTGTCCACAGCCAGCTCATGGAAGCTGTTGGACTGCAGTATCTGAGTGGTGGCGTACGGGGTGGGCTGGCTGCCTTGGGCTGGGCTGCTGTAGCCTGCCTTCCCCATGAAGTCGATGCTGCTGTAGATGGCACCATCGGACAGCATGGTGCCCGTTTTCTCCACCGCTGCCGACGGTAGAACATCTGAGACAAAAGAGAAGGTTGACAGAACGTGGTGGGAAGGGGGAAAGGGATCATGGAGAGGTAAGCCGGCGTGAAGTTAACGATCTTTAAGGTCATTAACGCTCCCCGCTGCTCTTGCACTCTGCATTAGTTAAATACAGGTCTCAAATGGACTTGATATAAATGAAAGTGATTTTCTGCAACCATAATTAGTATGCAACATGCTGTGGAGGCCCGGTGGACTGGACACAAGAGGGACATTCAAACAGTGCTAACCTTCAGATTCACCATCTCACATAAAGCCTGCAGCTCAGCGGGGTGCCAGTGAGCCGGGAGAACACGCAACCCCACAAACACACAACACAATACACATTTACATGAACCATCAATTCCAGGCAGGCTTGAAAAGTACACAAAGGCCCAGCTTGAGAAAGAGCAGCAGGCATGTATGCAAACGCCATGAAATTAAGCCAAATATCAGGCTTGTCAAATCACATCAGTAAAACACGGCCCTCCGAGGCTCTTTTAATTTGTGTGCGTGTTTGTTTGTGTGTGTATGCCCATGTGTGATGTCCTGTCACTGCGCTTCCTAATGGATGAGCATCAAAACTGTCCAACCAGGCATTGCCCAGCCCTTGTTTTCCTTCATCACTGCCTGTTTATGTTTCCTACCTCCACGGCCAAAGTTGCTGCCGCCCTTCGGACTTCCTAATCCTCCGTTTGCTGGGAGGCTTGTGGACGGCCAAGAGTCAGCCAACCACGGGAGGCCTGGGTCACCCGCTTTTAACAGCCCCGGACGGCTGCAAGGGATTGTTTGAGTGGAGAGAGGCAAAGAAAAGGTAAGACAGTGAACCAGCAGTATGGCCCAATATTCCGCTTTCACAGTATCAGCATTGCTCATTTCCTTCTTGCCGCATCAACGGCAAATTGATGTGAGATCTCATTCAGCATGTTCTCGCCTGTGGAGCAGCCGAAGCGCACAGGCGCCAATAAACAACAGAAAGACATAAAATGGCAAGTCTATAAATCAGGCTTCTGCCTCCTCTTAACTCAACCACCCCTAACTCCCCCCAGAGAAACAAAGCAGGCCCAAATACACACTAAATCCACTTTAGAGCCTTAGCACAACAGAAATTTACATTTTAAATTGAGAATCATGGACAGCCTCTGGCAGATCAGCTACACCAGAGCACTGTCTCCATGGCAACAGGGAGAGGAAAAAGCCTATTAGGTGGTTCAGGAAAGCTACCGTGTCATTTTGTCTTCGAGAAATACAACAGCCATGAAAGCAGTCTTTGACTTCAAGGTAAGAAAGTTATGAGAATCAGTTCAGGAAGGAATACAATACTTTACAAATGCTTCCTATCAGCTGTTTTCTTTCTTTTTCTTTAAAGAGGGAAAGCAACATTGAAATGCTGCATGCAATCTACTCACATATGTTTAATTAATGTGCAGCTACACACTCGTTTTTTTTTTTTTTTCTCCAAAAGGCCCTGAATTGCCAAGTGCCAGGGGAATTGTTCACAGCTGACTTGCTGATGGCTCAAGGTGTTCAAACAATGACATCAATAATTTCCATTTTAAAATACACACAAGCATACATACATTTACATAAAATTACCGAGGAAACACGGGCCAATGCCAACACAGTGGCACGTATGCGAATTTACAGTGCGGGACTTCACACAAGAGGATTAGGAGGGAAAATATTTATTTTCGGTCCCTCACTTGCCACATTGGTTACAGCTCTAATCCACCTGCTGAGGTGTGCTGATTTGTCAAAAACTGAGGGGAAAATTTCCTCCTCTGGTTTTTAGACGTCGTCTGAAAAATCAAATGTGACCCCACTGTGACATGACGTTGGCTGCCGAGCGTGATGCCCCCCCACAGGCGCTCATTCATGCATTAGTCGTCTTCACAAAATAATAGCGTTGAGGGTTCACCAGGGCAAATCACGAACTGCCTCGGCAAGAATTGCTTCTCTAACGCATGAATCTTTGCTGTTCATGTGCGCAATGCTGGTTACTGTGGCTTTTGAATGGGAAATTTAAATTCTCACCTTCCGTTTCTGATCAGGCCTCTGTCTCTTTGGAATGTAACTTATAGAAAAAACAAACAGGGAAAGAAATAATACGTTAACCGCGGTTCCACATGCAAATGCACAAATGTGTGAGGCATACCTGCACGAGTAAAGGTGAAGGACTGAACTGCAAATCAAAAGCAAGGAAATGTTATATTGTAAAGGAGAACAGACATATGTATATATATATAGCCTTAAGAGGAAAAACATAAATGAGGTTCCTCCATTAAAGTGAGGGACAGAATATACAAAAATATACATTATCTTCCCAACATTTTCCATCTGAAGAAGCTGTATTTCTTGACTTTTTTTTGAATGGAACTTGTTTTCGAGAGGAGATCAGAGATGCAGCGTTCAATCATGAAAATCCTCTTTGAATTACAAAATCTGCGCATCCACTCCGAGAGTCACAACAATGAGAGCTGCAATACACATTACGATAACGGCACCCAGCCAGAGTCAGAGAGGGATAAGAAAATTTCAGACGCACCTCATGTTAATGCGCAGACAACATCAAGAGAGCCCCGATAATGGAAGCGGATGTTAAAATGACTTGCATGAAGGTATTAAGAATGTTAAGGTGAGGTGCTGGTGGAGCTCAGCACAGTTGATGTGCATCAGTGCACACTGAATCAAGTGCACACTAAGTCAATAGAGCCTATTTCCATCTGAGCTGAATATAATTCCTTTGTTGTGCTTTTTAGCCACCTCAAATGGAGTCTCATCTCTGATGATTGGCTTCTCATTGAGGAGAGCGACCCCGTGTGCAGAACCTTATTTTATTGATGCGTTTATTTATTTATTTACCTGCATAGTTGCTGAGCCCCTTCCGCTTTTTTCTCCTCCAGTACAGCCAGGCACTGAAGCCCATCAGGACGATCCAGCAGGCCCCTCCCAGACCGGCGATGAAGGCCGGCTGCTTCACCACGTCCGAGATGCTGTTGTTGCCCTCTGAGCCCGTCATTATGTCTGTCAGCTCTGCACCTGAGGGCCGTGCACGCGCACACACACAAGTCCAGGGAGAAACAAAGAAAAACAAATGGCGTGACCCTGATTTATTTACTCAATGTCTGGATGGAAATGTAATGATTCAGAAAAATCTATTTTGTTTCCTTGGTGGTTAAACACCGTCTCAAATAAAGGAGGTAAACATGGTGTAATTTCATGTACATGTTGGTAAATCATGTGGGATTTTCTGGGGAGTTAAAGCATAAGATAAAATAAATAAAAGGTTGTTTAGGTCAAACTTCACCGCATCTCGACCTACAAACCACAGGAACTTTCAAAAGAAATCAGATGTCAAATAAACCCCTTCTCCCACCCCCCAAAAAACGAAAACAGCATCACTATATCCAATATGTAAGCAGAATAAATCAATTCAGCTGTGCACTTATCAACTGGAGCTGCAAGACACGAGATTGACAGAGCAGCCCTGACAGAGTTTGATTTTCTGTTGCAGCTACTGTGCTGTGAAATTAGATTCACAGTCTCCGGCAGGAACACCCCCTCGACCCTCCCGCCCCTCCACCGCCCCTGACCCCCCCATCATTAAGCTGCGGCGCCCAGGTCTGAGTCCCCACCTCCCCCCTTCCCTGTGTTAAGGCTGTTATTATATATCAGTCAAAAGTCGTGGATGAAGAGCATCTGGCCTGGGCTACTGATATTGATTCTGGGCTTATATAGGCTGGCTGTTCTTAAGCTATTTGATAAGATGTGATAAGTCTGATAAGCTCCTGCAAAAACACTGTCTTTTTTGTTAGCACCAGCTGCCCACATATTGAGAAGAATTATTGATATGGCTAACAGTACTTGGCACAGTGTTACCAGACACTACACTTAATGAAAGGCTATTGATTTCTCTGTAGATGTCTCATTGTAACGCACAATCTTCTTTCTGCAAGTGCAATAAATTGACAAATCATTTTCGCGGGCCCCTCCCCCACGCATTCTGGGGACCCGGGGTTACCCATTATGGGGTTGTTTCGTTTGACTTAAGGAGTTGTGAGTGTGTGAGACAGAGTGAATGGATTACCTAAAGTGATGAGCTGGGGTTTGCTCTTGACCCCCACCCCTGCACTGGTGCCAGCAGCCACCTCCACGCGGTACTGCACTCCCGTCTGCAGCCCGCCGACCACCACTGAACGGATGGTTGCGTCCACAGACTTATTGACATGAAAACGGGTTTCGTTGGCCAAACACCAGATCTGACAAAGACGGACACAGCGGGCAGAATTCATTCAACGGCGCCGCGCCACATTACCAGAATTCATGGAGTTTTCAGCGCTACCAAAGTGGTTGATCCTACCTTATACTCCTGGATGATGCCGTTCTGTTGGTCGGAGGGAGGAGGGTCCCATGAAACACTAATGGAGGTGCTGTTCTGACTCCCTATTGTCAGCACTGTCACTTGCTGTGGTGGGGCGCCAGGCGCTGGTGGGGGAAAAGAAAAATAATAATAAAGCACTTTGACGTAATGTGATGTAGCAGAGCAATTTTTAAAGAAAAATGTGTTTTTGATCACGTTAAAGAAGGATTTGTCTTCCACAGTCCCGCCCTTTATATTCATGCAGCAAGCAAGAAAACAAGAAATGTTCCACGCCAAGCGTGGCAGATGGCTGCTGCAGCACTTCATCTCAATTTCATATCTTCATGGTTGTTTGTACAACTGGAAAAGTGCTGCGTCCTAAAAACACAGCCTAGCCCTATTGTACTGAATTCCAGCCTTATAATATGATGGGCATTATAGGCTACACACATCAAGCATTCCAGGGTCAGTTTGTGCTTTTCTAATTGCACAAACAATACCCATCCTCCTGCGCAGATCAGCGAGTGAGTGGAATTTCTTCTGCCAAGAAAATATCGCTGAGCCCAGTAGCCAATAGAGCCTCCATAATGGATTAGAACCATTAAGACCATATCTCATGCAGGCTTCCAATGGAGCTATATTCAATTTTGCATATATTATCTAAAAGACAATGCTATTGACCATCAGCGCGAGGAGCCTGAGTGTTATGGATTCAGACCATCTCCAGTTGCAAAAGCAAAGATATGAAAAGGCCCAGATGCTGCTCTGGATGAAGTAGCCTGGGCTGAATACTGAATTAGAACATTTGGAATTCCTGCAAATCGCACTGCAGAACCAGGAAAAGACAGTACGATACTGTTCATGAGAGTGGAAAACCTTAAAAAAGACGCTGCATGTTCACATTTCATGCTAATATATGTAACGTGATATGAGTCAGTTCCTCATGGTAATAATTCATCTTAAATGCCACGTCATCTTGAATAAAGCCGGTGCTGAGATATGCAGCTCAGATCAATCAGGCTTGAAGATTACAGTAATTCCTAATTAATTTTAGCTGTGAATCATTGAAGAGACCTCCACATGTGGTGCTTACATGAAAATGACACTTATCACTCCAAAGTCTGACAAAACAGAAAGGTGCTTGATCACAAATGTGCAGGATGGTGATGTTGGACATTCAGACAGGATGGGGCCAAAACACACCCTCCCACACCCAGACTGAGTATCCAATGTCCCAGCAGGGGTGAAAATGACACTTACACTAGGCAGGGATAACAAGCTCCATCTCTAGAGTACTGGAACACGGCCCTGAATGTTCATTTTAGTACCAACTAATGGCAATCTGGGCAAATTAATAAATAATCATCCAGATTCATGTCCTACAATGACGTCTATCAACAAAAGGAGACATTTTCAACACACCACACTGGCCTGATAAAGTGGATGACGAGTGAGAAGTGATTTTAAAAGGGCAGCAGGAGGCACACGCCATCCTAATGCAAATGAGCAGATCATCATCACTCAATAACAGCTCTGCGTAGATAGTTTGCCAGGATTCTCATAAAAAAAGCTTCACTTTGTCCCGACTCGGTGGATAAAAGACCTACTCTGGGCCCAATTAGGAACCGACAAAATAATAACATTATCTGCAGTGCACTGTCAGCAAAGCAGCGACTGTGACCCAGGAGCAGAGCAGCCAAGGTAGGTGGAGTGTGACAGTTTCCTCTTGTTTGCCACCTGGACACAGAGCAACAGGAATATTTTGAGTTAAACTTCGCCGGATGGGATTGGTTGTATAAATGGCCGGAGAGAAATGCAATTTAGTTGGACACGTCATCTCGATGAGGCTGAAGCACCCAGCCAGGATAGTTCTCATCCCCTCTGTTAATGAGGGCATAACAATACAGATACGGATGTCAGCAAAAATATTTGACAGCACAGCACAACAAAGAATCGAATCTCTATGGTTTTTCAATTTTGTTGTGTTTAACCAATAAACCCAACCCTGTGTGGGGATCTGGATTCAGCCACAAGACTCCCTAAACCAATTACTGTCAGACCAAATCAGTCAGGCTTGCTGTTGCTAAAGTGAAGCAGTGGTTATGAGAAGCTAGCCAAATATAAAGTGAAGACACAAATTTGCGATGAAGACAAGATATTCACAGTTTATCATCTCCTTTAGCATCTGGACAGGATGCCGATACAGTAACATCTGTGTGTCTTTTCATTGCAGAAAGCCAAATCATGAGCCGTTGAGGTGGTGACAAATGTCCCACTCATCGGATCAATCCCTGCTTTTAAGTTATTTTTTGTTATTTTATCATGGTCTCCAGGAAAAATAGCTCAGTCTGTTCTGTCTCTAGGCTGCGCTGTATCGAGATGCTGGACTTTTGCAGCAGCGTGATGAGCGGCGTTACATCTGCGCAGTTAAATGTTGCCCCCAAACTCTGTAAATCCAACGGACAGAATATAAGAAATCAGGAAAATATGTGGCTCACTCGAGCGCTGGCAAAAACAAATTGCCTATCCATTTGGTTTTAATACATTTTATGGGTCCGTTTCACTGTTCTTTACGGCTGCTTCTTCTGAATTCTCCTTTCTGCTGCCAACATTGCAAAGAGCACTAAATTCTTGCATGGAAAACAAGCGCTAAATGTAAAAGACGGTTACGTCCTGATGATTCATTCATATGGTAGCAGCTTCATGAAATTCCCATAGACAGACTGACAGCTAAGCATGCTCTGTAAAAATGAGGGGAGCAAACAATAAAAAAAGGGGAGGTGGAAAAAAGGAGGCAGCCCAGAGGATTTTAAACAGTTTCACAGAGATTTCCATTAGACCGCAAAACACATATTTTTTGCTCAACTTGGGCGAATGCACCAGCGAGCTCTGTTTTTCTACCTGTCATTTCAGTTGTGCTACTTCAGCAAACGGATGGAGCGTGCCCTGCCAGTCAGAGGTTTACATCAGGAGAACGCAGGAACCATTAAGTGTTAAGTTCGACATTTCCCCCCATCTATGAGAACAATCCCTGAGGACGAATAATGGCTGCAACAGCAGGGAAGGTCAAAATGTCTCCTCATAATAACGTGACTAATACTGATATTGGACTGATGAAACCACAGACTGGAGCGTAATTTAAGGTAATCACTATTTCTGATGTCCAAGGGGACAATTTCAGATTTTAATAACAGCTGTGCTATTAAACAAAAGGCACTTAAGCTGCTTAATGCACTGCTATATGCCATGTAAAGTGGTAAACATAACCTGTTATCCAAATGAGTTTAGCTATGGTCATTAATTCCATAAATTAGCAAATATCCCTACACTGCATATTGAAAACTTATGAAACAATAAATGAATGTCCCTTAACTCCCTGACTCAAATGAAATCTAAATGCTAATGAATGCAAGATATTTTTGTCTTTGCCTTGTGCCAGGTCTTATAATATCCATGGATCATTTTAATAGCTATACCTGCCACCAGAACAATTCCTTTGATTTGCCCGTGGTGGAAAGCTAGCCACCGGAACATACGGATGGTAGCCACAACAGACATGTGGAAGATTTGACTCTGGCCACAGGCTTCTTCTCACTAACGGTCCGTCGAACAACTGTGAGGATCATTAATCACAATAAACAATTTACCCCTCGATGTGCAGGGTGAGGCGTGTTGTTTTGACCTTTGTTGTCAATAGACACCTTCTGTAAAGAATTCGCAAAGATGGGACCGCATTCCCCACCTTCTTTCGATGAATTATGTCCCCCCGCACACATTTTTGCACATCAGCACATTTTCAGGCACTGGGGGCATCTGTGGCCAATATTTCATCTATCATGATGCCTTATTTCCGGGGCTAAATTGAATGGAGCCTGTGCAGCAGCCCACAAAGACCCTCAACAGTCCTGTGTGGCCATTTTAATTGGGCTACGGTTAGAAGGGGGGGTTCTCTTTCTACACCAGATATATCCATTGTTCATAGCTTCTAATCCTCCTACTGGGAGGAAGATGCATTAATGGTCTCTGCATGACTTGGCACTCTGCACAGTTACAATTCCACGCGGTGCAGGTGAAGCAACACTTTCGTACTGCAGCTTTATAACGGGACCCGCAAGTTCACTCTCGCCCTTTGAAATTCTGCAGGACGATCCAAACTGGCAGCAAATAAACTCCAGCGTGGTCTTTATCAGGTACTGAAGCTACATCCACGAGAGATTCCATTAAGGTTGCCATTTTTGGAAAGAAAAGTGCTGGAGTTACTGGACTTGGACGACTGATGAGGATAGCTGTACTTAGCAACTACTTAGCTCACAAGAATTATAAAATAACGATCCAGTAATTTATTTACAAGCCAACTTTCCCCCACCACCTAAGTGCCATTCTTTGTAGATGATGGTCAAGTAATACAAGAACAGGTCAGTTGCCAGTTTAGGAGATGAACTTTTTTTCCCCATCAGCCAATCATTTTCCATCGCTCTTCCCATCACAGCATCGTAGCTGCAACAGTGCGAACCGCCCCTTTCTATTCCACAATTTCCATTCAACGTATCAATCCAAAGCATTTGTCTGAGAATAAAAAATCCACAAGATCATGTTGTGGATTTATGGACAGTAACCGGCACCGGTGCTGAGATTCATTCATGAATTGGGTGGTGCTGAATGGTCCAAATGACCATCACAAGGTGACATCTAATGTTTAAGGTTGTGCGTTGTGATAAAGAAAAAAAACCAAAACGCTGCCACTCTTTCTGATATTGGGGAGAGAAGTCAACTGTAGGCTGCAAGAAGTGTTTTCTGCCCTCCCCCACTTTCTCACCACCCAACAGAGGCCCCAGCTCATCAAAGACCCCGGCTGTGCTGTCTGAGAGACCTGTTTTCGCACATAGGGGACACGACACTGCTGGAGTATGCGTGTGTGGGTGGGAGCACTTGAAATGCCATTATTCATTACTCTCCAGCCACAGAGCCATTACCAGCGGCGTCTAAGTATGAAAGTAGGAAGAATCATTGACACATTCTGCTCAGGCATAACGGAATCTCCAATTTCTTGCAACATACACTCAGCAGTGAACAGAGTTTCTTGAGAACTGTGTTAATTTCTGACTTACCTTCTTCCATGGTGCGTGCCGTCATGGATTCACTGTCCGCACCCTGGAACTCATTGAAATACGGCCGCACCTTAATCTCGTAAACTATTCCTTTCTTCAGGCCGGAGAGAGTTATGTTCCTCTCCGAGGCGACCTTCAAGTCCTGTATTTGCCACGGCCCCGGGGAGGGCAGGCCTGAGGTCTGCCGGAACAGAACGCGGTAGCCTTGAATAAACTGCGATGGATTCTCCACCTGAAAGAAGAAGCAGAAGAGAGCGGGATATAGACATGTTTCACGGTAATAACCAGGGAGGTGTCGTCCTTCTCTGTGAAAAAGGATTCGGAATGGCGGATCTGCATTCAGGTAGTGTCTCCTGCCAGTGACAATGCATGTATTTTCAACTAATTATACAGTTTAATTAGTGTCAAAGAAGCAGAGAAGAACAGTAGAAATTCCCTGCTTCTCTGGCATTTGTCTCCTTCTACATTACTGTGTTGATATAACTGATTTCATATCTGGAGGATGTTTATAGCAAAATAAAAGATTCACTTGGGAAAGAGTCCAAAAGGTAACAGTGTTTTCACTGTTTGTCTGTAGCTGCAGCCCACACTGATGTTAAACCTGCTCACACATAAGGAAAAGGTTGAATGAGGGTTAGGGGTTATTGTTAAAAGTATGTCGAAAAAATTGTTGTAAAATTTGACTTTTCACTCTCAGTATCAATAGAGCAGCAACATCTATGGTAATTAGCAGGCATGCTGGCTTGGTCTATCTCCTTTTAATTCATGCCTCTTTCTCATTATACGATATGTGTCCTACTGAGTCGTACCTACTAAACTAACTGAAATTGTTGGTAATCTTATATTTGGTACTTTTTGTAAATAACTTTGGTCGCGGTGACAGCACACTCCGTCAACTACCACGCTGTTCCTATAATTAGCTTAAGACCTGCTGGGGGGTCTGGATTGTCATTTACCTCGGTAAAAAACTGTCTAATGTCATGTTTCCTAAAATGTGTGATTTTGTGGAGCCATTGGAAACGCAGAATAAAATACAGAATTTGTAACTCCAAACTTTTGCTAAACCCTGGACAATAGATCACTCATTTTGAGACAAATGAAACCTCATTGCTAACTGTCCCTTCAGATCTAACACGGCGGTTTATCCTGTCACCGCGCCCTCCTACAGGCACTTTTACAGTATGTGTCTTTTGTAATGACAGGCATGAAATAGCCGGCTGGTGTGAGCACATTCTGGTTGTCATTAACCTCCAGCAGCAGGCAGTGGGGACACCTTGCCAACAGAAATGACATTTCCCAGATAAAGGGCTGACTCCAAACTGCCTCCAGAAGTGACACATGTATCACATAATGGTGATTCATTTGGGCCGAACAGAAACATTACTCTTGATTTACCATCCGCTCAAATGATTCAAAACTGATGGAGCACCAGCTGTTCGGACCCCGAAAACCGCCACGTGCGCGCCAGCAAACCCGGAGCACAGTCCCGAAACTGAGCTCACTTACCGTCCATGTGACCTGCACTGACGTGGAGCTGATCACCACGGGGTTATGCATGTTGACCACCACGTCCCCAAGCTCCTTCTGCACGCGACGGTGGTCCACTCCCTGTGCTGTGGGACTGATGTCTAGGAGAGGAAAAGAAGTACAAGCAGGAAGAGGAAATGAATACCCACACTAGCAGGGCAGAAAATGTTTGTTGTACCTTGTGTCCGGACAGGCTCTGACATCGGGCTGGGGTCACCGAGCCCCTGAGCGTTCACGGCCCTGATGATGAACAGGTAGACTGTGTTGGGTCGTAGGTCCTTGACTGTGAACTCCGCGGTCTTCACGTGGTCTGCCACCGTCTGCCAGCTGTTACTCACCGACTGACTGTTGGTAGAGCGGGATTAAAATTCAGAAGTATTTTAACTATTTATATTCTCCTCAGTAGTTTCCAGGTCAGTTACAGGTTGTGCACTTATGAGGTTAAAAAGAGAATCCAGTTCTGGATCATGCCCAAAGGTTAAGCAAATTAAATCCAATAAGTTATATTGGTAAGAAAGATGGAGATCTGGTCTAAGATCTGGCAGTCATTGAGAAAGACTAATCCGCGTTATTTCAGGTTTGAGTCCTTTTATTCAGCCACATTGTAACAAATACACTGAAAAAGCTTGGTCATTTTTATTTACTTCTGTAAAATTGAGTGTGCCTCTGGAAGAGGGAAGCTCTTCGTTTTTCCCGACATCACTGAACTACCCACAGAATCACCCCACATCTGTTATTGCAATGAAAGTTCGGGGTCACTAAATGCAGCTCGAGGCTGTGGGTCACAGACATACCCGAAGGCCTCGATGACATAGGCGGACACCGGGGAGCCCACCTCCGGCCCCTGTTCCCATGACAGCGAGATACTGCTCTTGGTAACATCGGTGACCTCCGGCTTGGAGGGGGGCCCGGGGAGGATGGTTGAATTGTGAGATACGAAGTCTATGAGGTCAGAGGAGTCTGAAAATGAAAAGGCAAGACGGAGGCAAAAAATAAATACCTGCATATTTCACACAAATAGCTATTTTTTATGAATAAGACCTATAGAGACAGACCTCTGACATCCAGGTAAGCACTCCATGATGTCTGCCCACTAGAGCTGGTCGCGACGCAGGTGTACAACCCCACGTCTGAGAGCTGAGGAATTGGAAATATTTCTTTAGTCGAGATGACAACTTTTACACGTATGTAAATGAACCAAATTTATTCCGCTCAGATTTGCTGTCTGGCTTTGCGGCTGAATCCAGCAGCTTTTGAAAGTGATCTCAGACCGTGGAAGCCTTACGTCACTCTGGGCTTCTCAAGGAGGTTCACAGCTAGCTGGTACAGTAAAAATGCATTAACCTTCAGTGGCCTGCATTTGGCGCGAGAAAAGCCAGAGAGTGGATGAGAGGAAACTTTAACACCAGCCAATGAAAAAAAGAAAGAGCCCAGTAAGGGCTTATCTTAATTTTCTTAATTGATTTCCTCCAATAACAGTTACCCTCATTCCAAAAGCCATCAACATTATCATCGATGCTGACACAGGGAATAAGTGATGTGACAATCCATTTTATATAGGCAGCTCTTTAAGAGCCACGGACCTCCACTGCCTCTCCAGAGAGAGCAGAAACGAGGAAGAGAGCCACTGAAATGGCGCTGTGACACTGTGACAGGACACTGCTTATTGCAGTTACTCCATTATATGAGCCCCTTCACACTCTTTTCACAGGTGCCCGTCCTTCAACTCCGCACTTCCTCTGAGATTGCGACTAAGTACGACTGTCTACAACTTAAAAAAATATATTACAAATTTATAGTGGGTGGCCATGCTTTTAAAGCAACCTGATGACATGTTTTATCCCAAATAATAATCGGTTAAAATCTGCTACATAAAACATTTGCGTTGGTGTGTACTGGAACCGGCATCTGCGCAACAGAAGAACCGGTGAGTAAAACTTGTGCAGACTGAGATAAGGCGCCGAAAAAAGAGATCCAATTGATACTGTGCTGTTGTCACTTTAGGGAGCGAAACGTTTTCTCCAGGCTTAATTAGAACGGCTTTTGTTTTTATTAATTAATCCTCAGGTCCTGAAGGAGTCACTGTGGAATGAGACTGGATTGTGGTGTTTTCTGAATCTTCAGGCGCAGTATCACACTCACATTCATAGTTACAGATGATTTTCCCCCGCAGGAAATTGTTATCATATCCGACCCAGCATTAGCTTTACTGACAAATGCTGTTGTTTTTTTTTACGTTGTAGACAATCTTTTTTTATCAGAAATCTGATCTGGGAGCACACTGGCATAACTTGGGCATGTTTCCAATCTACTTGTATAACTTTCCCAGGCGAGCCTCATTCTGTCGATAGCAGTGCGTTGTCTCGCCTCAGTAATTACTTTGATGAGTGATTATATGCTGCAGAGCTGTTGGCCAAAACTACGAGCTGGTGGCCAAAAGACCGGGACTTTAATAGGATAAACTGGTATTATCTACACAACTCGCACTGATCTTCCACATCATTTAAACCACCTGTCAATAAAAAACAGCTCCGAAATGTCAGCATGTGGGGAGGAAACCCTCTGAGGGCAACTTGTAATGAAGCTGGTTCTTTTGGATCATTCGGTGGGTGTGGTTTCCGTCAAGGTCAGCAATAAAGATGGATGACGATGGCACTGCTTTTATGGCGTTATTTGATTTCTCAGAGGGCCAATATCTTCGCATGGAATTAATCATTCTCTATTCACTTCTCTTGTGATTGACCCGTGTAAAACTGTCTGGAGAGTCACGCTGGAGCGATCGCGAGCACTCGCTGGTCACCCACCCTGGTGTTTTGGATCTGAAGACTGCCATGCTCCTGCAGGGAAAACCGCGGGTCCTTTCCAAGCAGACTGACCCCATTCTTCCTCCAGGTGACAGAAGGTTCTGGGTCCCCAGACGCCTGGCACCTGAACAGGGCCACACCTCCCACCGCCTGTGTCTGGTTGGACGGGCCTTGCCTGATGATGGGTGGGGGGCGGTCCTTCAGGGCTGAAGATGAAAAGGAAAGTTTACTTCTTTTTTTTTAAATGCTCTCGTTCAATGTAATTTGTATGGTGTCAATTGGACAGAAAAGCCGTAAATTTCCCTATGTAACTGCGTCAAATTTGCCAGATTTGTGAAGAAAAGACATGACCTTATCTCAAGGTGTTAATTTGCAAGATGCACTTATTTCATTAGTGATTGCAGAAGCAAGATGTTGGAGATCCATCAGCTGGATTTATTTTCAGAGGAAGTGACTGTTTCGTGAGTCTTTTGTCAACGGCAGGTCAGTGTGCTCGTGACAGAGAGTCACACCTTTATGCTTTAATTACTAGGTGAGGATTAACGATGCTTCACCCACGCTGCTAATTACCGTAGCTTCCTTATAACATCTTTCAACACGTTCCTGCTTGTGCTCTTTCTTCCTGCTTTGAGTCATGACTGCACCTCCTCCCTCTTTGCAACTCCATCCGCATCTTTAACTCCATACACAAAATCCAACCATGCATTAGTTTGCCAAGCAGTGTGACAATTCATCTCTTTAAAAGCTTTTTTAAAGCATGCCATATCATCCAAAAGGCCTCGCAACCGTCCCCTGCTCCCAATATCCTTGCTCTCCATTGTTATCTGGTCGGCTTCGATTCACACAAGTGTTTACAGCCTGTTTACCCCCTCCTCTACTCTATCTTCCATCACACCTACTTCAGCACAATGAGGAGCGCAACAACAGAATAGCCGCGCATGCAACAGGGTTCAGGGACAAGTTCACAAGTACTCTGACATTCATTATTGAGCTGTCAAGTCTTTGCATTTACAGCATTTATGTGGCAAGAATCTAGAAAAAAGCTTTCCTTCTAACCTTTTATTAGTGTAAAATTTGTATTTAAATTCCACTCTGACAGTTTACTACACAGCACATATGCCGAGTAAACAGCTCCATCACATTTCTGTTTAATTTAGCTGTAGTCCATCTTATAAATCAAATCAAACCCTTCAGCGTCAGTGGCAAAACTAATTACAAAACATTTATTTTCAGTGCAGTTTATCAGTTTCTAGAGGCTTAGCTCACTGCCAAATAAAGTGCATTCTTTTACAGGAGATTGCAGATAAAGGGATGTTGGGAGATCTAATTACTGCTTCCCTGTTTGCTGCTGAGGTCATGTTGATTATAAAAACATTGATTAAAGAAAGTGCGTCTGATCCAGGCTTCACTTTATACGCCCCCTTTCAAGGCGGGAGTTGAAAGATCTCGAGGTCTTGGTGCGCTCTCTTTGATCAGACTTCGCACCGTCAGCCTGTTCTAGCCGCAGGCACCTTCGGCGTCCGCAGGGGTCTGTTAGAAGTGATGCTACACTTAAATTCTACATCAAGCACTCGCTCCTGTAGGTCAGAGCTTGGCCTTTGAAAAAAAAAAAAAAAAGCTTATCTTTTGGAAAGCATGGATTTCCAGCAGTTCTGAAAGATTCTAATGGTGACCCACCTCAACAAGTTATTCAATAGGCTCCAGAGAACTTTGTGCAAAAAAATGGCTGACCTCAGGTTGCAAGCTTAGAAAGAATTCTCTGCGTGTGTCGGTTCTTGTACTGGCTACATACCGAGTATCAAAATATGCATTATACTAGCAAAGTGAAAATGTGTTTGCGGAGTGGGGACATTTTCATTGGTCCTCGAACCTTCAAAGGACCTTTTGTGGATGGTATTCCTTTTTTAAAAATACTACTGAGATCTAGCTAATTCTACAAAGGTTGCACGACTACAGGAAAACTGTTAAAGTTCAAATGTAAGCTAAATTGCCATTCCAAATTTAGAATTGGTTAACAGTACAAAAGTACAAAGTGTTAAAAGGGCTGTAGTTTCCACACCACGCCATGAGTTGCTGTGCAGAACAAGAGTGCAGAGACTTTAGACTCAAGTTGAGTGAGAATATTATGCCGTAAAATGGTTCAAAATGTGTCTCTGCCGACCCAAATGATGGTGGATGCACACTTTGCTGAAGAATCACTGTTGACAAATCTGTTGTAGAGACAGTCAAGAAGACTCGGTATAGTTGTCAATCTATTGTGTCACCTGTTTACATGGAAACAGGATGGGCCATTTGAAAATGCTCCACTCTGTCCCAATTTTTTAGCTAAAACGAAACAAAAAAAACAGCTTTCATGGAAGTAAAACACTGTTTCTGTGTTAACAAATAGCTGTTGTGACAGTTTAATCTGAAAATGTTCTGGTGCAAATTGGACCACGGTCTAATTAGGTACATGGATATTTAAATTTGTTAAAATCCTACGCAGGTTACATTATGGGATTTAAATGTTGTCTAAATGAATCTGCTTAGTGAATATTCTCCCATTCATCACTAACAAAATGGTGTTATTAGGCACACTGTGCGAGCCTTTAAACATTGGCATTGCAGCAAATGTCTGTGTACACACCAACACCAATAACTGCATCTGTTCAGCTTCCACGCGGTCTACTCTGAATATGTGGGTATCAATCCATACCCAATACCCTTAAACAGATGATCATTTTAAATGAGTGGGAGAAAAAGGCGTAGAAACAAATGGAGAGGAGAGAATAAACAGCTCCCAGCTGGCAGCGGCTCGGCACTTATTGCTGGTATTAAAGCTTTTTCAAGTGGAAAGTGTCTCTCCATCACGGGGAGTTTTTATTTTACACAGTTTTAGTCTTTTCAGGCTGCAAACTTACCATGGCGAGGTGATAATGGAAGGCATGATTACGGGTGACTGGCTTTTAGAACTTCCGCAGGCATCCTTGCTGATGTACGCGTAGGCAGGGAAAATAGCCTTTGATATACTGAGAGTCAATGTTTAATGAGGTCTGGACAATGCTGTGTGTGTGTGTGTGTGTGTGTGTGTGTGCGTGTGTGTGTATGTGGTGCCCCCGTGGTTTTAAAAGCCAAGAATGTGTCACATCGTCCTGCTAAAAATGCAGGGGCATCAAATTCAAACCGATATCGCCAAGGCTTTTAAAACATAATGAATGTTGTAAGCAACAACAGCAAGATTACTTACACATTATGCCTTTGGGGAGGTAAGTAAAATATGTTTGATGCTTCCACAGCCTGTAAAATATCAACTGGCTATTTTCCAGATCTCTTTGTTTGACTATAAACTACTGTTATTAGTTTTAAACAATTTGTCTATTTTAAGATATTACATCAGAAAAAAAAAAAAATCCGACAGCCGCCAGTTTTTCTTGTCATGTCGAGGCGACGCTGAGGGGAGTGGGGGTGTATTGGGTAATGGCTTCACTCTAGTGAAATTACCTGTGTACTGAGCCATGCAATTACACAAGAGTGTTTTTGAGTACTCACTAATATGTGCACACTACTCCCATAATGTACCGAACAATCCACTACGATTGAAAGTAAGCGGGAAAATGTCGCCGTAGCACATATATTAAATGCAATAAAGATGATCACATTCTGTCGGAGGGTGTATAACCTTACCGTCTGCTACCTCCAGCTGGGCCTTTGCCATGATGCTGCCCGCCACAGTGAGCGCCTGGCAGATGTAATACCCTGCGTCGGCGCGCTGCACAGACGCAACAGTCAACTCCCCGTTCACCGACACAGAGACTCGGCCGTCTTCATCCGTCGGCTGGTTGGGAAACAGAAGCTTCTGCAGGGGGAAATGTAAGCACCATCTGCTATATTGTATCTATCAAATTGATCGGAATGGGATAGCTATCTACCTTTTGTGGCTGCGTTCATGCCGTGTCGGGAAATGTGTGCACACGTTCACAATGTAGAGCATTTATTTTAGATTTTAGGAATTATTGGTGACTTGAAAATGCATATATATAGCAGTGTTTACCACTATGACAGAAAATTCTGCCTCAGAGTCATGAGAAGCTTACATGACCGCAGAATGGAGACATCAGCGTTGTCTGCTTGAGCAACCCAAGCAGACAACGCTGATGGGCAGGAAAGGACATTAGCCTGCTTTTATTATGCTTAATGACTTTAATGGAGCGCATGACATTGTTTGTTGCCCGGTGAATTGGCCGGTGCGACTGGTGTAGCCTGATGATAAATGACCGCTTCATTATCTGCATGCAGAGCAGGACCACTCCGAGCTTTCCGGCCAGATTTGGCCTTTTTATATTACGGATACTTCAATCTGCATCTGATAGAGGGAAGTAGAGGATTCCATTTAGGAAATCAGCATCCTCACCTGGCTGCCCTCTCGTTGCCAGAAGACAGTTGGCTGCGGTTTACCTCGTGTCTCGCAAGGGAAAGTAGCAGTTCGTCCTTGGGCGACAATCTGGTCACGGGGTCGCACCACAAACTGGGGTGCCTCTGAGGTCAAAGGTGAAAAACACTGTAACACTACAGCAGCTCCTGCACCGACTTGCAAAGCGTGGGCTAAAGGAGAACTAGCTGAAAATGAAAATTCTTGAACAAAGGGCCCAGCAGGAAAAGGTTCATGCAGTTTTTTTCCTTATGTTTAAGAGTTATTTGCAGACTATGATCTGATTTACAGAGTGCATCAACATACTCATCAGATTTTGAACTAAATAATATCAACCAAATGTATCTGGACCCCCTTTTTTGAAAGAAAATGAGTGGTAGATCCACATTTTTCTTAAAAAAACTATGTCTGCTAGAGGAAGTCAGAGGTTGATAGTACAAATGTAAGTCAGTATGCAATGAATGTGTTTGTGGAATGCCACAAGAGTCCATGCATACATGTTTGTGAGCAAAATCAGGAAAAAAAAAAGACATGCGCAATGGGTTCAGCTCTTACTTACCGACGGGCCGAGCTGGTGACACAACAATGGGGTGGGTGAGATTAACGCACAAACACAGAGAGAACGAAAGCAGAACAGAACAGAGGGACAGAAAAAAAGAATGAAAATCAGAAATGGATGAGGTGGAACTGGGGTTCCAGCCGTGACGTTTGGGGGGAGGTTAAAGGTGAAGCTTGGTCACCAACAGCATGTGATGGCATGGGCATCGAGGGTAGAGCGCCTGGGCAACGTTGTGGGGAGAGTTAACATATGCCAGACTGCCCCAGCTGTAAAGTTTACCTGAAAACAGTCCACTCAGGAGAAACAAAAGCTATGATATAAATATTCTGACAATGTTCAAAACTTGAACTGATGGTCAAGAGAGACCACTCCCACATGTGAAGGAACTCAAGTCCTCTACGGCACTAAACCAGACCTGCATTTACAGCATTGTTATTAGATCCCTTTGGGGGTAAACAGGTAATATAAGGATGAAATGTCATAAAAGTGAGGTCTTGATATAATCATTTCATTTATTTCCACGTTTAGGTTGTAATTCCAAAACAATGAACAGAAATCTGAAGGTACCTGATTTTCTCTAATCATTATTGTGCAAATGTGGACTGTGTGGTGTGGACAGTCAATGAGCCCCCCGAGGAGAAGTCATAACTGTCTACTTAGAGCTGGTTGGATTGTTCATATCTGGAGCCTGGCTGGAGATCTGAAACAATCAACTTCAGTCTGCTATATGAAGGAAAGGCCGATTCTGCAGGTCTGGCCTTTCAGCAGGGGGGTAATAATGCTCGGAAAGAAGGGCAATAAAGGAAACATTGCCCTGGGGCTCACTTTGGATGGCACAAAAATACCACGTCGATTGGTTATGAGCTTTGCCAAGTCTAGCAGCAGCTACCCACCTCTGATCGTCAAGTAGGCAGAGGCTTCCACTTTACCCACACGGTTCTCTGCCAGACAAACGTAGGTTCCCTGATCGCTGACCGACGCTTTCTTTATCCTCAGGACGAAGTCGTCTTTTTCGTATCTGATCTCGTACCTAGCAAAGGACAACAGCAACAGCAATGAATGGACATTCAAAAGGCTGATTAAATGAAGTAAACCAATTAAGTGAGGTTGGGTAAACTGGTGTGATGCCTCAGATGGACGCCTTTATAAAGTGTATGTCATTCTGTGATGACTAAAAACAGACTTTCTTTGGCAATTAAGACTCCCCGCTGCAAGCACTCGCTTACAGAGGCAGAAAAAAATGGGGGAGCAATTATTCTGAGATGAAGGCATGGCAAAATGAAAGGTGCTTTCAGCTGGAACCCTGGCTGTTCCACTACTTCAATATTTATAATGATGAGCCACCCACTGTGGTGTGGGCTTCGCTGTGTGCTGCGGTGCGTGTGCGAGTGTGTGTGAGTGGCCGAGGAGAGACAGACGGAGCGACAACAAACAGTCTGAGAGTAGGGAGTGGCCAAGTCAAACAGAATACGATGAATGAGTTCAGCACTTAAGAGATGACTAATTCATAGATATATTCAGTGTGTGACAGTGCGTTCACCAGTGCAGCATCCTGTAGGGCCGCGGTGGCGTTAGCGAAACATCTCAGATGCCAGAGTTTAGATAAGGACCTTAGAGGAGCCACAAACTGAATGAGCAGAGGAGCACCGAGCTACCCCCCACCCCACTCTCTGGGGCCCTTTTGGCGTGAGCAGTCCTGTGAAATTGTCTAGCCAGCCATACAGATCCAGAGATGGAATGCAAGTCAGGCAGAGAAATGGCACAAGGGGTGAGAAAAAGTCACAGTGGAAATAGACGTTGGGAAGGATGAGGGCAGAATATCGATGCGGGGAATGTAGGGCCTGTCCGGAGTCTGTTGAAGACTCCATTCACAGCCCATCTCTGACCCACATACAGCCTTCCCAGGAGGCTGAGAGGTGGAGGAGAAGAATGAAAGACGGGGAAGTCGGGAAGTGAGGCAAAGCATGTCTGAAAGTAGGACATGTTTCCAGAGTCAAGGGGTGCTGAGGTAGAGGGCACTGCTCAGGTAGGCAGACAGGCAGCAGTTAGTAGAATCTACCTGAAAACATTTACAGTGGCACACCAGAGAAGCTACCTCACGTTCACGGAAGAATGAGGGATCCCAACAGGTGTCTGTGGATCCGCACCACAAGTGGACGTGCATTTGAATGCGACGGTTTTTCAGATTTCTGTTCAGCTAATCTGTTGTATTGTTTTCTTCCTACGTAGCTCTTGATCTACTCGATAGCAACTCTGATCGCATCTGAATGCACTTCCGAGAACACAAGCTATAATGAGTGGCTGCCAAATTCCCATCAATCAAAAAGTACCAGAACAGTTTGGAAGCGTGAATGCATCAGTCAACCAGAAAAGCACGCTGCATCAGAGGATGCATGAAAACCAAGGACTGTTTGAACAAGGCAGACATTAAAAGGCTTTGATGGATGGCCAGATTGTATTATGAGGCATGCTGTAATTAAAAGTATAAAGTGCTGATCAGTAACTATTAACATCCACATGACAGGCCGATAATGACTGCACAAATAAGAGATGTAAATGGATTGCCAGGCCATTAATTGGCACTTCACAAAAAAAAAGAAGAAATTACAGTCTAAAAATAGTGAGGACAGAAACTACAAATCATGTTTGCTACATTATGCATCTGTATGAATAGAGAGCAAAATCTTTTGGTATTACATAAATAAGGGCCTTTTCTGTATTTATATCGACAAACGATGTTTACATTGCAATTTACAGAACATTTACTGTAAGAGCTGCAATCACAAGGCTCCAATCTCAATCTGTTTTGCACGAGCAGAACAAAATCACTATGTTATGCACCATAGATCTGCAAACATATGCTAGCTCGAGTCCTGTGAAAAACAGCATCGTTTGACATTATTTTGTGACGTGTTTTGTTTTTGAATACATCTCTTCAATCGGTGTTCCTCCAGAACATCGGAATTATAGCTGTGGTTAACACGTTCAACAAAAATTGGAATTTCTGAACATGAACGGTATGAATACACACACACACATGCTGCTCACCTGCTGCGGGACAGATCTACATCATCCTTTTTCCAGCGCAGCGTCGGTTTGGGGTCACCATGGACCTGACACCTGAACTCCAGGCTCTCGTCCACTAGGACCACCTGGTTCACGGGCCGTTGCACAAACACTGGTCTCTCTGAAAGCGGGCAGAATATATTACATTGATTTTAACCCGCCTTAGAAGTTTTCAGCAAACCTTGGGAAAAAGAGGATTTTTTATTAAAAAAAAATTCTCTTTTATGTTTCAGGGTCCTCACCAAAGACAGAGAGCTGCGCTTTTTCACTCTCTCTCTCCCCAACCATGTTGGCAGCCACACACACGTAGATTCCCGTGTCTGTCTTCTTCGTGTTTGAGATCGTCAGCTTCCCCCCACGAACCTGCTCCAGATTGCACACAATTCCAATGAGCCTCTTCAGCATAAAGTGCTTCCCTCTGCAGCACTTTCCAAATGCGGACAGATAAACCGCTGCTTCAGTGAGAGTCATTATTGTAAAAAGAGGCACGCCTCGAAGATTAACCCACCGTGATCCTGTCGTCTTTGAGGTCAAGACGAGCTTTATCTTTCCTCCAGAAGGTGGTGGGTTCAGGGTGCCCACGTGGAGGCTGACACTCCAAAGTAGCGGTCTCGCCGACTGCCACCACCGAGTTCTGCGGGTTCTGCCTGAAGTCATCGCGTAGCACTATGGCAAAAAAAGTGAAAAAAGGAATGAATTAATTTCTATAAATGTTAAGCTGCAGGGTTTGTTACAACCACTCTAGTTCAGGTGATCACATTCTATTATTTGAACCACAAAGCTGCTCAGAATTTGAGCTGTCTGGATTTAATACCCTTTTTTTGATGAAGACTCAGAGGACCCTAAACAATCTCTCTTTTTTTTTTTTTAATAATACAGCTCCCTCCCTGAAGGGGCCATTTTGGATCTCCGGAGCTGAATCCACGAGAATGTAAAGCCAGGTAGGATCAACGGAGCAATATAGAGTACAGGAGAAATAAAGGCAACGAGAAATAAAACCCCCAGCAAAACAACATAACTGTGGCTGTAGCTGAGGGGGTTAAATGGAAAAATTATGCTGAACCTAAAATGCACCAGAAAGCACAGACTTCTTAAGGCTTTGGGTCATAAAATTCTTAAAGAAATTATGAATTCAAAAAGCTGCATGAATCTACTAACATCAATATGCAAGTAGAAAACAGGGTCATCTTCCGCCGAGCGTGAAACGGGCAAATCCATTAAAGTTGGCTTCTTATGAAACTGTATAATTCTGAGGACCGCAGGAGAGGGCCACATTTGCAAGTCATCTGTGGGATACTTGACAAGATTCCAAGTGTCTAGTGGACATTATTAAATCAAAGAAAACATCATAACATCTCACTATATTTACATTCCAATTTAAAATAGTCCCCCCACCCCAAAAAAAAGATATTTGAGACCTTTAAATCCAGGTTCAAACCTTGAGAATAATCAGCATTTTGAAGAATGTGCTTGTTCTTTTTTAGCAAACACAAGGTTAGACCTTGGTTGCATGAAATGAGGTTGTAGCACTGAATGTACAATGTTGATGGAAAAATACTGGTGACCCTGAATGCTGTGGGAATAAAGCACTATTTTATAAAGGACTATAAAATGACTTTTTTGTTTGCAAAGGTTCCTTTCAAACCAGCAGTGAAACACTTTCAAATATCTTAACAGCAAAACAACTGCATGTGAAGGAAATGATACAGCTCTGCAAATGGTGACAGCTACTTGAAATATGAATGGTGAAATGTGTCAAAATTGCTTCGACATACACACCCTGCTTCATTATAATTCCATTTATGCTTCCTTTTGTGCTTCCTGCTGCTGGACAGGCATTTTTATTTTGATTCTCCCCCAGTTGAGAAGGCTGAACGTGATATTGACTCTACAAAGCAGCGGAAACATCAAGAATTGTCAAAAAAATACCTCTTAAATCTATACTCATGCTCTTTGAGAACTATGAGCTAGCTGCCGCTAAGTTAAAAGGTTACTCCTTCAAATCTTCCTCATTCTGTCACATCTATTCCAAACATCACTCTTTTAAAAGCTGCTGCTTTAAAGCAACAGGAATGAGCGCACTGTATAAGATATCACTGAGAGCAGGTTTAAAAATAGAGAGCATCATTCAGATCCGGCCATGAATTGTGTCTCTTTTGCATTAATACAGCGCGACATGTTGTTTTGGCTTCAAGACTAGTGTAGACCGCATTTCAACATGAAAGCACGTGGCAACATTTGGGAAATAGAGAAATCCGGTGATAAAAAACTCATTCAAGACACCTCGAATGCTTTCATGTGTCGTTGGAATGGCTAATTGCCTAAAATCAAACAAAACCAGGCTGTGAAAGTAAAAACACTGAATCCCTATAATGATATAATGTGCCTTTCATTCTTAATACAGCAAAAAGTTGTTTTGCTGATGGATGTTGCAAACATCGGAATTCCCCGAGGACACCTCCAGTGAGAAGTAAAATCAGAAAGGCGCCAAAGGCCCTTCGGCCCAGCTGTCAATCACATCCAGTCTGTGCTCCACTGCGTTAGTATCAGTTGCACACACAACTGTGGCGCAGACATATGCCTGGCTGGCTGTCACACGGTATACGCGTACTGACCCATCCCATAGACAAAACAGTCCGCTCATCCAGGCATCAACCTTACAGAGCCTGAGTTGTCATAGCGATGCTTCCAGAACAGCAACACTTGTCTCAAGGGACTGTGGAGCCCCGGCTCAGCCAGCAATCACGAGGAAGTGAAAACCAGGGTCCACAGTACCTGTGAAAGTAGTTCAGAAGTATTATTAGTAAGTATTCATATAAAACTCTACTGGTATCGACTCAAAAACGATCCACCTCTGTCATTTAAATGAATGAAGCCTTGATAAATGAGGAAGATGCCACCGTGATGATGGACGCTAGCTGTCAGAAATTCAACTTCTCAGACTGGATGATAGTTTTACGACCTCGAGACCGGCTGTGACATTTCTAAATTAGGTTACGTGGTCGCGTGATGCACTTTCAGCTGTCAACTGCTGTAATGAATTTCCTCACATGTGATCTTTAAACATGTTCCACACAGAGAAAAACAAACACAAAATAACATCAGTCTTTTAGAGATTGAAGATTAAAGTTGTGGCTACTGAAACATTATCTAAAAAGTATCTGAATAAATGCATGCACCCCTTGATGGTAGCGTGCGCTCCATGGTGTAATGGCATTAGAAAATGAGCTCAGCATATAAGGATGTGATCTGTGTCCATATGCATGAATAGAGCCAGCTCCATGCTTGTGATGTATTCAGTCTGAACATTATGCATCACCTCACAGCAACGACAGCCATCCCATACCTCCACCTCTATATTTGGGAGGGTCCCCTGTTGCTTGTTCTCAGCAGGTCTCTGAAGCTAGTGTTCATTAAAGCATGTTGGCGTGATGGGGGTGGAGACGCACAAATGCACCAGTCAGAAAAAGCAGGATGCACAGTGGGGCAGCATCCCTGGGTAGTCTGTTGTCGGTTGGTAATTATTGTTTCTGAATATTCGACCGGCTGATTAAGGATTGCTCCATTATTCAAACGAGCTATTCAGGAGTCTCGCTCATGCGGCACTTTCACTTATCAGATCAGGAGGAGAGTGATTGGTGAATGGCCTCTATTTTGTGGCACAATGGGTGGTAAACGGTGATATGGTGGGAATATCTGGGCCCACATGATGACACCAGGTATCCTTTCTAAAACTCAGGAGGTGGGGTGAAGGTTTAAAGGATTCTTGATGTTCCATTTTGGCATTGGGACTTCTTTGGGCCCCTTTCAGCTCTTGCATCACTCCATAACTGATTTTCATTTCAACACATCACAGCACCAAATCCAGGAAGATCCTGCTGGTGTGTGCTGCTCAGCCCGCAAGGCCCCCAAAGGGACTCGGCAGAAGAATATCAACTCGATTTGGTGCCAAGTACTTGGATTTGGAGGAGCTCATTGATTCCTATGGAGTTGCTGATGTTCCAGTACATTTGCCCCTCACAGGCATTTATTATGGTCCCCGGTACACTCAGTGCTCATGTATCCATAAAGCAGAATGCATTTGCTGCTGTGAGTCTCTTCATGGCGGCATGTCAGGATCTCTGCAGCTCCATGTGAGCTAGAAAATCCTGGGAGCCTTTGATTCCAGCTATTGTCGACATGAGCAGATAGCAAGTATTTTATGGAAGATATTTAGATTGATTGAACCTTTGGCCACCATGGTCACATCTTTATGGATTTATTGACATGATACAGTTCACATATACGTCTCCAAAACACAAAAGAGGCATTGTTGTCAGCATTCTTAGTCTATTCCAAGCAAGGTCTGAACCTTTGTTTGTTTGCATATAAGATTCTAGCTAATATCAGAATAACAGTCATTCATCCCGCTGACACTAATCACGGGTTAGCAACCTAGCTCAGGGGGAAGCTGGTGAAGGTCAGGACGTCGCTTTAAACAGGTTGTCAGGTCATCCTGAGTGGGATGCACACATCGTTCTCTCATACATTCATATCTAGGGGCAGCTCGGCATCTCCAATCTCTACTGACAGAAAAGTAGACAGAGAAAACCTTGGCTGATGCAAAGAGAGAACACACGACCCCCTTTAAGAAAGGTTGAAAGGGAAAAAGCAGGCTGGTGCTGTAATGAGGTTAATCACAGGTGAACAAGGAAAACCACCATTAGATGTGTTAATACGCTGCTCATTAATTCATATTATGAGGATTTTTTTTGAGACCATTAGAGGACATCATCTCATCGCAAAGCCTTAGGAGCATAAGTTTGACTTTATTAATGTGTTTAGGGTATCAGATATTCTCTTCAAGCCACAGCTGAACCTTTTTTGCAGAAAAGAAATGACACCTGCTAAATTGCAAACCTTTTCAGACTAACTACAGCACCATATAATGCTGGAAAATGAGTGTTTAGCACGTCCCAAAAAACCCACTATTGCCAAAAACAATGTGAGGATGAAGTGCACAAATCATCTGCAGACCCCCAACATTAAGTGATAAACAGGCCGTCACTCGGCAAACATAAATGTCAAAATCAGGTATTGCTTTCAAAGTCTTTGGAATGTATTAAAGGGCAATCAAGTCACATATAAGAGCTACAGCTTAAACCACAGCCCACATGCACCAATTTGTGGTGTTGCAGCTTCATCGCATTTGCTATTCTGTAGAGCTCTTCCTCTCTTGTGTGGAGCCGTGTGCGTGTAGTGGGAGAAATCTATATTCTTGATACAGTCTTTAGGCCCGCGGTCACTGCAGAGGCATAAATAAACAGAATTGTTTATGAGTGGAGGGGATAGATGAAGACACTAACATCTTGCCAGTTGCTGCATGCAGCAGATGGCTGCATTTTCACGTGGGAATCGCAGCCACAGCGAAGGAGCGACATGCTGCTCGTGGACAAAGCTACACCGGGCGGCAGCTGCAGACGTCAATCAGCGTGGCCTTTCTTCTTCCCCATCTGCCATCGTGAGGACAGACTATAGACACAAACTATAACGCCGCTGCAAAGCTTCTTTAAAGTGGCCGATGCAGGGGAGGAAAAAAACAAAACAAACCAAACGTTCCAACGGCTAAGTGATTTCACATGACAAGCGCTGCAAATGTGATCTGGAGTTTGCTGAAGATTCTTTTTGAAAACACTCGCCTGTAGGGGTGTGTCTCAACAGCAGTCAAAGGCTGTCCCATATCTGTCACATGTGCACGCACACACGCGCTTTAACTTGGAAACAGCTGCCCAGCTCTCATGTCGCAAACTCTGCTGATGACCACAACATATCAGCACAATTTACGAGGCCGACGCAGAAACCGAGACAGATGTGCAGACTCGATGACACAGGCGGCGGTGGGAGGGAAAACAGAGCGGAGGGCTATTTTCACTGGGAAGGATTTTTTTTTTTTTTAATAAATAAGCAACTTAACATGTCGGTGCCCCCAAAAAGTCATCAGCAATCAGTCAGGAGTACAATCAGCAGGGAAATGAGGAGCATTTACAGTGTGTCCCCGGAGGCTACCAGCCCAGCACAGACGTGCATTACCTATTATATTTCTGCCATCGCAGCAGCAGCAGGACACGGCGGAGGCAAATCGTGCCCACTTCAAGGAAAAGACTGTTTAGAAATGTGTCTTTTTACTGATGACTGAACTAAAGCACTTAGCTATAATGCAGTGAATAGAGAACTGAAGTTACGTCTTCCCATGTCTAATCACATTACTGTCAAAGATCCGGACGTTATCAGGACCGAGGATTACTTTTGAGTTTTGAAAAATTGTTCCAACGCCACGGTGACCAAATTCGGCAACAGTCACAGTTAAAAGCAGGCTGCGAGGAAAACCAAGACCTACTTCACTTTGCTGTTTTGGCATCATTAATGTCGAGTCCAATTACCATCAAGATGAAGGCCTGGAAATAGATGCTGAGGGAAAAGTGAGCCGGCCTAAGGCTGAAAAGAAAAATTGGAATTTTAAAGTGTGGATGAGTTTGTAAATGCAAATTTGTTTTTCTACAGAATTCGGCAAAGTGCGTTCGTTTAAATACCAACGCAATTTTCCCCCGATTTTGCTCAAGACCCGTCTTTTCACGAGATATTCAAATGAATGTACACTTTGGATGAAAACTGTTTTTTCATGTATACTTTGGCCTTTAATTTCAGAAGCCCGTCAGCCACCACTGTGGAAGGGTTAACAGTAAATGTCCTGCCCTTGTCATGTTTAATTAGCCTCCGCTCTCTTCTCTCACAATTTAAATTTGTATTTGTGGATGGTATATGAGGGAAACCCCCCTTCCCCCTCTTCCCAACATCTTTCTCTTGCGTTGCCTCTAGTTACAGTAACAGCATTCCCTCAGACCACGTTTCCACATCTATAATTAATTACTCCCGTCTCTTTGCATTTGTTCACGAGAACACATTCCTCTATCTTGTAGACGAACCAATGTAAATGTGCCCCCGCCTGCTCCCCAGACATATCTCATCTATCTGAACCTATAAATCCGGGTGCATATGTGGGTACACCGCCTTGTGCAAATATTTGCACGTCTTCAATTTATGATTATGCATCTTAAGGGTGCCGAACCCTCCATTTTTTCTTCCAATTCCTCTTTTCTTATTATTGCTTTTGAAATAAAAAGGTAAATAAATTTGATTACTATATGTTGAAACCCTAACTGGGTTCACTGTACTGACTGAATGTGAAGATTAAAGAAACAAATGAATAAAAATCCCCAAAACACACTCAGAAATCATGGATATCATAGACCCTGAGAGCAATACTGTGGAGATGAACAACATGAGCCAGAAAATGAGTCAGGGATCAGAATCCAGCCTTTTATCCGCCTTGTTTCACTAAAGCAGCGGTCACCCAGAGAGCCTTTCCTACGTGTAGTCATCTTCTCTCGCTGAAATTATGCACGCTGCTGTGTCTCATAGTCACTCTTGCTGAAATCCTCACACATAAGTGGCCAAACAAAAAGCAAAATGCGTTCCTCACAGATTCAAAGATATAAAAAGCAGCCTTTTTTAAACTCCCCACTACGACTTCACTCTAATTCTAAACGCCTCTGCGAAACGACATTCAGGCGTGGAAAAAGGCAGAAAGGAATGACTGTTTTGCTACAAAAGCACGTGCCATATTTCTATTTTCCCTGGCTCTTGTGGAAACCTCAGTGGGAGGAGAAATATCATCACTGACAATCTGTGCATCCGCACCATTCGGCATGATCAAACACGTCCCGCCACCAACGACGGTGATATTAAACTCTGCACAGCATCCTGCCTATATCCCCCTTTGCATGCACACGGCACATCCAGATGGGCCACAATGTGTGCATATTTGTGTAGTTCACAGATATGTAGAAATGCATTGGTAAGAACCCTCAGGGCGACCCCCACTACCACTGACATTCCCCACAAAGAGAAATTAATTAATATGCTAATGCCACAGTAGCGCTGCGGCTGATAAAATATGGTACACATTGTTGCTTTGATTGCACTGATTTGACCTTTGATCGGTAAATGAGTAAATGGACTAGAATGATTGAATGTAGGCTGTAAAACACAAAGCTCATGCAACCCGGAGGTGAATTACTCGTCACCTGTCGGTGTTGGTACGATGTGGGTGGGTTGGAGGGTTGAGACAGCAATGAAAGCGGCTGCGTGTTTGCAGTTTGTGCTTGGTTATCATTGCACTGTGTACTGCCGCAAGCTCGTATAAAACATGACTTAAAGAAAAACAACCTTAAATACGTTCAACAATAAATGTGCTGGAAGTGCACATTTGCTGCTAATTAAGTTTCTAGACAATGTTATATATACTGTATGCCATGTTAGCAGGCTGACCAGATTGAGTGGGCAGATGGAGCCAAATCCTAGAGTGCTGGATATACAGACACAAACTGCGGTTCTGAGATAACTTTGGTCAGTCATGAAGAGTTGAACATCTTTAACTACCCTTCATCTGGGCCGTCACCTAGACCAGGTTGTGGCGGCATTTCACGGGGGTGTGGCCAACACATTTTGCATATATAGAGCCAAAAGTCCCCTACCGTGAGAAAAGGGTTCCAGGTTTATGACCTTGAGCTCCTCCCATCGCCACAGCCCATATCACTAATGCTCCACTGAGCAGATTATTTACCTCAAATCTGTTAATCACATCCGCAGCTCTTCCCACAGTGGAAAAAAAGGCTCCCCTGCACGGATCCCTCGCCAATTCCTCATCAGTGCTCTCCTTTTAAATGTCTTTTTACCTCTGCTATCACTTAAAATGCCCACAGAGATCAGGATTCACAATCTACCAGGAGAATGGCATTTATATATTTTTTTATATGACATTTTCCAGGTAGGGAGGCTTGAGATCAGTCCGATTGGGGGGGCATCACCTTTCCTGGGCTGATCGGTCTCTCCTGAGAAAGAACTTCACGAACACACGCATGCATATTCATACCGCTATAGCTTGGGGGGTCACGCTGACGCCTGTGCAAACACAGTGGCGTTAACCGTCTGCCTCTCCCTCGTACAAACACACATGCACACACACGGACGATAAAGCTGCTCAATCCATCAACATCTTTACGCCGCAGACATTCACTTTTCAAGTTCATCATCCCGCTCTTCATCCTCTGTCAGTATCCCTCATTTGCCCCCTCCCCCAACCCCACTGCCTGCACGTTTTGTGCCTTTTCCAGTTATCCAGGTGATTCCTTCTCTCCTTCACGCCATTGCCAGCGACATCTGTGCTTTCAACAAAACCAGACAGAGATTCTTTTAATCAAAAAAAATAAAATAAATCAACTGACAAACTCAAATATTGAAGCTGGCAATTTGAACAGTGTGCTGTTGGACCAGTAGACAAAATAACTGTAAATACTGACATGGCTAATCTCAGCGCAGCTGTTAGCATTAGGTCCTTTAATCCCGGTCCAGATTGGTGATGTGCTCACCCTAGCTGGAGGACAGATGAGCAACAGCTACCAGGCTGCCAAGTGGGCTAAAGGCAGCAGACTGGCCCCCTGCTCACTTGCAGATAAGATGCAAATCTGTGGCTCCTGGAGGCCATTTAGCTTTCTGACATAATATGAAAGATTCTGCTGTCATCACAAAAACTATTTATTTAGTCTGATTTAAGCGTCTAGAACCAGTGAATTACCTTACAGCACAGGTGAGACGCTGTTATTTGCACATAAATTGAAGCGGGTTCTTTTTATACATTAAACTTTTACACTTACTTTTTAGATTAGCAAAATGTCCCAATATAAAGTCAAATGAATGCATTAGCCAGCAATAACATTCTCCCCTGCAGGGAAACACACAGCACATATTCATTTCACCATTTCAGTTGGCTCAGAGATTCTCCGAATAAAGGAGGACCTGGTTCATTTGATTTTCGAGACAATCAGAGATGGAACATGGCTGAGCACAGACATTTGCCCCCGGTGAAACAAAGCGAATCGCATACATGTATCCCTCTTTCCTGCTGGCAATTTAATATTAGCCTTTAAATCACAGTAAAATGACTCCTTAAAGAGGTTTACTCTGCAGCTGAAGGAGTTCCACTTCTCTGGCGGTGACATGGTGGAGCCATGCACGTCTGCCTGTTCTGCATAAGACGCCACGGGACAGATCCAATCGTCTGTGTTCAGGCGAACAAGAGGGGGGGGCACAACACCTGGGCTGCCCACTTGTGAAAGGAAAGGTCAAGAGTGTAAGACCTGCAATAAATGAGTGACAGATGCAGGCCCGGGCACAGATGCCAGCGTGCGTTCTCGAGGTAGATGGCATAAGAAAACTGACAATCGTGTCTTAATCTCCCGGATAAGAAAAATCAACCACCGGCTCCCGAAGCCTCCGAGCAGACAGCGCAAAGAAAACGCACAGTTGGCTTCCACAGCCTGTGCTCTTTCAGAAATTTCCAGATCCATAAAACAAACAAATTTAAAAAAAAAAAACTTTATGGTTTTAAACCTGCAGATCGAGTCAGTGCAGGCGCGTAGTAGTCTTCCTCCTCATTATCAGCCCCTCCGGAGACGTTGCTGGGGACAGCTCAATGGACGGCGTTAAAACAGGGACTTGGAGATGTGAAACCAGGACACAACTGAGCAATGAAGAAAAGGTCAATCAATAAAAGGTGACTTTTCATCCCTAATAAAGCTGCACGCTACCCCAGCTCCCTTTCAGTACAAAGACTGCACTTATGATTGTTAAGTTGCTCCAATTACTGGCTGGCAGAGGCGTTTGAGAAAAGCGCCATTAACCCCGGCATCTGAAAAACCAGAAAACTGCAGCGTGTTTTCTCCCCGGGACTGTAATTGATGAGGCACTACGGAGCAACACACCTACTGAAGCATCCAGTCCCACACTAAATTACGGGAGGAGACTACCTGGCTGTTGTTTTCATATTTTCTTCCAGTCCACAGCAAGAACCATTGTTATCGATGATTATAAAACTCCACTTATTTCTGAAATCCTGTTTAATTGCTCCGCCTCGCCACTACGAGAGAAATCCTTCACACGCCGCGACACAACACGTATCAGTAACGCTCAGCTCCGCAGCCACTCGTAAACTCTGCCAGCAGGCCAATGAAACATCAATGCATACTAAACTTTAATTCAAAAGAGTAGAAACGGGATGAGCGAGATGAAAAGCTGCATTAGAAACGACCATTAAAGCGTTGAAGTGTGCAGCGCTGACGTCCTTGCTCTTCAGTGACAAAGACTGAAGCTGTCTTTCTGTTTTGTGTGGTCTCTGCGTTAACTTAGCTGGGAAATCCAAGGTTCTCCTCAAAGAAATGGTTTTATAATTTGTGTCATATAAACATTTGGCCAAATGGGACATTTTTCTCGACGGTCCACAGTTTTGTCCATAAATACAATCAGGAATGTCTTTATTGACAGCAAAGAACTGTGGCGGATGTTGGGAACGGCCGGCATGCGTCAGTGGTGCAGCTCTGGAGCCAGCCGAGCTGCACACCCGTACAGATGTCACCCAGCTACGAAAGAGGGTCCCCAAATTCCACTTCCTGGATGAAATCACTGGATGAACCTGGATGAACCAACAGGACAGAATTCATGTTTTGGTTGTTCCTTGTGGAAAAACAGGCTAAATTAGGGTATTTAAGATTCTCCCTTTTGTTAAAACCTCTGGATTCATTCATGCATCCACCCACCTCCACTTCCACAGACCCCTATTTTGTGTTTTGGATTAGAAACAATATTCACACATTTGCAACCCAACCAGCAGGGTGGTAGAAACAGGTTCAACACCAGTGATTACAATTATTTAAGTGTCTGATTTACTCTGTGCTAAACATACGAGCACCATACTTTGCTTTTTAATCTATGGCTGCACGGGGGACTCTGGAACGGCTATCAGTGCACGTCAGGAGAGAACTGGGGGATATTCATGCACGTGCTGGCGGTTTCGCCCGCTAGATTACTGCCAAGCTTTAATGTCTGGTATCACATCTCTGCTCCGAATCCTCTGGGAATCTTTCCTTCCACAGCAGGCTGCTGCGACACTTCTGGCTCAACAAATGCAAGAAAAAAAAAAGAAAATATTACAGCACAAAGGTGAGCGGACTCCTCATCCACTGCGGACGTTTTCAAAAGCCGCGGTTTATCCTGCGAGTGCTAGCGCCTTCTTCACGAGCACGTCGAAGCCCTGGAGGAGTCGCTTGCACCTCGTCAACCATTTGGTGCAGGTATTAAACCCTCCCCCCTTCATAATCTCCTGGCAGGGAGATGGGGGCAAAACGTAATCAGCTGAGATAACTGGGCTATCACAGAGGTGTAGGCTTCTTTATCCGACGTTTTTTTTTTCCATATTAGGTTTAGAATAAAAGAAGAAGAAGCACTAGAAACTGTTCGCTCAATCGTCGGCATCTCACGGACGCTGTCAGAGTTGTTGCCGAGCAAACAGGGTTTCTTTGTCTCCTTATCATTTAATTGATCAGTGGAACGATCAGTAATAATGAATTGTTTCTGAGCTAATTCCTAAATTACAGAGCACAGCATGTAGTAACAACTTCATTAGCTGGGGCTGGAGGTTTTATCAGAATGGAGCCTTCCTAATGGGGTGACATTCAACTTGGGTGCGCCAAACATTACAATTAACAAAATATCTTTGAAAGGAATTACCATATTCCTTCCCGAACAATTACAGTTGTATAAATTCCACCCGAGCCTGTTTGTTCTGGTGCATTTTTGTTTGAGGAGCGTGTATGAATTAGTAATAACGCGGGCGATCCCTGTGCTGCAAAACCGGTTAGAGGAGAGAATGAATAATTATGTATGAGGACGGAGGGGGGGCGGCTGGAAGCAGCATCGCAGATGAAAAGAAAAAAGCACTGCACGATAGAAAGATGTGGGGGGATAGAGTGTAGACAGGGGTGGGGGGGTGGGGGGTGTTATTCTGGATGGGTGGTCGTATAGTTTCAACCGTGGTGGGTTTGCACGGCTGAGTAGAACTCGCTGCGGCTCACTCCTGAAAATCCTCACCCACACAGACTTCCCCAACTGTCACATGCCAGTGACCCCCCCCCCCCACACACACACACACACTCGCATACACACACAAAGAGAAAGAGAACAGCCATTTTCATTAACAGAACCACTGGCACACTCAGCCCAGCTGGTCCCTGACTCGACACTGGAACTGCACATCTGGTGTCAAAGCTCTGTTAGAGGGAGTCCATCTGTTGGGTGGAGGGAGTGAAGGGGGGGCAGGAGCAGAGATGGGGGAGCGATAAGAGATTGGGGAGGCAACAATAATGGGGTTCTCTTCATTGATGCCTCAGCATCGGTCCCACGCACATAAGAAATTGATGCCTTTTTTCAAATGGACCTCGGTGCGCATTAGTCCTCTTCCAGGTAAGAGGATTAGATGTCGGACTCGAGTTTGCCCTCGGAGCGTTCGGAGCTAATGGCAGGGAACAGATATCATGGTTAATGGACTCTTAGCACAGCACAGCATACGCGTTCCCTGTTTTGTCCGAGTGGAAACTTAACATTACATAATGTACTGCATTAATAATTATTAAGTACCTTAATGTGACATTGCTTTCCAGTTTAACGTCTGCGTTCTTCGTGCTGTGCCGTGTCGTGTTTTTCATTGTTGCGGGACCCAGCGGTCCGTTTGAATCAGAAGCCACCGCTCTTGAAGGCATTCCCGTATAGAATCCTTGCAACGCTCCAATTAACTCCGTTGAGCTGCGTTCATACTCGAGTGGAAATTACGCATGCAGCTCAGCAGAGTGGTTGATTGGACACGGCGTGCAACAGCGTCGCAGAGACGTTCCATCAGGAGTCTGAAGCACAAAGCCAACGTGTCGACATTAGAACAAGCTATTACATTTCAGTTATCTGCCGCGGCGCTGGCACGGGCCCAGAACCAAGAGCGAAGGCTGTACAAATGTTTGCGTCCCAGAAAGTGGACAGGTGCGTGACCAGAAAAATACTTTCCCCCCGCTGATTGCATTAACATTGACTCTCAGTGTCCCCCTGTTCATTTTAACCGACCGCTCTGTGACCAGAGGGCCAACAAAAATGTATGTTTAGCACGCGAACATTTGTCTATGTAAGGCTAAAGGTCAGACGGACACACCAGCGGTAATGTAGTTATTCCCGTAAAGACACACAGAGTACCTCCTGCCGCCACTGGCTGACTGAATCATGCTTTTATTAATCCTTGATCGGAATTCAAGCTAGAGCATTATCCACTTACAGTTATTAATGCTGCTATGCTCTCTCTCTCTGTCGCCCCCCCTCTCTCCCCCTCCTCTCCCCCTCCTCTCTCTCTCTCTTGCTCTCTCTCTCTCAGGCAGTCAAAGGGACACAATCGGCCCACACATTGGTGCCGTCAGGGAACTTGTAACGCCATGTTTAAGTTGCTGTCACAAATGAAATGTGCCTAATTCTAATCGCTGAAAAATGTACCTAAATGATCCAAACCGACACAGAAGCGCAACACGCCACCGTTTTATCGTCACACCAATCAGGAGAAGTTACCGCGTCCTAATCGAGCCCTTGATTTTTGATGAGACACCAGGAAAATGCCCCTAAAAGCACGCTTTGTTTTTTTCACTATACTTAAACTTCAATGTTAATTAGAAACCCAAAGACATTTTTTCCCCCTTTTCTTGTCAGCGTTAATTAAAAATGTGCACACTTCACTACTTTTATGACGATGCATGCAGAAACATAAGAGGGAGAATGAAAGGGGGGCGAAGGATGGGAACTGACTTTTAAATCCACTCTGCGTGTACGTTAAAGGGACGCAGGAGGACACCGAGATGCTGTTAAGGTCTGCGGTGCAACACGAAGATGTGTAAAAACCAGATTTATGCAGCATTCATTTGTTGCCTTGTAACACAACTGTGAGGAATTTGCATCGCTTCCAGGCATTGCAGCTAAAAGCTGTATCCACAAAGCAGCTTGGCAGGTGCAGAGGGAAAATATTAGGAACCAGCCTGGGTGCAGTCTGCTGGATTTATTTCAGTGAGTCATATGCCTTTTCTTTAAACCTTGATCTCTGCATCGATCTCTAGTTTGGCACAGAAAGCCAGCGGCGGCTTTGGTCGTATCGAAATCATTCAAATGTCAAAGATTAGCTGGCACCACCATCGCATTTAAGAATATTCGCCAGATGATTTTGGCTGATTTCTAATTGGCTTTTTCTTTATGAAAAAGGTGGTTTGATATTTATAGGCTATGCTACAGTGAAGCTAAATGCTAAAAGCTAAATGTTTTTAGGCCAGGAAATCCAACAGAATTTCACGGGTGAGAGGCTGGAAGATCTTTCTTATTGCACAAATGTGATTTGAACCATTACGGGGAAATAACTGTCAGTCCATTCTGACACTCGGGAGTCTTTTCTGAGCTGCGTAATTGTCCCTCCTTTGGGAATCGCATGTTTCCTGCAAGATTTTCTCACTTTGGAATCGCAGACTGATACAAGGGGAGAGTGGCGGGCTGTTGAACCCGAGCCAGACCAGCTCAACAGAGGGCGAGGAACCCATGCAGGGAAAAAGGAATCAACAACTGGGGCTGGATCTGCCTTTGATGGTGAGACATGAGACATGAGAAGTTCGGTGGGTGGGTTGAGGGGGTGTGTTCAGTCTTGGAGGGAAGCAGGTGTGTGAGGTGGTGATAAGGACTCCGTGGCAGCTACTTCACGCGCGCGCACACGCCTCACAACACACAGGGATAAACACGCGGCCGAAAATGCCACTCGCTGAAACAGCTCGTTCAACTTCCAACATGAAATTGAAATGGCATTCCTTCAAATACTTGCACCGCTGCAGCCCCCCCAGCTCTGTCGGCGTCCTTGCATCAGGAGGAACAAACACAAGGAAAGAGCAGAGTGATGTGGAAAACGGAAGCTAAGCTAGGAGGTGCGAACACACTGCGTACACAGTGAACATTAACGCGCGGGTGTGAATGCACCACTAGAGAGAACGCCGCACGAAAAATGTAATTCATGCACGGTTATTATTAGTATTAGTTTATCCTGTTTATTCTACACTGCATTCTGATTAATTAGGGGTTGCTAACTGTGATGCTATAGGGTGCAGATTTTATAGATACATTCTAATTATTAGCTTGCAGTTTATTAAGTTAGATGAACAGCTGCTGGTAATCTGATTGAATCCAGACCAGAGAATAGCAGTGGCCACCAGATTGGCGTATGGGGTATTCATGATTTAGCATCTATAGTATAAGTGCCATTTTGTCAGAATCAAAACCCCAGATAGCAACACAACATGCACCTGGTAATGAGGGGCTGGAAAGGAAACGTAAGCGAGATGAAGAAGAGGCAATTAGAGGCTTTGCGATCAAATATTGTGTTCATTTGGCAGGGAAACTGCATTAAAGCCTGATAAACATGGACATACATGCACAGCCTCGTCCATATAGGGATTTTTTTTCTCTCAGTTCGACTTCACACAAGCAATTAACGCCAATCAGGGATTAATTATGCTAACAAAGGAAAGAGAAGAGTGGTTGCAGAATTGTTTTCAGCATCATGGGCTTTTCTCTGTGAATGTGCGTATATTTCTCAGTTATGTATATATGTATGCACTCAGCGATTTTATGCTAACTAAAAAACAAATAGATGGATTTTATAATCAGACCATAATTGAAAGTCTGGGGATTTAAATGGCATTCAAGAAGTAGATCATTTGGACTTCACTTAAATTAAAAAAATGTTTTCTTTTAAAAATAGTGTTTTTTTAAACAGTGCCTCCTCTGAATTAAACCACCGCTATTAAAGGGTAAATACATGGCAGGAGCTATGAATAATTAGAGACATAAATCAAAGAAATGGACTTGTATCCATAAAAGAAAATTACAATAATAATAAAAAAAACAGATTACTGACTTAGAGGAGCGGAACAGAACTCATCGTCTACCAGCAGCACCACAACTGCAACAATGCTAACATTTAACAGTGAGTTTTAAAGCAAGGAAGTCAGGAAGAATGACACTCGCCTGAGGGAGAGTATGCTTAGAGGAAAACCTCCTCACCCTGTTCTTTAAACTGGGCATTAAAATAGAAGAGATAGCCTTGTCTGGGTTCGAGGCGGCACTTTGATAACGTGCTTTAATCTTACAAACTGTGGCTGGTCTGAACTTGCAAAGCCTTGAAAAGTGCTAGTAAAATCAGGTCAGTGACATAAATTATTTTAATAACCTCCTCGTCTCCATGCTAGGCTAATGAATTCAGGCATGCAAATTCACAAGTTAAACCAATTTTGTCAAGACGTAATTTGGATAAATATAACCGTCCAAGTAAAATTATAAATGAAGGTATTTTTAGACCTGGACTAGATATCTATGAGCTGCGGAACATGTGCTTCCCAGAGAAGCAAACTCCAATCGTAAAACAGATGTTGTCAAGACTGGGAGTATTAAATGATACAATTTTAAGAGACTGGAAAGACTGGAAAGAGTGAAAAAGGGACTCCGTGTGAATAAAGTCCTCCAGTTGCATGCAGCTGTGCCGATCACGCCTGCTTCCCTGACATTCCGAGTCACATTCATTAACCATGAATGTTTTACGTATTCCATTAATTTTTTTGATGAAAATAAGAGCCTGTGCATTATCTTTGCTCTCCGTGGAGGGAAGAATGAGAGAGTCTGGAGGTGCAAATTGCTACTCTGGTCATGTCTGAAGAGAAAGATAAAATCTCGTACTGAGGGAAACCATTATATTACACGGATTAAAGTCGACATTTACCAAACAGAGCCAGTGTTTTCTAGGCTGAATTGATTGGGTTTTTAGCTACATCTTAAGCTCTGTTTTTTTTAACCTTAACATGGATGCCTATTTATTGTAAGTCTATGAAACAGGACATGTCTCACACACCTGTACCTCATACATCTATAAAACTGGGTCTGTATGACATGGCGTCATAATTATTCAAGCCCAACATGAACACCGCTGGGGAAAATGATCAAAAACTCTTTCTGTTGAAGGGCAGCAGGCAGATCAGAGGTTCACCACAGATCTCCTGATGATCTGCTGATCAAATTCTATTATGCTGTGGTCTGGTGGACTCACCAGTAGGTGGTAAATTAAAATAGAACAGAGCGAAAAGTCACGGTTCATTTGTATCTGTGAAACAGAACATTTTTAATTACGTTATGAGACGTTTCAGAAAGTGTATTGCTGGTTTTAGTTCAGGCTTCAAACGAACCTAATTACTCACAAATCAGGAATTATATGAGCTTCTACTAAATGCGATTCCCCTCATTAGTCCATCAATTTGGAAAGTTTTAGAAAACTGAATGAATCGCCCAGTTTGGAATATTCATCTCTGCAAAACTACAGCGGAAAGAACACAAACTGGAAAGGTTTGGACCTAATCCTTTAAGTAATGTGTTTGATGATGTTTGAGAGTTGAATAAAATTGCTGTGGGACACAAAAGTATTTGTTGGATGGATGTTTTATGATGTGTTGTTTATTCAAAGATTCCACATGGGAGCAGTTGTGATGCCTAATGAAAGCAGTGTAATTGCTCAATCTGGTTGGTGGCTTCATATCAAACCAATATGAAATGTTTACTCCACTCTAACCCCCCAGATTATCTTGATTAGGTTGTGTCTACTAAAATATTCTGCCTTGCAGTAGATCTCCAATGATGCTTAATGGATGAGGGGTAGATTTCAGAAGGAAGGAGCAGAAAAATAGAGTAGCCCTAAAGTAGCCACACGTTCATCTGTCTGAATGATGTTTGGTAAAAATCCACTTCTTAAAGATCCCCTTCAGCCTTGAGATCAGTAGTTTACCAAACACGTCACGTAAATCCGCACCAACTGCGATTTTTGGTCCGGCAAATTAAACAAATGGGGTCTTTTTGCTAATCTTCTCATCCATTTTCCACTCAACAAGTGACATACCTTAAAATCCAAATTAATTATGCTAAAAGCTCAAAAGGATTGGGCTGCGTTCCCTCCATAATGACATGCAAAACTGTCCATATATATGGATGATAAATTGTGCTCTTCATCTCATAAAAGTACCAAAAAAAAAGCCCTTAAGTGCAGGACTCTAACATTCGCTAAGCAAGTTCAAGCAGACCTCCTGACTATAATAAGGATGACTATAAATGCTTGAGCTCAGCTGGAAACGATGGAAAGAGATGCTCAATTTCAACAGAGCGGGCAGGTCAAGTGGTATTATCATAATGGTGTTGCTACAGTGAGAGATCAGGTTTGATTACCAGACCATGACCGTATTTCTCTCACTTGACTGTCTTTGTGGATGCGCCAAGAGCCCAAATTACTGCCCAAATCCCCACACAGACAAAACACAGCATCTAATGTAATCACTCAACTTCTTTTAATTTGGCATACTCATGCTGTAATTACACATTTACTCATGTTTAATTAAACGTCTGACCTTTTTCATAGGTTATTATAAGGTTCCAGCTACAAGGCACACGTAAAGCTGAAGTCAGTTAAAGTGAAATTATAGTAAATCCCAAGTTATGAGCTAATTCTGCCTCCTTCTGAACATATGATTAGTCCCCGCTCGCTCCCTGACCTGAAGGTTCTGGGAGGTAGGTCATCTGACCGCCGTCTCTAATGCAGGCCGACTCTCTTGGCTTTATTATTCACTGAAAATCCATCCCAACATCAACATGGTGTCATATAATAGGTCAGAAAAACACAATTGAGTCTGTGTTGTAGAGTTACTGTATTAAAGCCGATATGCTGAGTGGGGAGGACAGAGAACAAATGTCACCCGGCTCCCAGTGAAGACCGGATGGAGGGCTGAGCCCGAGGAGAGGCTTAAAGGAGCAAACATGCCATAAACTGCTCCATTTGTGTGGAAAAGGAAGTGGCTGTTGTCTGGTGGGCAGCGGAGACACAAAGTGATGGTTACAGGGGTTCCATAACCGCCAGTAACTGCCTCTCTGCCCAACAGCCATCAGGAGAGATGACGAGGTGTGCGCTTGCTTTCCCTTTAGCTTCACTTTTAAACCCGGTGACAGAGAGCTGTCAGTTGCAGGGCTGGACTGATTTTTCTTTTTCCTTACTGGCATCCATGGAGAAAATCCTGGTTGGATTCAGAGCTGTCTGCCTTTTCAGATGCGTAAGACTGCTGGAGACAGGCGTAGCAGCTTTAAGCAGATTAATTAGGGTGTAGCGAAGACTGTGAAAAAAAGGAAAAAGTCTTTCTTCCGCAGATGCTATATCCAGTGACACAGCTTTGCATACCACCGGCTCCCTGAAATGCGAATAGCACCTCTCGCGTTTTCTTCACCAGCCCTCTCCCAGAAACACACAATTACAGCAGCGCACCCCCCCTGTTGGAGGGCAAAAAAAGAAAAAAAAAAGAGGTCTGCCATGACCTCCACTCATCCTGTCTTTCTCCGGAGTTATTATAATAATCACACCCTTCTCTCTTCCCCTGAATGTGTTTATCCACTCTGTTGCTTCCTCTCACTGGTTTTGCCTGGAACACATTTCGCCTTGTTAGCGCGCTTGTGAAGAAAAGGCAGAAAATGATTGTCGCTTCCTGCTGTTTGGTTTAAACGCGGTTGTGTGCCACGTGGACAAAAGGAGCAGCGGATACAAACAGACGATGCGGGCCTGCAGAACTGTGAAAAAGAACCCCTTGCTGCTGTCACTCCCTATATTTGTGTACCTGAGGCAGTACATGATAATCTAGCCAGGTTTATATAAGATTCGAGGCTTTCCCGCAACTCTTGCCTAAGTACTCCTCAAGTGTGTCCTGTTAATGCAATTACAGTTGTGGAATGGGCCAGAGCCGACCGGAGGCTGGGTGGGCTCTATTATTTAGGCGTTCAGAACCTTTAGGAAGTCCAGTTGCCTTCAAAATAAACATCCCAAACAATACTTCGGCATAGAGTTGAGAACCTACCAACCTGTACAGTGAAACAAAAAAGGTGGAACACGGAGGACAATTCTGGATGTAAACACGCCCGTAAACACCCCTCATCCTTGTTACCATTTCTGCAAAACCCCCAATTACACCATCGTAACTCACTGCACTGATTGATATTGAAGCAAAGACAAGGGCAGAAAATAGTACCCCACCCCCACCCACGGACTCCCCGCCTCTCCCGAATTCTCATCAGCATCATCATTTTCATCATTACATGAAATATGACCGAGAGCGTAATCCCACAATGCCGTGCAAATGTCGACGTGAGTTAGCGTCAAGAAGACACAAGAGATCTGCATGCATCATCTGGCCAGGAGAACATCACTTGTGGGGAGACAGCCAGAGGCTCAGAGGAGGGAAGGGGAGGGGGGTGGGTAGAGGGGGGTGGTGGTGAAGAGGAGAGAGAAGACGAGAGGGGCAACGGGAGCAGAACAACAGATGGGAATTGAGTGGAAAGTGAAAAGAGAATGAAGTGCAATATTGGGGAGGTGGGAAAATGGTGAAATGAGCGGGGTGGTCACCACAGAAGAGAGGAAATAATAGCGAGGCAATCAGAGGAAATGGAGGCATAATATCCCCGTGCTACATAATCTCCACAGATTCAAGCATTATGCATAATCTCCACAGGTTCCACAATACACCACGCGCCCTAATTCTGGGCCAATTATCAAGCGGGTGCCATTTTGTTGGGGTGTCGACACATATGGAAGGAAAGGAGTGAATGTTCACAAGAGGACCTCCTTTGCATCTTCAGTTCCACCTGAACTGTAGAAAGTTGTAGACAGCCGGGGGACGGCGTGCGCACGTTATCCCTGAGCTCTGTCTTTCTACATACTCTAATTCCCTTCACTGACCAGATTAAAGCCCCCAACGACAAACACACAGAAGCTGGTAACATCTGTTCTGGAACACACTGTCCATCCCTCCCCATCCTGAGCTCCGTTGGTCACTACTCAGTCGCAGTCCCCACGCAGACAACATCTGCAGCAATGGACTAGTGCACATTAACTAGTGGAGCATGAGACTGAACTAACCCACTACCTACAGAGCAGCGCCTGCTCCTCAGGACAACAAGCACTTGCACATACAAACGCTCCTCACAGTTTCAGCTCCTGCGTAATCAAGTGGATATCACGTGTGTCCATCTTGAATGATTTGACCTCAGATCAGTGCAACTTCTGATCCTCCGTTGTCTACCCGTGCCTTTCCACAAGGACGATTGAGCGGAAGTAAGAAGGAAAGAGTTGCAGCTCTTCACCAGCAGGCCGTTTCAGAAGACTCAGAGGAGAAGCGGGATGAGGCCAAGGAGCCTCTTATACAGTGAAAGTGAAACTTTTGCTCCCACAGCTGCGACTGCGTGGCGTGTCACGCTTTATTGTGCCTTAGTAAAGTGTGGTTAGGTGCGACGTTAAGCCTTTGCAGCTCCGCGGGATGCGGATCACATTTAGAGGCACGTTGACATTAAGCAAATGGGGGCCAGTGCTATTCGTGTGTAGGCAGCAGATCCTTATAAAGAAAAGGGACATTAATAGGGTTTTACCAAGTTTTACCATAAAGGGAGGAAGGCCAGATTAAGACAGACTGCCAGGCAAGAAAATGGTGTTCCATTTCAGAGAAGCTCCAGTCACCATCACAATGCTGCCCGAAATATATCTCCAGTAACCCAGTCAGTCAAAGGGGTCTCCCTGGTTTTGCGTTCTTCTAAATGTTACTCTGTATTGAATCGGCAGCCTGATGGATTGGCTGGGTCCCCTGTGCACTTTTTTACATTCCATCCATCTGATTTCTCCTTAACAGTGGGGGTTGGTGGGTGGCTGGAGCCTATTCCCACAGCATGCGGGCAAGAGGTAGGGGTAGACCCAGGACAAGTCACCAGCTAATGGCAGGGCTAACATATGGAATCAAACAACCATCCACACTTACATTCACAGGCCAATTTAGAGTCTCCAATTAACCTATTCTCCAACTGGTGGCCTGCTTAGAGTGCACGTGAGCAAGACTAATTGGGAAAAGAGGTGAGTAACAGGAGATGGAGGGAAGCATTATAGCAAAAGTCTGCTAATGCTGTGATTCTTAAAAGGATTCTTGAAGTATGGGTCAATCAGTCCAAATCTAATATCCAGGTCATGCTTTGCCTTTCAGAACACCAACAATTGCCTTGCAGGCATATTCCAGAGAGGAGGCACTCATCTTTGATGCTCCTCTATGATGCTAGAAAAAGACGGTGGACATATTGGAACGCAGCATTTTATGGATTTGTGGCAGATCAGAAAGGGAAGCTCACTCTGTCCCATTTAGAGCTTTTATTTATGAATTCGTGTAACCTGGGCAAAAAGCACAAGGAAACAGGTGCTGCAGAGTGCGGTCTCTGGAGATCGGATAAAAGAAAGACACTTCGTTCGGTGTATTTCATGAATTAATCAGCCTCCCGGATATTCACTTTGGTTTTTTACCCACTCAGGTGTGTACTGGGAACACTGGAGGTGAGTTCACTGCTGCACTGGCACTCATCACTCTTCATGAATCACGGAGGAGAGAGTTGTTTTCAGGACAAACTGGTGTGATGGAGGTGAATGAATGGCCAAACGGAAGTCTGGAATTTGACACTTAGCTGCTAGAACAGGGCTTTGGCCTAGATTGGTGGAATGTTGGGCAGAACACATAAATAATAAACCGAGCCCCTGCGGCTGGCTGATGATGTTCTTTACTCTCATCACCCCAGCCAGACAGGAGACCTCAGAAGGGAGTGAAAATACAAGCTTTATTGAAACACAAGTTGAGCTTTATTCCCAGCTTAATATACCAGAAAAGTAACAACTTTATTACTGAACTGCGAAACACCCAAAGCCCTCCGACGTTCCCATTGGTTGTTTTACCAACTAATATTTCCAAAGGCGCTTATTTGGCCCGTGCATGCAGAAATTGCACAGTGCACGGCAACAATTATAAACTATTAGCATTTCCCTGCAAGACACATGACTTCACTTTGTCACACCCAAATGCACAAGCAAGTACAGGGAGTCACTCATGCTTGCACACTGACCCACACATGCACATAAGCTCAGAACACATTCAAAAGCAGCAATTTGAATCTTCCTCGTGTATTTTTTTCTTTAATTTGTTTTCAAATATCGCTGCCAGACATCCTATAGCAGTTATGACGCACTAAGAAGAGAAATCCCACAGCCAGCTGCGGGTTCCATATGCACGCCAGCAGAAATAAGTCATAAGAGTGTGAATGCTGCATTCAAGGACCGCTAATGGAGTAGCTTAAGCCAGCACCATCTCATTTAAAAGGAGCCGTGCGGCCATATTTTAGATTCAAACGTCGAAACACGACTGCATTAAATTATAGCCAGCGTTGCATTGTGTGTGGCAGCACAATACATTACCTTGAAAGGTAGGGTGCAGCGTGCAATGAATCATTTCATGATCCATCACACCGGACGCCGGGGTATGAGCCTTGCCGCGTCATACAGCAAACATGCACACAAAAAATAACATGATTAAAGGGTTCTGCGTGCATGGGTGAGTGTAAATATATCAGGTATCGAAACATTAAAAAGAATTATCGGGAGTCATTTGTAGCACCCTGAAAAAACCAAACCTGAGGCTACCTTGACAGTAAACATATTTGCTAGTTTTTTTTTTCTTTTTTGGGTCGGGGGGGGGACAATGTCAGATAGTGATGGAGAGACTGGCAGATGCTGGCGTCCACACTGATGTGCTGGAGGATTTTCATTTCTGTGGCACAACACCTCGGGCAGACAGGGATATTTGGTTTATTCATGAAGGGGCTCCTCCGTCAAGGCTTGTGTGACAGGTGCATGGGGGGGCAGCTTGACCCAAAGAGACCTTTACGAGTCTCACCTTCTTAAAGACCAGGCCCTTAAACTAATGAAGGAACAGTGACGACTGGAGCTGTCATTAGACTGGACTGGGCTTTGTTTAACCTTACAATATGAACATGTACAGCTGGACTTCACTAATAAGCCCCTGAGACAGGTTATTCATGGATGATGATCAATTTATTAAAACATCTGATGAAATAAATACTTACATAAGGACACTCTGCTAAATTATACAATATAATCAAAGGTAATTAAAGCTTCAATAGAATGTTTCAATATTAACATTGATTCTGTGATAAACAAATGAGTGATGACAAATATCGCCGGCCGTAAAATTTTAAGACAAAATTAGTAATGCGCCCTAACGCAGCTGGCTGTTGGTATAAGACAGAAATTCAAATCTGATACGCATGTGAGGTGGAGTCATTAAAGAGATGTATGAGAAGTGGAAGTGCCACAAGGAGACAATTTAAAAGTCAGATTCAAATTAAAGTCAAGCTGCCTATTACATGGCTGCTCATTTATATTGATGTCAGATATTCTCTTTCAAAAGAAGGGCTCAGAGAGTTTAGCAGGGTGTAACAGACACTCAGCGGCCATATGGAAGGTGCTATCCTGGCTCACACTGAGACGTGTTTGTTATTTACATACAACAGGAGGATTATATTAGCAAGACAATATGTCTTTATATAACATGCTTCGTCTCGACATCAAATGATGACGCAAACTGGCTAAAATCTTAAACGTATACAGACACACAGAGCTGTTTCTTTAAAGAATTAGGAAGCTTCAACGGAGTAAATCCAGTTAGCAGCGGGCATATGTTTCTTCCAACCAACTGTAAGAAAGTGCACCAAGGCTCTTAAAGGTGTTTGCATGGTCCAATTAACACCAGATGCTAGCCCGTAGCTAACTTACCGTACCTCCTAATACACAGACCTCCGAGGAGTGAGCATGGTCCAGTTAGCACCAGATGCTAGCCCCTTATCTCACTGTCTACAGCCAAAAAAATATGCATTCATTAGTTCCACTTGCCTGGTTGGACACCTCTATTTGCACTAAAAGTAAATCTCCTGCTTCCAAATCATCATGAAATAGCTAATATTTAATTTTCCAATTAAAACTAACTCAAACTACATTGACCCTGAGGGCCATGTTTGCTAAAATACATTTATGTACTTATTAAGTATTGTTTAATACAGCTGAAACATAAATTATGGGATTATAAATGCAAAAGATACTGTGGTGCAGTGGAGCTTGAAGACACATGCGAGGAAAAGTTCACAGTTCTCGCCTATCATTATTATTCCGCTCGTCTAAGACACATCTTCATGCGTTGGAAACATTGAAAGCAGGGCGCAGCAGGTGTATTTTTGTGATGTTTATTATGTGTTTGGTTTGGACTCTGATCCCAGTTGGAAAAAGTTCAACTCTGAGCTGATAAACGCTCCAGGGTAATGAAGCTTCTTCTTTTTCTCTGCTGCTCAGTCGTAAGAGCTCAGTTAGCGTTTTTCAGCAGCAATGTCAGCAAGAGAAGCAGAGAGAAGTGCTCTTGGTGCTTATTACTGGCCACCCGGAGCGACTGGATCTGATTAAGTGAACCCAACGTGATACGATGGGAACAGCAAACATCAAGCTGAAGCTAACTTTAGCAGGGAGCTTGAACCTTGGGCTAAAGTTCAGACGCATTCCAGTTACTGCTTTTGGTTTGGAATGTTTAAATGTTGCTAGTTGTGTGCAGCCTGCTGGTTTACAAGTAGTCGTACAATCGTGTTGTCTGAACACAGTAAGATGGACCCGCGGCAGAAACCTGCCTTGATGTGAGGCTGCAGTAGAGAAGGAAATGGCAGCGACGGCCTCATATTTTCCACCACCCCCGAGTGCTTTTAAAGAATTATGCTCTTGTACTGCAGGTATATTGACAGTTTTACACTTCTTAGTCATGCCTGCCTTTGAATAATAGCTCCTTTACCACAAATCCAATCAATGAGAGCACAGGAAATGATCATATTCATCCACTTACAAATTTCCATCTGTAATGACTCAGGTAAAAGCATGTTTAATGTGTATGTGAATACTAAAACTTCACTGATTCGAGTGGCTTTTACTTTTATTAAATCAGACATCCTAGACTTTAAAGGATCCAGCAGGATGTCTCACTAAAAAAGTTGGACCGAGAGTCCAGAAACGGAGTTTTGCTGGCCGGTACAGTGGCCGGTAAGGACTTATTGTGATCAGCTGGGCTGGCAAAACCCAGAACCCAGTACCAGTATAACGGGAGCAAGGCAGAGGAAAGCAAACAGGGGATAAGCAGACTGGGGGGGTTGGACTGGCAACAGATGGTGCAATGTGGCCAACCTATCTACTCACAGAAAACATTGACAATCTGCCTAGGAACACACAGAGCTGGCAGCCGCTCGCTTTGGATGTTGTAAATGGGTGCAATGATTAATGGCAACTTGCCACTTTCCACAAACACCAAAGAGTTACTCCCAACAGGAAAGCCCACTGAACCTCGGGAAAATGGCGTAGCAGATTCTCACAAACCCACTATTAGAGTTAACAATACCCGCAATTATCCGTGGCTGACCACGGCTCTCCTTCCTGCTGCCGCAACCAAAAATCTCAGACAGAGCTTTTGAATCAGCGGACAGAAATATGTTTGTGGAGAAAAAAAGGTTAAAGCTCTAGTTTGCAACATCTAGCCTGAGCCTCAGGTGGCACAAGCCGTCCCCTCTGTATGATGTTGCCGCTCGATGGTCCCAACAAGAGGCGAACTACAAACAGTGCAACAGGGAGCAGCCGTACGAAAACATCGCCTCTCTTTTGCTGCACTGTCAGTCAATAATCGTCCCAGTTTGTGCTGCTGGACACTCTGGTTCACAGCTCCTGGTTCCTTTGCTTATTTTCCTGTTTTGCCTTGTTTGCAGCCTATAGAAGGACTCTGAGGGAATCTGCTCTGCTATAAGGTTCATTCTGTAGGAAAACAGGATGAGACCAGAAGACCCTGGTACTGAAAAAGCGTATACATATATAAATCGCTGCATTTATCCGGAGAATTGTCCAGGTTCTACCCTGCCTTTGTCTGAAAGCAACTGGTTTAGGCTCCCATGTACCCACTAAGGGAAAATTAGCAGAAGATGGATGGGTGGATATCAGCGAGGAAGGCCAAAGGTCAGCAAAGATGATTTTATTTTCATTTGAAATGAGATTACTGTGAGATTTGGGGTCAGATTGAGTGGTTAATTCATTTGTGCTGAACTTGGTAACATTGAGATGCACCAGACTAACATAAATCAACCAAACCCACAAGAGCAAGTATGGAAATATGAAATTCATGTCGCCTATCTAGATGTGTCACCTACAGCATCTGGTAAACTGACTAATAACCTTTTTTTATCACTGCTGATGCCGTCTTTAGTCTATTTTAAGAGACCCCATATTTCTGTTGACAAACTTGACAAAATCCTATCACAAGTATTACACTGGAGGAATTGTTGCCTTGGACCTTTAGATGCAATTACCACTGTGCACTACAACATATTACTGAATTATCAAGGGTTCCGGAGGATTAAACTGATGGTTGTCTGGCTGAGTGACTATATGTCTAATTCACTTAGAGGAGTCAAACAGCTCGCTCTTGGGTCTCGCACTAATGAACACTCCTCAATCCGCCCACGCCACCCTTCAACACATCACTGTTTACGTCTTTCTGTCCTTTCTTAATAGTTCGGGGGAGCTGCTCTAATTCCATCAACAGCCACTCACTCTGATGATTAGTGCCAGTCCACTGGTGGCCTGGAGGTAGCACAGTTGTTTGTCCGCGCAGCTGCCGTCCCTGGATAAATATACCAATGACGACGGACGCGGTTGTTGGCCTCCTGTGATTGTACACATTAACAGCAGGCGGTATTAAAATTGCATGCGTGTAAGATGGTGGGGGACTGATTCTCTTACTGTTGTGGCAGTAAGAGAAACAGTCTGGTTTATCCAACCAAGACACAGGACCTTCTAATAATAAGCAGACATGGCCTCATTTCGCTGCAAAATGGCTGATGTTATCGCTCGTGTCAAATATGCATCCGACAAGTCTGAGCAGGAAATAGAATTTCAATACGAGAGAAAATCCTGCAGTTTTGTGCCCAGCGAAGGTCCGTCAAATAACAACAGCACATGTTCTCATACTGCTCCGGGGTTACTTTTTTGTCTCCCTGGCGTCCTCCATTTGGATGTGTGGCTAGTGACTAGCTATTTATTCTCCAACAAAATGATTCCTAACGACATTCAGGAGGACATCGTCAACAAGATGGAAAAAGTTTCATTAGAACATCTGCATAAAGGAAGGTTAGCTACTGTTACAGCCCTAATGTCTTGTGCATCATATGGAATCTATAGACTGTCCCTTCAAATTACATTCTGACCGAAGCTCATAAAATGCATGATGAGCCACCAACATCGAGGTTGCACCCAAGGAAGCAGCTCCCCTGCAGTTGACTGTGTACTCAAAGCCGCTGATTGAGATACAATGCTACAGCTCATTAGCAATAAATGAGTGTGTGTGTGGACTCTCAGGAAATGGGCCGTTTTGAGCCAGACTCGGTGTCAGAGCATCCCCACAGCACTTTATCTCCCCGCCCGCTCACACCCGCAGCACCGCATGACAACACTGGCTTCGGCGGCACTGGCAGCATCCTGCTGCTCCTGAAGGGATCGTGCGATTATACGTCCCCGTAGCCATGATATTCTAAATTACAACAACACGACTGCGGGCTGCTCAGGCTGCTAGTTTGTGTTATTACTGTTTATTTTTAATGCACGAAAAAGCAGAAAGCAGTGTTAAAACTGAAATCATGTGTGCTGCAGCGTGCACACACTGATCCCTGAGGCGAGTTCATAACAGCCACAGGTAAAATGCATCACATTACTACTAAAGGCTTAAACGACAAAGGGCCCAAAGACAGTTCATTTGCCCAAAGAATGCTTCTTTTATATTCAATAACTGATATTCGCTACAATTTCCATGGTTGTTAACACAAATCCATTTACGCAGCACACAGACACACACACACACACACACACACAAGTGTGCTTATTTCAGGGAGGATTTGATTGCATTAAAAATGCTCCTTCTTCAGCATTGCTATTTGTTCAGCAGTATTGATTCGAGAAAGATGAGCAAACAGCACCAATGAAAGGAGACAACAGAGATGCAAGTGTCTAATGTGGAAAAGGCACTAAGGCAAAAAGAGGATGTGGTGCCCAAATACTCACAAAGATCTCTGGTAATGTTTCCACTGAGTGCCTATTAGGAGGGTTCTTTTATTTCTGCTTTATCTTATTTTTGCAACCCCGTTCTACAGTTTCCACTTTAAAGCCACATGGATTCCATTGCAGGAACCAGCTTGGCAGGTCTCCGTTTACATCCTATGGTAGCCATAGAAACGTGTCACTGGGTCCATTTCAAATCCAACTAGAGAGTAGAGTCTTTTCATGGAGTTCCCAATATTTTCCAAACATGACGATGGAGAGACAGTGTGAGTGTGCGCGCAGGCATGTATATCAATGTGTGCGTCTGAGCGTGTGCAGCTTGTTCATGGCAAGAAATCAGCTCAGTTTAGCACATAATGGAAATGCGAATAGCCCAGAGCGCTTCTCTCCCACACGGGGAGAAAGCTGGCTGGGAGAATGTTGTGTCTTTCCAAATCCAAACAGTGGAAAGTAGGTAGACGGGTTAAACTTCCTGCCCCCTTACTCTCCCCCTCCCTGCAGCACCATGCAACACTCTGCCCCTACATTACACAAACAGGTCAGCCAAACAGGTCCTACTAGCTATCTGAAAATGTATTCACACATGCTATGCACATGGTTTAGCATCCACAAGCACATGCTCGGAGGTTCAGTGGGTAGGTGATATTGCTCCTATTATGACAGATGACATCTTTTATTCCAACAGTCCAGACATTTCATGCTTGATTTAACCTGAACTCTACCTTTTTTTGATTCCCTGGCGACACATTTTTGGCCAGATTACCAACCCCTATTTCCCCATGCTGGACACAAACCTTTCTGCCCACAGGGCCCGACTGAGAGATCTGACTTACATGCCACTTCCAGCGATGCATTCCGGCTTACAGCATCTCCCAGATAGTTTCGGGCCACGCACACGTAGCTGCCGTCGTCGGGCTTGCTGCGGCGTCCGTGCACGATGCGCAGAAAGAAGAGGGACCCGCTGGGCAGCAGCATGCGGTGAGAACGGGGGTTGTCGCGGTCCGTCTCCACGCGCTCCCCGTCTTTGTACCATTCCACCGTGGGGGTTGGCCGGCCCTCTGCTTTACAGTTGAGAGTGGCCGGTTCCCCTTTGGACACAATCAGGTCAGAGGGGTGCTCCACGATGCGGGGAGGGGAGTCTTCCTGGCGAACACGAGACCCTGAGGAAAAAAAATTGCAAATGCAATAAATAAGTAGTTCTTAGTATATATATATGATGCATTGATTCAATTTCCTGCAAACACAGCAAAGCCAAGAAATGCTAAGCAGCATCTTCTAACGCACAAGCACCTGTCTAACCATTGGGCGACCACTGCTGCTAGAACTGCATACATTTGTATATTAAATTTGCAGTACACAGCCAGGTGTAATGTGATTACTCTCCTTGAAAGACTGTCAATTAGCGTCAGGTTCTTACTTGGCGGTGGCGTACGCATGCGTTTTAACTGCAGCCCACATATTTGCTCTCACGCAGACTGAGGCCGAAGAGTCATTACATCTTATTAGCTTTTTCATTAACGTGTTCCATCAAACGCCGGCCTCATCAGACATGTTGTCTCAGTGGGTGCAGAGCAGCAACAGCTACATTTTTCACTTTTGCACCCTAATGGCGGCGATATGCAAAGTTTACAAATGATCTCAGCCCCTTTAAAGGCTAGATGATTAAACTGGCAAGCAAGTGTTTGGATTTTAAGGAGAGCATTGAGAGGATGTTAAATCGCGACAATAAGAATGTCAAATTTAAGGACCCATACTCGGCTCATTTCTCTATTTACTTGCCTGCACGAAACAACTTTGATGCTGTTGGACTTCATCTCATAGATGTCGGAATGGATTGGCCCAAATGTAGAGCCACTGTTTGTTTACAGACATGACACTATCGCATCCCTCATCTGTTACATGCTGAACAAGCCATGTTAAAAGGGCTTCCTGTTCGCTTGGAAACAAATGCCGTCTTATTCCGAAGACATTAGTGCTGTAAAGAAGTAAAACTGAAAGAAATATGGAGATGTGGTAGTTCAGTCTGCAGGAGACTGAGCTGAGAAGCAGAGGGTTCCCTGTTCAAGCCCCGGTCCGGACCAGACTTGGGAGGTGTTCTGTTAGTAGAAAGCAGTGCCAGGACACCTTCTGAGCATCACCGAGGTACCCTTGAGCATGGTAACAAAACCCCTAATGCTCCTGTAGGGCTCTGGAGCTGGAGACTCATTCAGGGGTGGTGTCTTTGCCCATAAGCAACTGGGATATGCTCCAGCACCTTCCCTGTTACCCCGGAAGGGAAAAAGCGGTCCAGACGAAGAAAAAGAAGAATTTAAAGTGAGAAAGATGTTACGCAGCGTCGTTTGTGTTCCCAAGATGGTCATAATTCAAACTGAAAAGGTGGCCATGATGACTCGCCGTGCATCGGCGAACATGAGTGAAATTATTGTCGAACTCTATAATGTTGAGAGGTTTGTTATGAAAAGCATTCCATTAGCTGCCGCCGACATGCCACGCGTGATGATGTATGATGTTTTCAGCACGCTTTTAAAGCCACATACATACTACGTCTCCTGCTCAAGCAGCATCTCCGTGGCCCCGCGGTGATGCCCAGATAAACACGCTGCATGTGAAATACCAACGTCTCCTAATTGGCTGTCCCATTACCGGCTCTCTGCTGTGCCTAATGCAGTTTGAGGCCGTTAGCTGCCGCACAGCATAATTGAAATTAGGTGCTTTAAGTTGAGGATAGCTTGGTGGCTCCTGATCCCATCATCTAACAGCAAGAAGGGCCTGTGGGGTCCTGTCAGTCTCTCCGCTCTGGACTGGCAACCAACCACAGTGTTTGTCTGCATTCTACTCGTGCTCCAGCACCCCATGACCCTGACTATGAATGAGTGGGGTAAACAATGAATAAATGGATGGATATTTGTTTTTCATACGGCTGCTTTATTTCTGTACTGTAATAAACAGATGGATGGTTCGGTATTAATAACTACAATTCAATTAAAACGGATTTTTCTTTTCTCTCAGGTCTTTGGCAAGTCAGCCTAGTTTTGCGTCTCTGTCCATGGTGCTGAAGCTCCGAGGTCTCGCAGAATAAGTTAGATGTAGCATGGAAAGGCTTGTTAAATGGCAATTCAAATGGAACTCTGTCTGAGGTGACATCTTTCCACCAGAGGCACTAAATTTAGGCTTTGATTGTGGGGCAAAGAACATCCTTCTTTCAGGATGTCTGTTAGCAAAGGACTGGGTTTGACATTTCACAACAACAAAGTCCGTTGATGCCTCGCAGGGTCAGAGAACCTGCTGCTCTGTATGATGGACGACTAAAGGTGCATAAATCCACATTACCCCTGTGGCACAGATAAGATTTTCCAGACAAGAACAGATGCACATCTGAATGTCGTAAATACATATATATATATACATTGTTTTTTGCAGGGAAGTTCTGCTTTTTTAATAAAAGGAACAACATCCATTGCGACCAATCAATCAGTTCAATAAACACCATTAACTCTATAGCTGAATAACAATCCACAGCAGATCTATTAGTAATCCAAGCAGCCATGCAGAGATCCAGGACACAAAGTGAATATAAATTACAGTGTGGCGTTTGGAATAAAGAATGCCAGTAAAATGCAAATGATGGTGAGTGAAACTGCTGGATTATAGGTTACATTATATGACTATGCCTCCCTCATTGCTTTCCCCAACTAAAAACTTCAATGGACCACCAGAGCAGCCATCTGCTCCGCTGGCCTGTACCCTAACAACTGACCACATGTTGACGCTCATAACATTAGGACGCTTCCCAACAGTGCATCTATATCACTCACTGGATCTGGGGGGCTAACCTGCTTAGCTAAGACTGCGGAGACCCAATCTGGTTAGGGTCATGTTTAAGATACTGTTTGACATTAGAAAGAAAGGAAGCTCACTCTGAATACATACACAGTGTGCAGGCGGAGACACCTTTCAGCAGCAGCGAAGGCCCAGTCAATCCCTTCAAAACTGACCACTGAAGCTTGACGATTCATGGAAAAGACCTTGTATCTCTCACTCTCTCTCTTTTTTAACCAACATACACCTCAGAACTATCGTTAAACCCGAGAACAACCCAAATCATCAGCCACGGTTTGCACTGAACACACCTGTTCATTTATGCTACCGCTGATTTAGGTTTAAGGGTCTGCAGGGGACAAAGAGGCACCAAAATAAATAAATAAATAAATAAACACAATCCATCATGCTAAAAACAACACTTTGTACCAAAAACGTAAAAAGGTACAGCTGCACTTGAACAGACAAGCTGTGTGTGTGTGTGTGTGTGTGTGTGTGTGTGTAAATATATATATACATATGTCTATGTAATGTGGCATTTCACACCTCAAAGCTGGAAATGTGGCCAAAGCTTCCAAAGAATGCCTTCATATACTTAACTATGCACAGACCTTATGAATAACCAAGTAACCAATGTCTGCCTGAGCCATTTGCAGACCCCAGAAGAACATCCTTCATCAGTTCATCAAGAACCAATCTACTGTTTACCTGCGCAGAATAGGATGAATGCGCCTCAGCTCACAGCTCTTTAAGAGGGAAATTAAACCATTACAAACATTGCGTTTTTTTCGTGAACTTACCGTCAGTTTTGGTGTACAGAAGTCCACAGAGAAATAAATACTGTAGAGGACCCATTCTGGCATATTGGCCCCGTAAACTGCGGGCGCACGAATTCCTCTTCGAGCGGAAAGAAAGGGACGCGAACCCCGAGCAGTGAATCTGTCCTGTCTTCACTTGAGCGACTTTGTGGCGTTTTTGATGTTTAGGAGCACTAAACCAGTCACTGCAGTTAATTCGGTCGCTGACTGAATTCATTCACGGCTCCATTTCTCCCTCCTCTCCAAAAGCGCACCAGTGAGCGAGTGGTCTCGCCGACACGTTGGCAAATTTCTGCAGTCTTCAGTTGCAAACATCACCGACGCCCCGAGACTCTCCACTTAGCGACGTTCCAACACCCCCAGTCCCGTCCGACCGCATTCTGCCGACACTTCAGCGGGACTCACCGCAGGTACACGCGTCCATCCTTGCGCGGGACAAGCGGAGCGATGGAAGGTGGAGAAGGGATCCAGTCAGAGGTGAGAAGCTGCGCGGCGCAGCAACGCACAGCAGCGCAGCCCCTCCTCTCCAGCCTGCTGCCCGGGGAGAAACTAACTAACGGAATATAACATGAGGCAGCTCTGTGGCCGCGCGTTCAGCGAGGGTTCACGTTCTGGGTGTGGAGATTTCTCACATCACTTCATTGGGTTTGTTTCGGATAGGGGGGGCGGGGGGTTTATGCGCTGGTATTGATTCCTGTTCATAACTCACTTTTTTAGATTATGGACACGTTATCTGCATCAATCTGTCACGTTTTCAACACATGCGTCAAGTGGCGCTATCAAAGGTATTGATAAGACAATAAATGTCAATACTGAATGTGTCTGTGGCGGCAGCCAACAAGACAGTTATTCTCTTTATCGATTTCATCAATCTGAAATGATGCGTTCATTATTTATCTTCTTGATTTGTTTGGTGTGCAAAATCACTAAAATACTGCACGGGAAGACAAGAAAATAAAGCTGGATTCAATATATATATATAAAATATGTGAACCAAATGAATGTGTTGAGTTATTCAAAATGACCAAATTTAAATAAATAAAAACACAAATTTCCTCACCGCCTGTCATTTATTTTACCTACTTTTCTCATGCTAATCCTTTATGCACTGGCTGTCTACGCCATTCTGCAGAAGGCAATAATGGAAAATATATACATATGAAGCCCTCTGGTTTTACTCTGCGGCATTTATATTCATGTTCACGGTTGAGAAAAGCTATTACAACAGCTGTAAAAGAAAAAAAAATATCCTGCCTGCTGCCTGAGGGGGCTTATCCTGCCTGGCCTTGTTGTCAATATTGTTCAATATTGTCAATGGCATTAGAAATGCAGCGTCGCAGCGTGAGGTGAGAGTGAGCCGGGCTGCATCAGGAGATATTGATCAAATGGGGAAAATTAAACCATTTTTAGTGCTTTCTTCGCAGCAGTGGGTCGAAAAATAATTGTAGGTGATGGCTAAATTGAGGGGATTTGACCTGAAGATGATGTCTCCGGCAGAATCTGTCTGGTTCCGTCTCTTTCTGTTTAAATTTCACCGTCCAAGGCTTCTATGCAGCCGCCGTCCCGGCATACATCACCGGAACGGCCTTTGTTTTGGTGGCCGGTGGAAGAACAACAAAAAGATCTTCTCTGTTGCCGTTGGAAAAGCCCAGAGAGGATGGAGATGGTAGAAAGAGGGACGTCTCACTCTGCCCTGCGCTGGTCCATTTCCAAACTTTACCCAAATGGTGACCTTAACACATCGTCCCCGCTGTCACTCACAAGTGCAAAGACATAATAAATAAGCCTTTCTGGAAATGAATGACCTCACAAAGCCTGTCAAGGTGAGCATTAACGATTTAGGAGGGGGACACTTGAGGACAACATGTCCTGTAAGAACATTAACACACATTTGGGCTGCTTTCTATCATGAAGACGTGTCGGCTCCCTCCACTGAGATATGGCTCACACCTTCAACCATTTCTTGCTCTCCTGGCTGCTCAACGACAACCTACACTTCAACACACGGTGCCGATATTGTGCACGGTGGGCTGCGTCCGCGTGAAGCGTCTTCACGTATGGAACCAGTGGCAGAGGGAGCGAGAGGAGCTCTAAAATGGAGACGTCCCGAGCGAATGACACCTGTCATAAATAATTGTGGAAGGCAATTTAACATCTTTGCAGGTGTCAAAAAAGAGACGTGTGGCGTGAGGGGATGTGATGCTTATCTTTAAAGTTGAACACGATAAGGGAGGCGGACGAGAGCGCCCGCGTCTCTGATCACGCGCCGAGACAAACATGTTTCCAGGCAACGTGCAGAACGGTACATTTAAAAGGTAAAATCTGAAAGGCTCCCATCTTTCATCCACCCCTCCCCCCCTCACGTTCACACATAAGAGATGGTGTCAAGGTCACAAGTTGCGTCTGCACCATTACCTACTCCACGCCATGTTTGTCCAAGCCAGGAGTGTTGGAGGGAACAGATGGTGTGTGTGACAAGTGTGTTGGACACAGGCAGGCTCAGCCTTCCTGAGAGCAGACAGAGCGGACATGTGTCCTGACCACAGAGTCTCAACCTGCACAAGTGACAAACGCCTGTCTGGAAGCCTCGGCTCTTGACTCTGAGAGCGGCCACAAAACGATCCAGCCGTAGAAACGACCTTGAATGAGTGCACGTTTGCCCTTGGAAATATCCACCAGCCATCTGAATATTCTATATGGTTTTATTTAAAATAACATTTTGCTCTTGTGAGAAAGGTTCTGTTAGTAATACAGAAGTTCCATAAATGCATTTTCTTCCCCCCAGTGCAAGTCTACTGGTGTAAAAGATAATGATGAGCTCACAGCCGGACACAGGAAGTAGCTGTCAGCTGTGAAGCTCCCCCAGTTTTCACGGTTCTTTTCATTTAAATCTTGAAGCCTCTCGGTGAGCGACGTCTTTAGCCCATGACTGGAACTCAGGAGGACCCAGACTGAGTCTAGTCATTGATGGTAGGAACAAAACAGTGACTAAAAGCTTTACAAGACACCATTTATTCGACGCAGGCATCTCTGGGGGTCATGGTACGCTACCTTTCTACCAGTAGATGCGTTGCGATGCTACTTTTAGGTGAGGTCAGACTATAACACAGTGCAAAAGATGCTCGGAAGCATTTATGGTGATGTCACCTCTGTGGTAAATAGAACGCACCACAACGGTCAAGATATCCCAAGGTGCTTCACGGAGTGGGGTGGTACTGGGACTTTTCTCAGTGCTCCAGTGATGCATCAACCAATTATGTCATCATTTTCATCTTCTAGTCTTTGACATCCAATTTAGCCAGTGAGCAGAAGGTGGCATCCACTGCTGTTATGACATACCTGTAACACCCTAAATGTGGCGCCCTGGGGAACAGTACACATAAAATTAAACAAGGTGTCAAACTGTGGGCACTAGGAAGCCAAATGAGCAGAGAGTGGACTTTAAAGGCCATTTTCCCTCCACGTGAATGACAAAAAAATGTATTTTTATACTATATTAAGAACATTATTGCTTCCTCCTGTTTACTGTACATCACCTCAGCCGACAGAGGTGCGCAGCTCCGGTGTGACTGTAATATCCATTTAGCAGCCTGATGTTTTCAGCTCATCACATTATGCGGCACCTCTCAGAGTCACTGTCAGGCCGCTCAAAACAATAAATAAAACTGAAGCCTAGACCAGATTCCAGATTAAATCGGTCCTGTCGAGTGATCCGTCACTTCAGCACAACTGAGCCAGCTGTTCGGATTGGCGTTCCAGGGGTTTCACGAGCGCAATGTGGCGGGGCCATTTCAAAGCTGGTGTGACAAAACAACAAATTTGTTCACCCTTTAAAAATGCAGAAGGTAGCTTACTGGGGAGAGGCGCTGGAAGCTGACGGGGCAAGCGGTGACGGTCCAACTGACTGCTGCTGGAGCAAATCCCTTTAAAGGATTCCCTGCTTCAGCAGTTCCAACTCAGCGCCGCACAGAAAAACGGCGCTGAGTTTCCACCAATTCGTGGGTGTGGGGGGGACGTGGTCAAAGCGTGCGATATCATTCCAATATGATTTAAAGGTGACCGACAACAACAAGCAGCTCGCTACATCCCAGCCTGGTGCAAGAGAGGAGGCAGATCAAGTAAACCTTGTTCGATAAGCACGAGCAGCCTTTAATGAAGCATGATCAATGAACAAATGTCCCTCTGTGATCCATGGAGTAAGCCTGGTTGGGCAAGGAGAGCCTGCCCACCATGCACAGGCCCTGATGGTGCTTTAGCTTTAGCATGCTGGTTCAGAACGGAGAACGGGCCCTGTATTGTAAGGGGACAGGATGCTGCTAAGTGTGTTAGCACAACAGCTTGCTGCTCTGAGAGGACACAGCACATGAGCCAGAGAATAATGGTTACCGTGCTGGTGACAGCCTGTCACTCAGCAGCTAACCCCATATTAAACCAACAGCTGTGAGCGCTAACTGCCAGGATGGGACCCAGTGAAGGCAGAGCTACGCATGATAAGAAAAGCAAGCTCTCCGAGAGCAATACACCTGCTAATCACACCCGCGTCCCAGAGCTGGCACCGCACGAGCTACACTCTTAATTAAAGTAAATGAGATCACTTTTAGCTGTTCTGTGGTGGAATAATGCCAAGCGTAAGCATGTAAATCTCTTCTACACTGTTTTTTTTTCTCCCCCCCATCAAATGCGTCTCTCATAATCAGACCTTCTTGGCACGACATGATTTCCGAGCAGCGGCTGATCTGTCCAAGCTTCCGTTTGGTCCGCTCGGTTATTTTTGCTCGGCTCGTTAAATTCTGGGGTGAAAAAGCTCAAATATTCTGAAATCCGCCGCATGTGCAGACATGCAGAAGCTCCCGGACGATGCAAACATCTCAATTACTGAATTAAAAAAAATAGAGCTTGACCTACACCTTTATATGTATAAAATTTGACACCCTGTGGGGGTCAGTTCTTATGGAAACACACAAATTGAAGCGAGGGTGGAAGTCTCATCCCCACAAACCGTTTTCCCTCTCGAAGATGAGTGCGTTTTCCGATCACCATGGCTATATTTAGTTGTTGTAGTTGCTCCATCACGCTCCACAAAACGCCGTTGAACTCTCGCCACACCTTGTCAGAGTGGTGAGAGAAGGGCCCCAGCCTTCCAACTCCATTTAAATGCTTTCAAGGTGAAAAGTGCCCCCCCCCACCCCCACCATTCAGCTTCCAGAAGTGGAAGATGTACTTCGGAGGACACTACTGAGATATCTCTCCAGCGACACAGGCGCGGACAAGAAAGAAAAAGCTCGTGTTTAATCAGGCGCAAGGACATTTACACCATTTGTTTTTTTTCTTCTGGATGAGCACAGGGGAAAAAACAAAAAAAAAACAGGCTAACAGGGACAAAAACGCTGCGAGCAATATGAAGGAGAAACCCCAGGAAGCACTCTTAACATTTTCAAAATGGCAGATAATAGACTTCTACCATGCGTGTAAACATTGCATTTCCATAGAAATGGTTTGTTTCTGTGTCTCAAATAGGTAACCACGGGCGAGGGACTGACGCAGCGCTCGTCTCTTAATCGTGTTAGAGCTCTCACAAAATGGCAGCTTGGGCTCTAAAAGAGGGAGGAAAATAAAAATATCGGAGGGGCACATGACACGCACACACGCCGTCTTTTCTGTGCCCACAAATGTAGCAAAGATCTCTTTACAATCTCCGTTTGCCATCTTTTATGCAGAATTGGACAATGATTTACAACACACACAGCACGTATGGTTCATTCATGCATTTGAAATCCATGATAAATATGAAACAATTCTTGCTAGCCTTGTATTTAGCACAGTTGATGTTTATAAATAGATATTTATTATATGAAAAAGAAAACTCATTTTTTTACGTTAGCTACTACGACATTATTCATAAAGGCAATTTTTAAACTGCAGGAAGAAGAAGAAGAAGACGGTTGATTTTCTTTTCTGCACCAGTGAGATTTGAACAGAGCCACCGCATAAATTAGCATTTCTGTGAAGAAAAGACGTTCCTTCTGAGCTGTTCGAAGAGCACCTCCTTTACTGAGGAGCGTTCCCTGCTGGTTACAGGGTTCTATGATCTAACCCCAAGAGGTCAGGTGTGTCACAACAGGGGAATGGAAGCGCCAGGCTTTTGGGTCACCTGAGACTCTGTTTCCTCCTCAGCCTTCCGTGCGTCCCAGCCTGTGCGGTCATGCGCTTCCTGGTTAGTGACCGGAAGAATGAGATCGTAGATACAACTGACCCAAAGTTTATGTCCTTGCTCTGCGTGTTCCTGGTAGCAGTGGAAGAGATTTAGTGATCCAAAAATGACCCCGGTTACATTGCTGCTCCCCCACATTGGCAGTTGTTAAGGAAGTACCAGCTGCACATCAGGGACCCTGCAGAGCAAGACAATCTAAACAGACGGATGTCTCTCTCTTATTATCACATTTAAAATGTATTCTAAGTTCCGGAGACACACAGTTCAGATTTAGGGTGGATTTGGAGAACATTTAACGATGTTAGAGCTCTTTAAAGACGTGGCCAAAGCTTCTCAATGTGGTGTTGGGTGTCCATACTTGGACAAGTAAACTGCATTATGGGATACTTAGCTGTCCCAAGTCCAAACAAGTGACATCTGACTTGATGAGGTGGGTGGAGCAAGTACTCTTCTGGGAAACTTAGTGTACTAGAGAGCCTGCAAACTTAGACCTGGAACAGTACTTGAACGGCGACTGATGATGCTTCATGGAGCGTGAGAACAAAAGTACAGACAAATACTGAAAACTCCTCACTCCTCACTTTATATTGGTGGCGCCTCAGCAGACCTGACCACACCTGAGGTCACATGATCCCATGGAAGTTCTGCTGTATTTTCAGGGTGATTGCATGAGCTGGAGCTCGACAGCAGCTCCACACTCTCGATGGGATCCATGGGATCATGTGACTTCAGGTGTGGTGACGCAGTGACAGCAAATGTCGGGGATGACGCACGGTTACTATTGTCATGCCTTTCTTTTGTCCAGGCTTGCACCAATGCCAACAGCGTTACCTCCCTAAACATCCATCAAGGCATCGACAGAAGGTATGTGGAAAGAGCGGGAGCTCCGAAAGCTGCTCCTGTAGAGTCATCCGTCTCCCCAGTGATGACAGGAACACAAGGTGCTTCGTTTCAAAATCTGCGCTAAAGTTAGGATAGGACCTGGGAAAGAAAGCTGCAGGGAGGGCTAAAAACTCGTGGGTCGGGTGTCACATGACGGCAGAAGTCGGAGCAGTCCTCACATGGAGTCGCTCTGTGTCCACCCACCTGATGTTGCTCAGACACGCCGCTAACAGCACTAGCGCCAGATTAAGCTCAGACATTGTGGAATCGCAACAAAATGAGCGCCGCCGCAGAGTCTCCAGCAGAGCTGCGGGATGAAATATGACTCATGAAAATGCAGGCGCGCTATTGTTTCATAATAAATTCATATCGCTTGAAACAGGCCGACCGAACAATTCAGCTGCTGGATATTGAAATTTAAATGAGACGAGCCAGATGTGAAGGTTGGGTATTGAAAGTAAAGCACTTTTCTTTTTTTTTTGTTTGCCTAAAAGCATGTGGATGAAGTGCTTCCAGAGGGCCCACTTATCTCATGTCACTAAATTAAGTGAAGTAATAGAGCTTCAAATTTTGTCCTGAGTTATATTCAAGATTGATTAGGGGGAAATACAATGTTTTTAAGTGCATCTGACAAGACAGATGATGTCACCTTCACGTTATTCGGAACTCAGAATGCACCGCTAATGAATCAGTAACGCACATTCTGGAGCTGCCTCCCTCTGATTATTTCTTCATTTTGTTCCGTCTCCATCACTCTGCAGCCACGTTCTGATGCTGCGTGCACGGGAAGAGCGCGGGATGTAAGGCGCTACATGCATTAAACATATACCGCCAGCGTCTACATGTATAATAGAGCAAGCTACGTGTGATATATTGTTCCGAATGCGTTCTGTCCTCGTGATGCTGCTGCTAAAACAAGGAAGGATGAAAACGAAAGCACCCGGAGCTCCAGTGAACTCAGTGAATGACAGTGAGACAGCAGTAAAGTTCCAGTGTGAATGCCTCAGGATTGGCAGATGTCTTTAATTCAAGACGGTGTAATTTGGTGCCGCGCGTCATTGAAATTACAGGGTTTGTTCCCTTTTTTTGTCTAAAAGTGCAGCGGCTCCTTTTGTTGGTCCAGAGTGCGGAAAAGTAAATTTGCCAATGCAAAATGCATGGTGTTGGGGAGGCAGGGACGGCTGCGTCAAATAACCCGCAGCAGTACCAGCCGCTTCCTTCTGTGTGTCGCCTCAGCTTCATCAGCAGACTCGCTCATCTTTAGCATTCCCATTGATCCCCCCCCCTCCTATTTTAAGCCATCCTGGCATTTCATATTGTCTTGAAGTTAAGGACAAAAGGCTGTTTGGTTGCACCTGCTGTCATGAATTGTGATGTAGTCCTGATCCCAGACCACCGTGGCTACAGAAGCTCCTGTGAGGAAGCATCTGAGGGGAGCGGCCCATTTTAAACACAATAGATTTCCTTAATAGAAAAGAGTCCGTACCTGAACGTGGCCGACGGCAACGCTGCTATTCTACGCGTGCACTTTGACCTGCCGCTAAACGGCCCTCCCTTCCCCAACATTACGAAGCTCATTTGTCAGATCTGATCGCCTCGGCTGCGGTGACGCCCCGGCTCTCGGCGCAGAGCCATCCAGCCCGACGCCGGTTGCTCCTCCGTTCAGTGATGAAGAGAGCGGCAGAGGCAGCGACTCCAGGAGGCCCTGTTGAGGGAGAACATTGTCAGCTACTGTTACTGTCATATGTCGCTCCTGATAATGTGCACGGCATTAAATATCAGCCCAGTGGATCCCTGCAATAAAGGAATGACATAGTCCCCCCACCCCGAGTTCAGACTCTTGAGTTGTATGATGAGTGATATGTATGGTGATGATGATGATGATGATGATGATGATGATGATGGTGGTGGTGGTGGTGATGGTGCAAGTCAAGAGATGTTTTCCTGCTTTGATACTCTTAGATTCTATCGCTGCATTAAATTGAGATATTAGGAAAAACAAAGAAATCCCAGTGGTGCTTATAATGACTTTGGCTAACCTGACGGGCATCTTTCCAATTGAATTGCACTTATTTACAAGGCCGTGTTAATGTGTTCTTCAGTTAGGCCAAAAAGCATATCAGGGTTGTGCTATTAAACTAAACGCTGCAATTTATTACAGTCTTACATAAAGATTTCCACAGTCTTGTATATTCGAGTATTTTAACAATTAACTAATGCTGTCATAGAGGCAGTTTTTTTAACACCACTGCTGGTGAGAGAATTCTTTCTTGTTGAGAACTAAATTATTGAATTCCAAGAGGTTCCTGAACCAGCGCGGCTGTTGCGAGATACATCATACCGCATAAAGGACGCTAGCATGAAGTGACGGGACGCTGCTTAAAATAAATGAACAAAAGGGAGCAAAATGTTCTCTTCATTAGTCTGAGCCTCCATCGCAGCCCTGAGAAGTCGGCGCAAATGCAAATGTGAGCTATAAATTCTTCCTGGACCACTTTTCTTCTCAAAGTGCCTACTTCTTGTTGAAGATCCGGTGGCTGAGGACTGGGGGACGCCACCCCTCCCCCATGGATGTTAAAGGCTGACAGCCCCCCAAACATTACTGAACCTTTGACTGAAGGCTCTGTGTGAGGCACCACAGCGGGGGGGGGGAGGGCACCGCCTCATCACTACCGTCAATAAACTGTTGGTGTGACGTTTGGAAAAACTCTGGCGTCTCGGCTCTCGGCAGGAAATGGTGGAGGGAAGACTTTTTTAATCCAAAGTGGTGGCCAGCTCCGCCGCCATTGTTTATAGTCCTGCCCGCCATTCTTTCACCTTCAGGTGTTCTGATAACTCCTGATGCCACGTGGATCCCCCCTTGACTCTCCCCTCCCCTCAGGGGTGGTGGGAGGTCTCAGTGTGAAGCTCTTTTGGTATTGAAGCAGCCACTTTGTTCACACCTGAGAAAGTTAATGTCCAGGGGCCCTTTTGAACTGGTCGTCTGAGGTATGAAAGCTAAAAGGACGGGTGTAAAGACAGGGGGGGTTGGACTGTGCTCCATCCACACAGCAGCACATAATAGTAAGGAGAGCTTAGCCGTTAGTGGGGCTTAAACCAGCTTACAGGCGGCGAGAGTCTGAATTTGGCTGCTGCGTTTTATTTTATTTTCCTCCAAAAACCTGAAATCTTGCGGGGGTTTAGTCGCTCCTTCACACACACCGTGTGCCAGACCGCATGAAAGGAAATCCATCTGGGCCGAAACGCATCCTCCGCCGCCTGCAGCTTACGGTGAGTTCTTAATATGTGGTAACGGGAGCTTAATTGGAAAGACACTTTAATTCCGAGCTGATGTAATTTTAAACAATGTTAACATTAATGCAGAGTGCGCCATCCAAATCCGCGCCTCGTCTCGGCGAGATTTAATTTCCCCGAGGCGACGTGACGGTACGTTTGAATCCGGGACGAGGGCGGTGCTGGGTGAAGCAGCTTGGAACCAATCTGCAGGAAAATCCTCCTGCGGAGGCAGAAAATGAAGTGATGCTGGAGATAAAAGTTAAAAGTTCAGGGGAGCCGGCCGACCCAACTCTTAAATGGGTCAGGTATGTTCGGTGGAACATCTCCACCCTTCTAATGGGGATCACCTTAATCACCATCAGCTCCTTCCTCTCCCGATTGTTGGTCACCCCCCCCATACACAAACGCACACACACACACACACACACTGGATTCATCGGCAGCTGCCTAAATTCGACACTTTGGCAAATTTGGGCTGCAGTCAGAGAAATTGCATACGTCAACGAGAGCGTGGGCCCCAGATTTAAGGGCTGTCAGCTTACCCAGCATGCTTCTCACCCCCCCACCACCACCAAAAGTCTGAGTAAACCAGATTAGATACATTTGTCCTTCTCCTCCCGCCCGCCGCGCTCACACCACCACTGTCATTGCCCAGTTTACTTCCCTCACCTCTCAGCGCCTGCATCTGCTCTCGCTTCAGAAGTTCGTTTGGAGGAAGCTGAAAAAGCAGCAAACCAAGCGAGTCGGACTTGCTGAAGTGGGGGGAGCCTGGACACTGGCCGCTCCTGTGTCCTCTTCAGACAGACACAAGCCACCAAAGGTGCATCAGTAAAGGTGCTATTCATGGAGCAGGCAAACACTCCTCATCTCAGTAGGATCAATATGATTTCAGTAAAACTGTAGCCGACACAAACTCGTAAGAGAGTCAAGGAAAATCAGCATCTGCACATTTAAAGGGTGATTGTTTAATGACAGAAAGGGAATTATAATTAATCTAAGGTTGTCCTGTTAGCAGTCAAAGGCTTAAATATTATTCAGTAGCTGCTTTTTCATCTAAAACCACTGTTTTCCATTGATATCTGACAGGCAAACAGCGTAGATGGGGACAAAAATCCTGAATTATATATTTTTTATTTCGTCTGTGATCGTTGAGAACAACAATCTTCCCCTTTTCCCCCCTTTTATTTCAACTCAGTTGGGATTTTTAGCACAGAGTGTTCTTAAAAGTACAGAATCTGTCGGGGGGGCTTCCAAAAGAGTCAGGAAGAAACAACACCGAACAGTAGGAGAGCTTACACTGAGAAAACAAAAATATTTGAAGCTTCACAAGGCAGCAGACACTCAGACTGTAGAAAGGCAGAAACATCTAAAGCTGCACAAACCTGGGAAACCAAACCATCCACCATCCTCCTCCAAAGTGCCCACTCCTTCCTCCGACTGCCGGTGTGACACCAGCCGTGCTGGACGCGGCCTATCAAGGAGTGCGACTGGTGTGAGCAGCCATCCTTAAGCAGCGCCCTCACCAAGTTCCCTCAGAGCTGCGCATGCAGCGCTCCCTTTTCCCGTGGCAACGCTCCTGCTTCTTAATCGGATCACTTCAAATTAACCTGAATGCACGCCGTGGCCCCGGGGGGCTTTTGGCTGCCAGGCTGGATCTACCTGACGCACCTTGCACAACTTCGCACCACCCCACTGAGTGATGGCCACAGAGCCTGACGCCGGCTGGCACGGAAGGCTGGGGACCCTGCAGACTCCACCGTATTTACATGCTTTTCTTTATAATTAAAGAGCCAGAAGGACGCTTGTGTCTGCTCTCTTCTGCAACTGTTCTATCCCTTTAAATATCACCGGAGGAGAAAAAAAAAGCACATATACTCAGGCAGAGTGGTGGCCACGGGTCAACTATTTGGAGATTTGAAGAGCTACAAACAGCCACTGCAGGAAATACTAGCTACATAATTACATATATTACACTCATCCTACACCCGACTGGACATCCCTTTGGCCTCAAAACACCCTCACATCTTCAGGGCATAGATTCATCCAATTATCTCTACCCAAGCCCGGTGCAGATACTAGCAGGATGCTGGTTATTTTCTACGGCGCCAGGGTCATCTGGCTGCTGCTGTGACATTGCTGATGAAAAATTCATCATCCAGCACTATGCAACACTTTGTTAACATTAAAAAGTGGCCAGCAGGCTGCCTCTAGTCTTCACACTGATGGTGACTGGCTCACAACAGGCTGTTTACCATTTCAAACAGGGCTGTCTGCTGGACTTCTGCTGCTCCTCTAGATAAGTCAGATGCAAAAACTGACGGCTGAATCTTCTGCATGTTTGAAAACGCAGACAACGTGCTTGGTTCTCTGACATTCCTACAGCAGTTTACTTTTGTCTAATGTGCTCAATCTGTGGCACATAATGGTTTTACAGGTAGGAGACTGGTGCATTCCAGTGGTTGTCTTGTCATCTTTTCCGGTCAGGATCCAGTTGGACCTTGATTGTTTTGTTTTGTTTTTCTGGCCAGAAAATCATCTGTACAATATATAAATGTATAAGTGGCACATGAGTGTGACATTTTCTTATTGCTTTTTATAGCAATGGGCACCATCTTCCGCAGCAATGTAGACTCCATTTAACCATTTCAACAACTGCAGATGTCCACTGTTATACTGCCACCTAGTGATCAACGTTAGTATATGTTAAATGGTAAATAATTTGCTCATAGAACATAGTTATTATATGTTTTTTTCTCGAATCAAGATTAAGCTACTAAGTTAAATACATTTAAACAACATATAGACACGAAGGTATGATACTACACCCTTAAATACAGCTGCAACATTATGAGTTATGGTAAGCCTGTGTGTTCGTGTGTGTGTGTGTGTGTGTGTGTGTGTGTGTGTGTTCGTGTGTGTGTGTGTGTGTGTGTGTGTGTGTGTGTGTGTGATCCTCTGCAGTCAGAAAGAGATGCGGTATAATGACGCTGTTAGTGAAACTGCGTTTCTGCTGCCATCTTCTGGTCATACTGTGTTATTACACGACAATCATCCAATTCATTATATTCAAAACTATTCATAAATACTCTCAGAAAAAGCATATGCCTGCTTGGGTTAGACTTTTGGAGAATGGAACTCACTCTTCCTACAACATCTCTTGTTCATTATAACTGAGCTCAACATCTTGTATTTCCCCATCTTAAAAAATAGTGTAAATATATATATATATATACATACATATCCTTTCAAAGCTAATAGGCAAGCTGCGCGTCTTTGACAGGAGAAGAGTAGCTGAATCGCTGTAGAAAAGCTTAAACCACTGTTTATCTCTAAGATCAATGTTGCCAAGCTTTTCTGCTTTGAGCTTAGCACACATATTTTCGCACTTGTGCTGCCCACAGATTTCAAGTTAACTGAACTTCAACACTTCTTGCTTTGGACCGACCTTGCAAAGTAAACTGCACAGCAAGTGGACACCTTAAACACTGACGCTTTCCGGAGATAAATAAAGAGCTGCGCGTTGATGTGGACGCTGGCCATAAATGTGACACTAATTGGCACATGAATTAAATGTCAGTGTGGATGAGCTTTGTCGGCCCTGCTGCTGCGCCTGGACCAGCTGTCAGCGGCTCCCCTGTCACTATAGATAGAAAACACTGAAATAATAAAATAAATAGATGTTTCTCTGCTGTTGGGTGTGGCCTATCAGTGAGTTATGTGGATTTGTATTTGGAATAGAAAGTCATACATCATTTCTTTTATTGCTCTGTCACTGCTGCAGACAGGGGTTGGAAGCAGGGAACACAAATAAATCAGCAGATTTACTCCAGCAGCAGGGCTGTGTTTTCTTTTCTTGACTTTTAATTGCCTTTAAAACCGCGTTGATGCCGAAGGTAATTGGACGGGAGGGGGGTGGTTGCAGGATGAAAACATTGGGAACCGAGGGAGGGAGAAAAAATATGGTATAGAGAGTGTGACAAAATAACTGCTGCATAAAGACACTACAGGTGGACCAGTAGTGTGGCCACAGATGGTTTGGAGCTCCATTTGTTGGCTCCAACTGCTCTGAAAATGTTCGAGTGCTGTTTGGCAGCCGTCTTTTAGAGCTGACAAATGTTGCCAACTGGCAAACAAGCTAATAAGAGCCACCTTTGCTGCACTGTTAAGTACTGGTGACTGAAACATTCCAGCTGAAGTTCACCCTGATACAAAGTATACGGCAAAGGCTCCGTTATTGCTGTTGGGAACGTCAGTCAATTCACTCAAGGAAATTGGGAAATTTTACATTTGCCTGAGATGAGTGCATTATTATTATTGTTCTAATCCTCATCTTTTATGGCTCATTGAAAGCAAAGCTTCATCCGAACAATCAGCTATTAAAAGTTAGCGCTTCACAGCTGGTTCCCATTAGAACCCAGTGCCTGTTCAGCAGGATTCATTAAGCATGTTGGATCACAATGAGGAAAATTAAGGAATGTGCCACATCATCGATACCACTTAAGTTAACTCTTCCGTTCCTTCATTTAGCATCTGCACGCGCATGAATTCAATTAAACCTGTTAAGGAAGTAGAATCAAGCAAAGGGCATTTAATAACTTTTAGCTATTTTCCTGAGGCTAAAGCCCACCTTAAAAACAAAAATCCATAACTGTGTTTTTGTGATGATAGTTTATACAGCTGCACGGATCCAAGGCTCTACATCATCCATGCACTGGCTGTTGGGGGTTAGAGCCCATCCCAGTAGTCAGTGGGCAAGAACCAGGGCCACACCAGTCCATTTCAGGAAACACACAGGCACACACCACTCACCCTGAGGGGCAATTAAGAATCTCTAATCAACCTAATGTTCATGCTGTTGGCGTGTGGAAGTAGACTGGAGTACCCAGGGAAAACCCACACACACACACACACACACAGGACATGATGGGATCAAACCAGCGTGCCGGCCCTCCAAACGTCCAATCAAAGCCAATTACATGGACCAGAGGGTTTACATGTTAGGGAGAACATGTGAGCGAGCGTCTGACTCACGTGGCTTCTGTGGGCAACTGGCTGAAATAATTGTCGCGTCTCTATAATGAAATTTGCATCGCTGGGCTTGTAAAGAGACTCGTGTGCCGCAGCTACTCTTTTATTTTTGCAGTTGTGACCCTTTTCTTCCTAATCACAAGGATCTGAGAGGATCCGGAGAGGGCAGCTCAGCAGCTCTGGCGTTATGCTATAGCAGCACGTTTCAGTAGAGATTAAATCATTAGGGCTGGTCATGCGTGTTATTGTGCACGCTGTCCATACGCTGCTCTCTGATCAGTGATTTTATTCTTTCCTTCTTTTTTTTTCTTGAGAGTTTTACAGGTCACAAGTCATCCGATAAACTGTGACATTTTCGTGTCTTTGTGCTCGCTCATTTCACAACAGCCCGTAAATCCTAAACTCTGCTGCTCAGTCACTGTAAACAGACATCATTATGGTGTGTGTGTGTGTGTGTGTGTGTGTGTGTGTGTGTGGGGGGGGGGTCCTATTCTGCCTCCTCAGTCTTTAGTTAAAGGACACTGCTTCCTTTAGGTGTCACGCTTTAATGGCACGTTGCGAGTTTAGAGACAAACGCTCATCTCATTACATCTTGCACATGTAAACAAAATGTGCAAACAGACATCGTTAGATTAGTGTGTATCGTTAGATCAGTGTGTATCGTTAGATCCTGTGTATCGTTAGATCAGTGTGTATCATTAATCAGTGTGTATCGTTAGATCAGTGTGTATTGTTACATCAGTGTGTATCGTTAGATCCTGTGTATCGTTACATCAGTGTGTATCGTTACATCAGTGTGTATCATTAATCAGTGTGTATCGTTAGATCAGTGTGTATCGTTAGATCCTGTGTATCGTTACATCAGTGTGTATCATTAATCAGTGTGTATCGTTACATCAGTGTGTATCATTAATCAGTGTGTATCGTTACATCAGTGTGTATCATTAATCAGTGTGTATCGTTACATCAGTGTGTATCATTAATCAGTGTGTATCGTTACATCAGTGTGTATCGTTACATCAGTGTGTATCGTTAGATCCTGTGTATCGTTACATCAGTGTGTATCATTAATCAGTGTGTATCGTTAGATCAGTGTGTATCGTTAGATCAGTGTGTATCGTTAGATCAGTGTGTATCGTTACATCAGTGTGTAGACTCACAAATGTTGTAGCCCACTGCCTCTTTCGCAGCTCCACTATCACATCCATGTAAATGTGTGTATATGTGTGTGTGTGTGTGTGTGTGTGTATGTGTGTGTGTGTCGGGGGGGGGACCACAGCTGGATCGGACTGGTTCGGAAACGGGCTGCGCTGAAGTTGCAGCTCCTTCATCTGAGTGAGAAAACCATCCCGCTATGGATTTTCCTCTCTTCTTTTTGGGCACTTTCCGAGACGATATCTGGCAGTCGATGGATTTCCAGCATGTTGTGACCTTCCGATCAGCCAGGAAACAACAACAGTTGTGATTAAAGTTGTTGAACATTTCGCTGATCACATCCTTCACGAGGCTTTTGCCAGTTGCCAGATACAACGAATCGATTCCCCTCGTTAGTGCGCAGAGACGAAAAAAGAAAAAAAAAACCCAGAAAACGCAATTAGGTCTCCCTTAAAAAATATCTAGCAGCTGAAAACTGATTTTGTAAGCATTACTTCAGATGTGGTGTAAACAAGATGGAAACTAGTGGTGTTTAATAGCTGCCAGGCTGGGAGCGAGGTACAACTGGTCAGAGTTCAGGCTGTGGTTGAAGCAACTTCTGAGTCTTGAAGCTAAAACAGACCCAGGAGAGGAGTTAAAGTGCAGCCCATCTGAAAAGCTCCCTCACTGGTGTCCACTCGAGTTATCAGAGGATACAGCACTGCCCTGCTGGGGTCTCATTCCAAGCGCAACAGCCACGCAGAGGCCCGCTCGAATATCTCTGCTCTCCCAGGCTCGGACTTCTTTCTCCTCCAATTGTCTCCTGCACAATTGGCTTGTATGAGCGTGTGCAGTGAGAAGGCCTGGCCCAATATCAGCGCTGAATGTGCCCTCGCAGGGAGACGGGGGAGGGGGGGGGGGGGTCTGGACACGCAGAGGCATCCAGGCCGCCTGATAAATAACGCTGTGAAGCAGGTGAAGCAAGAGAGGAAGAAAATCTATCAGGCGCTCCGATAGTCGCTGCGTTTTTGATTTTTTTTCTATCCTTTAACTTCTCCAGACCTTCAGCAGTTAGTAGAAGTGAACTGGAGATCATAGTAGAGCCTCAGCAAGGACTGATATATATATATTTATCCATCCATCCATCCATCCATCCGTCCATCCAGCCATCCAGCCATCCATCCTCTACCGCTTATCCGGGGTCGGGTCGCGGGGGCAGCAGCCTAAGAAGAGAAGCCCAGACTTCCCTCTCCCCAGCTACTTCTTCCAGCTCATCCGGAGGGATCCCCAGGCGTTCCCAGACCAGTCGAGAGACATAGTCTCTCCAACGTGTCCTGGGTCTTCCCGGGGTCTCCTACCGGAGGGACATGCCCTGAACACCTCACCAGGGAGGCGTCCAGGGGGCATCCTGACTAGATGCCCAAGCCACCTCATCTGGCTCCTCTCAACGCGGAGGAGCAGCAGCTCTATTCCGAGCTCCTCCCGGATGGCAGAGCTTCTCACCCGATCTCTAAGGGAGAGCCCAGCCACCCTACGGAGGAAGCTCATTTCAGCCGCTTGTACCCGTATTTATTTATATTATATTTATATTTATATATACTACAAGTATTTACTGGTTTTCCTGTCACCTGGAGACACACACACAACACACACACACACACACACACACACACACACACACACACAAACACACATCCAGTACATATTTTCACACTCTACAGTGTTTTTAAAGGCGTTCTCCTTCACAGCAAATGTACACAATAAATTAAGAACATACAGAACTCATACATTGGCATAATTAGCCTTTGTTTTGTTGAATAGGACAGTAATAAATGTGACATAATTACACATCATTAGAGCTGTAACTGCTTAGTATCGCAGCCATGATTATATGAGGAACACACACGCACTCACACACACACATGCCATTGCACACGCTGCTCAGAAGTTAATTCCTCACAACAATATGGCCATCTGATGTCTTTTCTAACCACTATTTATGTCTGTAGAAGGCAGTTTGGTTTGGTCCCCCATCATGCGCCTTTGTCTCTCTGAAGACATCCCTCACATTCTTGGTGAAAACAGAGGAAAACTAGAGCATCAAAAAAAATTACAGGGTGGCATTAACACCACTGAATGCGGCATGGCGAAAAATATGGGAGAAAGAGTCGCCTCTCAGCACTCTCACAGCCCTGGGAGATTTAAATAATAAAAAGCGCTGGGCCTCTGAACAAACAGGATAATTATGGCCCACAGTCTTCCTGTCGCTCGCCTGGTACGTCCAAGCGGAAAGAAAAATGTTATTACCACTCAAAGGTTCTGCAAGGAGAATTAGGAGAAATAAATGTTTCATGTGTGAATGATGGCTTCATGGTGGATTTCTCTGGCCAGATCAGCAGCCATGTACGAGCGCCTCCAGCGGCGGCTTCCCAGACGCCTTTTAACGGACACATGTGCGTTAGATTTCCTGACGTGCGCAAAAACCCAGGATCCAAATATTTCCATTGATGGGATGAGCTGAGACATTTTGTCAGGTGGTTCCATCTGTCTGTCTGCCTGTCTGTCTGTCTGATGCCAACATGTGTGCAGCTGCCAGCAGGTACTGGCTGGAACAGATGGAGGTGTAATGGAAAGAGCTTGTCTCCATTAGCGGCTCCTGCTTTTCCACCACGCAGCCACTCAAGGCAGCCGGCGCGTCCTAACCTCCGTGTCTGTTTGCAGCGTCGGAGCGTCGCCCTCCCCTCTGCTTTGCTTTACACATTTCAAGGACGGAGACGTCAGCGGAGGAAAAATGCTTTTGTTGTTATGTTTTATTCCATTTTTTGTTGTATTTTATTATAAAGACTTTGCTTATTTGATCCTTGTTCGTATGTTTTCTTCAGCTATGTCTGGATAAGTGTAAAATAGAGTCGTGAGAAAACAGACAGAAGAAGAGCCAAACAGCATTGATGCGATCTCTGAGTCTTTGACTCAGACTCTCTATCTGGACCTTGGAGAAACCACACAGAGCAACGAGGCTGTCAAAATTCCCACTGACTTACAGTGATAATTCACGTGATTCTGCTGCCCCCTACTGGTCGAAAGAGGAGAACCGGAAGCAGGTTCAGTAAAAGCAGCACGTGTTCTGTCTGTCTTTGTGACTGATAGTGATAAGTGGTGCTTTATGTTGATGGATGGAGTCGAAACGGGTCCTCAATTATTACACTTTTTCTTTTTTAAATATTTGGTGAAAGTGATGCCAGTGTGACAGACAGAAAGAGGTTATTGTGCTTCGTGGAACCTGTGGTCGTTAACGCAGCCATGCGGGGGCCTGTGCTCCTCCAGACTGCTGCATCACCTTTAGCATACAGGATGGATGGACTTCACCTTAAACAGGCTTCTGTGAAGCTTGAGAAATGATGAGCAGATGATCACTGAACATACAAGCAAAGCACATGGGATTAAGTGCTAATGCTGGTCTGATTACAGCTTCCTTAATCCCAAATATATATAGCCCTCCCCCTTTAGGTGCGGCTGTATCTGATCCTGCTGACCCTGGATCTGCTCTTATTTAGCTCTAGATTGATGCCTCATTGGCACATCTGTGAATTCATACCTGGGAGCTGCAGTTCTGTGCAACTGCAGTCTGATCTGTGGAGCGGTTAAAGATAAGGGCCCTCCTTGAGGGCTTTTCCGTCACCGCGGTGAGAAATGGGCAAATGTCGGCGAGATTTATCTGGGGACGGAAACCACCAGTCACATTTCCACTTCTCTAAACACCGCTGCCTCTGCTTCTGTCCTCACAGGAAGTTAAGACCAGAAAAACACAAGAATCTGCCCCCTATGCTAGCTTATAATAATCTATGACTGCAGTCTCGTACGTTTAGCGTCACGTCTGTGCACGTGGACAGTTCATCGGCTCCCTGCGCTTTAAAATTAATGAGCCGCATGCTCTAATTCAAATGTCATATTCCTGCATGCAAAGTTTACGTCTTCTTTTCATATTTAGCTGGGGTAATGTGGAAAGACCACTTAGTAAAAAAAAAATAAAAAAGCCACCTTCCGCCAGACGTCGTGTATTAATTATGGATGTGCTTTCAGGGCAAGAAGATCCAGATGTCTTGTGGAAATTGGAATACCACTTTTGCCTCTTATTTTTAAATTCAGATGGTAGAAATCCCCAAAGCAAACTGGCAATTCGAGGGACCGTTTCCGCAGTCCAATTAGCATCCAGAGCAATTAATGCAGACCAGGAGCCTGTGGTAAAGTGCAGAGCAGGCGGTCTGGACCCGAGGTTAAAGTGTGCCGTGCAGCGGAGAACATGAATGCAGAGAGCTGCCGCACGGCTGGAAGCACGACAGTCTTATTTGTCATTAAAAAGAGAAGCACCGGAGAGAAAAAAATAATAATAATTGGTACCAAACATGTTTCACAATACCCTACACTGTTTGTCCCCGAAGCGAAATGTGGATGGGGTGGGGTAGAGTGGGGGTTTACAAATGACACTCAGAGGTGTGACAAGGGGCCTCTGGCCATTTCTAGCTTTCCACCATTCTTTTGATTTTATTACTCACGACCGACCGACATTGTTTTGGAGGCGTAATAAGAGCGATCGAAATCACGCGCTGCATATGATGCTAGATTAAGCTATCCGTGCTAATGTAAAGAGAGTGGGGCAAAACCCCCCCACAAAAAAAGGGGAAAATAGCTTAGGCGCACTTCGGAGGGATTCTTAGAAACTCGCCACGTTTCAATTATGTTTGAAGTTTAACTTGAACAACAACCACAGGGCTGGGGAAAAATACAAAGGACTCAAACGGGAGGGGGGGAATGATGATATTAAGCCATATCAGTGATGACTGTCTGTATTGTAGAGTGATACTGAAGCACTTAATGAGCTGCACAATTAAGCAGCCGCAGCATGGCGAGGGCCTTGACAGAGAGGATAAGGCTGTGTCACAATCGCGACGCTAATCTTGAAATCATATTAGCGCTCGTCGCCGCCGCTCACGCTCCAACAACAGCTACAGTTTTGCGCGGCGTCGTGGAAATGATTCCTTCAAACGGCCCTCTAGCAGGACAAGGGAAGAAATGAGGCAAAATGGAGCATAGACGGCGAGTGATGCTAAAGAAATGTTCTAGCTTAATCGGTCATTACGTTTGGAATGGGAACGTTTTCTTTGAAACCGGCACGCGCAGCGGCGAGACCTGATCCCCGGCTCCCCCGCTCCCCCCACGATCGGAACAGACGTGCTTAACTAATGAGATGTAACTGTAACTACTGTGTAGTTTGGGATGTGAAGCGAAGGACCATCAGCAAATCATTCGTGATGTACTTTTCTATGGCGGAGCTGGACGAGGATGCTGCTTTTCCAAAACAAGTCCATTAAACAGGCTATCGTTGGCGTAGCGCAGGCATAAAAGAGCGATGCATCACCGTGAGCGCCACGTTCGATGTCCAGTCCTCCCTCGGGCTGAATAAACTCCAGAAACTAGCTGCGATGAAGTCATCCGAGCCGAGCCGAAGGATTCCACTGGAGGCTGATAAAAACAAAGTGAGTCAGCCTTCATCAGAGGAGGCACGTTAGCTCCAAGTATCAGGAAAGGAGCGGCCATGTTTAGCAACTCCACCACGTTGGAATTCTGCTGCCTGCAACTCTTTTAAAAGGAAATCTGTTGGCATTTACTGCCTGAGTTGACCAGCGTCTTAGAAAACTTGTCCCAAATTTGCTCAAGGGGGTTGAAGTCCGGCCTTTGAGGGGGGCAGTCCTTCATTTTCAGTGTGTTTTCACTGGCTATCCTAATTGCAAATTCATCAGAAACCTCTTCAAGTGTCGTACTAACGTTGGCCCGCCACTAAATATACAGTATATTCAAATAGAACTGGGATGTTAGTGGAATGGAAGCCATTCCCCTTCAGCCAGTAATGATCATACAGAGAAACTGCAGCCTCTCAAGGGTCATTTCTGCTTCTTTCTGGGATGTTTCCAGATAAAGAATGTAAGACACTTTAGGTCACAGCTTTCTTTTTAAATAATCTCACACAAATACAATAATGCACTTGCAAATAACTGGCGAAGGCTAAACTCACAGCAGACGCAGCCACCGTGGACCCAATAACGTTAGCAAAGCAAGTTAATCAAGCTCGCAAGCGGCCAAAGGCAATTTAGTGTGTTTATTTATTTATTTTCTAGCAGTTCGCTTTTTTAAAATTGGGATTTGACGGAGAAGACGGACCTTTAATGCTCACTCCCCCCACAACCTGCTGCTCTGGGGAAAGCGTTAGCCACTTGAAATCCATCACTACAATACAGGTGGAAACGCACATGGCTGAAACCCCCGTCCAAGTATTCTTAAGAGACAGACTAATCCTTTACAGAAACATTTGTCTAATTAAATATTTGGCTCCTGTACATCTTTCCCCTCGCCATTTTGCACTCAAAGAATGTTCTCAAAGGTGGGATTTGCTGGTGGGAAGCTCTACAGTTTGGATAAATTAAAACACAGATTCAGATCTAATTACAAACAGTTGAGCTCTGGACTCTCCAACATTCGCTCTGCAGCCCTGGCAGGGAACGCTGCTACATATCTTCCTGACGGGCGGAGAAGGCAGCGGCTATAAATAGGGCGTGTGAACACGCTTCATCAGATAAAAACAGCGGAATTAAGACACAGAGGGCCGGAAAGAGGGAGGGGAGCGGAGTGTCTCGGATGGAAGGTTTGGGTGGCATTCGCCTCCCCACCTTGATCCCTCATCCTCTGTCCATCCCACACCATGTTGCCTTCACACTACATTTCCTGCTGTCATCCCTGGAAACAGCCTGTACTATTCAGCAAAAGGCGCTTTTAATTGCATTTCCATGTAGGTGTTTCTTAAGGGTGTCATTCCCCAGGCAGCGGGGAGAGTGCTCTGAGCGGGGCGGAACACGCTCGCCGGAGCAGTCAGCCTCCGCCAGGGGAAGTGCGTCAAAGTGGAGAGGTGCTGGAAGTGCAGACAGCTCTGTAGGGACACTTGGCAAGAGCCAGGGTATAAATAAATGCATACCTACCATGTTTTCCTTCATGGATGGAAAGCCTTTAACCCTCTGGTCCGCACAGGTGCAGAGCTGATTCGGTGACATTTGACTTACACATTGCAGCTTTTAGAGGTAAATTAGAACTGTTGGGCTCTTTCTATACCGGTCTGAGGAACATTCCGCCAGCTGGGCCTCAGTAGGGGCTACTTGAACCGTGCCGGTGGCTCACGCTGCTGTCTGGCGTCGCGCTAACGACAAGCAGACAACATTCGCTGTGTCATCAGCTGATGCAGAGGGAAAAAACCTGCCGCCGGTCCGAGTTTCTGGTTGCCCTAAGCTGGGAATAGCGTGTGCAACATCTGGTCCCACCTGATTGCTGGAAATTTGGCTGTTCCGGCGGCACGAGTGACTTTTGAGCGCAAGCGCCTTTTTCTTTTGTGAATAGTGAATGAGCGAACACTTGCTGCTGTTTGCTTCTCCAGCCAAAATACAACAGAAGGCTGTTTTTTTTTCCTGTTGTTTGTTCTTTTTTTTGTCCTGCTCAAATCTGTGATGCCAGAGTGATGCATAATTGATTTGGAAAAGGACAGAAAAAGGAACGCGTGACATAACCAAAGAGTGTTTGATGCACAAGACCGGGGCCTTTGCTATCAACAGATTTACAACAGAGTTAAGGGATAAACTTGGCTGGTATGAATCGCAAAATTAAATAAATAAATAAATGCTATGCTAATGGGGAACAGCTGCACAAACAGGCAACCGAATCAAAAACTTTTCAGGTTCCAAACCTGCTAAAAATCCCTCAGAAAAAAAAAAGAAAAGTGTGTGTGAGGATTTTTTTTTTTTTTTACAGTACATACGTGTTTGCTGTTGAGTAACTAAACTAAAATAAGGTGCAAAAACACGCAGCGAGGCTTGAGAGTACGTGTTGAGGGTTCTATTTTTTTAATACACTGATTACAACTGAAGCTTCCTGCAGCTTTTAAACCGCCGTTAATCATTTATATGCAGTGAAGTGTGGTGTTGTCTTCTGCAGCTTACAGTCAAATCGGATTCTCGCTAACATTCAATCATAAAACCGTTCCAGGATGCAGTGCACTGTCGCACTAGGGTTGTACAAAACACAAGAGGGTTCAAAGAATACCCACACTTGTGGAGACGTAGTGGGTTCCAATCTGTAGCCGTTGGTGTCGTGGAACAGCTCCAGGCTGTACATCAGTGTGACATCACGGATCAGAGACTGGAATCTCCGAGGGCTCATTTCCAGAACTCGCACGGCCTAAAAACTGCGCACATCAGCTTTTAATCTCAGACAGAGATTTAAAGAAGAGGGGAATCTAATACACCAACCTACCTGCCGGGAAGCGGTAACTTCACAAAGGATGCAAGACCGGGCTATTTTTGCCCATTTATGTATGTATGCAGCCAAAATGGTGTTATTGTGTACATTTACACCATGTAACATCTTTCTCTGCACCTCTGTTTAACTGTTATATACCAGAGAGAGACAAAAGAGATGTTACAGCATGTTTCAGCTACCAGGACTCATCTCATTTTCCCAGCTAATAAAGTGTTTCCAAGTGATTTCATTGAAATCGCTCTTGCGCTCAATGGCTAATGCTAATGACCAAATTAGACTGCTGCAATAATATCTACCTACTGTCTTGACTTTTGTGTATTCTTAGAAATGCAGAAACTTAAGCCAGGAACTTTTGTCACTCAATGCAATGCAATCTATAGAAAACGGCCAATTTGGCTAGTTAGAGCTGCTATGTAAATAGCGAGGTTCTGTGCTAATTGAGTTTAGCTGCCTACAGATGGCAAGAAATTAGTGCCAGACACTAACATGCTCAACTAATATTAGAATGACATGTACATTCCAAAGCGCTGCCACCGTTCTTAAACGCGTTGCTCGATGCCAGGTTGAAACTTTTAGGATGAGTTGCAAGTGCATGAGCAGAAATAATGTCATGGCACGAAATCCGAGCACAATATTGCTTCATAGAGGGGAACGTAAACAGAGCAGGCACAGGACATGAATATGCTAGCAGCAGGAACAACACAGCACAGGTGAGAGGACGGCCGTGAGAACACGTGTGATGTGGGATGTGTGGCGATGTGAAAATGTGATATAAACACGACATTAATTCAAGTGCGTGTTGTTCTTCGCCCTCTTGTTTTGCCAACTGGATCTGCAGACCTTTGGACAGTGTAATGTCTATCAGGCGTGCAAGATATCGTTGTTGCCAGGAAACGACAGTGAAAAGCCTGATCCCTTCATCATCCTGAATGATTTGTTGTTTGAATATTGGCTTGGTGTTGTTTTTTCTTTATTTATGAGTCCTAACGGCTGAACGAGGCCCAGAGGAGCACTTTCATCAGATTTCACAGGTTCGAGCTTCAGTCTGATACTCCAGGTTTTAACGACTCTGACAGTTTCTTTGTTCCTAATGGCTTCTTGTCATAGTTTTATACTTTAATTAGGCTGTCAGAAAGCGGTCTCGACTCCCCCAGTTTAAAACCAGGCTTTGCACACCAGCCTGATTCAAGTCGATGAAGGGAAATTCAGCGCCTGTTGTGCAGGTTTTTGTCACCATTTCTAATGCCTCCCACAGAACCAGTGTTCCCTGATGCAGGAACAGATTGAGTCGGCATAAAAAGTGTTTTGAACCAAAAAACGGGGATGTGGGAGACAACCATATGTTGGTAATTGCCAAGTGACTTTTTGAAATTCTAATTGCAATGATGTTGCGCCAAACTAAATTGGAAACAACGTGCCCAGAAAAGTTCTTTCTACAAGAATGCGGGTCTCATTGCTGGAGTGCATCTATTGTTTCCCTTTTTTTTACTCTTATTATAGGAATGCTGCCTGCTTTCAGTGTTGGCGAGGACAGGAGAGGCTCGCCCTGTTCTGTCGCAGCGAAGCCTCATTAAATCCACTCTTAGTTTCAGCTTCCTGTTGCTTCCCCAAAAGGTCACATGCATTAAATGAGGCGAGTCGCATCTCCAGTAAATTTAATAAAATGGGCTAAACGCAGCGTTCCTGTATTGGTTTTGGCCACAGCACATAATGACGTGGAAGTGATACATCTTGTCAGGAGGCAACATCACGAACGGCTTCTGTTTGTGGACATAAATTGCCCGGGGAGGGAGGCACAGAAAACAACATTTTAAACTAATAGGATTATTATTTTTTTTAAAACAGTCCATATTTATACCTGGACAGTTGTCTTCCCTGTAACGCTCACTCTTCCCCCTCCACGCACACCCCCAACAAGCTGCTGGTGACAGCCTCGGCATGATTCTCCCACAATTTATCTGATTGTTCAGATCTCGTGTTTGCTAAAAACGACCCGGGAACGACGCGCCGAGCGTAGCACGAAGCCCCGACACGCCATCTGACTGATTCTGGTCGCGCCTGTTGCTCTTTGATGCCTGACACTTAGATGGTAATATTTTTATCGCCCCCTCAGAATTTTTTACCACTTATTCCCTCCTCGGCAAAGACAACAGCGGTTGCGTCAAGTGCAGCGTCAAACAAATGGCAATAAATAGGTTTGGATATTGTAAACAAGCCCGTGCACGACGGTGACATCTCCACTGTTGTTCTGGCTCTAATGGGGTTCTTTTTTTTGTCGCTGTGCGCCATATAGAGACGCAACGACACAGGCGACAGGCGGGGGGGGGGCTGGGGTGATTATTTGAACGTTTGCAATCATAACTGGAGAAATGTTGAACTGACTCCAAATGCCAGTGTTGTTAAAATCCCAGCGTCTACAGAAGCACTTTTACCGCTTCCTGTCAAATGGCTGGCTCTTATAAAGGAGGCAGCAGCCCAAAGACGCCGCACAGGCAACTCTCCTTTGAATTACTCGTGTTTATCCGAGACGGCCTTTAGAAAAGATCTCGGTCTTTAGACGCTGTGCGATGAGAGAAAGACCAGACAGACGCTGCCTTTGCCTCACATTCAAAAGGGAAAGTCAGCTGCACTTTCAGCACTCTTAAGGTTAAGGACAGGCTTCACGTACGCTGGAGCTAGCTGCAGTATTTTTACTCTATTTTATCGGATGATTATTTCGCAACCCTGCGGCTTCACTGGAGGCCCATGTGGATCAGTGGGTTCGGGTCAGCGAGGCTGCGTTGATTTTCCGCGGAGGTTTTCTTCTGTTGTCTGCATTGTCTGTTAAGCTTGTGGCGCACTCTCTCTCTCTCCTGTCATTTCCTCCTGCACCTTAATTACCTGAGCGGTCTGTTCATCCGTCTCTCACCTGTCTGACTGTCTCCCCCCTCCTCATCCTCATGCTTTGGTGGGGAGGGGGGGGTCCATGCTGGGCCCACCGTCCGTGCCGAGACAGGAAGTGCTGCTGTAGGGTGGGGTGTTACTGAGTCAACTCAATTTATATGAATTATTAATTGGGAAAGTGACTTCTGGTCCCTGCATTGGGTGTTTTATTGAGTCTGTTCTGAAGGTTGTTCTTTTATTGGTTTGTCATATTTATGCACCACTAAAACTAAACTAAACCAACCCAAAACCCCCAAAACTTGACTTGTTTACGATAGCCAAACGCATTCGTCCCCATCTGTTTGACAAAGGCAATTGCGGCTGTTCTTTTCAAACCAGGAAATGGAGAATTATGCGGGAGGAAAAGCACATTTTGTCATTTTCCCATTTTCAGAGAAAGAACGAGAAAAAAATAGCATTTTGTTTTTGTGTTTAATGTAGGAAATGCGAAGCGGCAGCTTTCAGGCAAGGTCTCGCTACTGCTTTTAAAAACGGTGTCTCGGCGCTTGCTTTCCGCCTAAAGGAAGCTGACTCTGAAATAAAAAGAAGAAAAGCAACGACGCAACAGCCACTTCATTAATGAGAGCATCGTTGCGTTTTGCACCACCTGAAAGCTTTGCCGCTGAACTTGACACCCTGTTAACGAGGCAGTGTAATTTTAGCACCGTTTCTCATGCGGCGTTCCAACATCCGCACGAAGTAAGCAACAAATATGAGAAAGTTGCGTGGACGATCTCCCGACCCCGATACACCCACGCCACCAAATCCCAGTTTCAGCCGGAATTCTTTTTTTTGCCGACGCATTTAACAGATGTCACGCTAACATTGTAGGTTGATGGACAGGGGAGGAAGGCGGGAGCTGAGCCGCTCTTACAGAGCAGATCATTCCACCTAAGTGCAGCATTTTCATTTCAGTGAAGAAGACGAGCGCGAAACACTGGATGTGCTCATTTTGGGATCCACAGTCTAAATACACACCGATTATACCCCATTCTATGCTGTTTTAACTCCCCCACAAGCAGACGTCAATTTGGAAACCAATACTAATATCACCTTTTGATTCATCTGGTTTTTTGCTATGTGGCGACCCCAAAATCATCTTCTTATCATCATTTCTCTAAGCAACCTGATACTTTTGTGTCACCGTTTACTGTGAACCAGCACCGATACTTAATCAGGGTCTCAGTTGAGAGTTTTCCCAGAAAGTGGATGACAGGCAGGAATACACACTGGAAACCTCGCCAGTCTCCCACAATACACACACACACACACACACACACACACACACACGTCATTTAGTGACATAGTCGCAGTGGGGTGCACTTTAGAGTCATCAATCAACCTGATGCTCATGTTTTTGGAGAAACCGGGAGAAAGGCCACACAAGAGAACCCGCGAGTGTCACATGGAAAAGGTCTCAGCTGCAATTAAGCCACATTGTCCTCAATGTCTTCGTGTTTAATCACATCTGTGTATTCATGATTTCATCAGTGTTACCGCGGTGATCGATGAATTATGCCTGAGCCGTACAACGTGTCCTCCTCCATCAACTCATATCAGAAACGAGCGTCTTGTGTCTGCTATTCATGCTAAAATGAAATTAAAACACTATTTGTAGAATGTTCTTGGACAAAGTCTCCATGTAAACAGAAGCGCACACAAAAGAATTTCCCTGGTTTTAATGCAGTGCACTTTTAGTGAGTCAGTAAAAGCAAAAACGAATTAAATATATGTAATTTATTTATATATGCATTTTTGTCCAAAAGATTTAAATGTGGTTTTCAAGCCAGATGAATATTTCACGCAGAAGAGCTTTGATAGAGTGCAACTGCGAGTCGGTGCATGTTGGGTCTCTGTACAATGGGCTCGGTGGCCTCCGTGCTCGGAGCACTTTGGCTGCAGAGTGACTGGGGGGGAATGGCCTCCGTCCAGCTGAGATAATGGAATTGGTGTGTTCTCCCAGAGCTGCGCTCCTGGCAGGAGTTAATTCTGTTAATAGCAGGAGCTTCTCCAGTCAAACTCCTTCTCTGCTTGGGCAGTGTTCTAAGAGCACAAGAGGTGGATCCGCCAAGATGGATGACGGATGTATAATGGATTAACTGGAAAGTGGCGCGCAGAGCTTACAGCTCTTCTTGAAGCCGTTAATTTGAAATCATAAAGACGGAGCGGCTCTCCATATGTAGAGCATTGTTCTTGGGACTTCAGGGCCTTTTAAACAAGCCGAAACACATTTGAAAGAAGAGAAAATCAACCAAGCATACCAAATCAGAGTTTGGTTCCAAAAACTCTGGTTATTTTTCTTGAAAAAAACAGTAGATAGTGATTGTTAACAGCGCGAGAGCGTTTCAGCGGGAACAAATGCTTTCTCGCTGTCATAATGTTGAGCGCACGGCTCACAATTAAACCAAAAATCTAAAGTCTGTGATTGATGATCCAAGGAAAACACTGAGCTTGATAGATGAAGGACTTATCTGAGCACAAGCTTTGGCAATTAGTCCCCAGAACAGGAGGAAGAAACTCCCCAGGGGCGTAGATGCTGCTGGAGCGGCAGCAGATGACATGAAGTGAAGGGGGTGGGTAAACTCTGGATGACCACGGAGGAGTTGGGGATAGGGGTGGAGACGTAGGCACGGGCATCTGGATAAGAGGACTGAGAGCACGCTTCGACTTTGGCTGCACGTGATTGGCTAAAAATAAAGGTCGGTGCATCTGTAGCGATCTTCTTTAAAGGTGGCGACTTCCCTCAAAGTTTCAGATTTAGCTGACAATTCAGATAGCTAACTAGACAGGCATCTTCAACATTCGATGACATGAAAAACTGAAAGGTCACGCATAAAATCAAAGAGTAAATCCACAATAACGATCCGCCGCCCCGCCAGCCGTGACTCAGGTTTTTGTTTTAAAAGCCCGAGCCCTAGATAGATGCTTTAACTCTGAGTTATAGGAAGGAACCACCTGTGGAGCTCCGCTGAGCCCTCATTTTTACCCTTTGCAGCGTGCGGAATGACTTAAGAATGGATGATTTAATCCAACCTCCCACATTGACTAAAAATCCGGAGCGACGACATGCTCCTTTTGAGTGGTCGAGGGTTTCTTCATGACCTGACATAAAAACCCAGACGTAGAGGTTCTAGAGGAACGTTAGCGAAATGGAACAGGGCTTTCTCCCTGCCCTGAAAGAAACTGCTGATTATTTGAAAGCTGTTTTATTCAATTTCAGGGCACACTCTCCTTTCGCTGATCCCTTGGACTGTCTGACATTGTTCCTGCGCAGACCATAAATGACATGGAGGATGTGCCAACATTCCTATTTCCTCAGCTTTTTATCAAGAGTTTCACGCCGCTCGCTTGCTTGCAGGAGTGTAACGGCGGTCACTCCTGCCCACGACCGGCTGCTGATACGGTCCGATCTGTATTTAAGAGTCATTGAATACACGCAGGGCTTAGCAGCAGCTTAAGGTAATTGGCTGTGATCCAGACATATCTGTGACAGAAATGGCTCGGAGATCACCTGACGATCGGCACTCAGCATCGCGACCCCCTGCTGCCAGCGCCGCGCTCGCAGCGACATCACAAATCTCAGCTTTTTGTTTTCTTCCCTGTCGTGTAAAGAGCGCATTAAAACACACGGCACGGCTGCCATAAATACACACCAGTGACAAATGCCAACTGGGTGGATTAGCATGCGGTTTTTGATCACTGTCAAACCCTTCCCCCGTCAGCTTCAGCAGGAGCTATAAATGAGGCTCATTGTTCTGGGCTTAGGTCAGAATCTGAATTCTGCATAATGTCTACACGCAAGAGAAGAAATCTCCCGTAATCTTCACCTCCAGTTAATTACTGCAGACAAACATTATGGATCGCCAGAGACTCTTATCGCGGGCCGCTTGAATGCAAAGGAGATTCGCCCCACATCTGATAAGATTTTAAACTCTTTGCAACAAACCAATCCGTTCGCCACATTGTTAGATTCATCCCTTTCTCCATGAGCGGATCTGAAGGAGACGGATGCACATTCTCGCTAATTACGGCAATTATTACTCAGTGATGACATAACAAGCTCTCAAACAATTATTCCCTCTCTTCCTCGCGCCGCTTCTCCCTCCTACACAGTCCCAACAGAAGCCTTTCACAGCACATGCACATGCACGCCATTTATTCCAACTCTTAAGGAAAAAAAAAAAAACTACAAGCCTGTCATCCGTTTATGCTGCATGTCAGAATGGAAACAACACCAGCACAGGGGAGGCAACGTGCTTCCTGCTGAGCACAAGATGCTTGGATGGCGACACTCTATTACACCAAATTTACATGCGGCTACTGACTAAACTTGTGCTCACAAGTTAGACAGAAAACACACACACACAGACACGCACACACAGAAAAATGCACCGCTTTTGAGAGTCAAGGGGCATTTACTTTCAAGACGGTGTTCGGATTTACTGGCTCTTCTGGCGCTGGAGAGGCAAGGTTCCGTACGCCAGGATGAGTATTCCCGATTTAACGAGGCAAAAATGCTTCCCTATTTACAGCGATAGCAGTGGGAGAGCGGTGCAGGAGGTGTTCACTGCTGGGACCCAGCGAGTACAAGGATGTGCAGCCTCGTCTTGGCGGCTCCAGAGCAGATCTGCATTTTCCTCGTGCTCCGTTTTGAGGCGCTTTGGCCGCGGTGGTGAGCAGAGCACAGGTCACTCGTATAACATATACCCCTATGAGGTGCTAGTGCGGGGTTTAAGCTCTCCAGCAGCTGCAGGATGATATTTGGACAGGTAGCTTTATCATATGCTGACTCCTGAATAGGCAGGATTGAAACTTCTGAGCTAAGTGACTGCCCAAAGCAGTATGGATTGTTTTTCACCTCCTCTAAGAATGTTTGGAATCTCATCACAGGGCTTCTGCCTCGGGTTCAGACTCCAGCCGCAGCCAACACTCTGCGTGCCACATGGCAGAGGCTGCGAAGGACCTGCTCGCAAGTGAAATGGGAGCACGGCGAACAAAGGCGTGTGTGGCACCTCGCATCGGCTTCTACCCTTCCTGGGAGCTATTATTGCAGCAAGGTGCTGCTGAAAAAGCATTCTCCCACAGTCGGAAACTTCGCTCCGTTTCTGAAGACGGAAATGATGTCAGTAGGAGGAATGATCCGGAGAGGCCGGGATCAGGCACATAACTGGCATTATCCACCGCTTGATCAATCTCACTCACTCACTAGGCACCTTTGATTTTATGCCTTCGTGCACCAGCGCCAGAAATACTTTGCAATCAAGCTGTGAAATCTATTTCAGATGAATCCGTTGATTAGGTTAACTGACATGTTGATTAAATGTTATGATGCACAGATATATGGTATTTTAAGTTATCAATTAGCAGCACTAGGCTGAGGCTGTGATTAGATCCTTTTTAAATTTCAAGCATTATGTTGCCAACACTCCTGAAACAGCAATCAGGCCCTGCATTTGTTTTTAATTAGCATATCACCCAGGCATCGACATATTCAGAAATAAACACCACGTATGGCCCTACAGTAGACGCTATAATGGGTTTTCTGTAGATATTGGCTGCCAAAAATGGAAAGTGTCGTCTGAGGCCTTGAGTTTCACCTCTAGCTTAATCACACCATCGATGTTTTCCTCTGCAAATGTGGCTGTTGATGGGCTGTCTAATGTGAGAGCTGTGGCCAGGCCTGCGAGGACCCAAACACTCACCTCATTTGGCCGCTCCATTGCACCCTGGGAAATATTTCATGAGGTCTAAGTGACTAAAATACACCGGGAACATTAAAGAGGAAGAAAAAAAAATCACATCTTCATATTTTAATGTGGCTGCGATATATAAAGGTTCTCTTTGAATTTAAACAGACACAAGATGGCTAGATAGATAGAAAGAAAGATAGACCGCTAGATAGATAGAACGCTAGATAGATAGAAAGATAGACCGCTAGATAGATAGACCGCTAGATAGATAGAAAGATAGACCGCTAGATAGATAGAACGCTAGATAGATAAAAAGATAGACCGCTAGATAGATAAAAAGATAGAATGCTAGATAGATAGAACACTAGATAGATAGAAAGAAAGATAGACCGCTAGATAGACCGATAGACCGATAGACCGATAGACCGATAGACCGATAGATCGATAGATAGATAGGTAATACCATAAAGCCATTTATCTCTTATAGGAAGGTAAATATATGAGAAGTTTTTGTATGCATTGTTTAAATTCAGCTCACCTGTCCACTCGTCTCTAATTGTGTTCTGTTTTCAATATATTTTGCCCCCACTGGAAATGTAATTACCTTTGTGGAGAATGTAATTATCTTGATTTTATAAAGGTGTAAAGTTTTTACACAGCACACGTCGCAGAGGGAAGGTCCAGTCGGCCCTGGAAATTTAGAAAACACGTCTTCCCTTGCAAGAAAACCACATAATCAACACAAACCTCTGCTTTATTTTATAAAAAAAAACTCCCACATGAACTGACATGAGTGGCCCAGTGAATACCGATCAGTAATAATACACAATATACACTCCCTCACCGTGTGTGTCAGAAATGGGCATTTTTACTCCCTGTCCCTTTAGTCATTTGCACTTTTGTCCGCGTCAGATAAGGTTCTTATACAGTCGCAGCGCCGGCGCGACTAAAATGCAAATAAACACAACAGTAAACCTGAGAGGAGAGAGTGACTCTGTGAAATAAACCACGTTTAACTCTCCTTGCTTTGACTTCTGTTGCCTCTCTCTGGAGCCTAAAAAGGTCAGCGTGGCTCCCATCCACAGTTCCCACTGTAATGTGTTTTTTCATATCTCATCATTTGAGCCTTTGCTCCTCATCAGATTTTACCACTTGACTCCAGCCGAGTCTTTACTGCAGAGGCTGTGCCAGAACAACAGAGCTGAGCGGCGTGACCCGTTTGGCAGCACAACCACTTTAAGGTTGAATCACAATAGAGGAAATTATCATCACACATTTACTTATTAGTTTTTTAAAAGATAGTTACGTGTTAAAGCAGAAGGAATCATTGAAATGCTGCTAGTTTAGCTTGCATTCAAACACAACTGTCCTTGGTTGGTAGTAGATAAGACACGAGTTTCCAACATTTGCAAGTTCCCATTGGTTTGGTTTGAAACGCCTGCTTCAGCTGGCTACAGTGTCAGAAAGTGTGCGTGCATGTGCGTGACTGACACAATGAAATGTCAGCATCTGCAGGGCAGCCGTCTGAGGTGACAGCTGTGGACGTCAGTGCCATTGTTATTCATTCACAGACGACTCAGTTATGCAAATTAACATTATTAAACGTACCTGCAAGCCATGCACAAGCACAAGTCTCGTCTGGTGTGCCCCTGACTTGTCCTGCATTTTCTGGGCCAGCACCTGGAAGCTTTGTGCTCCTTTTTGCATGATTAAACGTCATGTTGAGACTAACTAATTGTGTTTTAGCAATACCTCATGCAATACCAATGGCAAGTGAGACATCAAATTCTGAAGGTTACAGTCCCGCACAAAGATGCTTTATCAACCAATGTCAGACCGGGAACATGTTGAATAGTTCTACTTGTCTTTTTGTCTGCAGATGAAACAACGCCGCCAGTTGTCTACCGCCTTTTTTAAAAATTCCAGCGAGCCGAAACTGAAATGAGTCCGTTTAAGATTTCCTCCAGGGACGTTTAAAGACAGGAAAAAAAAGTGCACTGCTCGGAATATTGACTTTTTTCAGATTTGTTTTCCTATGGTAACGTTACCGTTTTCTTTACTTTCTGCTCCTTCCCTCTTGTTTCTTAATTCTGAATCAATGGCTGCGCAAAATGGGGTTGACTGCAGAGATTTGTCTGGAATGGATAGATCTCCTGCTTCAATTCTGGTCCATCTACGGTGGGTTTCCCCCAAAACACCGGTGTGACCCGCACACCCGCAAATTGATATTTCTTTATGGCAAACTGTGAAATATTATCATTCTGTTCAGGGAGACTCCAGTGACAAATCAACCTTGACTGCAAACGTCCTGTAATGCTTTGGCCTGTAATTCTGTCTACTTTTATCACTATTTTCTATCCAAAAAAAAGAATATTCCCCCCGATTCAGTCGAAAACAGCGGGAGCCTTTGGACAAATGGCAGCGTAAGCCTCCAGTTTGTCACAGGAAAAACCATCCCATCTAATGTCAAGTACACTACTGCTATTGCAGCATAAAATCTTTTATTGAGACAAGGATTAAGCAGATAAAATCCCAGAGTTCTCTCATAAAACACAAAAATTGGCTGTGATATCTCGCAGAGGCGGACAAAGCATGTTCTCACATAGTCTGACGTGACACCTTTAAGTACTTTGGGATACTGATGAGTGAACAAACTCATCACAGAAGGTGCAAAAGCACCTTGAAGATGCAGATCTTCATTTCAAAATTCAGGCATCAAAAGTGATCGTGACTAGGGATAAATTGATCCCTGACCAAAGTTAGAAGGTCTTGTCCCCCTAAGCCCTTTATCCCTTTCAGGGTCACAGGGAGGGAAGACAATGGGTGAAGGCAGGTCCACCCCTGGATGAGCTACCAGTTCATCACAGCGCCCTATGTGAGCATTTATGGGTTGGGTACCTTGCTCAAGGGTTCCTCAGCAGTGCTCTGAAGGTGTCCCTACTACTAGAACACCTTCCATGTTTGGTCTACCAGGGGTTCGAATAGACAACCCTCCGCTTTTCAGTCTAGTTCCAAACAGACTGAGCTCCCACCACCCCGATTCATTTGTCCTAATTGGATAGATTTTTTATTATTATTATTTTTATTTGTTGGAAACATCTGTGACACTGTCCAACTGTCCTCACCACAAATAAACAGCCAAAGTTGTACCGTGACGAAAAACTGTGGGAAAAAAAAGAAGAGAGGAACCCTCAAGATTTCAACAGGGCATCATCGAATTTAAGCAGCAGAAATGTGGGGCATTCATTACTGCGGTGCACTGCTGCTGCAGAACTTTGATGTGCGGATGATTTGCAAGTAGAAAGGGAAAGAACAAGTGCCACTGGAACGGTAACCGATGAGGGAGATGAAATCCTCGGCAGAACTCCCACTTTTCTGCACCCCAATTATACGAAATCTACGGCGAGGCTATCATGAATCATAGAACATAGCTTCTTTAATGATCCCCGGAATCACTTTGCCGGGCTGGGCTGTTTTCCTGGTTGAGGTTGGTGGAAGAAAAGGGCTGGTGCCTTTTCGCTTATTATGTGCCAGCCAGACAAACTCAGTCCTCATTCCGGATTTATTGAGAGAACAACGAAGGGAGAAAGGAAATGAGGTAGTATATTAACATGCCTGTGCATTTATTCCCTTATCATCATTCAGCGCCCTTAATAAATGCATCTACCATAACTTAGGAAAAGAATTACATGCACAGTAATTACATGAAAACCCAGATAGGTGCTCTGCGTGTGCACCTTTTCTTCTCTGTTAACAGGGACACACCACACGTGTGTACGTCCTTTCTCAGGAGAGGCAGGGGAGGCCCCTATGATAGCAAATGGTGAGCAGAGGTCAAAATGTGTCAATACCGCAGCCTGTTTTTCCCATTGCATGATGGGATAGCCTATAGCCGTCACCTGTAATAGCAGAGATGATAGGTGGATCTATAAAGCTGCTACTTGGTACATGTTCCGCTTTAGACGGTAATTATCAGGCTGCTATTTAGCTTTCCGGTCGAGCACCTAGTGGAGCAGAAAGATGATGTTTGACCTAGAAAATCCACCATACTGACACTTCAAAACAAACATCCGCATGCTAACGACGGTTGCCTGGTGGTCGGTGGTGCGATGCCCCTTCCATACCACGGAACAACACTCCGATGACAGTCCAGGTTAAAAAAATTCCCCTGACTGTAATGATCCTGGACATTTCCCAGCAATTAAAATGTCCACAGGCGCTGCATTCTGCCGACAGACATCCACCCCTCAGCCACAGATGCCGACACAAGGTACCGCAGGAACTCCCACGGAGGTCGTGCGTCTGCGCCTTGATGGGCGTCCATCGCTCAGAATTTTCCTGACATGTCATGGATGCACGATCACATTTGGGTCAGTCTGAGGATGCCACGATTCCTCAGATTTTCCCCTACACGTCCCGCAGCGGTGACCTAATGTCACTGCAGCATTTTTGGGGTGGGGGGGTTGACTAGATGGCATCCACATGGGGGCAAAGGTTTTGCTACGCACCATTAGACTGCGGCAAAATAATCAATTTTATGGTGTTTCTACCGTCTCTCTGACAATTAGCATCCATATACGCTGGTTTCTGTTTGTAATTTTTCAGTTTTATAAAGGTCACTGGGTCCTTATCTGGGCTGTGTGGACCTTCCTTTATACTGTCCTTATCTTTAACTAAAAGAGCACCCTTGTATCACGACTGCTCTGTCTTTGTGTTAGCGTCCCTGCCTCCAGGTAATCCCCGGCCCAACCGCCGCCTGTGTGGTCTGCCTGTGTGACTGACTGAGCGATGTACTTTCATGAATCATCTGGTCAGATTTCCAAACTGACGTGCCGCGTTTTGTCATCCTGACATCTCCATCCACGCATACAAATGCCACGCTGTCGAAAGTTTGCCTCCGAGTAAAAATTGGAATTCACATCGCCGTTTCTTTCGTTTTTTTTCCTTTCCTTTCCTTGTTTTTTTTTTTTGGCCACATTGGGGCAAAAAGTAGAATATTTAAAATGCAGCGGAAAAGTTTGCCCTCATTCCTTATGTGCCGGAGTTGAGGCTAGATATAAACAACCCTCTGTGGTGAGGGATAAACCACAGCTAAATACGCTTATTACTCCTTCATGCTGCTTCCAACCTGGAAAGTTCACTCCCAGTTCACTTTAAAGATGGCTACCCATCCGCACCTCAAGGACTCCTGTCAATCATGGCGAGATTGAGCAGAAATGACTATAAGACAAAAGCTGCACTAATAAATGCCGTTTAATTTTCTTATATTGCAGAAAATCGTGTCCCAGTTGAGTCTATCCGTTATTTTCATTTCCAGCCTGGTTCAGATATTCAGGAACACTGTTTACGCAGCTCTTTTGCTGTACTTTACGACTGCGCTGTTTACTTTAATGCTGTATTTTAACATGACAGGGGTATGCAATTGCTCTTTCCCAGGGGCCACATCTGAAATTTGGACTGTTGTGGAAGATCCGATGAGGAGCAAAATTGAATCCTGCATAATAGGACTTCTGGATTTATTTGAGGAGATTTATTTTTTTTTATTTTTTTTAAAGCTGGCAATGATTCAAAAGGCAACAGTTAAATCTGATCAGCCTCTGTTATGACACGGGTGCAGAGTCGGCGCCACCTGCGATCGGCCAACCGTGGCTCGTTCATTATCACGACCCCGAGCGTCTGCAGATCTGCTGCAGCAGCAGAAGACCACACGTCCCGCCCCTGCTGCCAATAAAGGCAACCTGCAGCTACAATTCACGCCGACCTGATGTAATGATGCGGAAGATAGATTCCAGGCGCACATTTCATTCCTTAGAGCAAACAAAGCATCGCGTCACCGTTGCGGCCTGTAAGCGTCGTCACTGACCATCCTCCTCCCTGCAGGTTTTTCCATGTTTTGATGGAAACATTTCACAAATTACAGCCGTGTGATCACAATACCAGATGGCATCGTTATTATTGCCGTTGTTGTTGTTGTTCAATCAGCTGTGCTGCGAATGGATTTTTGCTTGTCGAAATAGTCTTAGTGTAAAATATTCACTGTACTGTAACTGGTAATTAAAGCGGTCGGAAGCAGAAGGTACAATTTTTCTTTCTTAACTCGTTATAGAGCAGAAGAGGCACACACTGTCCTCAGTGCGATGTAGCTCTAAATCATTTATGGTGTTGAATGGAACGTCTGCGCCTGCATGCTGCCTCATAGGCTGACCCAGCAGGCCTTTCATTCTACATATTGATTTTCTGTTGCGTCCTTGATTCCCTTAGAATGTGACTTTTTGGTGGGTGGGGGAGGGGCAGAGCTGAGATTACTTATTCATCAGAAGAGGCATAAGAACCCCAAAACTAAAAAAAACACAACAACATTCATAAATCAATCATCAACTATAGGTTATTTTGTTTGTGTGAAAGTTTTCTTTCCCAGATCTGTCATCCCTACTAGCCAACATTTAGTTATTTGTTTCCGATAGTGCGTGCAAGGAAGCAGCATGTATTAGCTGATTTGAACGGGAGGGTGGGGGTGGGGGGGGTTACCAGTTATTCACCACTGTTGTTGTTGGAGGTCCTGGAGTCAGCAAAACTGCCAAATATTTTTTTCTTCTTCTGGACTATCATAAACTTTCCCTGACTCTCTCAGGGTCACACGTCCACAAAATACTGCGTATGGACTTTTCAGAGGAGTCGAGCATGGGACAGAATCAATGTTGCTATGAATTTGAAGGATGGGAAATTTGTCTTCCAAGAACGTGTATTACTACTGTAAAACACTTAAATAAAAGAAAATAGTAAAATTATATTGTGACAATACTGCAGTGGCTTTGGCATTACTAGCATCCAACCCAAAACCAGTTTGGGGATATTGAATTATAGGATAAAACTCTGAGGGATGATTAATATTGGATAAATCCTCGGATGCTGTTGCTCACCAGGAGTGTCATTTTATGTGCAGACGGAGTTCGCTGAAGAGTTTCTATCAATTAAGAAGCACTTTCTGTTTCTGCTAACGTGTGGATGCGTTCTGGTTCCTGTGTAGAATTACATATCCCCATTTCAGCTGCTCAGTTTATGTGTGAATAATTGATTTAAAACTTTTCGGATAGGGTGACATCAATCAATAGGTATTACGGCTCAAATAACGGTGCGTGATGGCTGTGAATAATGGTACCCAAGATGCATCATGGCAGCGTTGCAGGATGTATCCGGTATCAAACCCGCATCAGCCCTGTACTATAACATGTTCAGATTTGCTGTAAAATCTGTAAATACGCATTAGCCGTTTAAATGTGCTCAACCAAAAATGATGTATATTGATATGTACAGCCTGCAGCGATGTGTACCAACTAAATATTCTGCTATTGTGCACACAGACATGGTTATCAGCTGTGGGAGAGAAAAAAAGACTTTGCATATTCCGCCTGAAGGAAGTTGTGCCTGGTGAGGAAATTTATGTTAATCACATGTACTGGAAAAAAGCAAAGACAATAAAAAGTGTTTCCTATTTATTTTGTTTTAATCTGAGGCTACAGGCTTGGTATGGAGGCTTGAGAATCGAGGACATCCATTCAAAATGTGCAAGGACCTTGGGCCCCGGATGCTCATTAAAAAATAAAGTTCTGCTGTCTGTCAGTAACGGCGAGTAGCGAAGATGAGTACATGTGAGAATTACCCACGACACGTAAACACAAAACTTTAAAAGCTGTGTCAGCTGCCTGCATTTTCAAAGAGGCTTGTCGTGGACAGAGCCACCTTCTGTGCGCTGTAAACACCGTGCGTCTGTTTCAGCTGGTTCCAGGGTGAGGACACGTGTCTCTGCACTCACAAATGCATCACAAGAGCCGCACTGCTAATTTAATTAACCGCGCTGCTAATTTAGCTCCTGCAGGATAAACGACAGGTAAGATGAGGGTCGAGCTTGGGTTAGCCTTTAGCGTTTGTATATTTTTACACCCCCAATACAACCCCGACGCGCACGGTGATCAGTGGAACTCTCATTAGTCCCGCTCATCAGTCTTTTTGCACGAGCGACAGCGCTCAAGGTGTTGTTGACTGAGATGATTTTCAGCAAAAACGGCAACGAAAATAGACGCCCCAACAAACAAGAAGACCAAAATAAAAAGAGCGAAGAGTCATTCAAAGAGGCTTGTGAAAGTGCACCGTTTCAACGGGTTGTTTTTGCAACATCCACAAATTGAACACTTTGTAACACCTGTCAGCCAATGAGAACTTCTGCCTCGGGGAATCAAACTCGGCACCCGCGTTTCTAGCTGAATCCCTGACACTGGGAGCGCAGCGTTCAACCGTGCGCACTGGCAGGCAGAGGAGGCAAGTCATAGTGCGAGCAGCAAATTTAGATACAAAAAAATCAAAATGAGCTTGTTGACTCCCAAACATCCCCAACTTCCCGATGTGTCTTTTTAAAAATGAAATATCTGCTTTCATCAAACACCCCTAATTTGTATTCCTGACAAACCTAAAGTCTGACACCCTCCCCCACCATAAATTCAGACTTTATCTTCACAAAGGGAGGCTTAACTGTTAAGGACATTATTTTCCAGTGTTATGAATGAGTTATTAACTATGTTTCAAGCAATGTCTCACTATATGATTGAGTTTACTGAGCCCTGTGCCTTCTGCGGGTAACGCAGCATCACGGGGATGCTATGACAAGCTCATCCATCAGCACAGCATGCTCAAGTCCCAATCAAATGCCTGCACCGCTTCATAAAGTGGAGGAGGAGAGGTGTCACTCCCTAAACAGGATATATGGGCTCTCACTGAGACACAAATTAGACAGTAAATACATTACTGTGGAAGTAGCCGCTTCCACGGCAACATGCTTGTCGGGATGCTGTGCCAAGATCAACACCACAGCCGCATGCAGAGGCAGCTGCTCACTTGCCAAATAGACATAAACATTAACGTTTTCGATCCCCCCCCCAAGAGCTGACATGAACAATGATGACAGATCTTTTCATTCATTTATTCATTTTGTTTATTCACTTTCATCTGTTACGTCATCATACATTCCTGATTTAGGGTTATTTTCACTGCATCGTTTGGGGGGGGGGGGGGGGGGGGGGGGGGGGGGTCCTTCATTGGGGCTGCTTGATTACCCTCTCCAAGTCTTGTCTGACCATTATTCACAGCATCCACACTGGAGGCACAGGTGGAATCTGGCCGGTTATACATTTTGATTTGGCACGCACGATTGATTTTGGCCACTCCAGTTTGTGAGGCTTGCTCCAAATGCTCACCTGCGCGCGCACACACACACACACACACACACACACACACACACACTGGTAGCGAGTAGCAGTACATAACTGCCCACAACACACCCACGCTGTCACGCCATGCAGCTCATATTATTAATTTCCCTGGATGTTATTTGTTCTTCCTAGTTTGATGTACCCAGTTGTTTGTCTTCGCGATACCTGCAGCCTGAAAACCGGCGCCGACTGGAGCTCCCACGCCTTCTTACACCAAAGACTTTCAAGGACTTTCCAAGGCTAATTACTGTGACCATAACGTTTTGAAAATGAGAGCAGACATATTCTGAGAAGCTCATGGGCGATCTTTGAAGAGAAAGAGGTTAAAATGTGAATGATTTTCAGAGTGTCGCTATTATACACCGTGTTGTTACAGAGGTGGCAAGGAGGCAACCGCTGAAGATGAGTTGTTATATACGGCCGTAGTTTGAAGGTCAGTCCAAACAAATAGGTGGCAGGGCAAATGTCAAAGACTGCCCGTGATGGCAGCTGTTTTCTGTTATCTTCAGCCCCTTCTGTGCAGCCCATTGAATGAGGGCTCACGTCAGAGGATGATGGAAATGGGAGGTACAGACAGGAAGGGTCTGAGAGGAGAAGGAGGCCGGGCATCACGGGTGTGAGCGACACGTGTAGGCAAATTACTCGTAAACCCAAGTCGCACCGGCAATCTTGGCCGATTCGCTCTATATAAATAAAAAAAACTAAATGTTACGTTGTTGCCGGTACAGCTGACAGGTTGGCTCATTTTAAAACAATTTACACAAGGGTGATGAGCTCAGTTTAGTTGAGAACAAATACAATTTTGTTCAAAACTCTCCTGTACCTTAAAAAGCCCATCAGCATGAACACAAATTAAGTCTCTAATTTTTTTCTAAAATGGGAAACAGGCTTTGCATGTTCATTTCATTTGTTTAACAAGTAAATCAAAGGTGCCCCAAACAGAGTTTCTTGCATCTGGGAGGACGCAAAGACTGAGGTTGCATAAGCTCGATTCTGATTTATGATTTACTTTCCAGAAAATAAAATTCGCTTTTACAGCTGATCCTAAAATGATGCCTCGTGTGCTTGGAGCCATTTGTGGATTATTGCTGCCAGATAATCCTGGCACTGTCCACGGGGGAACAAAATCCAGGCTCCATGTCTGTTGGTGGGACCCCGATGACCGGGCCTTCGCCCACGGGGTCCGGCCTGGCTCAGCCCAATAACAGGGCTTTGGTGATGGGGTGGCCGAGCTCTCCCTGTGACCCAGATCTGGATAAGGTGCCTGGAATGATACAAAACAAATCCTGGCCTTGTCGTCTTTGGAAGCTCATCAGGAAAGAAGTCTGCTCATTCGGTTGATTCTAGTGGTCGTCTCACTTCTCATTTTGGGCACATCACGGATTTGATCCGAGACAAATGAAGCGGCGCCAGATCATCACGGTGCCTCTGCAGGCTTGCGTGACAGACTTGATTGTTGCATTGTTTTATCTGCCTCTGATTCAGCCATCACCCTGGAAGGGGGCAAGGCTGAACTCACACACAGAACCGGAGCCTTTTTTTCTGATCAGTCTCTAAAATAACAGTTGTCTTTAAAAGCCTCCGAGCTTTTTAGTGCCACTTTTGTGAGTCATCTTTGAGTCAAACATGCTGAAACTCTCCTGCTTTCACTAGCAGACAAAGCCCCGAGTTCAACTCCTGAGGTTGCTTCATCTACCATGAGTACAGTTCAACATTCAAATGTCTGATACAACGATGTTCCTGACCACGTTTCTCCCTGAAATACGCCGACTCAGCACTATTCTGCTCCCTTCTGCACTGTCCTCAAGTCTTCCTGACCACTTTCAACCATAATAGGTCATAATACGTCAGTTGCAGGCAAATCTGTCCATTTGTTTACATCCAGTTGCTAAACAGCCAACAAGCTCGCAGACAGCGAAAGGAAGCGGCCTTGGTCCCGTCTGCTGAAGACACCTGGATGTGAGGCCGCTTTCATCAATATGCCTGCTGCACATTCAGTTCTGCTGCACGTATTGCGGCGGGCACGCAAATTGAATTCTAAAAGTTTTACAATGCTGTTTCCAGGCTGATGCGGAGTTTCAGAACTTAGCGACACATGAAGCTGAATTAATTAGAGCGAAACAGCCCACCGAGGGCCGAGTTTCCGTCTCCGGAGGCAAAAGCGTCTGCCCCTTTCATCTCGCACACAATGGCACAACTCCGCCTTGCGGGTGCCTGTGCACCCAAATATGTTCTGAAGCACTGATTTGGGTAAACAAATGTTCCCGTTGCAGTCGTCTCACAGGTCTGCCTGACAGACAAATGCTGGAATTTTTTATTTAAAAATTATTTTTTTTTATTAATTTTTCCACATCGTTCGTCTGTAATGTAACATTGTTGCTGCTTTGGTTTTTTAAATGAATGATCAGAGTTGGACTAAAAGCACAGCTGACACAGAAACACAGCAACTCCCGAGTTTTTAATCATTTATTGAACACAGATGGGATAAGAAAAATCCGCGTAGCTCAATCTGCAAAGAAAGATGCAAACTATCAAATTAAAGCTGATATTGGGAGCGGGAGACCGACTGTCAGCGGCGTGTGGAATGGGAAAAAGGTCAGAAACATGAATTGGGTGTCGTCTGCGTTCCGCTAAAGGTTAGCGACTGTGTCAGAAGAGTTAGTGGAGGTTTCCAACAAAAGGAGTAATTGACCGCTCCTAAATGTCACAACCGGGTGAGAGAGGAAATGAGAAGTTTTTATTAAGTCCAGGGTAAACTTAGTCCTTTGGTCATGACGGCGTGCTTTGAAGGACCGAAGCGGCACACGACAGAGCGAATACACTTTATGTCTTTTTTGTATCAGGACGATTCACACGACTGTGTCATGAAAGGAGCCTTGCGTTAAATTTAGAATTCAAAATACGGGGTAAAAAGCTGCTGAAATAAGAGTGCACAGCTCACGGATCAACAGTGACACGAAAGGGTGTGGACAGTGTTGCTAAAATTACATCGTGGTATTCTATGATCTTGTGGATGCTTTGTAGCTTTTAGTTGCACTAGAGTTCTACCAGAAGCTTTCATTCTAGACTTAGTTGACTAATTCCACTTGAGACATACTTGTGTTGCCTTTAATTGACACAATGTTGGAAGAATTCTTGGATCCTATAGAAGCTTCACAGGTGCAGAACTCCCGTCATGCCAGTCACCACAGCAGATGGCAGTAATACTGAGATTACGTTGAATCTCAACTCTATCAAACATATCCGACAAGCTGAAGAGATGTAACCAATTTGAAAAAAAACAACAGTTGAGGAAACAAATTAATTCGTGAAAATATTCTGACCAATTCTAATAAAATCAACTTCACCTATCGCATTCCTCCTGGATTCAATAGAGTTTGGGAGCATTAGCTCTAAGAGCTCCTGGTGCGCCTACTTAGCAGGAATAATGCTGCTAGCTAGTAGTTTTACTCTTTTTAATATTTAAGGCAGTGTCACATTGTCCAGAACCAAGGCTGCACAGCATGGTTTCGCTTTGGTGGTGTTCTGAAGCCCAGGTGCTGTCTTTAAGAGAGATTCCAATTTCAAACGGAAGCAAATGTTGGAAACATGTGCCAAGAATGTCTTACTTTTTCCTATTTGGTGGATATCATAAAGTCCTGTAACCCACCTGAAAGGCAAGTGCTCATTGGACCAAAATTAGTTGAAAAGTGAGCATAAATACTAAAAATCTATTGAACACTTCCAGAAAAGAACAGCTTGAGAATTTTAAATTGTCTTTCGATGTCCTTCATGAATTTGGGTTGGAACTAAATGAAATTAATTCACTTTTAATGAAAAGGAAAAGACTTCCTCTTAGGTTATGATTGGGTGGGGATGGTTAGGGTTAAGGGTCATACCATGCTAATAGTGGACAGATGGGATGTTGAGAGAAAATATCCTGTTTCTTATAAATGGTGGTTCACCACCCCGTCATCATGGAGAGACTCCAGTGTTCAGATATAGAGGTATCGCAAAAACCTACCCTGTGTAACATGCACAGCTTTAACCATATGTAAATGTATATGTATGCACATACAACTCAGCCTTTTTAATAATTAATCCCGAGCAACTGATGCTGGCAATAAAATGACAACTATTAAATAACAGATTGCTAATTTTAAACACAAAAATAAAAAAATAAAACACACAAGGAAATTAGCATAGAAGCCGATGTTAGCATGTACTCACCGAGAAAAAGAAGATTGCAACTCTGTTGGACAACTTCTGTGTTCAAAGCCAACTCCAGAAGTTGCACATAATCACTGTGCTCAATCAGTCATTGTTGCCCGCCAAGAACTGTGTCGTCTAAATGAACAAGCACACACAAAGCACACACATTTCTCTGCTCGTGTCATCTCTCAAACACATGTGCTCCTTCAGGTGCATTACTGCCACCCTCTGGACTGGAGTGTGGAATGGTCTACTGCAAATATGTAAAAATCGCCCGTTACAGAACACCCCCCTAGTTTAACCTGAATAATTCAAATATATTAAATGGTATTTTGTTTCTCTGGAGTACAACTTAGAGTGTGTTGTTTTGTGTTTGGGGTTTTGGACACTTGAAGAGAACATTTTTTCTTGTCTTGTTTGTAAAAAAGTTTCTGACCCACCCCCCTTAAAGAAGAGTTCTGTTTGATGGGACAATAACTTTTGTCTCCCCTCAAGGAATCAATTTTATTTTTAATTTGATATTCCACCTCATTTTTATGATGCTGGCTGATGTTCGCTTCAGAATCATAGATCTGACGGGCCAGCGGGGGGGAAACACTGACAAGCTGAGTGACAGGCTGATTAAAGAGAAAACACAGTTTAACTTTATTAGTTCTAGCCATCCATCAATCTGAGTGAAGGCTGACATCTTGATGATCAATACAATTTGCTGAATAAATGAATGTGGATTTTCTTTTTTTTTCGACCGTCTTTTTGTCTACACAGAATCAATTACACCAGCGAAGCCTGAACTGGTTACATTTATATATCGTCGGCGGCGTCGTTGTGACGGAGCGACGAGTGATTTTGCATCTTGGCGTTGTTTGCACGTACGAAACACGCTGTCAGCTTACGCGGGTTCTTTAACTTAGCAGAGGGTGCACCTAACGTGACGGGTGCAGCCAGAAACCCAACATTTCCCCGGATTGAGTGACCTCTAAGTGGACAAATGTGGCCATGCAATAGAAAAACCTGTCCCGTAAGTCCATGCACACATGAAAGCCATCTTTTTACTTTGTGGACAGTCCCTTATTTCTAGTTATTTACCTCCCATACGACAGATCAGGTCCCTTAGTTGCCTGAAAGAACGATTGCTCCTCTATGAATGAGCAATTCAGTTTTCTAAGCACCGGCGGGAAGGAGAGAAGCAAAATTGTGATTGGCCCAGACAAACCTCGCTCCAGTATATGCTCCCCAGGGCAATCTCTGAGGGTTAGCGCCTTTGATCGAGGATGTTCTTTAGAGAACCCTGGAGGGAACGCCCAAAAGATGATGTAGACAATTTTCAAAACAGACAAATACCAGGATGGGTTTCCATGTAATAAACTCAAAATAGGACAATGATCATTCAAATTCTGGAGAAAACCGACAAATAACCCTTCACGAGAGAAGCCTGATGCCATTAAGTGGCTGCTGCAAAGATTGCAACATGCTTGATGTGTGAATTTTCTTCTCTTTCTTTTTCTGCACGTTGCTTCTTTTTCTGTTGCCTTGAGGTCCGCCCCACAGCGACCTGTTACCACTTTCTATTTACAGATATACGCAGTTTTGAAGTTGAGGGCAAAAGCCCCGTTAGCCAGTGAAAACGTGTGCAGCAACGCCATCGTCTTCGATCCAAGCTTCAGCCCCATTTTGGGATTTATCGCCAGTATAATTTACACGTGTTCTGTCAGCTGCCACGTTTGCAGAATAATTCTCCTCCCAGAGTGCAAATTTGCTCTCGTTCTTACGTCGGTAACTTGGTAAAACGCGGTTATTTGGTTGTTGTTGTTTTCTTTTTTGCTGTGCTTAGTTAGTCAGAACATTGAGAAACTGCTCAGGCCCAGCTCGATACCAAGCAAGCTCCTCCACCTCCTCCCCTCTTTGACTGCATCCCCTCTGGCCAAGAGCAGGCCAACACACAGATGAAGAGAGAAGGGCCAGCTCCACTTTAGCCCTCTGACAGAGTCAAAGGTCTTTCGCATATACGTCCCAAACCTCCCAAAAATACACGGTTTATGGAAAAAGTATTGTTTCTCCAGACAATTGTTCTTTTTCAAAGTAACTGCAGATATTTTGGTGTGAAGACATCCCGTTCCCCCGATGTTTAAAAGGATATTTTATGCTGACCGGCGCCGCATTTTATGAAAACAGCTATTGACTACCGATAAGAATCTCATTTTTGGCAGCACGGCTCTGCATGATTGGCTGCACCGCCGCCTTCTCACAGTCCCACGGCTCTGCATTTGATTTGTCGCTAGCATCGAAATCTTATCTAAAAGCTGCGAAGTAGCTCTACGTCACAGTCCTCGGTGGCGTGCCGCAGTCACAGAAAAAGTTACCCTGAACTCTATTTTTTACAGATTTGTGCGTGCAGAAATGAAGAAAATGAAGATGTGAATATGAGCGAATGCATGAACATTGGTCACGTTAGCGCAGCCACCGCTAAAGTTTTCATCGAAGCCTTTCTATTTGGAGTGGAGTGAAAGAAAACAGGAAAACTTGAGTAATTGGCCTCACAGGTTGCTCCCTCTTTGTCCGCCATTTCCCCGGGATGAGCGGGAGAAACCTGGCAGGCTTGTCAAATCATCTTCACCGCTACTATGATGGCCAAAAGAGAACAAAAAGATGGCCCCCATCTGGAAAGAGGGGCGGCGAACACAAGTGAAGTCATGCGTGAAAGGATGTCTTGTTATGAAAGTGAAATATGTCAGCCCAGCAGCTGAGACAGTTTGGGAAATTAAGTTCTCTTTCAATTGCAAATTTGTTATATTTGTAAATAAAGCTTTTTTTTTTCTCTTGAATGTCAGCAACAAGTATTGACATTAGGTCTGACAGGAAGCATCAGTATTTTAGTCTTTCATTGTCCACGCTGCAAATCATCTTCTCACCCAACAAATTACTCGGTGTCACATTAACAGTTAACGTTAACGAAGATGTGGAATTAGTGTCAACGCTGATTTGACAGGTGACCGATAGCAACAGCACACGATGTTTCGGTTGTTGCTACCCGAAGGGTTTAAATCTGATTTTAAAGTCAGCACATGGACTTAACATAAACCTTTTCATTGTTTCTTTTATTCCAAATTTAAAATAAAATGAATTACTGATGATTTTAATCAAGACCAAACTATCAGGCTGCAGCCCCAGCAAACGACATTTCACTAGCATCTCTTAACTAAACCGATGTGACTGTTTCAGTCTCTCTTCTGAGCTTTGTGATGCGTTGTCAACACCAAAGTTGGCAAACGCAACTTCCAGATTCTGGTGCGCATTATTGTAGATACTTGTTATCGAGGATGCTCACTCCCACTCATAAATGCTGCCATTCCGCACTTGGCAAGCAGCATCCCCAACTGTTCTAGTTTCTGAGCTGTAGCTCAAATTAGCTGAAATTCACACAAGGTATTACAAGAAAAAAAAAAAGCCAGCCGGGCTTTGTAGAATAAATCTTTAATGGGAATGGGAAGTTCAACTCTGCCTGCCACATGGAGAGACTACATCTCTTTCCTGAGACAGTGGCTGCTTGGTGGGAGATAAACTTTAAGGCTAGAGGACACGAGCAGCTGCTTCAGCCTTTTATCCCGACTTTCAGATTCTCTCCTGCTGTGCTCCCCACGCCTCCACAGCATGGCGTCCAAACTTCCAGAGATTCCTTCCCTCTGTCAAATAAACAACTACAACTTAATGTCTAGGTTCAAACAAATTGGTGAGGCTTGTTGAGAGGTGAGCCTGAATCGAATCAGCACAAATCGAGTCAAAACAGATCAGTAATCCTGTCAATGTGTGGGTCCAACTGTGCACGCCTATGTAGACACTCAGCAGCACTGGCTGGAACTGATAATAACATGGTAATAACATCTTTTGCCTGTTACATTGTCCAGCAGCAGGCTTTGACAGACGTGTTCTGCTGTGACCTCCGTCGGTGCTTGTGTTCCCTCTCTGCTCCTGCTGCTAGCTGCTTCTTTGCTCTTGCCAGTGTGGCTTGAATGCGGTGCATTAACATAACATCACAACCCTGTTTCATTCCGCTGCCTCACCAGGCTCAGTCCTTTTTGTTGAACCAGTTATCACCTCCTCTGTCAGCCCAGAAATAGAACAATACTCCTACCTCTACCAGCGGTGGAGAGCCACAGTTGCAAACGTGAACATTCCTAGCAGTCCTAAAAATGTTTTCCCGGCATGTTTATAGACACCGAAGTCACATTTTCTATCTGAACCACTATTGATTTACTGCACACGAGCCCAGCTTGAAAAACCAATGCAGGCCAGTCAGATTGCAGTAATTATAGAGCGTTATGTCAAAAAATAAGATTGGAATTGGCTGATTAAAAAATTCTATGCATCAAATAGATAATTTTCTACAACTGTTCATCCAGTTCAACAATAGAGCTGGTCTACTCTTCGAATCTGTTAACACAAAGTTATCTGAGTCTGGTTTTTCAATCAGCCATGCACGGAATGCACAATCGTTAATAATCGGCCTCCATTACAGGAGTGACGTCAGCAAATTTTCTCAATTCATTCCAGCAATCTGCTCCTGTTGCCTCCATGTTACTCTTGCAGACGGTTCCATTTCATTTTCAATGCTCCAGATCAGCAGTCAGGCCAAAGGAGCCCTGAATTACAGAGGAGCTGATGCAGCAGCAGCTGATAAGGTTCGCCACCTAAGTGATCCCGCTTTGTGCCATTTCTGAGGCTCATTAAGAGTCCTACCACGACTTCCGAATGTGCGTAGTTTCAACGTAGGCCCGGTAGTCCGGCTAGTCTTAAACATGCTGCTCTGTATCTTGTATCTGGGGTGCAGTCTGAACCCAGTATCACGTCTCCTGTGAATCGTTACTTCTGGCTATATTCAAACATTCGGGTGATTTGTGGAACAATATTGCGCCATTAAAACTTGCTTACAGTAGCAGCAGCACTCCATTGAGTGTTCGGCTAACATATAATGGCAATTTGTGCATATTAATATTTGATACACAAGCATAGCACATGTGTTTATGTCCTCAGATTATAAATGCAGAGGTTTGGTAAGAATTTTTTCTTTTTTATTAATCCGTGTTGGTTTTTCTGTTGTCATGAGCCTGAAAAGCCCATTTTAAGGTGAAGTTTGCTTAATGAGGCACTCTAGCACCATCCCAAATCCATGCCTACAGTGGGCATAATGTGGCATTTCACACCCCATAATATCCGAATAAATATGTTTTGTCTTCGCGCCACAGGAGAAAGAACACTGGAGGAGATAAGGTGGTGCCTCAGCCTCCATGTTGAACAGCTTTCCAGCCCATATGTCTACGCAAACAAAAGTAAGACAAATGGCGCCCTGAGCAGAGATACAGGCAAAATGTTGAGATGCTGAACATCTACAGGAGCAGGCGCAACCCAAAACAGCGCCAACAAATAAAAATCTGCCGGTTGGGGGTGGGGGGTGTTGAAAAAGAGTCCCAGACTTTATGTGGATGTGGGAGAGGAAGTGACACAAGAGGTGAGTGGAAGAATGAAAGACCTTTAATTAGACACAATCCACAGTGAGAGGTAGTGAAGTCCAATTAGGCATGTTTGAAGGAAGGAACGTTCACTCAACTGAGCGAGAGACTTCATTATAGCGGAAAGAAAGGGAGAGATGGATGGTATGCTTTAAAATCAGTCTGGGCGGCATTTTAAATAAGACGTGGTTAGTTCTTTTGTCTTTTCATTAGCGGATGAATTTCCTGTCAATTTAGTTTCTGTGATACCGCGAGGGGGGCCCCCGGCTCTGCACAGGGGTAGATCAAGCTCGGTGACCTTGTAAAGTGACAGTCGTGTCAAGCAGGAGCAGGTATTTTCCTGATGCTTGCACCCATTTAGTAATTTAATGGCTCTCCATGGCACGGAATGGTGCCAAAATGGGAGGGAGAGTGCACTCAGGAGAAATGTCAATACAAATTGGGCATTTTGAATATTATGCTCTTTCAAATGAGTGCGTCTTGACCTTTTGCTGACAAGTAACAACTTACGTGGTTGAAAAACCTTCTTTCCTCTCTTATTTCCAGTCACTTTTTGACAAAAAGGTGTTGCTAAATACAGTAACATGTCCACAAACCATTGAAATAAGTATACATAGTTTTTCTCAAAAAAAAAAAAGAGATGGAAAACTAAAAAATAAACAGCTACTCTGTTGTGGGTCTTATTTAAACTAGATGATTTTTGTATGGAGACGCTGAATCGTTGCTTTATAAGTCTGTTAAAGATATCCTTAGTTTATTTTTATTTCTCCCTGTTTTTGTGGCCTCCATGAGTGCAAATACAAAACAAGAAAGGTTTTTCTTGTCTGAAACTCCACATTAAAAAAAATGCCAGATAAGAGTTTTTGCTTAGATTTTCATCAGGAGAAGTTTCGCAGTAGTTTGTTAGCTAATTAGGAGCTGGGGCATGCTGGGAATTCTTGCTCATTTTGCACTTGTGAGTAAGGAAACAAAAATGATTCAAAATAATGGACTAAGGAACTGAAAAAAGTGGAAAAAGGCAGTCATGGCATGTAGCCAGAGGCCAACTCAGGCATTAACTTCAACAGCTTCTCAAACCCTCTGCGTCCTACGTTTGGACGCATGGTTCTCAGTCCGAGCTCAGGAACCAGGAGAGCTCATGTACTGGGAGGTTGTTTTTTTTGTGCTTTTCATGCATATGTAAGCATTTCTAGAAAGAATGCATCTATTTGTTAATGTAAACCCTTTTAAAACAAGGAGTGTTGAAGAGTAGCAACGCTGAACTTTTAGCTAGTGCCAAAGCTGAAGTGTCCCGCGAGGTTAAGACCTGAATGGAGATGAAGCAAGTTTTTCTAACAATGGCAATTACTCTGGGGAGCCGCCACCTTTACACCTTTTGTGCCGTGAGCTGCAAATTGGGCCAATCCGCATCTGTTCAATTGTTAGGAATTGTTAAGAACAGAACGCTGAGCAACGGAACTTTATTTCCCTGATTTTTGACCACATTTCTTACTACAATGTGATGAAGGAGACTTCCAAAAAACTTTGGCAAGGGGCATTACTCTTGTGGGGAGAGAGTTTGGGAAGTGCGTTTCATATTAATCTCAGTTTGGTTTACAGCCGCATTCAGGAGTCGCAGAGATATTTCAAATCAGATTCTCACTTACTTGCCAAACACTATAGCGTGCTTCCTTCATCCCTGTCCTTCTACCTCCGCTCTGTACACACAGCTGCTCCTTCAGACAAAGTAAGCATTGCCGTTTAGCTCCAACCCATTAATCAAGCAGTCCCATGCAGCTCCCAGCTATACATGAACCAATACAGTTTACATTATAGCTTCTTAAGCAATGCGGTTTAGCTCTGTGTCAGCAGTCAACGTCAGCAATTATACCCTCCTCTGCCTCCACTCTGCTTAGAATAAATAACCAAATAATAAAATCAGGCAGAAAATGGCCGCAACTCACTGCTGCGACCTCGAATGCATCCGCGAACCAGAAGCGAATGGCTAACTACCCCCCTGGAAACAAACAAGCACCAATAGGATGTGAAATAAATGTCTGGCCCAAAGAGCCCACAGCCTCACTGGTGATCACAGAAGAGTAGATGGATGACCAATTATCAAGCGGTGAACAGGCAAAGCTCCAAGGCTTTGACATCTGCGAGCTGAGCGAGTGCCCCACAACCAACACCCCGGCTGCTTAAGAGACGCGGTCATGTGAATTTGCTGTCTTCACCTTCTGTCCCCGAGGAGACGGACCGGCCCCATATAAAGGTTACACCCTGTCACTTCAGGGGTAGCTGTTTGGGAACACAGCACTCAGCCAGCCATCACACTGTGGTACAGCGACGGACTTATAAAAGGTTGGGACACCACAGGTAACAATATAATTCACCACCACCCCCACAACCCCGCAGTATTGGACTAACATCAATATGTTTGTACACCGCCTGCTCTTTAAGGTAAAGTGTACTGCAATAAGTAAGAAAATAGCATCTAAAAGGTTGTAGGACATTGATAATGTACACTTTGCTGCTGCGCAGTATCGATCCTCAGTGAAAGTGCATCTCAGCCCAGATAGCATTAGTCAATATTTGTGGTTGTTGTTGGTACAATGCTGAAAAAAACCTGTAAAACCCAGAAAATTTGCTCCTTTCAACCATGTTCAAATAAAGCGGCATTTAAAAAGGCGGATAGAACACACCACGGCGTTTGTTTCTGAAATTGGTAAACCGAGCTGAACGTGGCAGCAAATTCCTCCAGTGATGAAAAGAAAATGCAACCAAATTGTGTCTCACGCAGCGATAATGTGATGTCAGGATAAAAGGCCGATCAATATTTGGAAGCTGTCAAGTGACAGTTGGCTTCCACCGTTGAGCAAAACGTCTCTGGTGCTTCTGTCTTCCACCAGGATCCACTGCCACCTCCATAACATGGAGGATGGCGCCTTTTAAAGAAACGCATTACAGCATCGCGCTGCTGGAAGAAAGTGAACCGTAACCAATTATTCTATCACCTACAGGCATCTAAAAGCTGACAGTATGTATGACGCAGGTGATTAGTTTCAAGAGTCAGATGATAGGGCTGTGAACTCCAGGAACTATGGGAGCTATGACGGACGGAAAGTTAATATTGCTCCAAAACGCTCCCTAACAAGCTTCCTGGCTCTTTAAGTCAAACCCACTGAAACCAAGTCAAATGTAGAAACAGCACTTTAAATACCGTGCACGCTGCGGCAGCGGTGGCACACACAATATAAGCGAAATAACGCTAGATTTCTCACTGGGTTTCCATTGTGATGACTCCAAATCTAGCATCCCGGCTACCCGATGACAGCTCTGAAGTGCCGGATCGCTCGCGTAGAAACATTCTGCTAATCAGACTTAATATTTAATTACAAATCACAGCCTGTAAGATATAATAGGGCAAGACTACTTCCCAACAACAGACTGTAATGCCGGAGGGCTTTACACTGTTCGACACAACGCTCTCATTTAACATTTCATTTGCTGCGAGATTTCCTCGGCTCTTCCTCGCGACTTTGCACGTGTCATGTTGTCGCGCTTCAATTTGTAAACCTTGAATTTTAAACGGGGAAACTCCTCTGATATTATCATAATACAAAACTATTACCACACAAGGAGTCATGTCTATCACATTCCTGCCCGATTCAGGCTGATGTGTGTTTGTAGAGCCTTTACACTCAGTACTAGCATGCATATTTCATGGTGCGTTCTTTACTTTACCCCCGCTGTGGGGACCAGCCCAGTCTAGCCTTAGTCTTTGTGGTTTTCTTCCTGCAGATCTTATTACTCACGGCATTAAGTGCTACACTTACCTCACCCGTATCACCCTTCCAATCAATTAAGTTCGCTTTTCCATTCTTATCGCCACCTATGTTCAGTGGTGCAGCGTCCGTTTTCCAAAATGTGTATTTCCCTATAATTGCATCTGACAATCAGCCCACTGGCCCAAGTAAAATTCTATTGACTTTCCTTCCAGTGCCACTGTACTTTCTGGCTCGCACCAGTTCCCGCCAGTGTGCCAATGCAATGATCAAATTTCCTTACAACTGCAGGGAATTCTGGGTATAAAAAGCCCCTCATATAAACACAGAATTTAAACTTTTCTCCCTCTAGGGCTCCGCTGGCTTTGTGCCTTTTGCTCACTCATTCAGAGTCCCTCAGGCAACAGCTAAATCACACTTAAAAGAAAATTTGTGTTTGCGTGCATGTAGACTCTGGACTATCCCAGTTGTATAAGGCGCATTATTGATATGCTTTTTATTGTTTTTGGATAGTTTTCACTTCAGGCCTTAATGAAATGCCATAAATTTCAAAAGCCCATATTTGGCCGGAGTTCTAACAATATATATCTAACTGTAACTCTAGTGAAGCTCACACCGCAACCTTTGAAGCTGTTATTAGTTATTGCACAAACTGGCTCCATATTATATTAGAAATGCAGCTTATACGGAAAATGGAAATGAGCCCGTGAGTGAAGGGGAAAAGTGCTAAAGTAGCTGAGACGTCCGTTCTGAATACATCTTCAGAAGATGCAAACCGCGTTAATTCCACTTGGACCTGTAGAGGCGGCTTATTAGATTACCGCTTAAATGTCATATTTATCGGTTTTAGAGATGTAAATGGAAATCATTAAATACAAGGCTACCAAGCCATAGTGGGAAAGCTCTCCCCTGCTGGCGGCGTGCTTGTGTGGAGTTTTAGTGAAATTTGTGGCTAATTTAATCTGGAAATCCAATCTCTGCTGGCCTTAATGGCTTTGTGTGCAAGGGTGGTTTACATAACACTAAGTGAATATTTGGTGCCCAGAAAGTATTTGAACAATAGAAATCCTGTTTTATATTTTGGCTGCCCCCCTACAACATCCCCCCCCCCCCCCCCCCCCCCCCTTCAAATGTTGGATGAGATGATGCTAATGAAGTTAGTTGGTTTTCACTTTGGAGTGTTTTCATATCCAGAATAACATTCGATAAAGCCCTCACACTCACTCCTTTTCTCCACCACTGGAGCCACGAGGGTCTCTCCAAGGACCAACAGCTTGTTGTGAAAGGAAGCCGACCCCGACGGCCAACTCCGCTCGTCCTTGCCAACCATCACCACAACCTGCTGGTAGCAATCTATGTTTACAACACCTGAGCCGCATTACCGCCTCAGGCCGACCATAAGAGTGGTTCAGCACCGGCGAGGGGTTCAGGGTCTCTTCGGGGCCTTTGAACAAAGCCTGGTTCATGTCAAATGGATGGAATTGTATTATTAATTTGCTTTGCTGCTAATTTTCTCCCTTTATGTAGCATTCAGTGAGATTCAGGACTGAGTAATGGAGTCTGAATGACTGATCTGAAAACAGCGGGAAGCCCATTACAGCTTTTAACAATAATGGATATGCATATCTTAAAACTATTGAATTTTTCATTAAAACCATAAAACATTCACGCTATCAGGATTTGCAGCTTAAAAAACAATACCTCTCTGATGCATATATTATTTTGGTGGAATTCACCTGCTCTTAACGTGCAACTCCGCTCTTGCCGACGAGGTCGACCTTCTACTGGATAAAATGAAGAGAAACGCTCATGGATCATTTCAAATATTGGGAATACGTGTGGTTATCTGTCTGTTTCACAGAGTTGGCTGGTAGTAGGGCTATTTTAAATCGGAGGAAAGCACCCACACACACATTTTTATTAATATTATTTCACACCACCTTGCGAGGCGCTGAGCTAATGTCAAGGAGCAATTCCCAACGGCGCCCTTTGAAAAGCATCACGTTTGGGGAGAATATAGACGTTCTGGTTCACAGTAAGTGTGAGAAGATGTCTGATCCGACCACTCTGACCAGTTACTGTTCCCATAATTAAAATACAAGGCATTCTGCTGCCACATTGTACTTAAGAGATGCGCTTTTGATTAAACCATCTGTCCTTCAAACCTCACAATTACCATCCGTTGCCTTTGTAAAAACAAACCAGTTCATTACAACAAGCTCAAATTTAATCTCACTGGTGCTCTCGCATCATAACAAGTCCTTGATCTCTGCAGTGGCGCACGGCAATCCTTTGAATTAATTTTGAAACACACTCAACCGCTCTATTTGGACAGAGATTTACGGGAGATATTACCTTTGAAATTTGTTTTCTGATATTGTGGATGAACACAGTGTGAGACTTAAATGTAATTGTCTCCCAGGACTGTTTGGAGTTTGAAACTTCGGAAGTGAATCTGATTTCCTGCTAATGATGTGTTGCCAGTAATTCCTGCTGCCTTTGTGAGCAAACAGTCAAAATTATTGATGAAAAGTGGTCAAATAAAGGTAGTGTAATGGGCCAATTCTCTCCTTTTTTCCTTTGGTGGCTCCTCCGGTTGTTCTGAAATTAGCGATGGCTGTCTGAGAAATGGAGCACAATTTCTGCAGGTCTGTCATCACAAATGGATGGCGTGTAGGTAATTCAGTAATGACTGAGTGTGCTCAGGTGGGCCATAATAGAGTGTAAAATGAGTGGTGCAGGACTCCACACACCCACCTCAGTGCAGATGGAGGTTGCAGCGACTGCCTTGAAGGCGACCGAGACACCAGGATCATGTTCTCATTAAACAACACATTGGCGGCGATGAACACAAAACAACACGAGGGCTTTTCCTCAAAAGTGCACCGCAAATCAGTTGTAATGATGATGGACTGAAGTTCACCTCGTTAATTTGAATGCAGTCATAGCATTCTCAGCTAATTAGTAGGAAAATAATGGGCACGGAAGCCCAGAGTCGTTGTTGCACCGAGCTGCGCTTTCATTATATTTTGGCACTCTTTACCCCCTCCCATCAAGTCACCCCGTCTGAGCCATGTGCACGACCCTCCGCTCGACGCCGGACTCGACTCCGCCTGGCGTTACATCGCCTTCGAGTCATCTGTGTGAGCGTTCTCAAACTGGCACAGATGGATAAATGCGGAGTGCCAGTACAGCATTTCCAAAGACAAACACAACGTTTCACAGCCAGATTTTATCCCTCCAGTCGTCGCATCCGATGCCCCATCTTGACACTCATCAGCTGTGTGAGGATTTCTGAATGACCAGCAGATAATAGATATTTGATCCAAGACTAACTGTGTGCTTGTTCACAGTCTGACCACCAAGAGGGAGCACATGTGACTTGATAAATCTGCATAAACCGACCCGTCCTTATCCAGATTAACCCTCATTATTTCCATTTCCAAGTCAGCATCTCGGTGTGCTTCATCCGCTCTGCTGTCCAGTCTGTAGAAAAACAGGCAGTCACAGCGTGGGATTGTCCACTCGCCCCCCCTCCGTGGATCACAGTGACGATGCTTGAAACATTGGTCGTGCTCATTTGAGTGCGTAGCAGCTCCGGGACGCATTACGGTAACAGGGCTGCGTCAGATCTGCGCTAAATTTTGATTTGTGCTGATAAAGGACGCGCATTTTGAAGTCATCCGGCCACCATGGTGCCTGCTTTCAGAATCCCAGCTCCCAGGTGCAAGCTTTATGATATAGAGAGCAGATGTAGCCTGGAGAAACATCGCCATTTGAAAGTATTTAATTGGAGACTGCATTTCTAGACAGCCAGCCCCGCCGCTGGTTTTACTCTAATTGCCGGCAGCAACACACTTAATGAAGCAAGTAGTGAAGACTGTGGATTAAAGAGTGAGAGTGACCAGGTTTCCAAGGCAACAGCAGCGGCAGTCGAGAAGTGTTTTCATCTTGAGGAAAAGGCTACAGGAGAGCCCAGTTTCCCTGCAGTGCTTCCGGCGGCTGCACAGTGAATATCTATACAGTCACAAGATATGTTTGTTGAAATTGTTGAGGGAATAAAAAAGATAATAATAATGTACACAAGCCAGTGGAGGATTCTACAATCCACCAGAGGAGCAATTCTGCTCCAAAGGCTGGGATCATGTGCATGTCGCTGCAGCGGCGCAGCTTCTAAAAGTGCCTCAGCAGCTACTGCGAGGGAAGTTGAAAGATTTCTGTTTAAGATCTGAACAAAGTCTCTTCTTTTTTCTTATCTCACAGCTCGATATTAATATAAAAGCTTTAGCATTTGCAGCTCTTCAACTAGAGGTGTCCAACATGGATCATCATTGCCCCTGCAGTACAGTTCTGTAAGTGACCCGAGTCCAAATGTTCCAACAGTGAATCCCCCCTCCCACACACACACACACACACACACACACACACACACACACACACACACACACACATCTCTCTTGGTTGCACTCCTGCCTCAGGTCCTGTTCAAACTTGGTTATTTTCAAATATCATTCGTAAAGGAATTGCTCTCCCCTTCCTTTTTGCCAATGGTCTGCAGCCATGTGTGTCATGTATTCCAAGTAGGACACACTATGCCCAGCAGGAGAAGGAAAGAAAGAAGGAGAAACACAATGCGGGCAATAGTCGGGCACATTGGTCAGTAAAGAGTAAAAACAAGAACAAAAAAGCAATAAAGCTGTGGAGTTGTTCGTTAAATATTGGTGGTTTTCTGGACTTTTCATCCAACAATGTCCAGAAAACCACCAATATTTAACATGCACAGCATCTGTGGTATATGTTTAGCCGTATTATTAGAATCTATATTCATTCACATGTATGATGCTACAGAAAAATAACACATTATTAGAGGTGCGAGTTGATGATGAAATGAGCCAGTTCTTCAAAATGTTGAAAAAGGATGGTAATTGGACCATGGCGAGCTGTATGTGTCTTTCATTTTCAATTTGCAGAAGGAAACCTGAATGTGTACTTGAAACCACTTGTAACTAACGAAGTCCAGGAACCTCACTGTCCCGTCTACATGGATAGTTCATTAACAGCAGACACTTCAGATGATATATATCAGACGGGTAAGTGGTTTGATGGTTAAATCTCATGAAATCTGTTGCTTTTTTGCAGATTTTAGCCCTTGTATAATAATATCTAGTAGACCTTTATTGTCACATTTGCACAATCAAACTTTATTTTTAGACTAGTTAACCATAGGGTCATTAATGGGTCTTTAGGCCCCATTTTCAGGTAAATCTCCTGGGGGGAAAAGATAAAACGCTTAATACTGAGACAGCAGAAGTAGGATGGTCACCAGTATCACATTAGTAATGGGAAGCAAACATTTTATTGCAATTTTTGTGAATCCAGCATCTGCCACAGGAGAATTCTGCCTCAGCAAACGTCTTCGGGGTGTCAGTTCTGTGAACTTTTACTGCAACAGCAAGTGAAATATGGTCTAATAGACCATATAAGTTAAAAACTGGAGTCCCTGTTGTCTCTGGGGGAAAAACAAAAACACGCCAGTTATATCAGTTTCTTCATCGAATTCCACTCTGACTTCAGCATTTCCACAGTTGGTACAAGCTTTCGTAGGACAAGTTGTTTCATAGTTTTTATTATTATCAATGTTATTCACACAGCTTTTTTTTAAAACTCTACTGAATAATAAACTAGAAATAAGGATAAAGAACCGTTTAATTCCTCCCAAAAGCTCAACCCTAAACCCAGACTCTACCCTGCGAGGAGCCTTCAGTCGACCCCTCCTCTGCCTTCACTCACCCCATTTGATGAGAACACCACCTCTGTGGTGTCGTTTCTCACCATAATTCTTTTTCCACTTTGAGAGAAATTCTTCCAGATGTTCCATCTCTCTTATTACCCATCTGAACTATAAATGGACACGCTGGCTGCTTAACTCTTTGTCTGTCTCAGGTATTCTGTGTGCCACAGGTTCAGTTCAGCAGTTGACCTGACAGTCCAATTACATGAAGGGTTCAGAACCGGGGGAAATCGTCCAGTCCGAGCCACCAAATCTGCCGTAATTAAAGCAAGGTAACAATTAAAATAACCATCAATAGTTGCCTGGAGTTCAATCCCATTAATCAATCAAGGAACTAAATGCTAGAGAAGCCCAGAATGATGCCAGTCTACAACGAGGCAGAAGATGATTCAGGAAACGTGCACGGCACATTAGGGTGGACGGGTGTGCAAACAGGGAAAACTTCGTTAGTGGTGGGTGTCGAAAAGCCACCCTTCATGATGGCGTGCAGAATAATCATGGTTGGAATTCAGGGTTTACATCTTACATTTCATAATAGTCCCATAATAACAACACGTACACCTGCCCATATATGGAATCCTCTTCGGAATCATTACATTCACGACACTAATCTTCATAATTGTGCCACCTGATACAGATGGGTTTGTGTCCTTCATGTCCACATATACCTCAGGTGGACTCCAGTTATAATGTAAGTTGTTATGATGTCTCCGCGATGGTCAAGAAGACAGGAAGGCTCTCAGAGCAAAAGTTTGTGTTGTGTTCTTGTTGGCATTCTGAAGTGTTGAGGGTAGAGTGATAAAAGGCTACTGTAGGGTTATTTTTTGTGTGTGTTTCTTACTGTATGTGGTCGAGAGACAAAAGATGTAGAAGACTCAATTACCGTTTTCTATTATTGACAAGGAGTAGGATTTGTCTACTTATCAAAGTGCACATTTCATTTCTCAGTTCCCCATTTATATAATACTAACCAAAGAGTTTGTGTTAATCTGCTTCAAGAAACATTTGCTCTTGTATTAAATCTTTGATCGGTTGCAAATTGGCAATTTATCCTTCAGACACGAACTACGACAGTGACCTCGAGGAAACACGACTGATTTAACCCGCCCAATAAGGAGAGCTGCCCTGTTGAACTTTTGTTCCCAGTCAGTGATAAGGTGCTGCCATAATGGATCTCACCTCGGGGTGTTGGGTCTTTAAATAGCCGCGTAAGCTTTCTAAAGATGCATCTAATGAGCTGCACTTTGGCGCAAGCGTTTCCAAATGAGTTTACATCTCTCAAGCGATGCAGTTCTATTGCGCATTTACGCTCAGATCCTATTGATTTAAATGGTTTATTAATTCCATTTTCATAATCCATGACCTAATAGCAAAGCTCATGTTTTAATTGCTTCCATTTTTAAACATCATATGCACAAATCCTGTGTTTGGTGTCAAAAAACAAACAAACAAACAAAAACATATGATGTATAGCGCTGTGCATTCGGTCTCCAGACACTCATTTGGGAGGGAAGTCTTTCGAATCCATCAATTGAATTCCACTCAAGGTGCCGTTTATTAAGACACAGCTTATTCTGCTTGCTTTAACATCAGTTAAGACAGACCTTTGCTCTCTCAAGTCACGGGCTCAACCTGCTGCACTGAAGTTGCACCTCGCAGCAGGGGATTTCATCTTTGACACCCAAAAGCGGTGAATTTTCCAGAATGGTTCACACTGGGTGCATGCCATAGCTTGTTATGCACAATGAACTGGTGCACCACACTGCTCACCGCAGCGCTCGGTCTCTGCTGCTGTCAGAAGCGCTTGTAAATTGGCTGGGAAATGGATTGTGACAAGTCTGTGTGGAGGAGATTGGAGTTAGAACCCTACAGCTTCTGGTTTTTGTTAAAGAATGGTTTATTTTGAACTTTGACCTGGGTAATCCATAAGACCTGGCTTGTTCTCTATTAGTATTTTGCTCCATTTCCGAGAGTGCATTGTTTTCAGCAGCTTGTCCGCCTTAGCATGGGCCTAGCACAGGCAAAAAGGCTGTAATATAAAATACCCTTATCTTAAGAAGACATCCCAAGAGATCTGATGGCCTTTGCTTATAGAGGTTATATGTCTCTTCTCCTGTATTAACTGCCCCTCTCTCCTCTGCTTCTATTGGAATCTGGCCTCATATTTCTGAAGATTCATAATGTAATACAAAAACAGACTGCATTTTCACTGACAAGAACCACTTAGGTCTGATGCACCATATAAAGTATGTGCGGTACTCAACATCATTTTTTGGCAGAGAAAACATACAGTTATTGACAGCACATAAATCTTTCCAACAAAGCCCTGCATTGACTTAAGTCTGAGCCATGAGGCTCAATAGCAGCTCTGACTAATGACTAGTGTCTAATGAGCGCAGATTAACAGGCTCATGCAGACACAGTGCTGCTTTTATTTATTTCCAGAAGAGCTCATACCTGCAGCTCAGCTCTGCAAACTAGTGCACTTTTGGCAATTATGCGTTCGAAAGCATTGTTTTATTAATGTCCAATCCCAGACATTCATTAAACCTTCTAAAACAGCTTCTAAAATTGATTATGTATCTCTGAAATTAATTAGAATGAGACTAATTCTATAATGCTGTGAGTTCCTCTCTGCCCATTCATGCATCTGGAGCATTGCCTCCTTTGTCAGGCTCCAACTCTGTCCTTCTGTCTAATTAGTATAAAGTGGTTGAGCAATTTATTCTTCACATTTGCAGTTTAAAGAGACATTTCTGAAGCATCACAAGGCTTTCATAAAGTGCAGGTCTAGATGTACTGTCCTCAGCTTTTTCTTGACTGGGCCATTTTTGACTATTTGAACAAGTTAAGACTGTTAAATTATTTATTTGTATGGAAAATGAAGTTCAAAGCCTTTGTTAAAGTCCATAATATGGACCTGATAAATAGGGATACATACGATTTGTTTTATTTGTCTTTTATATTCACAAGTCCAATTTTTCCTCCTTTTAAATAAGAATTCTATTAAAAAGTAAAGTCCAAATATCTGAGGGCTGTGATTTGAGCTATGCGCTTTGAGTGATTTTTCATTTTTATTCCAGTGACTGAATATTTACTGTGATTTTCCATCTTGACCTTTTTTCGTTTTCATGCTGTTTTGAAGGGAAATATAAGGCAATACATTTCAAAGTGATTATCAAGGATGATGTTATTCTCTGTGGTTCAGCTGGAAGTTTTGAAACGCGCATGGTCTGAAATTAGAAGACTGCAGGTATAAAAGCAATGTGTGCTCAAAAATGTCGGCCAGGCTGCAGCTGAGTGGCCCTGGCTTTGAAACTTTGTGAAGAAGGCTGGAAGTTGTCTCCTGCTGCATCATAGTTCTTATAAGTGTCTAATATGGTTCCTGTGACAGAGTGGGTACATGAGAAAGAGGTCTTGTTTTACCGAATGCTCATTGTCCATTAAAAGAGATTCAGCATCAGAACACAGCATCTTTATACTCTTCCCGTTAAATACATCGGAACTGGCAGCTCATCAATGTTTCAAAATGCTTTAAAGAAGGTTCTAGATTAAGACGAGTGCATGGTGGTAAGTGTGTTTACCCCTGGTGTATTGTTTTTCTGGTTAAAGTGGTGAAGCAAGGTCCTGGGACTCTCCTACTTCAAGCACTAGAATGCTTTTCTCTCAACATTCTGGGTCTCCCTGACTCAGAAATGAGGTGCTGTTCCCCACATGACAAGAATACTAGTTCTCCTTAATGAGCCTGGGTTCTAGAGTGAGACGAATTTTACACAATATAGCTCCAAGGCTGCAAAACAAGTTATGAAAATGCAACAACCGAAGCCTTGTTCAACACCAAAAGTGATGCATAATAATTATAAACACAGAAAACACTGACATCATTCTTTTTTTTTTCCCTGCAGTGATTTTATTACAAATTTCATGAGGACTTACAGTATTACAAGAGAATTTGTCTACATGCGAAAACAGAACGAAGCAGAACACAGGAGTTTAACAAACTGGTAAGATAAGACAATCCACTGTTCACGATAAACATAAAAACTGATTAAGTCCTCAGGAGGTGGGAGCCGGTGAATGACTACGGTGCAGGCATAGAACGGCCACATTCACACTGACTCAGCAAAGGTCAATCCAACCAAGGCAAGATGTGCACATCTCAAGAAAACATGTTACAATTTTTATATGCCATCGGCTTTTCTCAGAACTTTTAGAAAGCTTCACTTGTATGTACATAAAACTGTACAAAAACATGGCATCACAAGCATTTTATCCTATATAAATATACCAACAATTAAGATAACTAGATTCTCTCTTGCAAAGACATTTTCAAGGCAATTATCTTGTTCTAGATGAACTGTGGAGAAAGAAAAGCTCAGTTAACTTTCAGTTCATTTTGAAGAGGGCATTTTGATCATGAGCCAGCGCTGACGCTTGAGAATGTTTTAAAAAAGAAAAAGCCAGTAAACACCTTCTACCGATCATCTTTGGAATCCATGCTCATATATTCACCTTCTCAACGGACTCTGGGGTTGTGATCTATGTACACTACACCACTGAAAGATTTCTATATTTTTTTTCCCCTCCGACACAACCAGTTTTGATCAGCACAGGAAAAAAAAAGGGAATTTGCTCGCCAAATTCTTTACAATAATTTGTCCATCTGTCCACGGAAATGATCACCATACAATACACACCACAGAGAGGCAAAAGATACTCAAGTGAAGTCAACATTAAAATCAAGGTTAAGTACAAATCAAACATTATCCAACAGACTTTTGGGTGCCGTTAGGTGCTTCGTGTTGTCCTCTTTGATCGAGGGGGAACCGGTCTGTGTTTGACGGAGTAGGAAACACAGTTCATTCAGTGTGAGTTCAAACAGAGGGTCAAACCCGGTGGTACATTGTTCCGGGGCTGCCGAGCAGGAGGCCGTTATTGACTGGAGTCCCACCCGTTAGGAGAGGGCTAAAAGCAGCCCAGACAGATCAAACTCCTGCAGTTCCTTCCGAGTCACCCCGTAAGCTCAGAGAAGGAAGGATACATTCTAGATTCACTAAGGTTTAACCCCCACAGATGAATCTTGATGCAAAGCAGACGTGAATTGTAATCGAGTCAAAGCCTTTGAAAAGATAACATTTTGATTGGAGCCGCGTGACACTGGTTTTAGCACTCATTCCCGACTTTTCACTTTGTTAATTCCAGGTCAGTGATCCTATCTGCACTTCATATTCATGAACGGCTGTCCACGGCTCTGGGAATGGTGCAAATAGGGAAGCTGTTAGGGGGAGGGGTTTAATCACAGTGTATCATGGCTGTTGTTTAAATTTTATTCCAGTTGCTAAATGGCTTTGAAAATGGCATAATGTGCTTTCTCCCCTTCAAGGCAGGATAATCACCCATCTTATTTAATCATGGCCATGTCCAGCAATTTCCATATGCTTCCACTTTAATTATTCTGAACGTGGCTTTCTACGACGCCACGATCAGGCGAGTGCAGATAAAAATACCCCCTTAAACTGATTGTAGCTTTGCGGGTGGATTTGCATTATCTGGTGGGTGCCTTGTCCTGGGGGTGTGTTCACACATGCCCCTGGCTCAGGACTCATTACTCACCATAATTAGGAAACGTCCATTATGGGTTCTCTCACCCTCACTCACAGACTGAATCTCACTATGGAAACAAGCTGCAGAGGCCAAAGGTATCTACAAATCTAATCAAATCAATGTTTAAATCAAAGACACCTGCTAAGCTCACCAACAGCGTAAGGCAGGCTAGTGTTGTCATCATTACCATCCAATTACTGTCTAGTACAGTGTCCTTCAGACATATCCTTCAGATTCACTTGAAAAATCTTTGTAAAGATAAATGAAGCCCATGGGCATGTCCTATTTACCCCCCCACCCCCACCCCTCTTCTTTTCAATAGCCAGAGGAGGGAAAATGCCTAATAATTTATGAAGCGTGCTGCCCTCCAAACAACCAAGATCAGAATCATAGCAGGAGTAAAACAAACTGACTTCTACAATCTAAAGTTCAACCTTTTTTCCTGTCTGCGTTGCGGTGCTAATGCTCTCAATCTAAATATTTATTCTGAAGTCCCATGTGTTTTCCAGAACAATGTTTCTTCAGCAAACAGACACATCCGACCACTTTGTGAGAATTGAAAGGAAAAAAAAAGTCTCCGATGCAGTTTACATCGCAGGGACGGAATTTCCATAATATCGGCGGAGGCTCTTCACACTCAAGTGCCCTTTCATGTAAATATCTTGTCAGAGACGCGCAAAGATTGTGAGGGAGAAAGAATGATGGGCTTTAAGGGAAAAGGTTTATAGAGCACGCCAGATCGCCATGATAGAGTTTAAAGTGATGCACTGGTGGGATTCCATCATCACGATGAACCACTTCTTTCAAAGGAGGCCAATCAGAATGTGTCAAGTGAGTCGTCTGCGTTTGGTCATTATGGCTCTGGGGTTTCTGTGGCCAAGTCAACCGCTTTCATGAGAAGCAATAGGTCACAGTGCTGAGAGTCAGTGAAACATAATGTCAGTTTAAATGTTGCCACACAGCTTTCTCTGCTGGTGGTGCAGCTCTGCGGGGAGTGGGGCTAAAGGCCATTCTGCTATGATTAGGGGTCAAAGGTGTGTGTGGGTGTGGGTCGGTGATTGAATGGAGCAGATAAATGCCTACCTCCAAATCAAGCTCGAATTGAAAATGGTCTCAATCAAGTCATAGACAGCAGCAGCTAAAGAAAACAAAAAAAAGGCTCAAATATTCTCAAACTCTGAGACCGTTTCTTTTCCAGCCTTTGCCAGACAAAAAATATATGTTGAACACGCCATTCATGTATTTACAGCTCTGTACATTAAGATAAACCAATTCATTTGATTGTTGGTTCAAAGAGTTCTGCCTTCTGATAGGCGCTGGATGGCTCCCTATTTAATGATAGCTAATAATGGCACCACAGCACTGATCACAACTTTCAAATTCAAGAGATCACTTCACAGAATGGGACTTGGCTAACTACATCGATAATTACTCACTACTTAAGTAGCAATTGCCATCTGCATTTCCTTTAGATCAGTTTGAATCACATGAATACATGATTGAGTGCACCAATTAACTTTTGTGAAACTCTTCATAAATAGGTTAATAAATTAATCATTTAAGGAAACGATAAAGAAGAGCAAGTGTTCATGCCAGTGTCCCGAGTCACAGCCTGTTACCTACAAAACGGGTGTTGGCATTAGTGTGTGGACGGCCTGTTTCTCTTTCCCAGTGTGTGTATCTTTTCCTCATTTGTGCACCAACAAGACAATGATCTTTCCCTCACAGGTATATTTCTCGTTTCGGGGTGTGGACGGTGGGGGAGGTGGGCGGAAACTCAGAGGCGACGCTGAGGGGCATCTCCTCCAAAGGGCAGTCCTGACTGGCATCGAGACCGCTGTTGGAATAGGCACTGCGCGACGGCGGGAGGCGCGACCGGTGCTCCTCGCCACCCAGCCTGGCGCTCCCGTTCGCCAGGCGTCCCAGGCTCCCCCTCTCCTGGTAAGGCACGAAGGTGGAGAGTTTCGGGGGGTTCCTGGTTTTGCGTACCGGGGAGGGATGGCCAGGCATCCAGCAGGCGTCCGAGTGGCCCAGCTCGCTGCACTCGTTTGTGCAATTTCCTGTCATTGCCACGTCAGGGATGGAACGGATATCTGTGGGCGAGAGAGAAACAAACTGTTCCATCAGAAAGGTTTACATTGATCTGAACATTAGGAAAAAAAGAGGCATTTCTGAACAGAAATTGTGTCATCTCAAGCGCCCCCGCCCCCCCGATGTCTTTGCAGCTGTTGCTAAGCACTAAGCAGTCGACAGCAGTTGCTATGTAGCAGTTGCTATGCAGTGTGTAATGAGAACAACCATGTGTGCCGTCCACAAACTGATGTGTTGCATTCAGGAGATGGCACGCGGCATCTGTGTCATTTAGAAGTGTCCAAAAGCAGTTCCGGTACCTTTAAGATGGATCTCTGTATTGTTGAAGCTCCAAACTGAACTGTTGGATCTGGACGTGTCACACGCAGTATTTCTGACCATTGTTGTATGAATGGTCTCTTTTATGTTGAATAAATGTCTCAGAAATGTTCATTCCCTCCCACCCCGCAAAATGGATAAAAGCCTACAGACACATAATGTAGGCAAGGGTTGGTAAATGGCTGGTCCCCTTTGGGCAAAAGCGGCATCGAATGAGCTATTGATTGACAGTGCCGAAATGAGTTCCCTGCCCTTGATTATCATCCATTTTCTTTTTAACAGTTCCTAATTAAATAATGGATCCATGACCCAGTGACCTCATTTTAACATGCAAGCTGTGAGTGTCTCAAAATAAGTTGGCTTCACTTATCGGCACAAGAGCTGAATGTGAAGCTGCCGTCCGACGGCCCCGCAAATTTATTTATTTTTTCGGAGAACTGCACAGCTGGCATCTCAAAGAGAAGTCGGCCGACCCACCTGTTGAAATCCATGCATCCAACATTTCATGGAAATACCACTCGATTTATCTTAGTTATCCACCCAGAGAGGGCGAGCGAATCAATGTCCCTGAAGTGAGGAGCTGACAGACGAAGCGCTGTCTGTGGCGTCACCCACATGCAATGTTTTGATTGCTGTGATAAATTCACCGCGGCAACACCTCGAAGCCGTCTGGGCCATTAATGAGCGCGTCCGTCAATGCCGCTCCGTCTTGTTCTGTGGGCTGCAGGACAACGCATGGGGAGCTGTGAACGCATTCAACAAGCAAGCGGAGGATTTGGAGCATGCGCCCGCGATTCAGACCCCCGCTCGGAGTGAGTGACGCAACCGCAGGAGATGCTGTTTTCAAAGGCTGTGACGAGGGTTCGGCGCTGAGGGGGGGGGGGGGGCAGGGTTGTCGCTGAGCTTGGGAAAGGTGCCGTGTGCTCGTGACCAGTGGTGAGGTAATTATCCCACAATGCATCAGAATGCTGAGCATGGAAAAACTGCAACAAGGCTTCAGTCAATTGAGAGCCAAAGTAACTATTGAATAAACGAAAGGTCTTTGTCCTTATTTTTCTTTCTGGGGCCTAAAATATTTATTTCTCAGGAGTAATCCAAAGATAATTAGCCCACTCAAGAAGCGAAAAAGGCACAGCTTGATCTATTGTCCTATTGTGATTTTTAATCTCATTGTTCCAATAATCCCATATTTCTGCATGTTTAGGGTATTTGACACGTTTACCTTAGAAATGAACAATGTCCTGCCTTATTCATGAGTAATTACATCATTGTGATTCAAGCAAATTGTTCCCTCTGTTTATGACTCAATTCTTACACTTCGCTGTCTTCTCAAATGAATAAACTTCACATTATTACGTATGCCTGATTAAAAGGAGGAGTTCACAGCTCTGAGAGGCGACTGGTACAAGGTGTTTGCGCACGTGTGTGTGTGTGCATCAGGAGTGTGATGCGCGGTGAGAAATGGGCTCAAGCTACAAAAGATCTCTGCTGGGAAGAGAGTTGGGATGAGGAGTTTGCTCCCGAGCACAAGCGCAGATGTGTAGGCATCTCCTCCAAAAGGATTTCACACTTGATTAAAGCCTCAGCACAGCTTCCAGGAGGGTTATATGCTACACCAAGCAGCTTCATGCAAACTTCACAGTGCTGCCGCACGTATGAAAATCAATGCAAGTGTAGGGGGTGGGGTGGGGGGGGGTCATGTTTGTTTCTATGGGAGTCTAAACCCGGCATTACATGTTCGCTCCTAATGACTCAGTGTCATGCAGAGAGTCGACACACCTCACATTTCCCTGGTAAGCGCATTGCTTCCCCTCAGAACCATTCAACAGCACATCAATGCTGACCCAAAGGTCAGTAATGGATTTATGGCAAGCGTATTTTTCGCAAATACATAATTTGAACCTTTTGCGGCTAAAACAAAACATCTTGTGTAAAATTAAACCATGCACTGGCAGCCGGAATTAACGCCGCGCCGGGCTCGTCTCCGTCAAGGACCATAAAATCGGCGCTGACAACTAAAAGCATCGCGGAGCTTGGCAGACTGTGTCCTTTTCTTCTGACAACGCCAGAGCTCATGACACACGTCGTCATAGGAGAACATGGCTGCTCTAATGCCAAATATTTTAGTAGCCCATTACCCCGTCTATTAAGTTCACATTTAGATTTTATATGCCTTTATTTTTAAAGTCAATTTGGCACCGCAGGTTGGGGTAGGCTTAGTATTATTACTACTACTAATAATCCATTGGTATGACAGTGCCCTATGAACAGAGAATGTTTGCTCACCGGGTCGCTGTAATATCCTTCAATGAATACTTGTATTTGTACTTTTGCACCACCCAAAACATCCTCCCACACGACCGAAACCCTCACTCTTTGGATTTTTGGTGGACGCGATGAATGAGGCAAATGAGTCACAGCTAAAGAGCCGACCAGAGGACTCAGCGAGAAAATTGGTATTTTCTCACCCACTCAAGCCTGTTTTCTCCAGCACCTATACCTGAAATAAATCTGCTCACACTCTGGAACAAACCTTTTAGAGTTTATAGTCTTGTATGTCATGGATGGAGAGCTAAGGTGGACAATGGAGAACAGATGGGCAAAGCAGAGCTCTATTATGCCAGTGACTGGAACAGACTGGCTGGATTTAGAGAGCTTGTGATTTGGTTTTGAGGAGCAATGACATTTCTTACTCGGCGCAGACTTTTTCTTCCTCTACACTTTGAGATGGATTGCACCTGTCGCTGTCTTTCTGTATATTGAGTCAGTCCCATCTGCTTGCTTAAAGCAATACCACAAAAAAGGGGGAGGGGGTAAGGAGAAAAGCAGTTATTTCCACCTTTCTCCACCTTCGGTACCACACCGGCGCCTTAAAGTGAATCATAGCGTGCCTTCCAAACACACCTCCACTGCAGTGGCATAACATGTGCTTCACAGTTACGGAGTGGGGGCACACAGAGCTTAACCCCCGGCTGACAGATATATGTGAGGGCTGGGTTTGCATGCTGCTTGCATCAGGGCGCCAGTGGGAGGTGTTGAGTGTCTAAAGCAGGCTTCCTCATCATCTGATCCCCAGCCCACGGGCATTGGGGGGGGGGCTGCCTCTTCCTGAGATTTCACACTGCTCCTCACTGTTTGATTGCAAATGGTGCCTCTCCCCATCGGCAGCTTTCAAGCATGTGCGCCACACCGCTATGATCGATGGCGAACAAATATGAGAGACCCGGTGCTCGCAGAGGGATGGAAGGAGGGATTTTAATGGTACATTTGTGGTCTCTACAACCACTTTATGAGGGAAATGACTGCATGGATCCAAGAAACAAATGGGAAGGAGAAGAAAGATGTCAGATCTGCATGGATGTGATGGCACATAGCTACGAATGCACCCAACTTCTCGAAAAAAGGGGACGAAAAAACGAAAGAATGGTTTTGTATTTCTTTAGCAGCGACATCCCGAGCCTTGTTATTCAGGTGCTCGGTACAGTTTCTCGCTGTAAGCACAAGTTACCAAAAACAGGTCTTGTTTTCCCTCCAGAGGGTGCATTTTTTTTTTTTAGGGGGGAGGAAAACTTGCTACAAGCACAGAAACAGTGTTGACATGCTCACATTCCTTGCTCATTGAAAAGGAAAACAAAAGAAGGGTGGTAGAGGGTCGGGGGGTTTTTTAACCCCGGGCGGGCTCTTTCAAATTTCTTGGCCAAAATTCGATTGTGGAGGCCTGGAGGCTTCGCTACCTTTGCTGTACAGCGAGTGACACTGGAGATACATCTGCAGCTCACCATATATAATATATAACACATATTCATCATTCTTGTGTTTGGTTCTTTAACCGATCAACTCAATCACAGCCGCAGAGATAATTCTATCGCCGCTGGTCCTCAAGCAGCAGGAGTTCATCGCTTGGTGGAAGTGATGCGATCAATTCTCCGTCACGCTGCACAGAACCTGCTGTCGACACCGAAGATGTCAGTCTCCTTCACCGATTCATTGTTGAGTCACAGCTTACGGAGCGGACCGGGTCATCGAAGGCCAATGAGCGGCCGCGTCCTCCAGCAGGAGGCCGGGCGAGGCCCCCATGGTCGGTCCAGTGGGTGACGGTTCCCCTTCCCATCCGCTCCGCTTTTGCCTTTGGGTTTGTTTATGTGAAGGCTGCCTTTTGTGTCGCTGGGTTTGACAAAGCTTAAGCACCTGCTGACAGATCACGCTATGCACCAGCTCCTTCAGCTGAGAAGTTGATATGCGATGTGAAATGTCAGCCGCTAGTGGGGTTTTGTCAGGACGCGATATGATAAAACGGATTCCGAACACCAGTGGAGGACATCAACATTTCTCAATGATAATACAGCTGCTTTCGCCGACGATGCAATAAACCCCTGACGGCGTTCTTAGCATGCTTGAAGAATGCACGCGATGTTAGTCAAATACTGGCTGAAAATCACATCCATATTAAAAAACAATAGAAAACCAATCTGCCCACCAACAGTATTGACCAGTCCAAATAATGATGCTATAGCTACACCTGCAGGGTCACCTGGACCAGTTCCTGCCTGATGATGTTGTTTTACAGTAATGACCCTCAGAACCAAAGCCTAGTTTATATCCAGGCTTTTAAATGGATGCACATATTGCTGAGGCTCTAACGTCATCAGCTTTCCTCTATACAGAAGCCCAAGGGGGAACTTGAATATTATTTTGTACTGGAATTTTGTGTTTTGTTGTATTTCCCAAAATGTTTTGATTAATCTGCGACTTAACAGATTGCAGTCGACTGCCAACCCACCGGGTTAACTCCAGAAGAAAAGATGCCTCCATGCTTGTGTCTAAATCTTTTATTAGAGCAGTCAGCCTGGATGATAAACAGCATCACTCTATATGCTGAATTCCATCTTATATTCATGCGGGGAACCCTTCGGGGAGGCGGAATAAAATGAGGATCTTGAGTTTGAAAAGCAACGGTGACATCAGTGCCAAATTTAGAAATTTGCATTTGTTCTTTAACCCAGGCAGGTCTTTTATTAACGCGCTTCTCTTTTTTATCTTTAATGTGGCCGATCTGGAGCTGATGCATCATGCTGCAAGCACAGATGCACTGATCTCGATTTGAATGCTGCTCCTCACTCAGAAGTAAGAACAAAGCTAATTGCTTGACATTGCTAAAACATGATGATGATTTAATGTAATAAGACTAAAAGCTAACGACAATAAAGTGCACAGAATGTTGCCCCATTACTTCCAATAACATTTTTAATGTTTTACAGCACTCACCAAAGTTAGCATGCTTAGGCTTAGTGTCTTTTGCAGGTGATAACTGATTCATAAAGCTAAGTTGTTTTTTTAGGACTGCTTTCTTTGACAGTTTTTCACAGCAGGTTGGCTCCCTGCTGCTCGTTTCCCAATTAATGACTGCTTTTTTAACATGTTGATTAGTAGTTATATAAGTGATCTGCAGTTTCTATATATTTTCCTTAGCTAAATTAGCAAAAACTAATTTCTTTTTGGAGTACAGCAGCACATTGCTCATGTATCCAAAGCAGAAATGTAGTAATCTGCTGGCATTATCAAACTCAATTTCTCTCTCATCCTCCTTTTCCTTGTTTCCTTTTCTCGCTCTCCTGAAATGAGAAATCGCACATTTCCCATTCAGTTTTCTGTGTAATTTAATTAGAAAAGCTCAAAGCCATGTAGACTAAATCCCTGCAGCAAGAGGCTGTGACTGGACACCCAATAGACCGACTGTTTTTTTTTCTCATTTTATCTCTCCTTTAATTCCCACCCTCCCACACACACACACACCCACCCCCTTTGCCAGAAAGTATAACTCTATTAAAGTATAACGACGTAGGTCAAGAGTGAGGAAGGTAACTTCACAGACACCAAAGCTTTTGAACATCTGGGATGAGCTCCAGAGGTCTGTTTCTGCCACGTTTCGAGCCATGAAAAAGTAATAATTAGTGGTGCTGCTCAGGGTAGAAATGGTGGGGAAAGAAAAATCAGAAGGAAAAACACCCTTTTTTTTTAGGTCCGGGCTGAAATCTGGTAATTAGTCAATGATGTCATCGTAATTAGACGGACGGTTTGATCACGGGACCCTTCGCCGTGTTTGACACCAAGGTGAGGAGTCGTCTATTTCTGTCTGACGCTCAACTTTTCTTTCTTCTCCACATGAAAAGAACCATTTCCTGGTCCCTGCCTTTGAGGCCTTCCTCCCGCTCCCCTCGCAGTGGCGGCGTTCCACGGCTTCATATTAGCCGAAAGAAGATGATTCATTTTGCAGAAAACATTCAGACTGACTTTTTAATGTGGCTCTAACTTCCCTGTCCCCCGCGCGCATTAAGGAGGAAACACTTAAAGTAATGGACATGTTGTGTTCAGGCCGTGCTGCGTTGCTGATCTGCTCTCATCTTTTCTCTATTTTTGATATTTTTCCCTGCTGCCCACGTCCTAACCTGCATGGGAGAGCCTCAATTTAATCCATTACTGATTTCACAGTCTTGATTTAAAGGAGTGGAGGGCAGGAACGGCCATGGCAAATAACGTAGGCATGGGTAATTTTCATCAATGTGAAAATCAAAGTCTTTCATTTATATGTGATCTACAGCTCTAATTATTTAAAAAGGATGTGATTTTTCTTCTCGGATGATTTCCCCTGATGTTAAGTCCTGTGCACCCTTTTATGCCCGCTATCTTTCACTCATTGATCTCACTGACATACTAAATGGATAAAGTTCAAAAGCGCCCCTCTCTTTTTGTTTTGTTAATTCCTTTGATTTTCGCGGCCTGCGGGACCACAGACGGTCCGAATAAGCCCAAATGTACGTGGAAAAGCGGGAAAAAATAAATGTGTTAAGAGCTATCGCCATGGTGACGTATTCTCAACAATTTCCTGAGCCATCTGGGGCGACTTAGGTCGGCCTTTGGCTGCCGCCGCCGCTCGTGTGAACGTAAATCACATCCAACCCAAAAAGGGAAACGAGGCGGCCGTGGTTGCTACTGGAGCAACGTGCCGCTTGGATGCTTTCCAGGCAAAACATCAGCACAAGTGATAAAGAGATAAACTTTAATACGCCCAGATTTAAATAATGCAGCCGCAGCAGGTGCGTCGTGTTTAGAATATGGTTAAACCGGCCGCATAATCTCGCCAAATCTGATCTTTTGGAATCATGTAAGCAGCCCATGCGGCAGCTAAATAACGGCTCCGGAGAGGCAAAGCTTTATTTGACCATTTACGATAGATGGAGACTTGCTGCATGACTGACAATTCTCCGGGAAAGTCAGCATACTAATGCGGCCAGACGGAAAGCTCTGTTCCCACAATGCCCGAAACAGAAAAGCGCTGCATTTGGAGCAGGACAATTCAAATTTATGATGTGATGAAATATGAAAATTGCCTTTTTGAGCAACAGAGAGGCCACGGCAGTGAATTTACAATATTGCTGTAGCCCTCCATATCCCGAACCAGATGATTGCTTTCCTGAAGAGGTTTTCATTAAAGAAACGGGGCATATTCATCTATACTGAACCTATAGAATATTAGAGAAAAACCAACTCCTGGTCTCTGCATGTAGACAGAAATGCAAAACACGATGGAAAGGGGTCCGTCGTCCCGGGCTTTGAGGTCAGCGCAGTGGTTCCAGCCACAATTCGCCTTCCTCGGGTGATCATCAGATCATTTCCTACTGTTTGACAGAGTTTGAGCTCCAGCCTGTAAAAATACGACAAATAAATTGCTGTTTCCATTCACACCCGAACCAGCTAAATCCAGCCTAAAAATACAGTTGACCTAATGTGTGAATGAGAAGGCGGATGAGGGATTAACGCTTCATTATGGGAAGGTTCTGGGTCATTGGAAGAGGACCGTGTTTTTAAAATACACCATCTTTTGTCTACATTAAAAGAGAATAATATAAATGTTTTAGCATATCAGTGTAACATAAATGGACAGGACATCCACTGCAGTGTGAGAGACGCATTAAAAATGAATGCACTAATGGACGAATTGGGTCATGCACGTTTAAACGGATCTGTTTGTGACCCTGAATGCAGCACAATATTGTTCAATATTGAACATATTCATCATGGTTTTGTCTCAAGAACCATGGAAATTGCATAATATGGGAAAACAAACACAAATACATATGGATGTATGGAATAATAAAAGCACCTGTGGCTGCTTTTGCCATCTATTTTCCAGCTCTGGCGGTGGCTGAGTTTGACGGAAGCTCATCTTTAGGCGAGACAGCTTGTCAAGATGAGTGACAAGTGTTTGTGGCCTCGGGAGAAAACCATGCGAGAGGTAAATACACAAAAGGGGGAAAACTGGGAAGTGGCCCACAAACATATGGACTCAAACAAGTTTGCTCTTTAATTTGAGCAAAAGGCAGACAACAAAAAGCACATATGACATGTACACGTGCTAGCTACAGAGTGCCCAAACGTCAAAGTCTTTCTAAATTACACCATTTTAGGTTTGAGAACAAACGTACTCTGAGCCAAAGATGAGGTTTTAAAGTGCACCCAAATTCCTGGGACCAGCGTGGGAGATGCATCCGAGGCTCCGGCAGCCACGCTTTTGTGGCCAATAGAGCAGTAAAATGTTTGTTAAGTCACATTTTATGCATGACACTGTAATATGCTGGGCCGTGGGGTTGAGCAAGAATAATTCAAGTCATTTCCACTTAGCTGAAGGCATGTGAAATATCGACTGTGTGATATACCATGTTAACACAAAACTGCAAATTAAGCATTGATCCATATGCCAGGAGGACAATTCCACTATATATAAATAAATAACATGGTGCAGCGAGAGCTGCTACGGAGTGTAGCCATCTTCATTAAGAGGGAACTCAGAAATATGCCGGACTGAGTGGAGCCACTCCTCTGACTCCCTGGAAGTCAGGAATTCATCAGCATTGCTTGGTACAATTCCAGTCCCTCAAGTGCCACCCATCATCGGGGCGCAACACTAGTTAGAGGGAAGTTTGGCAGCCCTCCCCAAAGCTGGGTTCTTCACCTGCTCTGTGAGTCAGAGCCGGGGTGCCTGGGTAAGAGCCACTTAGAGGAACAATCTCCTTTCCTTATTTGTCTTCCACAAATATAATCCAACCCAACCACCAGCTACATGGACAAAGCATTCATTGGAACTTGGCTTTTCTAATTCCTGCTATACCATCGTCTACATGTACATTACCACCTTCGGACCTGCTGCTTCAGAGTGATGTCGGCCAGACTCACGTGGCGCGGTGAGAGCAGGCTGCTAGAAAACCTTTTTCTTTGCATCCCAAGTACAGAGTCATCTACATTTGTTAAAGTGAAACATCTAAAGCGTATAGGCATACTGGCTCACTCATTCATTTTACAAGCTTAGAGCTAAAACCAGACAGTTTTTGTGGCATGGTGGTGTTAAAAGCACTATTTATGGTCTCTAATGTGGGCTTAAATGTGTCACTAGAGGCATAATTCAAAAACACTCATCTGGGTTTTTGTCCATGTTATATTTATGGTGGCTAAGACCTGGAGAGCTAGCATAGATCGGACTTAGATATACAGTGTTTGGAAAAAACGTTCCACAAATCTACCACTAAATCAGTTAGGACATAACTCATATGACTTGATATGACCATTTCTCTGCTATTCAACAGATGTTTCAGTGTAAAATAGCACATTTCTTTTAGGCATTTTCCCCTTTTTTCTTCATCCTGACATGCTAAATGACCCCCGGTTAGACTACTGCACCGAATAGGTCTCAGGCTATGATAAAAGCACAGTGTTTTCACCAGTGTTACCGAAGCCTCGGAGTCAGTTGGACACAATGATGAAACTACAGAGAAATCTCTTTTATGTTGAAAAGACGGGTAGTATGAAAGTGAATGAAAGAGGTGGATTTATATGTGGGATAATAGAGCACTATTCAGGTTCCTTCTAAATTAAATGTAGCTGCAAATGCGTAGAAATCACGGTGTGCCAGTTTACTCTGCGAGAAAATAAGGCACTTCTTTACAGCTACTGGTCTGAGTAATGATACGCATCTCGTCTACGCTACAGTGTGTGCAGGCCAAATTTGGGGACGGATGATCGCCACTGCCATTGTTATCGGCCACGCTCAAATTAGGCGAAGGGAAACCCAGACGCATTGCTAACCGTGAGACGCTGACACATCATCAGTCCCGTTTTGGATTCAGCTGCAGCGTTCCATAAAGTTATTACTGAAAGGGGCACGGTTGCTGCATTGTCGGTGGTGTCAAAGCCTAATCCAGGGTTGACACCTTTAATTCTGCTCCAGTTAGGCTCTTATAGTGACCTATTTATCTGAAAACAACAGAAAAAAAATGAAATCAATAGAAGCGGTGGAGTGGAGGGCAACACACAGCAGCCCTGTGAGCATGGCCTGAGCAATGTACCCGAGATTATGAGCATATTAATATGCACACTCCTCCTATATTCAATAATGTGGCCTGGCCGATCGTTTCTAACGCCACTCTTCTGCAGAAGTCTCCAAAACTGCCGGATCAGACAGGACTATTAAAGAATTCCATTACCATCGAGTTGCCATTTATTCAATTTCACCTCACCCTCCTTAATAGGCCATATGGCTGTGAGTCTGCAGGAGGGAAGACACCTGACACTGGGCAACCGGCCACAGCAAAATTCCTCCATCTGTGGTCAATTGAGGAGTGTGTAACATGAGTGTGTGTGTATGCGTGTGCGCGTGCAGATACTGGTATCTGTGCATACGGTGCACTCTGTTAATGCCTGCTTTCATAGCGTAGCCCTGATGGAGAAGCACTGAAAGCGTGCGTGATTGCAGCCAGCATTGGTAAAATGTCTGCTCCATCTACAGGCTTGCTCCAGGTCTATGGCGGGACCCCCCCCCCCCCCATCCCTTCAGATCACATTTACAGCTTTCCTCTCGTATCAAACCGGTATTCAAGAAATACAAATACTGGAATGATACCCATTCTTCTAGTTGTGTGTCATATAGAATGGAGAAAGCTTTCCCTATAGAGCCCATAAACAACCCACAACAAAGCATGCGAGTGTTATATCAAATGAAAACGATCCCTGTGGTCTATTTTTGGCTTTTAGTGCTGCTTCAGACATTGATTAAACCATTTATTTCATAAAACACACATTGCCTTTAAATTGCCTGGAAACCACTGTGTATATATTATGTGGGGAATTTATTCTGAACTTGCTTATTGTGCTGCACAACAGCAACGCCTACCTGAAACGGATGTCTCAAATAGCTGCAAGTGGCCATGATTGGGTCATTTAAAGCTTCAAGTGCTAAAGATTTCACAGTGGGCATCTGGGCCCTGATGCAAACACAGGTTTTACATCATTAGTGTGGCTTATTGATGAGCTCAGCACTGTCAAAACAAGCGTGCAGGAGGCGTTCAAGGCTGCCGCTCAAGGTGGTCTGGAACACGATGCCTACCATCACGTACTGAAAATTGTGTTTATTATAAAAGACTAGAAAGGAGGGGGGAGGATGAGAGGGAGGAGTCACGTGCACCTAAATCACCTTCCTATATTCATATAATGTCCAGCAGGAGGATTTTGTTAAAATGCAGACTAAACGTTAAATGAATGATGTCACAAAACTACAGTAACAGTCGATTGGCGTCGTTGCCAGGAAGCTAAGTGATTATCACTAGTCTATTAAAACCGCTTAAAATGTATTGAGGATTGGCGTTTTGAATTTAAACGTATGGAATTCCAATAACCTACGCAGCAGCGCGTGTGATAAATAAATTTGCTGGGATTAGCTGAGAGCTGGGCAATCTGCACCCAGCACAGACGAACAGAAGTGTAAAACACACACGGGGGGGAACTGAAATGGAGTGTGCTTTAACACAGCCTAAAGACAGGAATTAGAAGTGGGGGAGCAGCTGCTCAGGCGTACGGAAAGAAGATCTGCAGAAATTAATTGCTGCAGATCAGGCAGCATACATGACATATATCAGAAATGTTGCCGCTCTGGACCGAGTCTCCTCTGAATTCCAAAGACAAGCACCGTGGGGAATATGCTGATGTCTGCTTTAGTGAACCAGCGAGCCTCTCCACCATCCGATCCAATAAAACCAGATCACATGACGTCTGTGAGATTCTGGACACTTCAAGTAAAGCTATCAGACGCCACCGATCGCTCTGGCGCTAATTAACATTAGCTTGGCTTGAATCGAGTTGCGCGAGATCAGAGCAGAAGCTTCACGTGTTCGCCTCATGTCAGACAAGACCAATGCAGTCGGAGTGACTTTAATTCCAATGGGCAGCTGGGGAGGGGGTGTCGAAGTCCCCTTTGCAGGCCACTGACGCGCCGTATGTAAATGTACATTTAGCAAAGTCGGAGTTCAAATTGTAGAACAAATCACGTCTGTGTCGATATTTCCGGGGCCCAGTGATGCACGGGCTGACAGCGAGGCCCTCGTATATTGTGTTTTATCCATCTCAAATGGAGGGACACGTCGTGCTCACCTTCCAATTTTTTTGCCTGTCAGTCATCTCGCCTGTCATGAATAAAGCCTCCCATCAGTGCGACCTGTCACTCTGCCACTCAAATGCTTACAGGAAAATAAGAAAAGAAAAAGACTTTTCATCTCTATTCAGGTGGAACCAGGGAGGAATTCCTCCATCTCCTTTGATTTCTCCGTCTAATCCTTCAGTTTACGTGGGCTCTTTGTTATCTCCCTGCAGGGAGAATCACGTTTTAATGAGGTCTATCCTTGGTTAGTGGTTCATCTGTGCATCTCCCAGCGCACGTGCGCTCGTGGGCTTGGCGTCCTTGTCAGACACTCGGAGTCCCCACTATCATCACTGCTAACATCTCCCCCATGTTGTGCCGTCCTTTCATTCTTTAACTGCGGCTTCCCTCACAATCTTGCGCTCCTGCTGTTGACAACAAAGAGCAGGAAGCCACTTTTTGCTGCTGGAAAACCAAATGATAATGGAACTACAAGATTTAACGATGATGGCAAAATATATGCATAGTTTTAATGTGATGAAAAAAACCACAATGTAATCTCATAGTGTTTAAACCTGAGCTGGTTTAGCTCCACCAGTACTACTGGAAGGCACGTCAGAAAGACTGGAATGAGACAGGGGCAGAGGGTAACTGGTCTATGCTGGGAGAGGGGGTGGATGGACTGGTTTTGTTAAGATAACGAGAGCCAAACTCGTTACACCGTTACAGTCAACTGGTTGCGTCAAGGAGGATCATGTTTATTTGAAGATTTTCCTCTTTCCTGGTTTATGAACAAAATATTCTCTTTTAAATTGTAGTTTTTTTTCAGCCCTCATATTCTCAGCCTTATTCAAACATATATAAAAGAATTAATGACTTGGAAAGAGACTCACTTTTATGTGAAGTACAATAACACTTTTGACAAAATGGAGTAGCAACAGACAAAATGGTGATTTTCTTTTGCACACCTCTAAACGCTTCCAGTGCTTGCTTTATGGTGCAAGCACTTAATGTTAATTAATGTAAAAGAAGAAGTTTTTATGGCTGAAGACAAGAATAAAAGACAAGAATAATATTCTAAAAGTCCCTCCTCGGTGAAGTAACGATGTATATAGGCTGAATATGCCTTGTTTTAACATGGTTATATGGAGAAAATGCAGCCCATCACTTTTGAGATGGGATAAACTATGAGCTAATTGTTTTTGCTTGTTGTTAGCTTCACTTAGGATTAAAAGTTCTAGTTTCAGTATTTTTTGCTAATTATAGCAAGGTTACAGATCCACAGGTGCCTTATTTTGAAAGAACTAAACTGTATCTAAAGAAATGCAGAGATTAATTCCATTTCATGCAGTGAAAACCAAAAACAAGCAAATACATCCATATAAATCAACTGGGCGTCCTAACGGATCCTCACTGAGGTGCAGCTGTATTGACTGAAAAATGCACCGCGTGGATCAGCCATCATATTGCCTTTTGAAACTGGTAATAGGTTGTGTTTGTACCATGCGACAGATAAATGACTATTATGCCTCACAGGTCAATACTGCGGATTGATTTCTGCACCAGAAATTATGGCTGCTGCATGCCTAAGCTGCAGTGCAACATGGGTCCAGCTAATGGCGAGGAAAGGCTTTGAGTAAACAAAGCGATGCCGGGGCAGATGCCACGGTTCAGATTTATTTAGAGGGCAAACGCTCCATTAGTTGGGCTTTTTAATTAGCACACTTGTGAGCGAGGGTCATTAACGGTGTCTGACAGGGGCCCCGCTGATGAGGAGCAAGGAGACGTTGCAAAAACCAGCTCTGATGCCGCCCACTGAAAAATACAACTTCGAAACCTGGCAACGCCAGCCTGGAGCCAGCGTTCGCCCCTTACGACATCGACACCGTACCGTTTTCGGGGTGCTCGGTCTCGCCAATGCTGCCGTCTGGGGTGGTTCTCTCATAGTGGTCCTCGGGCAGGGTCAGAGGCCCAATGCGAGGACCAGACGACGACTTGCTGCTCGGAGTTTCTGACTCCTCCAAGCCGCTGTCATAATAGCTGTGCTGAGAAGCATCCTGCAGGTCCTGCACGGGGTTGGCGGTGGAGAAGGTCACGCGCCGATGGGGGTGCTGCAAACAGAGAGACAACAAATGAACACCTTTGATACGGAGCAAGTTTTTCATCTCTTTTACTTTCCTGTGGCATGACAGCGCTCTGTAGGTGCTCAGCGGGACCATCGGCAACTGTTACATCTCCAGACTCCATCATTTACGGCGAGTGAGGGAGGTTTTTCTGACCTTATAAAGTTCACTCCCCAAAGTCAGAAAATACTATTAAATATTAAACACGCCTAAATATTTAACAGCCTTTTGCAGAATCATTATTCCGAAGATTATATAAGATACATAAACAGAGGGAGGTTGTGGACTTCAGCGATAATAGCAACACAGCAGAAGGGACTGAATTACACAGGATGTAAGAACGTCCCCAGCGAAGCAGCAAGACTGGGTCGTAACAACTGGGACATGTGTTTAAAGATGCTGTATGATACACATGTGGATAGAAACAATGATTCTGTGTAACTCGGCTAAAGTCAGAAAGCCGTGATCCAGGGCTCAATCTATGGATTTTATGACACCGGCGGTCAACCTTATCACGACTTCCAGATGGAAGAAAAAAAATGACTAATGAATATAAGACAAGAATGTCAACGGCATGTGCATTACTGTCATTGTCATTTCCTCAATTAAGCTCACAACCTGGCTTGGCGGTGTGCAGAGACACACAAAGAGATTCCCCACATTGCCCGTGCAAGTGGAGGGAAAGGCTAATAACAAGAGTCGGGGGGGGTCTCGGAGAACGGGAGTGTGCAAGAGCATCGCCATTAGTCAGACAAAAGTTTCATTTTCTCAATCTGCCACCGGCAAATTAATTCTGATGACAATGATTGGTACACTAATCAGTATAGCCCCAGTGAGATGCTTCCTATCTCCATATTTTAACATTTCCCCTTTCCCTGGCTTTTGATGTTTAACCGACTGGAAAGACGAGACAATATTTTTGCTAAAGGGACACACAGAAGGGCTGAACCCAGGCCGGGTCAATGCGTTCCCCGCATTAAAATATATGATTAGACCACCCCTTCCCCTATTATACACTGATGGGATTATATAAGAAGCAGAAAGGAAATTAATGAATGAAAATGCGGATGAAACCTTATATGTGACGGAAAGCCCAGCGGTGTATAATAAATGATTTAAGATCACAGCCTTGATCAAATTGAATAGCTTGTAAATACAGTTAGTAGACCATTAAATTTCCTGCTGAAAAAGATCAGTTTACTAATGGCTTCTCACCTATACAACAGAAAGATGACTCCTTGAAGCAGGCGTGTGGCCACGCTTCTCCTCCACCCCCTCGCCCCGCCACCCCGGCTCTCGCGAGCGCCCCTCGTAAAAGTCGGCAAAGCACTGATACAGCAGAACAGGCCCGGCCTGCGCTGCACCAGTCCGCCCGGATCGATACCGCGGGGCTGCTGCTTTTCCACCGTTCCGCCGCTCTCTTTTTTTATTTTTTTTAACTCTCTCCAGCAAACAAAGCAGAGAGCCGAATCGTTCCTGGCATCGGCCTTTTTCACTGCGTCCGCATCTGATAGTGAGAAAAGCTTTTAGAGCTCAGGTAAGTGATATCAACGCTGCTTCCTTAATATTGTTATTGGGCATTCTAAACCTGCTAATCTCCCCATTTCCCAACTTGCCATATTTTTTTCTCTCTAGATTGAGAACTTTTCTCGCTCTTGGTTATTTCCCTTAGATGTACAGCGTATGCATTAACGTATTTCCCCCTGCCAGTGCTATTATATCACTGTGCAAACATCGTATCCTCTTTTAATGCGTGTTTTGAAGGAGTCTGTCAATCAAAAGCAAAGGAGGCTGTGAAAATGTCTGAAAAGGTGAATCCTGAGCTGAATCCTGAGCTTCAATCAGCAGATCCCAGTTTTCTTAAGAATAATAAAAGAGCCTGGACAATAAAAAAAAAGCTGTCTGGAAGTCTGACTGGAGAGCTGCTCCAAACCTCCCGGATTAATCTGCAATTGTTTCTCTGCTGGATGAGAGCAACGATAGAGTTAAAGAGTGTATTCTTAAAATATGATGGGAGTTCCTGGAGGCATTGCCTGTATTTAAAAGTGAGGGGGCATTTAGCAGTTAAAATATGGATTCTTACTTAGACTTCACCTCGAGGCGTCACTCCAGAGAGTCAGCATGTTTCCTGGGCATGATAACTAGCTGAGGCTACAGAGATGGGAAAGAGATTCTCCTTTTTGTCAGAGCACAAATCCTTTGCCAGGCCTTGGGGGGGTGGGTGCCGGGATGTGGTACGGAGGGGCGGGGAGGATGAGCGGGAGCGCGGAGTTGGTCAGGCAGACACGGACGGTGCTTGAGGGGACAAACAGAAGGATTAGATTCCGGGAGACTGGAGGCGGGAGAGCGTGATTGTCTGGGCATTGTTGTAGGAGTAAGAAGCTGTGGGGTTGAGTACGAAAGAGGGGACATTTGCGATGACATATGAATCCATAACCCCGGTTGGACTGGGCAAAAATGGTCTCATTTAGAGCCCTAATGTTACAGACCCAACGCAGATGGAAAGAAACCACAGGATTCTGCCTTTACAAGGGGACCGAGCCACATTTTAATGTAATAATAAACAGCCATCATCCGCTGCCTACACAGACCTCCCTCAGCCCTTTGGAGACCTCCTCTTCTCATTCTGGCAGAAACATTACATCGACTGCGAAGTCTGAATGATCCCAAGCGTCACATGGTTTCAGGTGAATGTTTCGGAAGCCGGAGAGAGGCCTGTGGTTATCCGATGCGTGGTCATTTCCTCCTGTGTGTTGTATAGTTTAGTCCCTCGACTGTCTTCCAATGCATTATGGGAGAAGAGCACCCCATGCCCCACGCCACCACAGACAGGACATAAAGAGTCACGGTCGTACGCTTTCAGTGATAAAAAAGAAAGCAAGAGATAGTGCAGATGATAAAAAAAACCTGCACCCCAACACATCTCTGGAGAATGACACCTAAGGCTGTCTTCACTCTCTGGATCTATTTTTACGGCGGTCTACGTGAGTAGAGCATCAGTAGGAACAACAGTGCTCTGCTGCGTTATGCTGAACACACGGGTGCACCCCTGGCATAACCTGGCGTGGATAAAGTTTGAGGAATAGACAATTAGAAGGTGCCGCGCAGCAAAGTTTAGTCGCAGCCAATTAGACCAGTCGCTCTCATCCATGGTGGTGCTCTGCATGCACAAGGCAGCTCACCTCCTGCAGGCTGTTGGGAAATGTGGATAATGTAGCTCTTGAATCTATTTGCTATTCGTTAATTAAATGCAAGAGTGAACAGTGAACACTCACCTGATACACTGATATCAGCGCCTGGAATAAGAATGCTGATGTCGAGGAACTCGCTCATGTCAAGGATACTGTGTTAAATAAATAATTTCCACGGGCTGAGCAATTGTGCATCGATGTTGGCGTCACGCACGGCTTGGCATTGGCGCCGCAATCACGAGCCCTCTTGTATTTTAATTTAGGAGCAGTTATAGTTGATTGAAAAGAGATACAAAAATGAAAACAAGATGATTTTATGTGGTGTGGGAGGGTAAAGCTGCGACGGCCTGCAGTTTGAAATGGTTTGAGATCAAAGTTCTCCTCAACGGACACCACAATTGCTGCCCTGGCACATTCCTTACAAGGCTGCTGCTGTGCTATTGGACCGTAGCTCAGATAAAATAGCACTTTGGAGCAGATGTGGAAAGAAAGGCCATTTGTGCTGCGGCAGTTTAAAAAAAACAAAGACTTAGATTTAAATGAAATGGCCGGCTTTCGTTTATGTCCTATCCCCGACTTCACAAACACTCTAAATTAGTCAGATTAAAAAGGAAAATAATCACATTGATTGAGGTCTTATTTTGAAAAAAACAAACATTATTTCGACAGAGGCTCCGTCTCTGGAGAAAGAAAACTACACAATTCTTGACAAAGTTTGCGCGATAAAAAGAAAGCTCGCAATTCAACATGGAGGGACATGTTCTTTAGGCTCTTGTGGATGCCAACTATTTGCAAACTAGTCAAACTGCATTCTCGGGTGAATATTATGGGATTAATTTATCAGAATTTAGAAGCATCTGTTGGGTAACACATGCATGCGTGTATACATCTACATAAAATAAAGACTGCAACAATGATTGAATTATGACGGAAACATCTACAACCATCTCTGAAGCTAACTTGCAGCCTAACTGCGTGGGGAAGATCACGCCGTCGGACTGACCGCAGCGTCCGATGGTGGCTGAGCCTGAGCAAGAGGAGCCTCGGTGGTCCGCGGCAGGATGTGATGTCGAGCAGGCGCGTTCGGCTGCAGCTCGAATCAAAGAGCACAGGGGGAGAACAATGGCCGAGAGCTGTGCTGAGGCATCACACTGTGGGCTTTTGGTGACAGCGTTCGGGGTGCAGCATCTCTATTACCATTGCTGATTTGCACCGCTGATCCCCTGACGGGATGGCGGCTCTTCCCGGTCTGTCGTCAAAGCCCCGGAGCCAGCTGACACCACTCTGCCGTCAGGTGTGCTGTCATCCAGCCGGGCCTCGCAGATTGTTAGTGCGGAGGGATGCGGTTACTTGCAGAGATGGGGGGGGTTGGATTTTATAACAGCCCTTTAATGTTTGTCCCGAGATTTAAAGCATCTGATATGTAATTGATAAAACATAACTCTATCAAAGCAGGGAGGTGCATCATATCTGGATGAATTAATCAAAACAAGTCTAATCCGTTAATCTGTTTACTTTTAATGACAAGTGACATCTACTGGATTGAAGTAGCGTAGACAGGAAATGCACCATGCTCTATTTGTAGCAAAATAATTAGATTCTCTCCTCCCTCTGAAAAATACAACGCCGCGTTGCCTTGCATGTGACGAAATAATCAGTGACGGCGCCGAACAGAAAAATAGACTTTCGGTGACTGTTGACGCGGCTCGCTTTGTTTTGTGGGCAAATTTTCACGACGCAGAAGTAGCGGCGTGGCCAATGAGTCACGCTGACTATTCAGAATTTGATACGGAGGCGGAATCTGACGCATCTGACGTTCATCTGGAAACAGCCAATCAAGCCGCGGCGCTGTAGCGCAGAACATCTGGTTCGGGTGACGATGAAAGCAACCTGGCTGGAGGAAGAAAAGAGGTTGCAATTGTGAAAGAATGCCAGTTTCACTAAGTGACGCGTGACAGAAATGGACCTCCATGCACTATACTGAACTTACTGTAAAGTGCCTTTCAATGCTACGATGGCATCCATGCTCAACGAGACTCCCTGTAACTGGTTGGGAACCCATGTGGCCCTGTTTATCAATCTGAGCTGAGGTATTTTCCATGTGAACTGGAGCTGGGAGTCAGACTTTGCCAACCGAATCACAGTTATGTGTCTCAGATATTACGAAATGGGTTTTCTGCCCATGTTAAAGGAGACGGCTGATGTCTCAGTGCCCCTGTGATATGAAAAATTCAATTTAAAAGGATGAGAGAAAGAATGGTGCATGGCCTATTTTCATTCCCCCACACTGGGAGATATGAGAATGATGTTCTGTTGTGTGCAGGAAATGATGCCAATCGTACTGCAGAGAAATTCCTTCATAATTCAATTCAATTTCTTCTAAATCCCAATGGCGAGTGCCTCTGCCAAGCGGAGGCAGAAATGACAGAGACAAAGAGGGGAGGGCTCCAGACAGTGATGGAGGAAGAAGGCCTGAAGATTGAGTGGGAAACAATGGAGGAATGGAGACCGCACGGCTGGCTCCCTGGAAGGTACCGTCAAAGGTGGGAGCGGCGCTTTAGAGTGGAGTGAAAGTGGATGGGCTTTTTTTTAAAAAAAAAAGAAAAGGTTTTGTGATGATTAATTCCGATCGCTCCGATATTTTAAGAAAAGCCAACTCATTTTCTCTAATTGCCTCTTTGCGGCATCTGACACAGCATCTGCAGAGAAATTCACTGTCTCCAAGCGTTTGCTCCGGCTCGTTTTACCGCTCAGGCCTGTATAATAAGTCCAGAATGCGTTAGCTCTCTGTTACTCTGAGAGGAACGTCATCAGAGCGTGCGTGAAAAGCCCTTTTGATTGCACCCTGAGAATTCAACGATAATTTCTGTTTAGTCGTTGTGTTTGGGAGCGCATCCTGGCCCCGGCGTGTGGGAATCAATGAGGCTGCTGCCTCTGAATGCGCGCGGGGGGGAAAAATGAGCCGCACCAACAAATATGACAATGAAGAAGTGCACCTCTCGGTGTACGTGGCCAGCATGAAACCATAAAGAGCGGAGCGCTTGCGCAGGAAATGCATAGGGAACTGTTTTTTAGTTCCCATCCTGCCATTATGTCCTCCATTCTCATCCCATCTCCTGCTCTCTTCTGTGTTGTTCTGCACACGCGCGCACGCTCACACACACCCCCACACACAGTTGTTTTTGTAGGTGCAATAGCTCCAAGGCAAGCAGCGTGGAATTGGAGTCTTCAAAGAGTCTTGGATTATCAAAGAGACACAGCTACCAGAAAACTAGGGGACACGCTGGAGAGACGGGGGGAGGGAGGAAGGAAGGGAGGAACATAAGCGGGAGATGGAGGGGGGGTGGCGGGGAGTGCTGGAGAGTCAGCCTGGATTTGGGTGGAGTATGAAGCGATCAGACAGAGGAGGGGCAGGGGTGAGGGGTGGATAAAGAGCAGGACTCCCCGTGTTCATGTGCGGTAAATGGAGGGAGGGCGAAAAAAGTGAACCAATCACACAGACTTCAGTGGTCTTGATAGGCAAGACTGACTTCGCATCCTTCTCTGTCTGCGTTGCCCCCTCTCCTGGACTATTATTTCCTCCTCCTTTCATTTTAATGGGAGCACCGGCCTTGAAATACCATAATGTTGTCACAGTAAAGCCGAGCCCCGCCGCGGCAAGACTCCACCATGTGTGAATATAGCTGCCACATCTGATGACAAATCTGACTGTTCGCGCCGTTCCATACAACAGGATGTGGGAACGCTGGTGTGAACGCATCAGCTGTTGACAAAAAGCTCTCCGTCAGCCATTCTGTCCTACGATGAGCTATGGCTGCCCCCCCCCACACACACACACACACGCACACACGCTCCTGCCCGCCATTATATGAAGACCTCTCACTGCAGAACACATTTCAAGTCAGGGTATGAAACTGATTCTGGTCGCTCCGGTGCTGTCAGCTGCAGGGCATCGTCCAACAATGATCGCGTCCCACTGCTGCAGCTACCACACATATACCGCCCACCTTCACTGACCTGCTTTCAGCTAAATGATACTCAAAAATAAAATAAAAAATAAAAAAGAAGAATGCACCCATAACAAAGTGTCAAAATAAAGCATCCCTTTTTCTGGTAGAACAACTTTTCTTGAAAAAAAAAACAACCCAAAAAAAGCACACATTAGTATATATCAGCCACTCTCGGCACCTACGGAGGTATTTTACCAACAGATCTTTACACTTTTGATCAAAGTCAAAGTTATGATACACTTTTATTACTAAAGATTGTCATTTGATTATATTTAAGTTCAATTATTCATCCCATCGGCCAGCATCATATTCATTTTTACTTATTTTGACCAATTCATTGTCAGATATGTATTTCTGCTACGCAACAGCTTTTAAAATGAACACGGTGACTCAGAACTGATTAGTAACATGTGAGAGTTGGTAATTCTTGCCAGAATGAAATCGCTGGTGGCACAGGAAAAAGGAATGGAGCAGCCTTTGGTCTCTCCACAGATTCCGGAGGGGGGTTGGGATAAGCTTTTCCGAATGTTGAGGAAGGATCAGTAGAAAAACCTAATTGGGATGGGCGCAGGATTAAAATTTTTGATTGGTTTTTGGGTTTAGATGGTTAGTTTTCCACTGACACTCTCATTATCTGACACTGCAGGGTCTAAATATGCTAACGCGGAGCCACGTGTAGCGCGAAAATGAGACAATGGGAGACTCTCAAAGGAGAATCTTTTGCCGCACCCAGGAACGAAAGGTGAGCGCAGGCAAAACTGGGGGTTAATAAACAACGGCACACATGGAAGAGTCACAATAGGGAGGAACGCAGGAGCCTCAGCCATTCCTGCGCAACACGTAAAGGACAAACGAGCGGAAAACAAAGGATAGCGTGTCACAGCTGCGAGGCAGGAAAAATGTGAAGTTGGAGCCAGATTTGATCAAAGAAGAGTGATGTTTTGAATAAGCCCAGATAAATAACAGCAGGAGGGTGAAATCCAACCGGCAAAATGTGATTAGGATGACAGAGGAGAAGCTTTATAGTTGGCTCCTCTGACCAGTCTGCTACATCTGAGAAATGATGTTTTTCATTGTTAAGTGGAAGACCTCCTGACCCCTGAATGTAGCTGAGCCTCTTTAATGCGTACATGCTTTATCATTTCAGCACCGGCTGGCTGTTAACTTCTGCTGCATTTATCTATGTTGTTTAACTCTTTGCTGCCTTTGAATAACACACAAGGCGCTGAGTGAATTTGAATACCAGATGTTTTGATTCATTTGCTTCCTTCTGGACACTTTACCTAAAAGAGGTTGACATTTTCACAGCTCTTCCAAAGGCGGCAATGACTTAATTGCACTGCGCGCATTCATCCTAATGAAGTACTTATTGATGCTATGTATGACCCATATGGTAACCATGGCAACATGACCAACCAACATGAGTTGCTTTTCAAACTATGACCATACAAGAGCGTGAAGTATAAATAACACCGGCCTCGCAATAATAAATGATTTACCAGCCTTAACGAAGCGCCAGTGCTGTGGAGGAAATGTCTGATCCCTCCCATATTTCCCATCATCACTTCCAAAGACAGTGCACAGGAATCCCGACGTGACAGTGATTCTAATGCCTTGAGAACTTTCGCCACTTTAAATCCCGACACTGCGTGACCTCACCGGGATATTTTCAGTGGTATCTATCAGGCTCTGCACCGACTGGAGCTTTGGGAAAAATGGCGCTGCGGAGTGGAGATTTCAGAGCTTTTAGCATCACGCGTTAGAAGCTCTTACAATCATGACATGAGTCATCCTAACCTTCATCACGTAAGTGTTGGAATAGAAATGTGTTGGCTGTTAAGAAAAAAAAAGGTCCAAATTCCGCATGTGTAAATATCTGGAATTTGTCAGACCACATCTGGCCACGATCTGTCATGTCACTAAGCGGATGCTTTGGCAGCTTGGCAAATGGAGATATCTGTGTCTCTTTAGCCTGTGGCTAAAGTGCAAAATGCTTTTTTTTCCATCTACATAATGTCCCTGGGGCACATTTCCAATTCAATTTCCAGCAGCTGAGATCCTAAAAAAACTGAATAAAAGGCGAGTCACATGAACAAAAAGTGGAGCAAAGTCAGATGACCATCTTCCCACTGTGCTCTAATGAGAGCCCCGTTGTGAGGATCATATATCAGCCTCGCGGACGTGGACTCTTGTGGCTGACCAACTTATTTGATTTGTTTAGTCTCACATCAGTGTCGATAATTAGCCTTTTCAGCGCTGCGGTGTTGTTGCGCACTCGACGCACCTTGCATACACTTTCTCTGACTTCCTGCAAGGAACGATGAGCTCAGTCAAATTAGATTTACATCAAGAACCCACTTTAGTGCTGATGGTCAATTAGCCCGTTTTATTTATCTCGTCCCTCTGTTCCTTGGTGAGCAAAAAATAAAAAATAAAAAGCAAAAAGCACTCTTAGTTTCCATCTCCATGAAGATAAAATAGTCAGAGAATGGGTAGATGAATACAAAAAAGGTAGACTTGAGAGAAATTAATCCCAGTATCCCTCCCTGCTGGGCACCTTATTGCCTCTCAAACTTCCCATCTAGAGAGTTAATATCTTTATTGCTGCAGCATCTGGCTGAGAAGCGTGCATATAGTTCCATTTGTCTGAACTGGAACATAATTGGATTGGGAAGAGGCGTGAAAATGCCTTCAACCATACTTAAAAGTTTTTTTCTTGCTTTTTCCTGGCTACGTGCATGAGGGTGTGCGATCTGGCCTTTCCGTGATATGTGCCAATGTGCACGCAACTGTGCGGTGCTATAAATAGCATCTCTGGTGGTCTTGCTTGTCTTGATTTGTTACTGTGCATCCAAGATGTCCCGATTGGCACAGTATTCCCAGAGCTGGGATGCGTTTGGAAGTGTATCTGCATCTCATTCTTTGTGCTCAAAGTAATCCTTTCAGTGCAACTTGATGGCGAGTCTTTGCGCTCGTCCGCCTTAACGAGAGAACTGAAAAGTCGTCCTTAATTAGATTCATAGTGACCTTTTTCGCGGCGCCAAGTCATTGCAGAAACAGGATGCGTTGTGGACATTGATCTTCCTGCAGACTCGGGGTTTGAGAGGAGCTTGACGTGTTGTAATAAATCAGAAAAACAGCACGTCCGAAATCATCAGATGAAGAGATGACTCGGTTTAAGCCAGGCTGCTAAGCGTTAGCATGTTTGGGAGGGATGTTTGGGAGCTCTATAATCATCCTCCTTTTTGCAAACAAATGCCAGCATTTTCCTCTGCCCTCGGCTTGATCGCCCACTTCCCAAACGCATGGGTAATCCACGCAAACGTCCCGCTCCCAGATTCCACCCCTGATTGCTCCTCCGCCCCACGTCCACTCTCAGCTGATAATCGCTGAGCGTTGCTCTTCCTGCAGGCTTCACAACGTCCAACATCCACCCGAGGAAAGTAAATAAATGAACAAATAAATAAATGAATGTTCTGCCGAGGAAATCGGGACAGAGCGATCTTCCATTTCCCGGGGCATCATTTCAACATGAAGGCATTCTTGTATCCGTTGCATACTTAAAAGTTTTAGCTAAACCGCACACATAAAAACCAAAAAAAACCCCATCTTTTTATGTGGTAAACAAATGGCCTCAACTGGAGCAACTCTGTCTCATTAAATTACTAGAAAACAAAGGAGCAGCCTCTCTCTGCAGCTGTGGTCAGACGGAGAGGGAATTCAACATACAACTGATAAAGATTTGGTGCGATATCAATGACAGATTTGATTAATCCACTGATGGAATTTCGGTGGAGCGCACCACAATGGGTTTTAGGCAGAGCCCCCCGAGGTAGGCGATCTGGTCGCAAAGCTCTACTGCCATGCCCTCTCAGAGATCACTTGAGTCATATCTGACATATTTATGGCTCATCATGTCATATCGTAGCCATCACAGCCGAAGCACCACGAACCATTTAAATACTTTGGGCCATGCTGTCGTCTCCACTTAGTAACATACGTCTGATAGATGCATAAGAGGAGGCACTTAACTTGACTCCTCTTGCAGAAAAAGCTCCATCTTGGAGGGTTCTTTTTTTTGCTTGTTTATTTAAATGGAAAATTGTCAGTTTTATGTTGAATGAAATTCATGAGGGCCAGAGATAGCGGAGGCATATGCAAACACGCCGTCCTCGTCTGCCGACAGAGTGGCACAGTGTCTTTAAGAGAACTCCAAGATGCTTTCAAGAAATCTATAATGATCCTGTGCTTGTACCTTTGCTAAGTTGCTTGGCAACAGAACCGTGGCTCTGCAGTACATTTAAGTGTCAGATGAAATATATTTGTAATCCAAAGGCAACATAGATTAGGTTTCAGACGGAGGGAGTGCCTCTCGGACAAAATCTCAATAACTTGTATTGGGAAAAGTGCTTTGCAGAAGACAAAAAAACTATTTAATGCACCTCTATAACTTTAAAAAGTGATTTGCATCTGAATATGGATGCCCGAGTGAATACAACGTAAACACGGCTAATTAGCTGTGTCGCTTTAAAACGGGCTGTCTTAATGGAGGCAGTAATTCATCTGCCTGCAGCTGGAATCTCTGAAATATCACATGGGTGGACGCGGAGCTGACAAATCATGATAGCATATAGATCAGTGTCATACCTTTTCCCTCTGAATTATTGATTAGCTCATAGTCAGAGCTGCTGTTAGAAAACACATTTCCTGCCGGAATCCAGCCTATAAAGGCCGCCTGACAAATACCATGTCAGGAGGAAGTTCATGGCCAGCCGCTCTCATACCTTTGATGCACAAATGGCACGCAACATCTCCTCAATAAAAACTCTCCTCATCTGTGTCCCCGCAAACCTACACAAACAAATATTGGCGCCTTCCAAGCAGGCCGATTTTCCGCTAAACAATATTTAGCATTTACACAAAGGGACTCAAATGAGCCCCTGATTGCAGATAGACTCGGCAGCCCCTCGCCGAGCCTCTCAGGCCCGCACATGCATGATTAATACATCAAACAACATCAATTCTCCTTCCTGCTCCACTCGTCTATGTGCGCGCGCTCACGCATGAACTTACACCGCGTAGGCCCTCCCACGCACGTACCCAGGCACAATGTACCCAAATCCATACAGGGCTGCGCACAAGCACAGAGACGCTGCCCCCCCACCCTCCATCATGGTTAATACATCAAAACGCATTAGCTTCCTGGATTCCTGAAGCTTAGACAGACACGGTTCTGACAGCTATGATTCCTCTCTGGATGCGCACACCCCCACCGCCCCCCCCCCACCAGCTTCCCCACTTTTCTTTATTCCCGATGAAGTCTGCCTGGGCGGTTACAGAACACGCTGCCAAAATAGATTCCCTCACATATTACCTTTTGCTTTTTGTAAGCTTGTATAATGTCATGTTGGGAAGTCATTGCTACAATGAGACGACGCTGCTGTGGAGCTTTAGAGGTTCGCTGGAGATGGAGCAATAACATCCGCGAGTCCTGATCAACAAGCTATGTTTCCCGACGTTTGTCGACAGTAGCGGGTATTTTTAACCACAGAAGTCGGCGAGGGGCTTTCGTACCATCGGTTCACATCCTAGATCAGCATAAAATCCACAAGGCCATCAAATGTATTCAAATCCTACCTTTACAATTCAAATATGCCCTCTTTTCACGGGAGATTTGGAGTATAAAATCAATGATTCACCGAATAAAGCAAGCAGGTGGCCTACTGCCGTTAATAAAATGGACATGCATTTGTATATTCTTAACATAAATTGCCCTGTAATTACCACAGGCAGCTCTTATCTTACATAATACAACCCTGCATATGATCTGCATTTGATTTTTATGCTACCTCCCATTGTATATTACATTCGGCCTAGTTCTGAGGATCTGAGCAATTGTCTTTCTAGCTAATTAGTCAAACCAAACCTCGACGAGAATGGCTGCTTTAGTCGCAGTGTGGCTGGAAAAACCTGTCAGTTTTTGTGATGCCTTTTCCAACGTGAAATGAATAAACATGCGGCTCTCTCCAGTCTCCATCTGGTTCCCCCACAGTGTCAACACAAAAACAGACCAAAAAAAGCCTATTTAAACCCAAATATTTAACAAAGTAAACACCTCTGTGCTGTTTTCTGAAGTGTTCTTCCTCTATAATAAAATCTGATTTCTTTCCCTCCTTTGGAGTTCTTAATCAACGACAGTTTCCACAGAAATGCAGATGGATTAGAAGAAAATAGCTCTATGAGGACACCATGATTTGGAACAGCATCTGATGAGGGTTATAAAAGGAGGTTACGTGTGTTTTAGAGAGCCTGCTGATGCTGCTGATAGTGTAGCTTAAGTGCAGAGATTCACATGCGGTCTGCCATACTGCAAATCCCCGTAAAGAAGATAGAGAGGCTTTACAATCATTTAAAGCACAGCAGCAATGTCCTGCAGATAAATACAGATCATAGTGTAAGACCCTGCCGCTCAGGCACATGGGCTCATGCTCTCCGGCCTCCCGCCAGCCTCTGTCGGGTACTGATACGTTAGCAAACTCTGACCTTTGGCAGCATTAACGTTCAGGTGTTTACCTTTCATTTCATCTTTTAAATGAAGCGGTTCAGCCTTCATATGAACCCTTGCCTTCGCCTTTCCAGACAGACAGAAGGCCGAGCTTGTTGCAAACCCAGCGGTAGGGGAGATCGATGGGCTTCCCAGATGCCATATTTGTTCCTTCGACAACAACAACCTTAAATGTCAATCCTGATCACCATCTGCTAGACATTTTCGGCGCTACCTGAAATGAATTAACTGTGCTAGATTACATGAATCCAGCGACAGCCGGGACACGACTGCGGTGTTGTTAGCGCATAAACCAATAACCTATAGCCACCTACATCTTATTGGGAAGCTAGAGATAAGCCCATGACCTTCATGAGGGAACAATGGGGATTTACTATATTAACACAGATATGATGACAACTGTATGATTAGTATGGAACAACCTCCACTTTATTGTGACAAGGAAGAATATGTGTTCCAAAAAACATGATGCAAATAAATTAGTTGGAAAAAAAAAAAGTTTTGTCTTTCCTCACGCAACGATCCAAAGGTGACACATGTTGTATCAACCCTTCCTGTTTTTTTAACCCCGGATTGAAAGCTTTTAGAGGCACTTTCCGCCTCCCTAAATTTGGTTCCAAGCGAGCTGAGACAACACAAAACAAACAAACAAACAAAAACTGTAAGATGAGACATAGTCAGCATTATGATTACGGTGTTGCTGCTACGCCAAAAAAACGAGATACATTATGAAACAAATGTGTCATCGAGTAGCCACATCTAAGAGTTTCCCGCCATGTAACCCCCCCGGAATTCAATTTACATTTGCCCTCACGCTCCTTTTAACAGCGTGAGTTGTGTCAAGGTGTTCTGCAGCTACGCAGCCAACGTGGAATCCGAATCGGCTTTAAGGAATCACGGGGAGGCGAAGTGAAACGCGTGAAGCAGCAACCTGGCAACACATCCTAATATAAATAACAATCCATCAAAGTCGTGCGCGGCAACTTTTTAATACGCTTCTTTTATCGATGTCTGACGTGTCGGGGGGGCAGAGAATATCGCTGTGGCATTTTCACTTCTCTTTTTTTCGCTGGGCTTCTCGGAGCTGCGGCCTCCCTCGCCGGCCCGGTGCTCCCTCGCTGCTTCTCTTTGGTCTGTGTCACTCCTGAAAGTGTTCCACGTTCAGCTCGGTGCGGTTGTAGTTGGCGCAGCAACTGTTGTCAACAGGACTTGATCGGTGTCGGTGTGGGTGAGGCGCTATTAGCGCCCCTGCGCTGTGATAACTGCTCGTCCACGGACCTCAACAGCTATAATATCTACCTTTGATCCTGAGGCAGCACTTGGAGCACCCACCATTTTTTAGATTACCGTTTTCCCTTTTTTTCACGCTGCCTGTCCCTTTCGGATCGTCGCATGAGGTCTACCTCAACTGAAGAGCTTGTCGCGGTGGTATGGAGCTCAGAAGGATGCGGCTACTCTTTGCTTATTTAAATCTAAACCCACTTAGCGCCACTGCGGCGCGTTGATCTTCCGAGTTCTTGTTTGATGGAGGTAATGAACAACCACTTCTGGATTTCAGCTCTGTTTTCTTCCTTCAGACATTAGAGGCAGATTGGGAGGGGAGGGGGGTAGCTCTATTTCCCTGGTGGCATTTTAGTGACATTTTTATGTGAAGCGTCTCGGGTGAGGTAAGGGGGAGAAATCTCATATATAAGTTCAAATAAAAAAAATTGTGCACGTCTGATAGCCACCTTGTATCATCTATCTCCGTTCGATTGCAGAGGCCTAAAATCCCGGCGACCAGCCTGAATCGATAAAAGGAAATTAGATGTGTGTTCTTCACCTAATCTTCAAGACATCCCTCTCTTTATCTCTGTCGCTCATAACTAAAATGCGATCTCTCACGCTGTGCCAGCGGCTGACACCGCTGTTTGCTCGGCGGAGGCAGCGGAGGTTCATTTTGAGAGTAAATACGGGGTGTTTAAAGGTGGTTTGTCATGCTTCCAAAACTGAAGAACACTCCTTGATGATTCACTGGCTCTACAGTAGTAGGTTCCTGCTTTATTTATAAGATCTGGTGGTTGGCTCCTGTGTGTCTCCCAGGCCCGGTGATTCATGAATGGACTAGACAGCGTGAGCCTGCAATTGTAGAGGTGCAGTGGGAGCACTGGATATTGAGGATTAATTTCTTTCATGTCACACTGTTATTCCCAGCCCGATCAAATCCATCTTTCTCCAGCTCCGTATCTGCAACGACTTTCCCATTTCTTAGTTTAATAGTGTGAAGCACAATTATTTGTCCACCGGCTGACAAATGGCTGGAATATTACGATGGAGCAAACCTCTGGAGTGCGCGTAATGCTGTGGGTGGAGGCGGTGATTTACGCCGCCACCACTGAAATTCCAACTCGTTCTTTGAATGCGGAGGGTTTCATTAGTGGCAAAGCAAGAGCATGGCTAAAATAAAAGCGGGCCTCATCCTGCAGTGCCACAATTAGCTTTAAAGTGTCAGACATAATGGTGGGTAGAATCTGTGCATTTTGTTCTTCACTAACTTAACTGCCCTGTCCAGGTGATTAAATCAAACACCCCTTTGCAAACCAGACTACAACCTGTCATACTTGGATCAGCCAGACAGTTAACTCGAACAGTAGCACGAGACTCCATTTTCAGTGACACAGTAGGTGTCCAGAGGAATCTTTGAAAGAGTTGAATATGTCCCCGTTTCAATAGCATGTGTCTCCAGACAGTCCGCCTTGGCAGATTGTTAAAAATTCCTTTCTCTGTAGCGTTCCTTCTGCATCGTGACCCACAAAAATCAGCCCATAAAACAAACAAGCCAGATCCCCACATGAGAGGTTTCTTTTTTTTTCTCCCCCTCGCTGCAGCTGTTGATGGTTGCTCAGCTGCTGACATGTCAGTCAATCACAACAGAAATAGTCTGAGGCGTCTTCACAACTCTGGAGCAGCTCCTGTTGTCTGACACGGGAGATTGGTGACATTTTGGGTTTCGCCTCAGCGACAAATTGTTTATCGTCTATCTTTGCTTCAACCTTTTTACTAATGTCACGTTTAATAGATTGTAATAATCAGTGTTGTGTGTCTGCTCAGCATGCTGCATAGTCCGTTGAGTTTTGGCACATCTTATCCTTGAACTAAATAATTTAGAAAAATGCTGGTGCAGGCTCCTGGCCAAATGTTTCTGTTTGCAATGGCTAAAAACAGCTTCTGTGGATTTGGAGATGCACGGCCTGCGTGATCAAACTGTCGCTGATCCATTTTCCTCAATTTACCTTTAGGTTTCCATTAATGACCCCAGACCTTTGCTGAATGACTGTTAGAAAAAGAAAATGAGGAGTTTATTTCAGGGACAGATTTGTCCTGTCCTGTCTTGTTTTTGTGCCAAGTAGTTGTCAAGGTGAGAGCAGGTTAAAAATAAATAATAAATAAATAAATAAATCACATTTATTTACTGCAACCTGCCACCAGGGGGTGTTCAAACTGCTCCGATTTCAGTGTCACCTATCCTCAGAGGTATAAGATAGATATTATCACGCATGAAATTGTCAATAAATGGAATAAAAGTGGCAAAACAAGGCCAGAGCTGAGGTACTCATCGGAGTGGGTCTTTAACCATAACAAGTGCTGCAGACTTTCAAGGACCGATGACAATATTTGGTTTAGACACACTCCTTGTTGTTGGTATAACGGCTTCCTGGCTGATCAATATGTTCATCTGATTTAGAATGAACAAGAAGTATCGATCCTAACAATTATTAAGGGCTCTATAAAGTGACTTCAGGGACTCTCTCATATCCAGAGAAACCCAATTTGTTTCTATACTGTAAACGTGCGAGGAAACAGATGCAGGGCTGAGTAGGTCCTTCACATTTGGGAACACAGTCTGTTCTCCCACAGTCACTGTCAAATCTTCTCAGATCTAGTCACAGCAAAAGAAGTTTGGCCTCTCTTTGCACACAATATCTGACAGCATGCAAAGGATCAACATTACATTGTAATATTGACGTACATATATACAGATGGCATGTACTCACACTGTGGTGTGCGCAGGCACACATCCGCTATCGAACGGCCCTCATTTCCAAAAAAACTGTTTCACAAACAAGTGGCAGAACTCTCAGTCCACTGGCAAGATAACCGGGGCCGACAACCACTGGCTGAGAGGAGGGCGGCCAGTCTTTTTATTTTTTAATTCGATGAGTCAACAAAGCAGCATGGGGCCTAAGAAGGTAAGTTAAGGCTAAAAATCGACAACAAAATCGAAGAGGAAAGTTTTAAGAACTACAATAGGTGGACCGACCGACTGACCGACCTACCGACCGACCGACCGACCTACCTACCTACCTACCTATTGATCGATCTAAGATAAACTGCAGCAACATGACCCAAAACAACTGATCTTTACGGCTGTTTTCATGTCATCGCACTAAAAAATGGATCTAGATTACCGTATTTTCACGACTAGAAGCCGCTACTTTTTTTCTACACTTTAAACACTGCGGCTTATTCTACGGTGCGGCTTATTTATGTTTTTTTTTTTCGTGGCGCACTGTCGCAACTATTGTAAATCATCAACATAGAAATTACTAGAAGAAAAGCATATGATGCGACTTTTAAGTTAAAAGATTTTAGAAGATTTTAGGTGTGCCATTGGGGAGTTTTAGATTGTTCAATGTTTGAGTAAAAAAGCATAAACAACGTAATTTGTGTGTAGCTGATACAAACGTATATTTCAAGGTAGCTGCATTACAGACACCGTTAGAAAAAAAAAAGCATTTACCGGTACAATATATTTGTTTATGTTGCTAAGCGGATTAAATTAAAAGAAAAGTTAAAGAATCCTGACGTGATAAAAATTGGATTTAAGGTCTCTGTATAAACATACAAGTGAAAAGAGTGGCTGTTGTTTCTCACCTGTCTGTCACTCGTCAGTGACTCGTCTCTTACGGTAATAAAAACATCTACCGGTACTGAATGTTTTCGATCTAATTTTTCATATTACTACGTGGGATACCTGCGGCTTAAAATCCGGTGCAGCTTGTATAAGTACAAAAGTGATTTTCTTTCTAAAATTGATTATGCAGCTTTTAATCAGGTGCGCTCTGTAGTCCAGAATTTACGGTATGTTCAACAGAAGAGTACAAGGGCGGCGGACTTAACAGTCTAGTATATTATATAAAATCTGTGCAATACAAGGCAACAACAAAAATGATCAGAAGCTTTTTTACAAATCCCTCACACAAATGAGATCAAACATGTTAGTATCAAAAGGAAAAATACATGATATTTCATATATGTTGACAAGTATGCACTATGTATTAATGCTTAATAAATGCATACACACGTAATTCGGCTAAAGTTAAGAAATGAATAAATATGGTGGTATAAAAAATGCTCTCTGTAATAGTTCAAACACCAGATATGGACTGGAATGCAACTATCTTTTAAAACAAATTTCCCTCTCCAGGAACAATAACTCCCTCTGGTAAAGCGGTAACCCGTAAATAGCCAGGAGGGTTACAGGGAAAGACAACCGACAGCACTCAGATAGCCCTCTGGTTAACAGGGGTTTTATCATAAGATAAATATTAGGAGAAACTGGAATATTTCCAAGTTGCTGGATGACAGCAGAACAACACCATCCAGTCAGTGGCTCTTATCACGACTCCTCTGCAGACGAGCAAATAATAAGAACAAATTTTTCCCCTTTCTCTCCCCCTTCCCGTTAGGCTCTTGCCCTGGCGCTCCGTCACTCACTGTCTGAGGTCTGGTAGACGTTGGAGCATGTCTGACACATTTCCATTAGTGGGAAGACTATTCAATTACCAATGCTCATGATATTTAAACCTTGCCAATTACTGAACATCCCCCTTTGAATAATGCATACTCTGTGCTGATAAGGTTTTGTGTCGTGATTTCTCCTTCTGACACCCACTTCACTTCTGTGACTCTTCTCCTGTAAAAAGACCGAAACCTTCCGTTCTTTTAGTTATTTAATGTGAACAATATACATAAGTGGGAAGCAAAAACCATTTTCATACCCATTAATGTCAACAATTTGCATTCATTCTGGTATCCTAGCAACTGAAACCTCCATTCAAAAGCCACACTGATAGCTCTACTCACCTGACCCGTTCATAAGGTGAACATCTCATCAACTACAGATATTTGGGTCTTTTTTCCCCTCCGTTTCACCATGAACACAATCCCAACGTGATAAACACCAGTCCCCGTGTGTTCCAAGCTCCTGCACGTTACGCAGCCCCTCGCGCAACCTGTTTCATTCCCTCAGACTGAAGGAATCCTAAAAAATTGATTCAGAAACTGCCCATTGATGGGACACAATTTGGGAGTCAAAACGACAAAAAGAACTAATATCAAAAAGAAAAAAGCACTCAGGGCATTGGCAAAGCTAGAAAGAACCTCTGAAAAGCTGATTTTTGGGGATTTTTTTCACCTCAAAACTTTCAGTGACTGCTGAGTCAAACTCAATCTCTTGATTGAATCCCAGCTCTCAAAAAGCAATCTAAATGGGCAATAGATTAGGCTAATGAATAAGAATTACCAAATTTTTGCTTTGAATCCAGGCTCAAACCGAATAGCCATTTTGACTTGAAATTGAAGAAAAAAAAAAAGCAGGTATAATAACGGTACAAGTGAATATGAATAAAGTAACCTGTGTTACTACAACATTTGAGTATTTGGTTAAAATGCCTTCAATTTCAGAAGATTATACCGGTATATTAGATGTACAGCTTCATTTAACCAATACTATTTAAGGAGAAAATGAAAAGATGTCAGTAACCCTTTTTTATTTTGTTTTTTGCCTAAATTATATGCCTTTAAATGGAAGAAAGATTGTCACTCTTAATGTTGAATAAATCAATCTTGCTAATTTGTTCATTAGCATTGCTAAATAACCGGTTAACACTTTAAATTATACTGAATTAAATCCAATGGCAAATCAACAAATACATATCAATATCATACTGATTTGACAGGCAATTACATACATATATTATAAACTCTAATCTCTGTAATGTCAGATACATGTAAAACGAGTCATTCAATCAGTGGGTTTAATTATGGAAATGTTAATTATACAATGGCCAGAGACAAAGATTTCCATCCAAAAAGTACTTTTCAAATTGGATCAATAAGGCTAATACCAAATGAGCCAGTCTGAGTGGATTAGATCCTTCCCTGCGTGTGAACAGGAGTGAGCAGAGACATTCAGGAAATGTAGGCTACCTTTGCAGCTCCAAACAGAGTCCGACAGATGGAAAACAGATGATTTGAGTCATTTGCTCATTAGCCGTAATGACTCAAAAAAAACACACACGCCATGTCACTGCTGCCAGCTCATGATGTTAGATGGCCAACTATTGAGTCAATATTGACTTTAGTAGGCTATATCTACTCCTGGAATGCATGCAAAGCAGCATTTGGGGGACTTCAGTTAAAAAAACTTTCTTGGTAAAATATCACTGAAAAGCCAGTATAACTTTTGCTTCTGCTCCTGCCGGCTTTTAACGACATTAAATGTTCCTGCTGGTATAAATTGGCTGTCATATTCTCGTGTGGGCTAACTGGGTCGCACTTGCTCCAAAATGTCAGACTTGTTTAAGTTGCCACAGTGGTCTGTTGTCCTTTAGGTGAAGAGGATATAAAAGGGGAATAAAAATCACCTTTTGGATTTATTTTTTTCATTAAATCTGTGAATTTCTTTCATCTGCTGAATTCCCAAGTATGGTAAGATTTGACATTACTGATAAAAACATTTACAGCCAGCCTTCATTATCACAGAAAGGGCCAAAGAAGTCCAAGGAAGCCCTGAGACACTCGTGGCAAAACAATTAAGACAGCGAGGATGAGCTTCATTAAAACAAAACTGTGAGATCTGCAGGTGATGCCACCTAACCTCTGATATTATCCTGTTGAAAACGTTATTAAAGAACCACTTTGATATGAGTAACATTATTTCCCCCCCTCCTTTTTAACATTTGACGCAATGGACTCCTTCCATTCCGCATCTTGACGCCTGACAGCGAATACCACCCGGCTGCAGATTAGAGCCGTCAAGTTGTCTGCAGTAAAGTTGTGGTGCATTGTTAAAACACCAGTCAAATGCAAGCCCAATGCGTACGCTGCATTCTCTTTCCCAGCATATTCAATCTTCACTAGTGAGAGTGGCAGGAGGAAAACACCGTGAGCCGCAGACGCCTGAAAGACGACAACAACGTGCAAAGATTCAGGGCGCGCCGGGTTTGTCGCCCTCTTCTCCGTCAAGTTGATAAACACCGCGAGCTTTTACCACAGACTCATAAATCCTCTCAAATGACTGGATTAGACCGACTTCAACCTCTGGAAGAATAATCTGTGAAGCTAGAGGCGGTGGTATTCTCTTGTGAAAACTTATAGTTTCCATAGGATTAAAAAGGGGCCAACTCAGTTATGCATTATTACTCGTGAAATGAAGGAAATTAATTGAATTCTATTCAAGACACGAGCGTAATTGTTTCTAATTCAGCGCCGGCAGTAAGGCAGACAAATGGCAAAAAAAACAAAAATCACACAAACAAACCCTCAGCTGGAGAGATACGTGCACAAATTTACACATCCATCATAATTGCACTGAGAGCTGGAATCAAACCGACAGCGTTGGAACCTTAATCCCGGCTCCATTGTTGCCAGCAGACGTGGCGGACACGTTTTGAAAGATGACATTTTGGGTTAAGAAGCCATAAAAATGAAGAATAAAAGAGACGCTACTGTCACAGCCCTTTTCCTCTGAGGGAATTAAACATAAGGATTATGCTGCCTTCAATTAAAAAGGCTCGCCGCTGAGGCCTCGCAGGTGGTATCCCGCTTTAAAAACATGATTCACACGGCTCATCGCTGGGCAGATACACCTATATGCCACGGGGAGGAAAAGTTCTCTTACAAGGTCTCCCAAAATGCAATTAGGCCCCTGCTTGCTACAGAAAAGGCAGCATATGAGACAGTACAAAAACTGTATAATGTAAAGGGGGAAAAAGGAAAATATACAGAGCGAGGATCAAAAAGCTACTGCTAAATGCACAGGCACCACAAAAGGCAGGGGCTTTATAGCAGACGCTAGTCAAATGTGAGGCTTATCACACACTTGCAGCACATTGATTTAAGACGTATGCTTATCGAACACGTGCAGAAACACAGCTTAATGCACAGACTGAACAGTCTCGGGTTTGGGGCTTTCTCAAATGGGCCCGGGATTGTTGGGGGTTTGTGATATATTATATTTGAGCTTATCCATCTCCGCAGACCGTCTGCTGCCAGTTAACAAGGTTGAAGTAGTCAAAGGAGGCGCACATTTGAGCGATGATATAAGGAGCTTCTGTCAGATAACATATACCATTACAAGCTGGCGTGCTGTGGCAGGTTATATCACCTGTGCAAATCAAGTAGTCATAGATCTGTTTCCCCGGGACTCACCGCAAGTTCAGAAACAAATTACTGACATTTCTTCCGTCGTAAGCAGTTCTAGCTTCAACATGCCGCATGGGAATAGCAGCAATACCTCAGTGCTGGCTCTCCTAGTGGTAGAGGAATCTTTCAATAACTTTTGTAATCATCTGAAACTACCCCTAATGGGGTGCTGTAACCTAATACCCCAAGAACTGAGATGCCTCCAAGCCTTAATTGTAACTGTGCTTCTTGGCTCCAATCACAGTCTGCAGCTTCCACCTGTAACTTGGTCAATCCTCCACTAACACCCCTTTGAGAATGGGATTTTATTCATTTATACCTGAATTTGCTCCATCTGTCAGTGCAGAGGTGACACAAGGGCTCTCTGCCTTGCTCAGCATTGGGTTGCCTCTTATCCACGAGGCACCCAATACAGGAAGGGTTTCTACAACAGTTCACTTTTCTGCCACCTGATCGGCTTTAACCGTGCATAGAGCAGAGCTATTACTCTTGAGAAAAGTGGGCCTGGAGAACTTTTAAAATGTCATATAGCCCCGACAGGTCGCGGATTCTAAAGAGCTACAAATGTAACGCTGGATGTTCTATATTAGGTGAAGGTACTTCACTTCCTCTCCACTCCAGTACCAGACTGTCATGGTGGGGGAGCTCTGCATTATAGGGGATAATGGAGCCAATGTGATTGACCACACTTGTTATAGACCTTAACAAACCTGTACAAACACAGTTATTATGTATTAAAATGGATTCAAACTAATCCAGCCCCACTTACACGAGCACAGAAGTGTCGCAGGCTCCAAGCCACCAAAAGAAGATACAATTAGTCGTCTTGCTATTTGCAACTACAACACCTAACCTTTGAAGGTCTGTATTACAAGTTGAATTTTTAATTATTAAAAACAGCTTACAGAAACATACAGTATGCTACCCATCTCCAGTCTACATTTTTCTGGCTAATTCCCACCACATTAGCCTCTGCCCGCTGATGCAGCCCCAACAGACCTAAGGAATAGCATTTTAAGTTTAATGTCTCTGTCTTTTTCTTTTGATTAATGGAAGAGATAATTACACTGCAACTTGGTCACGCCCCAGTGCGGCCTCGCCAAGTGCTGCAAAATGTTTCCTGCGAACCATCGTTCAGCCAGTTTGGAACGTATACCAGTAAATACAGTGTTTTCATCTGCCAAGGTTAAATATCTGGACTTATATACTGGACTTATATATTAACACTAATTAGCTCTTTTTCATACAAAAGATATCAGTGAAACAAGGACTTCACTTATGGGTATAGGAGAAGAAAAATTGATAAATATCTCCTTGGAGGAGAACTTTAGGATGAAGCAGCTCCATTTCATTAAAAAATCTTAATTAATAAAAGTGATTTTGTGAGTTGGTTTAAAGGGTTTTTTGTGAGTTATGGTGATTACGATCCAAATGACGGTCAGACTGACGCACAATGGCCTTGATTTCTGAGGGAATCTGGGTTGAAGAGCCACCATTTCTATGACAACTGAAAGAATGAAACTTGTGTGCTTACGTATGCAAGAGTGGGTGCAGCTGCAGGGAGAAGAACATTGTTCAACTGGAAGTGGGGCCTGGACCAAAGTCCTCGGATGCCCTCAAGCTCAAACTGTGCAGCCGTGGCTGTATCGACGCGCTGTGCAAAGTAAGCCTTTGATGCAAACCCAATCCAGCTGTGGCATTGGACCTCCAAACAGCTGGGCCGCTTCGCTCAAACCTTGGCTGGCCTCTTTTCCTTACCTGGTGCTGGGGGAGGGATCCCTTAGATAGAGCCAGGATAGTTTGCGAATATATGAATTATTGATGGCAATTTAAAAAGTAAAGAAATCAGCTCTGAAAACGGCAGGTACCCGGTCAAGAGCCCGGTGGTTCCATCACAGAAATGAGGAAAAATTCTCTTTTTTGATGCCTCCAATGGATTTGAAATCAAGACTTCAAAGGAGGCAGAAAAGCAACTTTTCAGTATTACAATGTCTAGATTAAGCTATAGCTATAACAAACATGCATCACATTAGGGGAAAAATGCTGATCCTGTGTGTTTCTTTAAAAAAAAAACTGTTGACAAATCAAAACTGGTAATGACAAAGTGGTATCATCATTCTTGGCCAGTGCTGGGGTATAATCAGTTTAATAGTATAAGGAGGCTGCCAGTTATTCTGACCTCCAGACAGCAGTGCCGACAATAATTCTTGTGGAAAATAATTAGTTTTTATCACACAATGATATGGGTCACCCAAAAGGGCTCGATTATAACAAGAGAACAATATAAGAAAATGTGCTGCTCAGTGGAGCTTTCAAAGGGGATTGCGTCTTCATATCTTGTCAAATTCCAGATGACATTTCACATGACTGCAAAACCAGAAACAATCCCTCCCCACGTGAGCCGCCGCAGCAGCCCCGGAGATTCATTATGTCGAGAGCTGCGATTCCACACTGCGACGCTTAAGTCCTCACTCAGAGAGCTTTGTTTGCGCTGACAATTAACAGAAAAGAGGAGACAGCCATCGGATTTTCGAATCAATGTTGTTTACAGGGCTGCCTTGAGGAAAAGGCAAATATTGCATTAATACGGCGACACAATAGAAGTGGAATTGTGCAGTCCCTGCCTTGTTAGCAATTAAACTTTAGAGGTGGAGTGACTGACAGCGTTTAGTTTAGGATTGTATTATTCACAGTTTTTAATGAGTGTGATTCACAGACAGCAGGATTGTTCCTGTTAGGGTCCGTTGTGTCGGCCCAGTGTGGCAAACATGCGCGCGTTTTCTTTTTTTTAACTCCACCCATTCTCCAATCTGTGTTATTGACCATATGCTGAATAATACAGCCCCCTGTTTGTTATTCCAGTTACATTTAGTCCACAGTATTTTTTAGCTCAGCCTGATGGATTTGCACTCAGCGAATGTGTGCGTACCGCTGCTTAACACGCTCCGAATTTGCATTATAATGATTTAGAAGACCAATGCATTTTTAATGCTCATAAGCAGGAGTGTCCCCCCAACAAACACACACACACACACACACACACGGAATATGTTTACTCCACCATGTAATTGTACGTGTGCGTGTGACATTTAAAGGAATGCTGAACTTCAAGCACGGTATCTGTGTGCCATTAAACAAAAGGCTGTAAGCTTGCCTTTAATTGGTCCTGGGCTTTTTCATCATCATTTTGGAGACATCAGATCCAGATAAAGGATCTGTGCCACCATTTTTTAAATTATGCTGATTAGCTTGAGAGGATTTTTAATTACTTCTCCCAGCATTTTGGGCACCATCTATCACAGTTGTGTTGTGTTTAAATGCGTTGTTGCTTTTTGCATTGTTGGCCAACATCAGGTTGTTTTGCTTCTTCGTGGTTGCTCTTGGGTATGTTCTGGGCATAATAAGCAATAAACCAGTCAGATATGTGTCTCCCTTAGGTGAATTGCATTAAAGAATGATTTATTTTAACTTAAATCACTGTTGATGCACGAGGTCGATGCAGTCGGGTTTCAGTTGCAAATGTCGAATCTTTTGCAGCCCGTGCTTCATTCACAGCTTGTTAGAACCATGTGCTGGACAGGTGGCTGCCATCTTAATAATACACCTTCAAGACAACAGATTTCAGACCAGCAGTTCAAAGATTCACTGCTTTCTCAGCAGTAGCCATACATCTGCTATAAACCTGGCTAATTTTAACAAGCATGTTTAAAAAAGAAAAGAAGATAACGATGACTCTGACATGGTAGTCAATGACGATTCCACTATCAAACCTGAACTATTTCTGACTTATGTACATGAACATGCAATTAGTATGCTGGGGTGATGTTATACCAGCTTTATTAGAGAGAAAATGACAGCAAAACAAACACCTCCACACGCACGCAAACGGACGTGAGTCATTTTGCCACTCGAACATTAACAATGTTTACATGCATCGTGTATTACAATTAAGGTCACTGTTTAAGGTAAGGCATCTACTGGGGTGTTTGCAGTCACTGGAATGTTCATATTTAAACACACATTCACTTGCTCAATAATGACAGGGCAGAAACTGTGAAATGCTGTTGTGACGAGGCACTGACATGATGCTTCCCAGAGCATAATCCTAGTGTCGTAATGCAATTACGGCTGACTCTGATTAAGTCTTTATTTGGAGGAAGATAATCAGAAAACAGTGTTTACATAGCAGCGTTTTATTTGGAGTAGGCTGCTAATACGAGAGAGTGTTGCTGGGCATGTAAATGCATTCCCAGAGGATGCTGGCTAGGAAACAACAACAACTGTGTCTGAATATCTTGGGGAGAAAAGATATGTCAGTCATTACCGTGCCACGAGAAGAGTTATTTTAGATTGAAAGGTTATTATTTAGATATAGGTGGTAGGTAGTTGGCCTTAAAAACCTGTGAAGCCAGCAAAGAGTCCTTGAGACAGAAGGAGAATGGTCATGCATGATTTATTCCCGATGTGTGTGTTGAGTCCGTTCTTGGTTAATGTTACCACGGCAAATATTATATCTGAATGTTGATTCAGCTGCAATGAGCTGACTTTCTCTGATTCAAAACTTCTTTATTTTTTTTAATCAAGTGCCCCTGCAGTGATTAGCCCGAGGTAAAATTACCCACCATGCAGCTCCGTTCACACTAAGCGCCCACTACACATGCATGTTCATCATGCAAGTCTCTTAAGGTATTAGGGTGCCTTTAAGCCTTCCTCTTATCAGGTTGTGTCGAATACACTGGGGATGGGGGTGGGGACAAAGGGAAGCCAAGCAATTAATTGTCTCTGCTTGGCATCTCATTTCAGCACCCCAGAAGGTCTATTACAGGAGCAAGACAGTCATTAAACCTCAACAATAATCACTGCTGAGCTATGCCTTCATCCTTTGTGCTACTTCAGTGTTTCCTGCTTTAATGGCGCCCAGCTATGACGATTCCACTCAAAGGGTAGAGGAGAGAGACTCTGGCATGCAAGGAAATGTCGAGGTTTTTGACAGGCCGCAGAAGGTAATTACCACGTGACCAGATACTGTTTCAAATGGACCGCAAGTCGGATAATTGGGAGGCCAAGAAGTTAAAAGGCAAAGTTGAAAAGAAGGTGCATTTGGACAGGTGCGGAATCATGGTGGGAGCGAAGGGAAGAGGCGTGCGGACGGTTCTGAGAACACGGCGCGAGACGGAAGGCGCGTAAAGGAGTTTCAAAAGGGATGAAACAGTCAGCGGAGGAAGAAGAGACGGTTCATTTGTCACCGTCAGATCAGTTTGTTTCTCCTCCGTAACAAAGAGGACGAGATCCCCAAACCAGCCCCCCCCCCCATTCCCCTGCGTCAAGCCGACCACCCATCACCATCTATCCACCGACCTCTGCCAACACCTGCCCTTGCTCTGATCTCTGGAGATGAGGATGCAGCCCATGCTACGCTTCACTCTGTACACATGCTATTATGTCTGCCTGCGTGGCCGTGCTCACTGGCTTCCCTTACCCAACGCCTGTCCCAGTAAAACAAGCAACCTATAGCCTGGAGTCAGATCTGAAGCCATGTTTTAAATGATCAGCTCGTCAAATCAGTGGATAAACTGAGGGGCAACATTTCCACGCGAGCTATTTTTCTTTTCCAAAGCTCAGGAGAACATCGAGAACGAAAGTGCAGAAAATGCTCTTTCTTTTCTGCCCCCTGCGATGAATCGGGAGGCAAAATGCTGATAACGCACTCCTGTGTGCTTCACACACATAATTCCGCCAAGTTTTACTGGTGAACGTCTGCCCCGACCCGAGGAGCCCTTTATTGAGAAGTGTGCTGGGGCTTCGTCCATTAGGAAAAAAAAGTCTTGTAAAAAAGAAATTGGGAAATCACAGTGCAGGGGTTGATTCCTCGGTGGACACTGTATTTACGTATCCTCCTCTGGGATAATTAACCGGAATTGTCCATGAAGTATGGAATGCTGTCCACTGCTCAGGCATTTGCCTAACAAGCCATTCAGCCTTCGAGTGATGTGAAGTGTAATTTTGGCGTTTTCAATGGTTTCTGATTGAATGCTGGGATTTTAAAAGCCGCACTGCTGATGCCGCATTCGGCATCCGACAAATGTCGCTATTTATTACTTTGCTGTCTTTTCACAAATCCCCTTGATGTGGGACCTGAAATTGTTCGACCGTCTTTGCCTTATTTTTACCGCTCTTATCTACTTTAGCATTACTGAAAAGAACAAATGACAGCAATTATCTGCAACAATTCAACAAGAAATTTTCCAAACAAACATTTATTATGGGTGTATAATAGATATATGAGTGAAGAGTCTTGGCTGGGCGAAATATCTGCATTGTTTTAGAGAACACAAGCCAATGCTGCTAACTCACTGTGTTGATCCGTCCTACTTACAGGTGTGTGGAATGGACCGAAACTAAATGCTTGATCAGTCCTCTCTATTTACCTGATACTACCATTATTGTGTAAAAGAGACACAATTGTAAAGGAGTAAACAAGCTAATAAGTTCTTTTTTTTCCTGGACTCTTTTCATCTTTTCATTCACATTGAATATGTTGAACACATTGAAATGAATGAGATTATTTTCTCCTGACAGTCTTTTACTGCCCCCCCCCCCCTTTCTTCCTTCACTTGAAAGACATAAGAGCAGTCAGCGCTCTAATTAGTAAACACCATGGCCACTTTTAGGGGTTTTTTTAGCCTTAACCTCCTTCAATTGGTATTTATTTCCATGCAGCCCAACTCTGAATCTCATTTACATCATTGAGTACTTATTATTTTTAAATTAAATGTTATTATGAAGTCAAATGTGTGAGGAAAAAAAAAGTGCCCTTCCTCAGTTTTATTTCAATTACCCAGGCAAACATTTTGCAGCGAAGACCCCGTCGCATCGCGCCACAATGCAGATCCAAACTGATTTTCATTTACATAATTTCTTTGAAGTGAAATGCTCGGGCAATTTAAAGGCTCCCAACTTGCAATATGTGTCTGTAAGTGTGGGAAGGAATGTTGGGATGAAAAAAGGGAAAAAGATGAAGAGAGCATGCAGCACATAAGGCAATGACTTTCAACCGGTTCCCCTCATTTCTTCTAATCCTGGAACAATAATTTTCAAATAAATACAAGCATTTATCAGTACATAAATTCTTTACGGGAGTATGAATGGGTGCTACAAAACCCTTTAGGGGCAAACTTTTCCAATATGGGCACCAGTAACGCAAGGAGAATATTTCCACAGCGTAACTTTATTACCATACAAATCAAAGCAAGAGAGCTCCAGCATTTCCTGCATGTACAACAATTATTTTTAGCACTTTAATACTGCTCACACACTAAAAGAATTGCCTCATTACAGAAATAAAGAAACAAATTGGACTTTTTTTTCCCCAGCATCTCTAGTGGATGGGAGGTTTCCGCTTAGACTTGATCTCCTGTGGGGTTTAAGAGTTGCAATGAAAATGAAAAAAGTGTCTGCTAACAGGAGGATTTAGGTCAGGCTCATCAGACATAATAAGTGGCGCTCTGACCACATGAGAGGCGGCATTCTGGACCCTCTTGGCAGTGGCTGATTGTCCCATTTAAAGGAGTGTGTTCAGGCGTGCGAAATCTCGACACGGATTTATTTGTTATTTAATGGTTATGCTAATTCATCATCTCTATCACCTGGTCCTGGTTTACTGCCTGGTTAAAACAGCTAGCAAACATCAGGACAACTGTTCAAAACACAGGTGACTGTTGTCGTTAAGTTCCAGTCACAGTGACTAATGAAGGGATGCTTTTTGAGGGGATGTCCTGTGGAAAACAGGAGGCTTTAAAGACAAATGAAAGAAGTTTTACACCCGCTGTAACTGTGTGCCTCCGGGGCTGCCGTGCTTTAAGGTGTCTTTGGGCCACAGCACTTCCCTAATGGATGTTAATGGCTTTTATGGTACGCTGTAGGCTTCTATAATGGAACTGTAGGTCTGATGGGGATGCTGCTTTTTTGGCCCTCCAGGACTCTGTCTGGGCTCCTAATGTGGCCTGAAGACACGAGTATCTACATAATGTATCACACTTTCTCTCAAAGGTTAATGCTCAAACCAGGGAATATTTGGGGTGTGTGAAGAAAGAAGAATACATGGGTTGTTGGGAATGTGCAAGAGTAAAAGGAAGAGAATCCTGGGAGTTAAAGAAGCTGCAAGGGAGAAAAAAAAAAAAAAAAAAAAATATATATATATATATATATCATGGCATATTATTGAGGGACACTTTGGTGCTAAGCTGCTTATTGATAAAAGCACTAATCTGCCTGGCAGAAGGTGAGGAGGCTGGGATACGTGCTGATATTATAGCTAAGCTAAAGGCAATGCCATCAGGGAGCTGAGCCTCCACAATGCTTTACCTGCAAGAGCCCTCCGGCTTGGTTGCGCGCCACATTTATTTATTTATTATGAATTCCGCTATCACATCTCGTGCCTTTTGCCGGGGAAACACATGATGATGAGAAAGCCAAGAACAGCTTTTCGTGAACGAATCGGCACCGCTTGGTTGGCATTTGAGACGACTTGAAGATGGCCTCCATTTGGCAGCCGGGGCAACCGCACAGAAAGTTCAGTTATAGCCGCTATTCATCAGGATCGTTGGCGAGAGTCATTTATCACTGGATCAATACGCTGTTAGATCAAAGAAAGTTCTACGGCTCTGTGAGGAAACGCCGAAGAAAAGGTCACACCAAGTTACAGATTCTTGAGTATCACATTCCGACGATAATTTTAAATACAACAATTGTGATAATCTCTTGGTTGCTTTGTGTGTTTGAACCCAATGAAATGTTGGGTGACTGATTAATCCCCACAACATCCAGCAAAACCACGCCTTTCCACGCGGCTAGCATGTTGACAATAATTGCTGGTTTAGCGGAATAAGATGACACAAACATTGTCAGGATCAGCCGTGAATAATTCAATCTAATCATGCACAAACAACTTCCGAAGCTTTTGTCAGCTTCTCTAATGTGCGATCTCTAACCGAAGCGCGTCTCGACTGTTTCCAAGTGGGCGCGCGCGACTATTAGTGCAGTATAGGCTGAACTGCAACATCTGACAAATCACACCATTACAGTGGCCGCTGCGATCCCCATGGTTGAGTGTGATTGCTGGAAATCAGGTTCTGGTTTTGGGCGGAATGAAGATGGGTGAAATGTGAGTTTTAGTTTAATACACTTTTGCTGATGAAAGAGGAAATATAAAAGCCTCAGCAGATGCATATTGAACTTTAATAAAAAAATGCTCTTGAAACAGATAAGCTCTATATCTCCAATCATCCTGTCAAGTCTTACTGGTCCTGGTTCATAATGAAACCACAGCACCAAGGCAACTATCTGAGAACCGAACATACTGAGTCTCTCTGGCTGGTTTAAAAGTGAAATGAATGAAGGGGGGATAAAGTCGACTGAGATTATTTTTATTTTATTGTTCTTCTTGACTAGAACGCTAAAATGTTTGACCCGAAAGCGCTGTTAAAAACGTAGCGTGGGCGAGGCTGGGCTTGCTGATCTCAGCGGACACAATTATTCAGCGTGATTTAAATGAAATCAATCCTGACGCCTCGGTTCAAAGAAGGCTCCTTTCATTAGCGCGGGCCTGCTAATTGAAGTCGTTTACCTCTGCTGTCTCTCCTACCCTCACCATGTCTTTGTAGCCAATGGAAGGTATGTGAAGCAAAACCTCTTCTGTCACCGACTGAATGTTGCAAATACATTAAAAAAAATTAATAATCTGTGGCAAACAGTTCCAGTAAATCGAGGGCATGGATTGGAATTTGACATTTATGTGGATAAAGTAGCAACAAATGGAGTCACTCTACATTACACATGCAGAGTTTTGGAAACTAACTTCAAGATTGCTAATGTGCGGCATAATATGTCGCTAATTTTTCGATCCTGTAGCAATTTTGTTTCATGGTCCAGGCCCGATTTCCACTTTAATTTAAGCCCCCGTGATGGGAAGTCTCCTCCCAGAAGCACACTTCAGCCGCTGAATATGCAAACCCACGGACTCTCACTTTGAGTGAGGTGAATTTTTAATCTTCTCAACTACCTGCAGCCCACCATCGTCCGGCTCTTCCACCGGTCTGCAGGCGCCCAGTCTGCAACTAATGTGTGTCCGACGTCAGACAGGATTTCGGCGCGACACGTTGTAGCAATTGAAATCGCCCCATTAGTCGATGGCCCTCTGAGTAAGTCTTTATATGTCAACACGGAGACAAAAGACGTGGAGGACGTTTAAATGCTGAAGATGTTCCCGCGTAAGCCTCGATTATTGAGCGGGAGCGTGTCCTAAACCACGGAAGAACCAGATCACATGGCTGACATCCATCACAGTTGACTGAGTCAAGCTAAGGTGCACTCCCCCCACCCCGCCCCCACCACCACTGCAAGAGCCTTCAAAGCACATCTGAAAATGATATGTGAGTATTTCGGTCCTCGGCCTCCAGAGGCACAACTTTTAATCAGGCGACACAGAGTTTAAGGCTCCACCTCACAGCAAAATGACTCGGGAAAGAAGTCTGAGCTGATTGTCGGAAATAATATTGAGTTCCGCTTTCTTCAGACCTGCTTGTCTGGTGTCGACAAGCAGAACCAAATGAGAGCACATTTTACGCTCCGCAGCGAGAAGAATGGTGCCGACATGACAACCAGGTAAAAATAGATTTGTAGTCTGTTTTGGTATAAAGGCGAGAATATGTTAAGAGAGACAGTCAGATAATGCACAGCGAAGCCATTCCATTAATTATTTATATCACCCAACATACTGTCAAGCTGTAAGGACCTGATGCTAGTGTTAATTAAGGTTTTAAGATCTTCAAACGCATGAAAACGTCAGGAGTGATGTGAGTTTGGATGCATATATATTACTGTGTTCATTCAGGAAAAGACAGAAACCTGTTGCTTAAACCACCTGAGGGACTTATTGACATACCTGAAGGGTTCAAGAGAAGCTCTTTGAACGGGTGTTCGGGCAACAGTAACCTCACTTGGCCAGTTGCACCCATTAAAAGTTGAGTTTTGTTTATGTGGGTGTCAATTTAGGAATAAAACAAACTCTCTGGGATCAAGGTAATTGTCTCCAAAATGTTAACTTCCCCCAAAGAAATGTGAATTAGGGATTTTTTTTTATAATGTTCCTATGTGATGAATAGCTCAAATTGTTCTAGAATGTGCAACGAATATTTTATTACTCAATTATTGTCCCAGGGGGAGGCGCCGATTCAGGCTTCCTATCGAGCCATCCTAAAGAAAATCGAGTTAGGAGCTCGCAGTATTTAAAGGCACGGCTTCAGCAGAAAATGCTAAAAACGGCACTGGAGATTTTAGCTTCATTAGGTGAAGGTACTGAAAATTCCTTTTGGACGGGGCAAACGCGGGGGCCGGCAGACATACATGTGCAGAACACCGACACTACAACGTGGCACTTGTTGCTCCTGAGTTTCCCTCGACTTCACGCACTCATTTGATTCGATTCTTCTTCTTCACAAAACATATGAGGCGTTTCTTCAGACGATGGCGGCGTGGATCGAGCAGGAAGCCTTTACTCTCCCATTTGAGTTTACGTCTCAGCCCGATGTGGCAAAACTTTAGCAGCGACTAAACCCATTATTTACAAAGGAGGCGCTGTAGCGAGCGGCTTCGCCGCACATTGTTCTGCACCCCTGTGTTCTCGGCTGTCTCTAATGGTGCAAGATTTCCATGGAGGATATACTGAAGCCTAAGAAATCTTCCTCCTGATCTGCTCTTGTCATCTTCATGGCTGTTTGATCCGGCACCTCGGCTCCATCGAGTGTGGATCAAAGTTAATGGCTTCTGCCGTTCGAACCCATCTGCTCTCGTGCCAAGAAGACCACCTTATCAAAGCCCAAACTAATACTCAGGGTTTTTGTTGTTTTTCTCTTCACTCCAAAAATTACAATCATTAAATGTCCGGTAAACTCGCTTGTAAACAGTTTAATAGATTTTAGTTCCTTTCTTAATGGAGGCGAACCTAAATATAATTGGCCAGGATGAGGATTATGTCTTATACTACAGAATTGTATGTGCATTTTGCCATTAGTAATGTGTAATATTGAGATTTAGTGTTTGCAAAAAACGCAGTTTGATGTCTTAGTTGAATTAGTCTCTAAATGATTCGGGAGCAACAACAGATTTTCTGTTTCTTGAAAAGCACACAGTAATACACAGTCGTAAAGGAAATAAAATGGTAAGATTGAGGGTCACCGGTTAATCTAGCGGATGTTGTGTGGGTGTGTGTATAGCAAAAAATGGGAAGTGTTGTAGGTGTATGCTCGTAAGTTCAGTTATGTAACTGTACTCACGACTATTCTCAGAGGTTATTATGCTCCAATTAGAAAAGTCTGTCGAGTGCTGCACATAACAAATTACGACCTGAGGTCACTCATCTCAATTTAGGTGCTGCCAACCAAATAATGCAAATTTACGAGAAATCAGGAGCGAATATTTGAACAGATGTATCTTTAGTGTGAAATACTGCAGAAAACAGGAAGGATAATGTGGAGAACACGGAGTCTTTATTATTTCTGCATCCAGCTTGCTTTATAGCTCCTTTTCCCCCGTAGCCTTACTTTTCTGGGTAATCAGCCAGGGCAAATATTCACTGCACATAGATCCAAGTGTGTGTGTGTGTGTGTGTGTGTGTGTGTGTGTGTGTGTGTCTTTGTGTGTATGTGTGTGAGGCTGTGCCTGTTTGAAAAGACTGGAAGGCAGATTGGAAACCGAGATAGGAAAGGATAGCAGTTATAAGGTGGCTGAAATTCAGATGGTGTGTTTTCTTGATGGTTTCTAGGTTTCACCAGTCATGGGCGCAGGGAAGAGAGCGGAGTGTGTCACAGTCTCGGGGAACAAGTGCACATTTTCCCTCCGGCCTTGTCAGTAATACACCTCTGCTGAGTTCAAACGGCAGTATCGGTCTAAATTGGGCTAATCCCAGCTCAAAGGAATGCCTAAAGTTCACAAACTGTGGGCCCTGCTTAACAAAAAAGCAGGTTAATTAAGACTCACACTGAGTCAACGTGCTTCTCCTCCCGCACTACAATCCACATGAGAGATTTTCGCAGAAAGAATCAGAGATGAATGACTAACTCAGAGGAAAATGCTTTTTTGATAAATAACTCACTTTTAACTGCACGGCTGTATGTTCAGGATAAATTTGCAGCCCCTCTAGGAGCTTGGACTGCTGTGCAACATATCCTGTGTTTGATATCACACGTACTGTGGTTCATTCAAAGGTGGCACACTCATTATCAGAAGTGTGAAAAAAGGTGCTAGCAGTTGGACCCAAAAGGGCTAATTATCAGTTCTAATGCTTCTTAGGACTCGCTGGTTTCTGCAGAAACCATCACGCAATATCACACATTCAAGAGTGGCAACTTCTGAGGTGGAAAAATTAAGGTGGCACTTGTACTATAAATGACTCAACCTGGGTCAAAGACAATTTTTCTAAAATAGCCATTCTGTTCTGTTCCATTATCTTTAGGACTTTGTTCATAAAATGTGAATGTCATAAAAATATATCATATGGCTCCATTTTTTAATCAGTCAAAAAAACAAACACGTTTGGGAATGATAGTGAATAAAAGGATTGATAGATCTTACACAGCCCCTCAGTGCTAGCAATAGCATCAGCCAAGTAAAACTATACTCATCACAATGTTAACATCCAATATGAGATATTTTTGATTACCATCTATAACTAATGCCTTATATCTAATTTGGTGTGTGTTTCATTTTGCCAGCACATCCCAAAAACTCTGAGCTGGGTTGATTAGGATTGTCATGCTAGCATGACTAGCATGACAAAATGTAGGTTAGTGACAAACAAAGATTGACCAAAGAGTAAACAAATGACTTAAAATGGCCTGAATTGAAAGGTGCTGGTGCATTTTTCGGTGTCTCCTTTTTCTACTTCTTAAACTTGGAAACATATTCCACTTTTTTAACAATTATATTATATACTGGCTGATTGTAATGTTCAAGAATTTCTCCTACAACTGACCTTTCAAATTTTTGAGTTACATCATATTTTTTGGCTCATAAAGTCCATTCCAAACGGATCGCACCCGCCAAGATTCTTCAGAAACTTCCCAGTTTACACGTTAATTACCGAACAGATGCAGGCAGTATGGAAGCAGTTAAAAGAGCCCCTGAGCACTTCAGCTAGGATGCTACAGACAGCTGATCCTGTTTGTTTAAGAGCACTGTTGGAATGCGGTTATTGGATTTGAACTTTTTGTGAATGCTTTTTTTTTCCTTTCCTGCCAAATGAATTTGCCAGACAAATATTCAAAAAGGCATGCAAGCCTTTTTTTTTCTTTTTGTTTTTGTTAGCTTTTGAAATATTCGATCAGTGTTTATTACAGGATAAAACAGTTTTTAGAAATAATGTAAAAGAGGGCTAACAAAGGAATTAATAAAATAGGGTCCTCACTCCATTTAAAAGTGTTTAGAGGCAATATGTCTGATGTAATACATTGTGGCTTACAAACAGTATTTCTCGAATTTTGTTCCAAAGTGGGTTAATTTAAAGCAATTAGATGTGAAATAAGCTGCCAACAATGAATTGAGGAAAACATCACAATGCTTCTGAGAATTTTGTGAGCTAGCATAAGCGCGGCAAATGCGTTCGTCAAACCAGGACATCTGGCCATCTCCCGCCGCGGAATCCACCAGAAATCCATGTGGAAACGGCAGGAGTGCTACATGTTTCATTGTGTATTCTAAAATGTGTCACAGAAGGACCTCACACCCACCAGAGGTACTCAGAATCTTAAGATGGTAGAAATTTACCACCAGAAAATGTTTCTGTAGATTTGTTTTGCTATACATCATTGGCAATCATCTGTGAATGGATGGTGTGGATAAATATAGCAGGATGTAAAATCGGTGTCGGAAGAAAATAAGTGGGGTATAGAAAATGATTACATACAACCCAACACAGAAACAGTGTCAGAAACAGTTTTTAGTTTCAGCTAAAATAAAAAGAAATGCTGCTGTATGAATTGATTGTAGTTTAAGGAAGACATTATAATCAGCGACGTGTCATTGCGCATCTGGAGTTTAATAAAATATCAAAAAGGTAGGTCCTCAATGAAGTGCTTTCATGAATGCGTAAATGTTTGTCATGGAGGACATCCTTGTCCATGTTTTACACACATTTGTTTAGCTTCCAATGTCTGAAAAGCCCTGAATTTCTGAATTTTTAAATTCTGAAGGTAGGTTTTCCTTGCTCTTTCACCAAAACATTCCTACCTGTGATCATAGAACAGATTAGACTATATCAAGGTTTTATTTATTAGCAATATGTGAATATTTGGGATCTACCAGTAGCCTCGGAGGCTATTATAACTTACTGATTCCTTCGGGAACATAAAAGGATCTGACGTAAAAGGATCTGACTGGATTTATTATTAAAAGCTATTTTCTCATTTCTTATTTAGAAATGATTAGAAATCTAGAAAGGAAATAGCTTAAAACTCCACCAATAAAGAGAAAGCAAACACACAACTCTTAATTATTTTCTGTTAACTACTGATGTTGCTTTTATAAGTCGAGCATTTTTGAGTCAAACCTCTCAAACAAGGACGTTGATACAGGACGTTAAAGCAAAGACACCTTTAAACTACCTAATGAATTGATCGCCACAACAAATAAATAAACCATTCAAGCGATCATGTTCCTAAAACGAGACCTTGTAACCTCGGATATAATGTGAAGGAGATTGCAGTGACAAGCAATTGTCGCTCAGCTAATTAAAGCAAGGGTATCACTCTACATCTGTCACATCAGTTGGCAGTTAGTTTAATTATATATTTTGGTCAATCTGTTCTTCCTGATGTGAAAGGGGAGGCTGTACATGAGACAACATCTGCTGGGGGTATGTCATATGAGCTTCCGCATCTGTCCGTGTTTTTGCACAGTCTGCCAATCACTTGAGTCGCGCCTCATCCCTGGTTATGTTCTCGTATCGGGAAAGCAGCAACGCTGTCAACCACTGAGCGCTTACATCTGTGCCATCGCTACAATTAATACTCGGAAGCCACAAATCAACACACAAAGACAGACTGGCAGCGCACACAAATAACCAGCCATGCCCTGTGGCTTCCAGTCATTCCGGTCCCTTTTGGTGTCCATCACTGAGACAGTGGCGACTGTTCTCCGTATCAGACTCCACCCACAAAGGCTTGTGATCACATAAACTGTCAGCAAGCATCTGTTGAAAAGTACCAACCAGCCCGCTGTGATAGCAGCTCCAACCATATCTTTGCAGGAAATGTGTCACCTGCGCATGATCTGTCTCAGCATATTTCATCCATTTAATGTGGCAAGTGTTATCTGCAAATACTTGAAGAATGTCAAAGTTTTTTTGTATACATAAAGCCAAAGTCAGGCTTATTGGCTGGCTTGGGGGGGAGAAATTGACATTTTGATGTTTTTCAGGAGTTTTCCTTGGTTAGAGCATTGCTTTACTGTCTATAATAACCTGATTATCCTACATGGTATTTTTTCAGATCTTACGTTTGGTAGCATAAAATGTAATAGACAGGTGATTGTGAGAGCTTGATGCTTCTAATCCATGAAGAATTTGGGAGCATCAGAAGCTAGGGGTTTGATCAGGGAGTGCTGGCTCACCAAAGACAGCAAAGATCGCCATTTGTTCGATTGCTCGTAAACAGACTTCCATTTCTGAGACTGGGAACAGCCCCCAGGGTTCAAGCAGCTTTTACTGCAGCCCAAAATATAATCCGCTGATATGAAATGCCTGCTGCAGACGTATGTGCTGCCCTTCTTTATAACCAAATGCACCCTCTCTTCCCATCAGATCCCACTGGATTTATTTTCTTCTACCATCGCTGTCAACTGGAAAATAATTAAAAGACAGATGAGGATGTGTTGAAGAACACTCCGGTAGCAAAAGTCTCATTCCTCACTTTTACCATATTCAAGTTAGCACAGTAGAGAGAACATTCTCAACACCCGAAGCCGCTAAGACAACTGGGAACATTTACTGACATGGGGAGCGGAAGTAACTTCACTTTAATTCCATCTGTGTATCTCATGTCAAAAAAGTGTGAAAAAGGTCTATCGAAACACGTTCCTGTCAAAATAATCCATATTTTTTCCAGGCAGTTCTCTTCCTAAACCACAAATTCTGAAATCTGGATGATTTAAACATCTGTTTCTCTCTCACACACACACACACACGCAGACACACACATGAACAGAAACACACATCTGCACTTGTTTATTCCAAGAAGCATTCTCAAACTCACAGATGACACGAAATCCTCGAGAAACACCAGCTTTCTATCCCTACGACCCACAAATTCTCCATTTGTAATCCCCTCTGAGGCCATTAATATTTCTGTTTCCATGGCGATTAAAGCTTTGCCAAATGTTGTAGAGATAAGAGGAGATAAGAGCATAAGGAGCCACCAGATAAGAGCAAGTGACCTGCAAAGATCAGAGCATGAGGGGTTAGGCAGCAGAGAGGAGTGAGCCGCTGGAAAATGGACCAGCCCTGCCCAACGCCAGTGAATGAAAAAGAAAAGTCAAAAACATAAACTGACACCCAAGTTTTTCCAGTAGTGGAAATCTGGATCATGTGACAGGTGGTGATGGTTTTTACTGCAAAGCAACATCTACAAAGCCGCAATAAACAAATAAACTAACTGGCGTCAAAATCAATTAAAAAAATAATCACTCCATCTGAAATCTATGTGATAATGACGATAATGGACTGCAATCCGTATTTAAGTGCTAATAGGAAAAATTGCAAAGAAGAAAAATAATAGGTTTTCCAGGCCTGTATACAAGGATGTTTTATCTTACAGCAGAAACGTACCTGTTTGTTGTACTTCGGCTGGCTGGTTTTGTAGCTGTAATCTGAGTACTGGTCTGAGCCGGTGGAGTTGTCATCCCCGCCTGTTCCTACAAAGGTGTTGGTGGCAGGAAGGTCCTGGACCACTTGATGCTTTTGGGAGGCTGAGGGGGACTGTGCCTGGAGTTGGATGGAGGGTAAGGGAGAATTGGAGCGGTAGTGTCGGCCTATGTCAGGGCTTCCGGGCGAATAGGTTAGAGGCAGGTGTATTCGAGGACTATCGCTGACACCATCGAGGTTGAACTTGAGGCTCTTTTGAAGACTGACCTCTTCATCTTCTCCTAGAGCTTTCGGGGGTTTCTGGGGTTTACCTTTCCTTCCTCGTTTGCCTTTGGCATTCTTTGGTGTCTGTTTTGGTGCGTATAAGTCCTTTGTTTCCTTTTTGCCAGCCTGGTAGCCGCTCTTTGTCTCTCTTTGGATGCGGTGGCGAATAAATACCACCACCAAGATCAATAGAACGACTCCTGCCACACCGGCTAGGCTTCCGAACAATATATTGCTGCGGTGCGCAGCGAAACCGTTGTCAGGATCACCGGCGATGTCTCTGTCCAGTGGAGTGTAAAGACTGTGTCCAACGAGAGCCTCCACTAAGCTGACATTTGAAATGGTTTCATTGACATAGATGTGGACCAGGGCAGTGGCGTGGCGTGCAGGCTTCCCTCTGTCACTCACTCGCACCACAAGCCGATGCAGTCCACCATGTTTACGAGTCATTTCTTTTGCCAGTGTAATCTGTCCACTGGAAGGGGATATATGGAATAACTGGTAAGGGTTTCCACCAGCAATACTAAAGACAAGCTCTGCATTAGGCCCGCTATCCAAGTCTTCAGCTTCCACTACCTCAACATGGCTGTCTGGGGCAGCAGAAGGTGACAGATGTCTGAAGGAAGAATTGGATGGCTTAGTGACGACGGGGTCATTGTCATTTTCGTCCAGTACATTGATGGTAACGCCCACATATGAAGATCTGGGTGGCTCCCCACCATCCACCGCTTTCAGACGGAATGTGTAGCTGCTTTCCTTCTCTCTGTCGAAGGAAATACTTGATAGAATAGTGCCGGTTCCATTTTGAATAACAAACTTCCCTCCGTCAGACTCAACAGCGAGGTGAACTCGAGCATTCTCGCCTTTGTCCATATCTAACACTGTCACCATGCCAACTGGACTGAGGGGGGGCATGTTTTCCAAAACTGAAAAGCTGTACCCACTGAGCATGAACTTTGGATCATTATCATTGCGATCCAGCACTTTTATCACAACAGTTGCAGTTCCTTTATGAACAGGTGATCCTTTGTCTGCTGCAGTGACCCGAAACTCATAATGTTCTTTATGCTCTCGATCAAGTGGGCTTCTTGCTCTCACTTCGCCTGTATTTGGGTCAATTTCAAACAGGCCCTTGATGGCCGAGTCTCCCAAAATATTATAGAGCAGCTCCGCGTTAGTGCCGGTGTCAGCATCTGAAGCGGTAACGTCCAGAACCCTCTCCCCTGGTTGGTTTTCTTCAGCAAAATCTACTTCGAACAAGGTTGGAGAAAATATTGGGGAGTTATCGTTGACATCAGTGACTTGGACCTTCAGGGAGTTTGTGCTAGAGAGTGCTGGATTCCCAGAATCCACTGCCACAATCTCGACTCTGTAATCCCTAACTCTTTCATAGTCGAGGGGAGTGGTGGTCTGGAGGAAATACTTCCTCTTGTTGTCGCTGGATGAGTCGCTGGCTGAGCGGAGCTGGAAGGGAACGTCCCCCGCAACTACACAGGTGACAACGGCATTCTCTCCCTCATCCTTATCAGACACTTGGACCAAAGCAACAGCCGTTCCCACCGGCATGTCCTCAGAAATATTAGCCACGCCTTCACTGTGTGTCACGAGGCCAATCCCACGGATCTCAACGGCCGGAGCATTGTCATTCTGGTCTGTCACCTCAATGGTTACAAATGTTTTGGAGCTTTTAGGTTGAGGACCCTTATCCCTGGCTACCACATAAAATGACAAGCTACTAATGTCCTCCCTGTCCAGTGGTCCTTTGACATAGATAGTGCCAGTTGAACGATCTATTCTTAATAGTTTTGGGACTGGGTCCACTGCTTGGTGAAGGGTGTACTCAATTTCTCCATTCGGGCCCATGTCCGAGTCATTTGCTTTGACCTGGAAAGAAGACATTTTCATGGTTAAAGTCATGCTCTATATATATATTCTTATGGAGATACATACATAGAGACAGACGCAGACACAGAAGAATTTGTTGTTTAAGTTAAAAGGAATGCGCTCAGTGAGTAACCCACCATTTCAAAGCACCGTAGGTAAAATCATTTGAACATTTTTTTTAACATTTCTTTTTGCTTGTGATGATTACGTGAGAAGCTTTTTTCCCCCTCTTTGAACCCCCTTCTTTTATCCCTGCGCTTTGGCAAGAGAACATCCCGAGAAAACACGTCAAAATATCAATAGTGCCATTTCTTTCATGACATCTGCTGCAATTTCACAGGGAAAGACAGAAAACAAAACACACTCCTACACTCTCATAATGTGAAGCTCTTGCTCCTTTTCTGTAAGTTTTATGTGTGTGTCCATTGTCTTTTCGATAACACCCAACAGCTATGTTGTACAACTATAATGCATCCATCCATTTTGTCAAATATGTCTTGATAAATTAACGTAGCAAAATGAAAACTGCCTTATTCTTTGTGGCTATGAAGTGAAAATATTGCACAAAGCTTTACAAGTTCATTTTGTTTTTAATTTACATCCTCTGTGTGCTCTTGAATATCCACCTCATGTTCTTTAAAGGGACGAGATTTGTTCTGAGGTCTTACCTGCAACACGGAGTGTCCAATGGGACTATTTTCTGACACTTCAGCTTCATACATGGACTTTTCAAATCTAGGAGCGTTGTCATTGGCGTCGGTCACAACAACTCTTAGCAAGGCGCTGCTATAGCGCTGAGGGTTCCCTCCGTCCACTGCTTTGATGGTCAGGTCATAGGAGTCCTTCAACTCACGGTCCAGGTTGCCGAGGACAATGAGCTGCGGCAGCTTCCCTCCTCTGTCATCAGCCACTTGTAAGCCAAAAAGGGTTGCTGCATCTGGCCCTGCAGTCAGCGCGTAGTCTGCCACGCCATTCCTGTCGGAGTCTCTGTCCATAGCCAAAGGGATGGAGAATAGCGCCCCCATGATTGTGTTCTCGGGGACAGAGATGGTGAGGACGGAAGAGGGGAACTGTGGCGTGTTGTCGTTGATGTCTTGCACCTCAATACGTCCTTCAATAAGTCGCGGGCTCTGGTTTTGGATCAAATCTGTCACTGACACCTCGAATTCCAGATAGCAGGGTTTACCTTTAACAAGTGACCGACAGTCTCTGAGAGTCTCTCTGTCTATGGGAATCTCGGTGGTGAAAATGTCTCCCGTCTTTCCATCAACTCGGAGATAAGGGGAACCTACTTCCAGCTTATAAAGGTGACCCGAGTCAGGCAAGCCCTGATCTGCCGCTAGGCTACCAATAAGAGTGTTCGGAGGCTGCTCCTCCTGGACCCGGTACAGGATGCTGCCATCGACAGAACCACCGAGCGGCAGCAGCAGCAGCACCCAAAGCAGCACTGCGTTCGAAGTCCGGTCCATTAGTTCAACAGAAGATCTGCCTGCAAACAAAGAATAAAAAAGAAAATTAATGGACACAAATATAAAGGTTTAGCTTCAATGTTTACCAGCTGGACCAAACGGTGATAATGTCCGATTATAAAGGAAAATTTGAGAACCTATATTAATACAGTACATTTTAGTTAGCAGGTTTGTACTTCTGAACAACGCTGCAGCTTTGAAATGAATGGAAGCTATAAAGACCATGCCTCCAAGCAGAACAACAAAAGGAAAAGATGCTTTTCTTTGAAAACCTAATCACCGTATGCCCACGTGGTTACTTTTCCTGTATCGGTGCTTTGGCGTACAGTTCCTCTTTACAAATACCACACAGAAAAGAGTCTGGGAAGAAGAAATTGTAATCTTATGCACAAAATAATCTTGAGGGCCAGCACAGATTGTTTCATCTGTATAATCAAATAAAAATGAAATAGAAAATCCAATTCTGCACAGCCTAAGAGACTCATTATTTCAGTATTATGCTAACAGACACTGAGGAGTAGTGTAGCAGTGTAGCCTGAATCTAACACTGTCAGACATACCCTAAAAACTATGTTAAACTCTTCAGTCTAGCCAGGCAGGCCTTTAATAACCAATGCTTGGAGGACATGGTGACATCGTCCCATTCAGATTAAAGGACATGGCTATTATCTCCGCATGCAGCTTGCAACAATGCACAATGGAGAACTTTCTATCTTCTCTCCGTTGCTACGGGCAAGCTCAAACAACGTAATCATGTTTGATTTTGAACCTTTCAACTCTGTAATTACGACCCATTATTTTAGTGTCCTCTTTGATCTGCGGTCCCTCAAGCCAGAGAATTTCATCTTTTCCATGCCACGATTTGAGACTTTAATTGTTTCTTGTGTGCAAAATGGTGTGTGTGTGTCCCATTAGTAATTGAAATGGGAGCAGATACGGTATAAAGGGCCCATTGTTATTGCAATTTGCTCATCAGTGGATATTTTGGATCGGTTTGCAGTTTGCTGGTCATTTACAGAAAACTGACATTTAGCAGAGGCATTGTGTCACTTTATTCAGTGTGAAAAATGCAGAAGAATTAAGTTTAACTATCTGTTGGGTGCATCTCTTGTTTTCCTAAAAGCTGTGCAGGGAAGAATTGTATCTGAAAACATGTATCAAAAAAAAGATTTCTTTTGAATATGCTAAAAACAAGAATGCTGCTAAATTACATGCTAATAGCGCAGTTATTGATTAGTCCCTTTTTACAAACCTGTCAAAGTGGCCAGAATGGGGTGTTGTTTGTCATAAAATAACATTTAAAAAAAGCCAAAGTAAAAACAATTCATAATATAACCACAAAAATAGCATCAAAGCATCAGTTGTCATGCAGCTGGTTCTAATTAACCCTCATTTTAAACAATGATGGTGTTGTTTACGTGCATCTACAGTGTAAATGTAGGTCATCAGCACTTTTTCCTGGTTTTGAATGTTTTTTTACAAGTAAATAATAATACATAGCCTTTTGTTCCAGTGTAACTGCTCCAGCTTTGTAGCCACTTATAGAATGAACAGGCATGCTTTTATAGTGACATGATTGTTATGGTTGATGACACTCATGACTTAATGTCTTCCAGTTGGCCTCGTGCCTGTTTTCCAGATGGCACCATGCCTGGCGGCCACAGCGATTCGCTGTTGCTTTTTTCATTCTGTGTATTTACATTAAAATTCATGTTGTTTGTGGAACAGGAGCTTTGACAGCGTTCGGTAGAAATCGCTCACCAGTTAGATACCGCTGCACCCCTTTTTAGCCTTACATATCTCAGCTATCTTGCAAATATTTTATCATCATCTTATGGTGATTGAGAAGGTGTTGAGAATTTGTTTTCATTCTTTCTTTCCCAGATCTGGTCCGCAGTCTCACAAAAGAGCAATACCTGAGGTGCTAAATGGATTAATTAGAACTGCCAAACATAACTGCAGGGGTGACTTTTCACATTTTTCAGCACTTTTGTTCCAAAAAAAGAGAAAAGAAAACCTGGTTGTTGTCTGTCAAACCCAGATGGTGTGTTAGACTTGGAAGACCACAGGCTGATTCAGGCAGATCCTGATACGTAAGTCAGCATATCTAATCACAGGGACAATCGAGATACCTCTTTTGGTTCAAAGAGCTAGAAAAACGTCTGCAACGGCACCACCTTTTAGGCGTGATTGGAGGTTTGAGTTCCAGGTGCTTGAAGAGGGCCCTGCGTCAGAGGCGCACGGCTGGAAACGTGATGTTCCCTCTGCCTGGAAATGTCAGCTTTGAACAGCTGTGCCAGCAGAGATGTTTGTGTTGGGATTTTTCTCCAATCACGCAATAATATGTCTGTTATCGGCACTAAATCCCAGACGTACTTTGCGGTTGCTTTACCGAGAAACGGCTCAGACTCGGGTAACCTTGTGGTGCGACTAGTTGTGTGAGTACGCTGCACTTCCTCCACATAAAGCTGTTATGGCTCCACGAAACCTAGACGGCTTATGCTTTAATTCCCTAAAGCACTTCTCTCTGCAAATAAGCGAACCAAAGTCTTACGGAGGTGCTTCAGAGGAGGAAAAAAAAAATCTTTCCAAACACAATCACTGATGAAGGAAAGAAACCTAACTCCGCCACTGAAGCCGCGTTCTGCAAAAACACCTCATGCTGTGATCACGCAATGGTCCAGATGGTTCCGCGTAGTGAAGGCAGGCTGTGGTGCGGGATGGAGGAAGACCTCAAAGACTGCCTCAAACTGCCTGATGGGTTTGCTATTTACTCTGTCTCCTGCATAGCTGTTTAACTTTTGAGATGGGGACGACAGGGCAAAACTGCTTATCAGCTGAGCTTAAACCCCCACCAGGAACATCACAGGCGGAGGTCGCCCCTGCCTGGCCTAAATCCAGCTTTTTAACAACATCAAGCAGAATACAAAACCCGACCAGAAGATGAGCGCCTGGTGGTATAAACACGGCGAGACAATTATCACTCCACACTCTGGTGCTGCAGGTGGTCCTGACATACAGGTCCCCTTTCACCTGTCAGCAACCTCCCCAGATGTAAAGATTAGAGCAGGAGCTCCCCCCCCCAGTCTGCCACCTGGGAGCGTGTTGATGTTGTCGCTTATGTGGAAATCCCGCCGCCACATGCGTACTAGTCTCTTTTAGCCTTCCATTTCACTATTCCAAAGCCATTTTGAACGATGGCATATTCCTTCTAGCTAACGCCCACACTCCCCCCCCCCCCCCACCCCACCCCACTTCTTAAAGGCTCGGTGATGAGTGCCGGTGCCGCTGTACGACTCCTCACAGAGCGCGAGGGAAAAGAGACCTCACTAGCGGCTAAACATCAGACTAACTGCAAAGCAATATTGAAACCCACACAGAGCCCTTGCGCCGTTTATCACCCCCGCTGCACACACTGCTCAAAAGAACAGCAGCTACCGTACATGCCTGCAATCAATGACACCACCTATGACAAACGGCGCGCAGTCGGGTCCAGTTCTCGAGAGGGACAGAGTTTTGTGCCATAATGAAGCCCGGGCGCAGCTGACTCCAGATACAACAATATCTTTTGTGGCGCCGCTGGTGCTTCCCCACAGCCAGGTTTACATGCATGAGATATCCTTTCCAATTACTCAGAGAAGAAACTGTCTAAAAAGGCTCCACAAGCTTTTTGGCAAAAACCTTTTACTCCTCCGAGCGGCCGTTAAAATGTCTTCAAGAACCTTTCCACTACGAGGACCTCAGCCTACGCTTCCTTTCCAATTACGAGATTTCACATTTCAAACATGTGACCGCGCAGTATGTGCGCTGTCACGTTGCATTTAACAGACAGGTATGGTGGGGGGGGGACCCACAACGAACAATATAATTGTGTTGCGGAGCATGCAAGCCCCTCCTGGTTACCATAGTGACAGACTATCTTGTGGCTGAGTCAACTCAGTGGCTGACTGGGTGACATTTACTCTTTAAGTCGGCCACTCGACAGATTCGGCAGGAAGGGCTCCAGCATATCAACAGAGGGGGGATTGTTGGTCATTGATATTGTATATCAGAGGGTCAGGGTGTGTCAGTGGGGTGGGGGGGTGGTCACTGGAGTCATATGATGAAATCATTATTTTTACAGACTTTTGCAAAATCCCGCAGAGCTCATAATGACTCGGCCACCCCAGCAGTCCATGCAGCAGCTTTAATTTTCACTTGGGTACAGATCAAGCTCATTAATTCCTATAATGTAAGAAGCGCATCCCCGCTTTGCTCCAGTCTGGAAAGATAAAGGATGATTTAATGATTTTCTCAACTGATGTGATTTGATATATTGGCTGACTCTGCGCCTTTAGCAAGTATAACAGGTAAAATCCATTATCCTCCCACCAACGTGATTTATGATGGCTGGTATCACAGTTTAGGTCTCCCTGCACACTGCTAGACACTGTAAAACTTTGCCGTCGGTAATGAGAAAGCGCCGGCCTTTGCTCAGAAACACTTGCTCGGGGCATGGACGTTTGATTTAACTATTTGTGTGGGAGGCCTTGCACACATGCGCACGTGCACACACGCACGCACGCACACACACACACACACACACACACACACACTTAGTAGGTTCACTCCTACTGAAAAGACCTTTAGACATTAAGAGGCTGTATCCACTACTTGATATTCATCGGTCAGAATGACTTCAGGATAGATAGATAGATAGATAGATAGATAGATAGATAGATAGATAGATAGATAGAAGTTAGTGCAACACCATAAGCAGCCTTAAAATGCGTCTTGTGGTCGACTTAGAGGAAACAGCACCCCTGACTCCCAGTGGAGGGTGCAGAGGAGATTACCCTTTCAGCTGCACTGATCAAAGACTTATGCCACCCCCCACCTATTTTACGCACGGATTTCTTCAAAGACAGCAAAACTGTCGGACAGTCGGTTGCGTGACAGCCAGGAATTATGAGGGGAAATAAATCAAACAGACGAATGACCGGACGGACACGTCTCTCGTGGCTGAACAGCCCCAAACAGAGGCAACAATTAGTGCGATGCTCGCTGCCGGGGCCAAATGGAGGCGAGGGGGATGTGATATAAACGGATCACATTTGCTACCTCGCAGAATCGTAAAGCTGCAATTAGACCACTAAACGCAATGAACTCATATTGTTAAGTGCAATGAAGCTGAGGGTGAGGGTTAATGCCGTTGGACGGACGCGTTAGGGTGATCGTTAGTTGCGTTATTTCTTTTAAAGCGCACTTGTGGGGGAAGGGGGGGCAGATCTGGACTGCTGTGTCCCATCAACCTGTAACACCGAAGCGGCCGCTGTTGCCTAATTTGCGCCGGATAACTTGTGCAGACAGCACAATCGGACCGTGGCCTGCGTTATTGAGCCTCACTTCAAGCAAAGTCTGCTTAAAGTCCCAACCCCAAACACACACACAGACACACAACAGCAACTTCCCCGTGGAATTCTGCAATCATCACAGTACCTGTGCCAGAGAGAGTTTGGCTTGGGTGGCGCGTTATCAAGCCCCGCAGATGCGTCCGCCGCTGATCCCAGAGGCAGGTGTCTCACCCTCAAACCTCCGCCGGAGCCTTGATGTCAAACCAAAATAAAAAATTAAACTTCAACAGCCGAGAATTTCCTCCGAGTCGAGAACTTTCTGCATCAAAATTCAGGACATGGCGTCCATCGCCCGCCCGTCACTCTTTTTTTTTTTTTTTTTTTTCCTTCAAACAGATGACAGATCGCTGCCCCAGAAAATTGCCCTAAGTTGGCTGAACGTTGCGGTGTCTTAGGATAGCGCGGCGAAACGTGGGGTTTCCTTCCGGGAGGAGAGCCTACAGTGTTCCATGTCCAGTCCTCTGAAAACAGATCCCTGTCGTGATATGCACTCTCCGGCGCATCCCTCCGCTCCAAGTTTTCCCGAGCGCTTTCCCCGACGTAGCCTAGAGCGCACGGCCAGGACGCACCGGATAGCTGAGCAGCAGCGACCGAAATGTCATTTCTTTTTCAGGACAAGCTGAGCAAACTGCGCGTCGGAGGGATGATAAACAAGAAGCCCATCTGAAGCCTTTTCCAGAGAGCAAGTGGTGAGATGCCGTGGGTAGGCTAGTTGCTCCCCTCTCTCCCTTTCTCTCTTCCTCTCATCCGAGCGTGGGAGGAGGTGGGGCTCCCATCCACCGCAGCAGCGCACAGCAACTTCACACTCCACATCAAATTATGCTCGCGCTGCCGACCAGGAAATTGTGTGATTCCTACAGTTTAAGGAGATCTCATCAAACTGGGTCACTCTTTATAAGCGTCTTAATGCGCCTGCTCTGCGCTCTTTCCTCACTCCCGACAGCATCTGTCAGGGTTACATCAAGTCACTCTTCAAAAGGAGGGAAAGGGCTCTGAATTTCATGTAACAGGTAGTCTGCATGAGCCGTTTACTTGTTGATATGCGTCCCATGGAGCGAAATGAACTGCCCTAAATAGAATCCCACGGACCACAATTTATTCATTTGGCGCCACCCTCAGGCGGCTGGACTGAGGAAGAGTCGCACACGAAAGAGGAGGAAATTTAGGATCCTAAATGCGAGGTAGCGTGAAAATATCAGTTTAAAAAACGAGGAAAAGTCCTGCAGGTAGCCCACTTAATGGGCTCAATTACTTTAGATCATACATATCAACCCTCACAGAGAATAGCTGCAGTGTCACATGTTTAAAGGCAAAATATGGTTCTGTAGCTTAGATAGATAGATAGATAGATAGATAGATAGATAGATAGATAGATAGATAGATAGATAGATAGATAGATAGATAGATATCCAACACCATAAGCAGCCTTAAGATTGACATATGTGCAAGTAGTTATTTACCTTTCCACATACATACATACATACATACATAGACCTATGCATTTATATGTCCATATGTACATACACACACATACTCGCTCTACATGTATGTATGTAGAGTGAGTTTTATTCATTTTATACATCATATATTGTCTATAATGTCTGACATTATACTCTTGCTCTCTTTTTTTCCCCAAATGCAAATGTTTTTCCTTGCTCCGGGTTATGAATTAGCATGTCTCAGCGAGCGGTCACAGCAAGCCTCACCCCTGTCTGATGTGATGCCAGTGATCAGATCTGCTTCAGCAGAATAAATAAATAAGAGACCACGAGTCAAAACATGGTTGCTGCCATGGAGGACAGCCTTGAGCGCCGTCTTCCAAAGGAAACCCCCGACTTCCTGTCTGGCCCATCCATTCCGAGGCAAAGACGTTCGCCACAAACGCATATCTGTTGGGTTAGCTCTCCAGGGCTTCCATTAAAGGCCGCCACTCGTGGTGTCTCTAAGCCAATCAGATTAGAGCTCCCACCCACACACAGCCATGCTAATAACGTTTAAGTACAGTCACAGGTGGCCTGTGTTGTCTTGAGGAAAGAGAAGCAGCAAGGGAGGAAATTAATGGTAGTCTCAACTCACAAGAGACCCAGGAAAAAAAAACACGACAAACCAGCGAACCGCTGAATTATCAAACTGAAGTGGTAAAACATGCCGACGAAAAGCCATTTTCGTTTAATTTCTGTAAGTAAAGGCTCATTTAGAATGGCGGCGCATTTAAATCAATGGCTCTTGTCAGTTCACACACATTATTTTTGATCTTTTGCCGTTTATTTAAACATTTCCGTTTAAGGAGGACTCCAGTAAAGTTCAAATATTAGCAGTTTAAGATCATTAGCCAGACTCAGTGTATTGTCTACATCAGAGGGTGACCAAGGGCAAACGGTAAAAAACATTTCAGTGTGGGCGCCATTTGATGTCTTTTTTTTAATTAGCCAAGAAGGCACAGCTCTGTTTTAATTCCCACTCACCTTTTTTCCTTGGGATCACAGTTTTAATAAGTCAGTTGAGTGATAATAAATACAAGGCAGAAAATGTCCCCAAAACCCTCCCTAATTCCCTTCAAAAGCATTTCTTATGTATCTCAATATTAAATCTCATCAGATAATGATTTTCCTTTCTGTCCCCCCAAATCTTACACTAGAAACACATGCGAAAGACATCAAATGCAAGTTTGGAGAGTTGTTTTACCCCCTCTTTCTAAACAGGTTTTTTTTTTAGAAAAGTTATTGCTATTTACAGTACGTCTATTGAAGTGGAAAACCTTGAAGCCGGGCTGCATCCTCCACAGACAGACAGAGTCGAAGCCAACGGCAAAACTGAGTTAGTTTACAATCAGTCTTACCACGCAGCATACTTTTGCACCCGTATAGCCATAGTATGCATTCATATATAGGCCTTGAGATGCATCTACAGGGATTAAAACATAATGGAAACAAAGAGAACACGGGAACAATGCAGTTCCCTCGGGGGGGCACCGGGATGAAAAGATGCTGTCTGTAGCATCAGTGTAGGTATTTTGCTTTTGTTGAGCTCGTAAAAACATAAGGTTCATGTGTACAACTGCCATTCTTTACAGGCGTCAGTTCAGGAAGTGTCTTCATGTCACGTGTAATTTCCCATAGGCTTTAAGTGGCATGGCAACAACAAAAGGAAGAACATCCCTTAACGTCCCTTATATTTTTGCTAAATCTCCCCGCGCGGACGCTCGCCTGAACGCCATTATGTGGAAATTTGTTGCACTTTTGAAGCAGAAATAGTTTAAGGAGCATTGATGCGAAGAGGCAGCGCCTTGGATCCCGAGTTGCCTCGGCGCTGCCTTCCTTTAGAATACTGATTCAGAGGTGGCTAATGAAAGAGAAGCAGAGGATGTAGCAGCCAAAAAAAACAAAACCGGCATAATAGCATCTGAAACGCAGATAAGGCTCAATTTATTATGAAGCCTTTCATATCTGCTCGTATTTCATACAGACAGCAGCTCACAGGTGTGGCTGACGCATGAGAGGAACTGAAAGAACTGGTCAGGAGGGGTTGCATGTCACACATTGACCACCAGGTGCATTGTGGGGGGGTCCCACAGTGGCAGCAGAGATCAATGATGGAGATTTAGACAGCAGATGATGTGAACTCATGCACGATCAAACAAGAGTCATTTTAGAACACATTGGCGCCATCTTGTTATGTTGTATACATTGATCCTTGTGTATTTGCAGTTTTTTTCCCTTTTTTATCTTTTTGTGTCTTTGTGTCTGCTTGACAATTTCTCCTTTCTGTTTGCTCTTACATGTGGAGTCGGAGTTATTTGAATGGCATTCCCGGGTGTTCAAAGATCCACATCAAGACGGAATGATTGTTGAAAGAAAAATGTTACCGTGGAGATTATACAGCTACACGCTTAACGGAAGCTCTTTTTACATGCCTGGAAACAACGGCAGCAGCACAGCGTCGCTGCCGCCTCCTCAAAGCAAGACGCTTCCGTGTCTGATCCTGTGTCCTTCGCATGTTCTCCGTGTTCCTGCCAATGTTCTCCAGCTTCCTGCCACAAAAGAGACTCTTGTGTTTGTGAGTTCTAGGTGTGTGTGTCCTTTGATGAACTGATGACCTTTCACCCAGTGAATGCTTGGAAATGCAGCTCCAGCTGTAGCAAAGATTAGAAATAAGTGATGGATGGATGATGGGATGGATGGATTGATGGTGGGATGGATGGATGGATGGTTGGTGGGATGGATGGATAGATGGTAGGATGGATGGATGGTGGGATGGATGGATGACAAATGATGGATGGATGTTGGATGATAGATGGATGGTTGGTTGGTGGGATGGATGGATGTTGGATGATAGATTGTTGGCGGTGGGACGGATGGATGGGTGGTTTGTGGGATGGATGGATGAATGGTTGGTGGGATGGATGGATGGTTGGTAGGATGGATGACAAATGATTGATGATGGATGTTGGATGATAGATGGATGGAAGCGTGGATGGTTGGTGGGATGGATGGATGTATGGTTGGATTGCTAGATGGAGTTTTGGATGGATGGATGGATGGATGGATGGATGGAGGACCCAGTTACATCAAGCTGGATTGGGAGATTAGGCCATGCCCCTTGCTGCTTCCATATTTTTTCATTAATATTACTACAACAGTACAGAAAAAGCCTCAGGCATGCCTCAGCTGTAGAATTTCTATACATGCTTGGTTACAAGAGTGGAATTTTTAAAAGATAAATATATAATGAACACTTGAATAGATGAATTGGAGCTTCATCATGTGGAACAAATATAGAGGGCATCACAGTTTTGCATATTAATGTAAATAAAAATAGAACATTTGGATGGTTCAAGTTACTAGATTCAGCCTTAAATGAGGTTAGAAAATTGGTAGAAGGATATAGAATCTTTCTGTTAAGAGCAGCAGACACGAACTGAACCCCAAAAAGCAGACACACACAGGACTGAGTAGATTTGACCAGGCCTGACCTTACGGAGACGTGGCCGTAGAATTCCAAAGTTGGCAAAACGTTTCATTGGAGCAGGCTGGACGGCACAAACAGACACCTGAACAAACAGCCACAGAGGGTCAAGCAACAAACTGGCAAAGATGGGATTGGGAGCAGTCCTTTTAAAGCAGCAGGCAGGTGCGGATGATAAACTGGAGACGAGTTCCAGGTGTGTAGATCCCCGGAATGGGAGTGAACCAGGAAGCAGCCCCGCCCAGCCTGGAAACACAGACAAGGAACAGAAGGAGAGGGGGAGGAGAAAACACTAGCAAAAACAGTTTCAATCCTTCAGTTCTGTAGCAACGTGATCAAATTAGCTGCTGGAATCAATGTTAAATGTTACGAAGATGAGTGAGTTTTTTTCCCTTGAACGTAGTCAAAAACATCCAAAACTAAGCTTGACTCAACTAAGGTATCTGTTCAACAGATGCATCTTTCCATCTAATACAGCCAACTCTTGATGCAGTTTAAAATGACCATTTAAAGTATTTATTAGATTCCTCAGCCGACTGATGTTTACATGAAGGGGGCCGGTGATGAGCGTTAGCCGCGCGTCTTCATTAGTGGGTATAAAAGAGTTTACAGAGCTCAGAATGTGGTCACGACGGCAGCAGTAACTCACCCAGAAACAGCCTTTACTGGGATGGGTAATGGAACACATTACAGTTAATAACAGGAAGTCAGCATTTTCTTATATATGTCACATTATTTGAGACAAAATGGCTTATTCTGTAACACAGTACAGGTAAAACAAATAAATGTGTAAGACTAGTGCAACAGAGGGCATTAAATAGTTTTGGAGTTGGATGTTTATTAAAGAGAACTGGGCCGCAGTTTATAATAATTATCTTTTGTTTTCTTAAAGAAAGAAGAAAAAAGGTATAAATAATTAAAACAGCCACTTGACAATAATTAGCTCAAATTTATGTGCTGTTGATTAAAGTCCATCTGGCTTCTGCCAAACTGCAGATGCTAATTTAGCATTTCATTGGAAACAAAAAAGACTTTTCTTGCGTTGAATAATTCAGCTGATCCAGTGTTTTGAGATGCGCTCCAACGTGACCCGGGCCGACGCTGCTGCGCCCATCTAGGAGATCGTGACGCCCTGGCAGTGGAGCACCAGTTGAATCTGGAGGATGGACGTCTCTTCATCATCTTGGCGTTAATAGGCCGGCTTGCGCAGCAGCCGCGCTGACATATCGTGGCGGGAAAGCTGCAGGTGTATTGATGGCTGCTGCATTCCATTTAGAGGAAGAGCGGCTGCGGTGTTTACTGGCTCCACATTACTGGAACACTTAATAGAACTGAGCCCTCGCCCCCTGTTTTCCTGCTGTGACAAGTCAAAACGCAACCCGGTCCTGGACTTGATAGTAGCGGGTTTGATCAGGAGAGCGACTGAGGAGCGCCTGCATGGAGAGATTCCTCTTTAGTCCCTTTATTCCCCCCCCTTGTTGTGCATAATGCATGCATATAGACAGATGTTTTATTTATACTGTATGGTATCATTAGGTCACAAAAAAGATTAAAAGCTCATTCTCTGACACTTGCGCTTTCAGGAAGAACTGAGCAGCTTTCAAAGCGGTGTATTTATAAAGCTGTCAGCGGCGTATGAGCTCACTCTCACTCCCTGACATGGCGCGCGCACGAGTGTTTCCGCCTGGCACTTACAAAGGCCGGACGATTTACCTATTAATAATTCAACCAGCAGCTGCCGATCTGGTTATGGCTTCCGCTCGTGCTCCGGCTTCATAGGTTTATGGTAAAACAGGAACTGAATGCTGAGAAATGGCGGATAATAAGGTGGGGAACGGAGCAGCACGCTTCCTGCCCGGTGTGACGTCTCTTCCTTTATTCCCAGGTACAGGTTCATCACACCCTTCTGCTTTCAGCCCACGTTCTTCGTTGCGCAATTATACAACGGCTTTAAATCAAAACAAGAGGAAGCATTCGGGCTTGTGTTTGGCCTCATGTGGTTTGGTTAATTAACAGAGCCGGCTCGCGTGGCACGGCGAGCAGCGCAGAGATGCCGGGATGTGCAGGACTCCTCCAAGTTGCAGAGATGACCCGAATTTGTGAAAACAAGGTGTTTTATCATCAGGGAGTCCTGTGCCGTCGGTGAACGCGCCGGATTATCGTTGGAACACGTTAGCCAGTGCGATGAGTGTCTCCCACTGTCGGGGTGAGTAATCCTGTTACTGTCATGTAAACACGTCTCAGCGGCTAATACTCGGTGCGTTTGTGCTCATAATACACAGCACTGGGAGGTTCCCCACCATTTGGGGTTAGGGAGGGTAGCGGGGCAGCCACGCCGGAAGCTAAATTAGTTTGTGTTTCTCGCTTTTTTCAAATTATTTCTGTTTGCCGCCTGTGGGAGCAGCGATACAGGAAGTATACGGCAGCCACGTAGCCGCGCGTGCAAGCCTTCAGCCCCCAACCGAACAGATAAATGAAGCTACCCAACATTCTGCCATTTTAAAAAGATTAAATCATGAACAAAGTCCTCAATGAATCCTATAGAATTAATTGGATTAGCAAATGGCAGACGTTCATCTAAATTCTACGGTTAGAGCCGAGAGCTGGCTGCCTAATTACATTGTGGATGCTGTGTTGTCTTATTTTCCAAAGTTTTATTCATATATTTATTCCAATTGTGGCGCTTTGAGCCAAACCATTCTGCTGATTACAGAGGCCCCTTAATAGCAGTGGGAAGGGTTCAAATTCGATTTCTGCCATCTGGTTAATGTAATTGTGATCAATGACAGGGTCCTCGTCAGCTTTGGACACGCTTTCGTCCACCTGCCTTGATTCTGATTGGCTACCTAGAACCAAGGAGACGCCACTGATGGAGACTGACCTTTGTTTCCTTAAAAGCCTCCAACGTTCCTTTTTGTTGGAGGCAGGTGAGCGAATGTTGCATTCTCTCACATTTTCAGCCGTATTAGTCCATAAATCCGAAATATTGGAGAAATATTTGATGGGCAGAAGGTCCACGCAGCCAGACTCATAATTAAAATGACGGGGGTCACAAAGTGAAAGTGAATAGAAGAGGGATAACATGACCAGAATGTAATTTCATTATCAAATGTTGGAAGCAAAAAAACGGCTTCTCATTTCCAGGAGTTTATTAATGTTCAGGATCAGATTCTGCCCCAGAGAGAATTTAGGCAAAGCCTTCAGCCGGAAATCACTTTTTCCCTCTTTTTCTTTTTCTTTTTATCATTTTCAAATGATTACAGTTGAGGGACTGGGTGTTTATAAATATGAGACAAGAGTCTTTTTGTGCCACACACACCCTGCAGAACCTCAGAGGTGTGTGAGAGTGTCACATCTGAGCGTTCTCTCATTGTGGACACTGAGGGAACACAAGCGACCTGATGAGGGCCGCCCGCCCGCCCACGCAGCTTCATTCAAAGACTTTACAGGCAAAGACCGGTTTTTAAAAGCTCCCATCTGCCCTTGAACCGCTTCTGCAGCATCGGATTGCTTTGTGGGTTAAGTTGCACTCATGAAACACGCTTAGCTTTGGTAGCCGATGTTTTCCAAGGCGCCAGTCTTGATTAATGCTCCGGCGTTAACCCGTCTGCTCCCTCCTGTCTCTAACTGGCTCAGCTGCTCTCCTTCCTGCTCACATCTTCAGTGGGATTATTTATCCCACATTCTCTCTTCCCTCCGCCGGCCGGTCTTGGTCAGGTTTTGAAGAATTTGCTGTGACCTGGTTGAAAAGGCAAGTTCATAACTCATTTATTGAAGACGTGTTTCAGGTCTTAGTGGTGTTAAGTCCTTGAATCAGATTTCCCCCCTTTGCCTTTTCCTCGTGCTTTAATGTTGGGTTTTAAGATTTCCAGTCAAAGGAACAACTTTTTCAGGAGCTACATACGACATAAGAGGGGGTCAGGTCAACAAATCAGCATCACCATCAATTCTTGTTTTAAAAGAACCTGTGTATGAACTAACCCCCTATTCCCTTTATAGTGCACTAACTAGTGCACTATACACTAGTTAGTGCACTAGTTTGTAGAGGTGTCAGAATGTGAGGATCACCGTACCCTTCTTGGAGCGCTCAATGTGAAGGCCTAAATAAGAAAGCAGGTTTTGAACCAGGCAGCGCTCCAACCTGCTCCCTATATAGTGAGAGCAGAATAGTGAGCGAGTGTGAGATTTCGGACCCAGCTCGGCTTTTGGTGAGACCCAAACCGAAGAAACACTTGGTTAGCATTAGCACCACACTACTGTAGCGATGCGCTGATCAGAACATGTATGATGGTGATTTTGTCAACATTATTTTTTTAGAATGTTAAAAAACCAAAAAGTGAAGATACTTTGGGATGTTTTTCTCTCAGGAGTTTTTGCTTTGATTCGTGTCTTGACTGAGCTCACTTAAAGAGAACTTAAGAAATGATTGCATTTTGTTCTGAAGATAAAGTTCAGGACATTGATGTCTGCAGTTTTTTTTTTAAATCTTTGCTTGGTATGAATTGAAAACACATCTCCAGCAAAGGTCGATATATTCATGCTCAGTCAGCCAGGGCTGAATTTCTTTCACAGAGCAAGTTGTTTAATTTCCAGCAACCTTTTTTTAACAATGATTACTTACATTATTCCTTAATGATGAGGAGGTGGAGGATCGGACTCTTTAAATCCCAATCACGTGCACCACCAGATCAAATGCAATAAAATAAAATGGTGGGAGACAAAGCAAGCCAACATTTGATTCCATCGAACATGGGTTTAAGCTCAAATTAGCTTCATGAAGCAACTCAACGCTTACAGGGCTGCTGCACACATCATTTTAGACACATTAAGCAGACTATTTAGAAGGATGTCATTTATGTGACAGATTTTACTTGAGCACACTAATTTAATTGAATAACCTATATTAAAAAAAACAAATGTGCAGTTCAGCAGCTCTGTGAAGATTATGAAGGACTATGAGGCTGATAACGCCACTGCAATTAGTGTGGCACTCCCGTACGTTTCGCAAAAGCTCAAGAGATGTTGTGTTAAAGCTCCGTCAGTTCCTTAATCACAGAGCTCAGTGAACAGAAGCTTTGTTGTACTCTCCTGTCACTTATGACTATAATATTTACCACAATTATTATCGGGCGTCCCGCGGGAGCTGAGATGGATGGGCGTGGGCATGAAACCAGCTGACCACAGAAAGAAATAAAACCAGAGAATTTAGGCCATTTTAAAAGAATTAAAAAAACAAAAACAACAACATTCGGGGGATCACATGCATACAAGAATATCCGCTGGCTGGGAATGAAAGAATTCTGTCTCTTTCTCTCTCTCTCGCTCTCTTTCTTTCTGTTTTTCGCTTTTTTTTCTGCATCCAAATAGCTTCGTGAAAAATACAGAGGCTGGAGGCTGCCAACAGCACACTGTGGGGAAAGGGAAGGCAAAACAGCTGGCCTCCAAATTTTAATTAGACACACCGCTGGGAATTCTTGCATTTTATATGCTAGAGTATTTCTTTTTCTTTTTTTTTTTTTTTTTAAAAAAAACAGGAATACTTGACAGCATGGTGTGAAATACAAAAATTAAAAATGCATAAAGTAGTCATTTCAAGTGAATGAGCTTCTATTCAGTGATTCGGGGGAATTTTAAGATGTAAGATGGCTTCATACGAAGGACTGGGAAGCCACTCTACAAATAACTTTTATTTCCCTCTTTGACTCGACAGTTTCTATATTCAAATTACAAGTTCCACTAATGTCGGCTGAGGCATTCTGTTATCTATGAGAAATAGCCCGGAGTCACTTGAGATCACGCAGGATGGAAACTGCCGCCTCATGCTTTAACCAGGTTTGTTTGAAGGACTAATCTCTCTCCAAGCCTTCTTCGGGCATTTTCTCCATCACCATTGTATTGCAGAAACCAGCCAACCTTACCCTTGCAGGAGGTCAAGCAGGCCATGCATTTAACGTATAAAGGCAGTGTTTAAGCCTGAATATGGAGCTATAATGCTGCTGATCACTGCTAAAGGATGACAAGCTTTCGCTTGGATACTTAAGGTCAGACATAAAAGAAGGGAAATTATTTTCTCTTTTCTGTTATTTAAGCCTTTAAACTTTATTGCAGAAAGTCTTTCTAAACCTGAATTACAGCAGGATGTCCTTCAATTTCATTTAAAAAGAAAGTCATTATCGGATTATGTTGGGGGGAAAAAAGAAAAGGTAATTAGAAAATGAAAACAAAAATTTCAGCCCGAACAACTGCAGCACGTCACATTAAAAGGGACGAGGTCGCCGCTCTGTCCAGCTCATTTCCACTTTGCATTGAATGCAAACGTAAACCACTGTGGTTTATCACACGTCCGACTCAAAACACGGGCAGTAAAAGGCCAAGGAAGGGGGGGGGCAGGGATCAGCAGCCCACTGGAAGAGAGCTGTGGAAATAGAGCAGAGAAGCATTCAAAGGAAAGTGTATACACACAACTCTGACCACCAACTGACTCGTTCAATGAAACATGAGTAGAGATTAATGGGGGGAAATAGGCATTAAAATAATATAGGATGGCGTTCCAAACAAACATATGTGAGTACACAGAGGTTTGTGAAAGGCTTTTTGCAGACATTTGTTCGCTGTGGTCGGCTCCACTGGATGGGAGGAAGCAGCAGCTCGACAATTGTGATCATCATTGGTTGCCTTATTATTGATCATCACGAAATCTCCTGTGCTGTGATTGAAGCAGCCTCCATAGGACATGTGATTCTTATCATTAACGCCTCTCATGATTGATTCCTGACACGTGATGAGACTCGGAGTTGTGTGTTTCCATTTGTAATTCTGGAGGTAATAAATGTAAGAATGTGCTGAATAATGGATGGTTTAAGATTAACACTTGGTCTCGTTCTTGTCTTCTTGATGAATAGAGACGAAGCAACGACCATCGGCGGTTCCTCCGGACCCTGTCTGCTTTGGGCTTGTTTTTTTTACAACCAGGTTCCACCAAGGGTCGCAACGGGGGTCAGCTGAGCCCGAGAATATCATGTTTCAAGTTTTAAATGGAAACAATCCAGATCAGAATCACTGGTTAATCCTACAACCGTGTGTTGGAGATGTGTCTGCGCCACGATCACTGCGAGCAATTTTGAAAATGATTAGGCAGAACAAGGAAGCAGATGGCTCACTCGAGCGAAATCGCTGACAAATTAATTTGCATATCACAGACCAACCTCTGTTTGTACGGGCATCCCAAACCTCAAATCAGGGGGGAAAAAAAAGAGAGGAGGCTTTTGATGACTGAAACAATAAAAACTGTCCACACCAACTTCACTGGACAGAGAAAAACACATCATATTGTATTTGCTGCAAATCTTTGTTTAACACAGCTGGATCTTCTAACAGGGGTGGGCAAATCCAGTCCTCGAGGGCCGTATCCAAGCCAGACTTTCTCTCCTACAGGTAAACACGTTCACCTGGGGTTCCATTTACCTTGGTGAAAGCGGTTTCTCCCTGGTAGGATGCAAAACCTGGCTGGAATCCAGCCTTCATGGATTGGACTTGCCCATCAGAGGAGGTCAAATCCAGTCCTCGGGGGTTGAATTCAAGCCGGGATTTACATCCTACCAGGCAGGAAATGCCTTCACCAAGGTAAATGGAACCCCGGGTGAAAGTGTTTACCTGTAGGAGAGAAAGTCTGGCTTGAATACGGCCCTCGAGGACTGGATTTGCTCTAATAGATCACGACCGAGAAAAGCAACAGCATGCGAGCGATCCTCTTAACGTGTTTGCTACAATAAGCACATTGAATTAGATCTTAAGGTCTAGTTCGACACTGGTGACAAAGATGGTGGGTAATAAACTTCATAAATAAACAGGCTCCGATATCCAATCATCCCGATCTGTTTGGCATTCCGGCTTCGCTGCATTTGCATGGTCTCCCTGTCCTCCATGGGAGTATTGTTGTTTCTGAACACTGGTTTCAACATGCAAATTACCCGGATCAAAGACGGAAGTCACCAGTGTTTGTGTGTGTGTGTGTGTGTGTGTGTGTGTGTGTGTCCAGGGTGTGTTGCTCCCATGTGACAGGTGACCGCTGGGCTCAACGCCAGTATCTCAGAAAAGGGATGGATGGATGATTATAGTCATAAATCAGTGAATTATAATAGTTGGCAGCTGTCAGAATAAGACTTTTGTCTCTGTCTGATGGACCAAATGCTGTTTTTTTCTTATATGGAATTCAGAAAACCTGTATTTAAACCATTTCCAAGTAAGCCAACTGAACATTAGGTTCTACGTGCACACAGAAATGTGCAGGTCCAGTGAGAGAATGTATTTAGTGCCTCAAACACCCCGACAGGATGAAAAAGATGCCCCCATACTGTAACAAATGCCAGGAGTCACCTGTACATTTGCCATGGCGACACAGACAGAACACAGAAGTATCTGAAGGTGCCTCTCTTTGTACTTTTATTTGATTTTTGCTGAAATCAAGTTCAGAATTTTTCCTGAACCCTTCCTGGTATAGATTTCAGCCCTGTGGATCCACCATTAAACGGGCTTTCTGAACATCCGCCGTTGCAGGTTTGCTATTTCACCCCTGGAAATTCTGCCGTCGCTCCACTTGTGTTCGCACCGCAGCTCCACTTCTTCTCAAAGATGCATGTTGCACGTGCATATTCATCCCAAAAACCCCCCTCCGCCCATGAATTAGTGAAGCCGACGCCAGGAGCATGGGGGGGGTGGAGACGTGGCGGCACAGCAACCCCACCCCCGCCCCCGCCGCCTCTGGCAAAGTTGGATTTGGATAATGCTTCAATATAATATGAACCTTCGTGACCTGTGCTTTCACCGCGCCGCACAGATGAGTCCAAGATAGAGAAAGTGAATTACAGAAGGCAGGTTTCAAGTGGCTCTCGTTGAAAAGGTTCTGTGGGTGGCCTGTGAGAGACGGACCGTTTCAGGGCTATTCAAGGGGAGCTTCAGGGATTAACATTTCCGAGAGCAGCAGACGGTAATCGAGCACCGGAGTCCTAAACGTCTGGTTTGGTACATTCCAATGGGTTCTTTTAACGCTCCGGTCCACTCTCCAGGGTCACAGCGGACGCAGGTCCGAGCTCATTTAGGTCAGTAGGACAGAACGCTGCTGTTTCCTACAGAACTCAGATATCATGATAGATGCCATTATCACCAGGACTGTCACTCTGTTTTGAAGTAGATGCCAAGATACAGAGGAAATGAGAAGCTTTTCATGTTTAATTAATAATGCTAATGAAAGTTAATTAGAGCTGCTTATGAAAAATGCATTCAAATGAGAGATGAGCTTTATCCTTAAATAACAAGCCTCCTGTGCAGGATTTGGTGTCCTATTACATGCTAATTAGCATGCACCAGGGACCATTAATGAGCAAAGATCATTCCAATCTTTGGCACAGCAGGGCCCCCACCCAACATTTACGGCCACGTCCACACGCGTGCAGCTGTTTGCTCCTGCAGCACGGGATGTTTCCAAATGCTGCTGTGATGTTTTACGTTCCCAACAAAACGTGAACATGTAGCTGACTAAACATTTATGTTTGCATCCAGTAATGCCCATCAGAACCTGTTAAACGCTAATAAGTCGGGAGGATCCGAACGACCTGGTAAAGAGCGAGGCAGCGAACAGGGTGGAGGGTTTGGGTTATCCTTCCTGATGCCTTTGTGTGTTGCTGCTCTTATTGTATGCGATGTTTAATACTCGAGCTGACAAACTGTCATTATTTTCCCTTTTCCGCTTGACTCGGGCCTGTGCTGTGATGTATTTTCGCTGCGATGACAATGAGATTTCCTGCGACGATAAACGCGTTGAGGCTGACAAATGCATCATGGGCAGCTTCAGAGCACTCAGGCGTTCTCCGGTCCTTTGGGACGCGATATTCAGAAGACCTTACGGGCTGCAGGCTGTCACTTCCTCTTTTTTTTAGATCTTGCTCCTTATTTGATCCTTGATGAATTCCATCTAATTCTGCCTCATCAGACATGCACGTTTGCTGCCTCCCCCCCTTCATTTTCCTTGTTAACATGTCAATTATCCAAATTAACCTTCTGATTACCTTCCCGTCGATGCGAAAACTTCCAAAAGTAGACGTTTTGCCTTAAAAGCTGCCGCGTTTTTTCCCTTATTTTCCTTGTAAATGTGTACTGATGCTTTTACCAATATCGGATAGAGGCGCTGCTTGGCTGCCACAGTATGTGTCATCTCCAGCTTCCTAACAGCCTTCTCTCATCGTTGAAAACGTCTGTATGCCCCGCAGGTTGGGGTCTGTTAAGTCCTCCTACACATGTGATCCTGCTCCTACGCCTGACTCAGAACCTTGGAGGCTTTCAGTCCAACACACCTATTGCAATTTACTCGTGTTAAATCGTGGCGCATTGGACCCGAACAGACACCAATTTATGGCAGATGAATGATCAGTATGAACCGTACATATAAGCTAATTAACTACATAGCCGCGTCTCTGTGCTGAAGAAAGAGACGGGCTTGGATGAATGGGTGGATGTGTGCGCTCTGTTTTACACTGTCAATTTGGCAGACGCTTGCAGGGGCTGGTGTGTTGCCATGGTGATATGAGCGAGGCATGAAAGAGCAGCAAGGTTTGCCTAACAGGACGGGTCTCTTAAGGAAAGACAAAATGAGGAGCTTTCTTTTAGCATCTCACAGCATCTCACATCATATGCTTCCTCAACGCAGCCACGCTTGCAAGTTTTTCCGTGGATCAAAATCTATATTGTCGCCTGGCTATATCACAACACAAACAATTACAATTTAGTCCCTCAGAGCACATTTTTACTGCCCTTTGACTCATCAGTATTTTTGTGAAGGATTTGCAGCACATATGTGATAATTGTCAGCAAAAATTGGACATTTCTTCTCAAGTCAAGTTTCCAAAATAAGGTCATGTACCAAAAACGAGAAAAGCGTTTCACAATATATATTTTCACTGGTGCATCTGATACAAACAGGGAGGGTGGAGGGGCATTAAGTGAGAGAATGAACCCACCGAGGGTAATGATACTGCCACGAGGAATTGTAATGCGATCTCTTCTCTCGCTCTCTCTCAGCATTTTAAAGAAATGGCCGTAGAAGGCAGCAGTGCGCCAGCATCCACGCAGCCCAAAAGCAATCAGAAATGCATCCTGGCCGCACGGATGCAGTCATCATTTCTCCAGCCAAACCAGCAACTCCTGGCGTGAAAGTGCAAGTACTGCAACGCAATCAGGAAAGCTTTATCCTCCATCCAGCAGGAAAGGGACGTAAGATGTTCCTGACGGGGGATGTTTGTTTGTTTTAGGCCCCTTAACGGTTCAATGGTTTGATCTGGTGCTGGAATTAGTATTATTGAAGGAATATTTAGAAATGCTGCTTCAGTATTGGTTGTCACGGTGTTGAAATTCAACTCCAACATTCTCATCATTTCTGCACCAAGAAATACACCCACCACAGGCAGAATTAGGCAGCTCCGAAACAGGGCCGTTTAATCACCACATAGCATCACAGCAACCCCGTCTCTGCCTTGTGGAAGTCATTGGGAAACAAATTCGGCTGCTTTGCAAATGCAAATGACACAAAAACAGCCCCCCTCCCAAAAAAGGAACACGGTTTGCATGTAGTGGTCACCTACAATTCCCCTCTGCATACCTGTTCCTGGCTGAATTCCCAACATTTAGACTGTTCAATAGTTTAAAAGGCTATTTATTCCTCCTTGTAAGCCTTTGAACTAGCAACAGTTTCCATCTAATGGAACATAAATGTTTAATCCAGGTGTTTCTCCTGCGTTGTAAATATACCACGTTAAGTATTCACAATTAAGATGCTTCTCCATCTGACAAGGCTTTGTACTTTAACCCCTCCCTTTTTTTTCCTCAGATCGTTTTATTTGATTGCTCTCAATTTTCCTCCACAGCGTTCAGTGCTACTTCACAGAAAGCTAATTAGCTGCCTCCCGTTTGCCGGAAAACATCTACAGATGTGTTGATGCCGATTGTTTGCTTTGGTTGTAGCTGCTCTGCGAAAATGACAGGTGCACCTGATCTGTGCGGTTATTACCGCGCTATCTCAGAAACGCCGGTAAATATCGAACATGACGCGGCAAAATTGCATTGTCACGCTGCATCTTTCTGTTTTGTTTTTTTTCCGAACCAGTAAAGACGATTTATAAACAGATGAGGGAGGTTCAACAAATATGGCAGCACCATGGAGGATACTCCCTTTTTTAGATCCAACCGTACGAAATAATTGGAAAGGATCTCACTGTAAAAAGAGTACAGCATTTATGACATTGCGCTATTTTTTTTACAGTGTGCTTCGCTGTTTTTCCAACACAACTCTACCAAGCTAACCCAGCTCATCCGAAACGGAAACCTTGAGACAAACTTAAATTGGCGGGCCGAGGATACCGCGCTAATTACCGTCTAATTAACAAATGTTGCATCTCCCGGCGAAGCACAAGTTGGTCGACTGTGAAGGTTTAATAGTGTTGCACACTGGAATAATACTCACAGTCAGCAACAATGGCTCCTATGACAAAGGCTAAGTAAAGCTGGCATCTGTTTATGAGATTTTATATTCTCGGAAGCTACATCAAGCTAAAAGGTAATGAATTAGGCATTAAAAGAATACCATTTCCTGCGTTGATGATGTAATCATTAAGATTTGAGATCCTAGAAATCAAGCATGTCGGAACGTTGAGACAAATCAGAGTGGACGCGTGGTTTTATGTAACAGACTGGGGATGTTGAGATCTTGATACCACTGACGAAGATAATCTTGGTGGATAAACCATCCTGAGCAGCCATGAGATGACAAACATCAAATCTTGGACCAATTATCCTGACGTCTAAACCCGACTTTGCATTAACGCAGTATTTTTAGTAGAATCTCTCCGCATTGATTAGTCATGCAAACATCGTACTGTAGCTGTAGCCTGCAGAGGATCCAGCGCTGTAAAATTAGTGACATGACTTTAAGATATGCGTCATGACGGTTTCTCCATCTGGGTCACGGACACGACTTGAAAGCTAACGGTAGCGATTGTGACATCGTCTGATCGTATTCAAGGCTCGTTCGCTAAAGTCATTCAATTTGGAATTTAGCAAATGTTATCAAGCTAGGTGGTGGGCCTGACCGAAAACCCTGAACTCATCGTTGCACTGGGAGTCTGTGGAGTCATGTGTCAAATCCAAATGATTCCAGTCAGTCCCAACTAGAGCAGTCTGTCTCAGTTTAGGCCCGTTCAGGCAGTGAGGGATCATGTTGTTGAGACGGAACCGAGCTCTTGTTCACAGCTGGAGTCGAAAATGAAGGAAGGGTGTCGGCCAGGCTTCTGTCTTCATCTTAAATCTTCCAGTTAGCTTAAAAAACACGAAATAAGAACAACAAATCACCAAGAACCCTTTTGCCAAATATGAAATCACTCATTCAAGGCATAATGTGCTCACATATGGGGAGAGGAGAGAAATTAGAATTCCTGCAGCAGCGGCTGACACCAGCGAAGAGGCAGGGGGACATGTTTAAATCATCTAAGATCAAACAACCAGGACTCCACGGTGACTTCTGAAGTTAATCGCGCTAAACTGCCGGATATTTGAGGGAGTTTTCTGAAACGACCTGGATGCTATAGCGGTCACGTCCCGTTAATCTCCACCCACCCACCCACCCATGCCAGGAACGGGCTTCATTTCCCGGTGGCTAACTTCTTGTTTATTCTATATTTCATTCACATTTGTTTCCAAAAAGCTGTTTGATATCCTGCGAGTTTAGAAAACCGAGACATCTGTTTGTATCAAACCTTAGCTGGATGGTCGGTGAGGTTCTTCAACCCCATCAGCCTTAAACCACCACTAATGGCATCAATGATTCGGCGGACTGTTCTGGATGTACCCCCCCCCAACGCGATGTAATTTGCTTTTGGGCAGCAGCCTTAACCTGGCCTCCTCTATCTTGTTAGGGCTGTATTACGCTCCATGCAGGCTGCAGCACTTCTTTTATCTCCTGGCAATTCCATAGAACAATTGACTGTTTACTGTTCTCATTAGCGATGTGCGATGCTCCGCTCATTATTCCAGCTGACAGGTCAGTAAACCCTTCGGGTAAGCCTGATTCGTTTTCATGCGTGAGCCAAATCATTAATTTGACCAGCAGACGTGGCCGCCAGCTTTAGAGAAGATAGAAGAGAGAGAGTCCCTTTTTTTTGCCTGCCGGTGATCTCTGAAGCCAGTAATTAAGAACTTCCAGCCAGGACAGATGCATTAGAGTGGCGGCGCTAACTGCGAGTTACACCCACGGATAAAATCTGGAATACTTGGGCCAAAGCAAGCTTTAATGGGAGGAAACATCCAAGTCTGATGAATGAATATACGAATGCACACTGAGGATGAAACATCCACAGATGCGACGGCCAAAAAAGGAGCAGAGGCGAGAGGCCGTCTGTGGTCTGAATGATCTGAGCGCGCTCCAAAGACTTCCTGGTGCAACGCGAGGCGCACAAACATGTTTTCAGAGGATGTTTGCTTCCTGAGACTCAACAAAAAGAAAAGCAGTCGTACAGAGAGGAGGATGGAGGCTAGCCATTTACACGTGGTGTGGAACGGCATGATCACGTATGCCACCGCGTTTTAACGCATTGAGCCGATTAAAATGACATCAGCTGCTGTGATTTGATGAAAAAATCAGAGATTCGATGAAAATAGTGGGAGAATTCGGACTTTAAACTCATTTTGGGCTTTTTGTGCTTACTTATCGATGTAAAGGCACAACCGGATGAGATTTTGACACCAAAATGGAAAGTTTCGGAAAGTTTTAGTTGAATCCCTGCCTTCCAAATTCTCTGAAACCCTTAACTGCTTAAATCCGGATCGCCTCCTTCCCCTCTAATTTTCACCTCTTCGTATTCCCACGTATGTCATCCCCGGCTCTCTCCTCTTCCATTATTGTAACGTTCTCTTCCTCTCCTTCCACACACTTACCCCCCTCCTTTCTTTTGTTTCTGCCTCTTTTGTTCATCACCTCCTATCTTTCCTCATTAGAGGTTCCTCTTGTAATTCTCCATGCTGTCCCTCCTTTTGTGCCTCTTAGTCTTGTTCCTCTCATTTTCCATCCTGTCCCTCAGCTCTCTTTGTGTTCATTACGACGTTCCCTAATCCGGCCTTTCCTTCGCCGTCCTCTCAGTCCATCTCCTCCCACCTTTCCCCCGTTTCCAACTTTATAACATTTTATCCTTAAAACAGTGCAGGGGAAACACAGGAGCGGAGCTTTTGAAGCAGTCGACTCACACTGGCGGTTTACAGGCTGTGGTGAAGATTTTCAGCGATCTAAGGAACACAGGCCCATTTCATCCACGTCTTTGCTGCCCAGCTGCTCCGACGCTACATGATTAGCACGTTATAGTACTGTCAGCAACCCACTGCATATTTTAGCTCCATTATACTAAACTCTGCAAGGGAACTGAATCCCTGAGAGGGAAGTTTTGCAACACCACATGCACACATATTTATTAAAGCCACTAACATACAGTCAATCTCCGTGCAAGCTCTTGACTGGCAGCTAAACTAATTAGAGTTTAATCCCTTTAAATTTATTAGTTTTGGAGCACATGAATGTATGTGGCGTCAACTAGAGGTGGATTTAGAAGGAACGCTCAATTGATCAGCCTTTATTGCAGGACTCAGATGCATATTAATTAAACAGCACAGCGTGTCGGGCCGCCCGTGTAAAATGTCGGCGATTTGACAAGCTGGAAAAGAGACTCAACAAGTGATAAAACCAGCTGACATAAAATGTGTCCCTTCTGCTCTGATCAAGGGCAAGAACATATGTTCCTTTACAGCTAAAGCACCAAATGCAGGGAGGAGGAGGAAAAGCGGCGTTTTCTTCATTTACTTAAGTGGGCTTATTTGTGAAAATCTGACTTTTTCCAAACGTTCCGATTCGTGAGGCCAATGAAAGAGTCTACGAAGCCATGAGGGAAGAAGCTGCCCGGGAAATTCTCATATGGTCAGAAGAGTTTTGTTTATGGACGCGCGACAGAGTTTGGAGTCGACACAATTAAATTAAATTTGGATTCAACCAAGATGAGCGTTCTACAGACAGGACGACTCGGAGAGAGCTGTTGAGTGGAGGCGGGCAGTGCGTGGGCTGAACAATAGATTAGAAAGTGGCCAAAAGCTTAAAGATGAGCCCATTGAGCTTTATCCTGGCACATAAACAAGTGCAAAAACTATTTTGGGTAAGTTGGCACACTGAGTGTCACTTATAATCAATATGTCACGTGTTTGGCTAATGCATTTATACCAGGAAACAAAATGTTTTAATATAATGTCATACAGGCTTTATAATATCAGAACCTTGCATCAAAAACACTCATTTAACTGAATAGAAATATAAGATTAGACAATCTTGATTTACTTGCTACTGATAGCAATCACTCAAGGGAATAAAATCCCGGACAGAAAACACCAGCAGCCAAACACGAAAAACACATCCAGACGGAAAACAACGCGGTTCTTTACTTACCACTTCAAAATTAACCCAACAATTCGGCTAAAAGCATCACTTCAGGCTGTTCAGCCACCCGAGCACACGGGCGGGTGTCTGACAACATAACTGCAGATAATAGCCAACGTTCCTGAGGATCCTTGTGTGTCTGGAGGGAAGGTGAACATTACGGCTGCAGCACCAGCTAACAAGCCTGTAAGTAATTGATGGCAGCCCCGTGGACCAATCCATACACACGGCGGCAAACTATCAGATAAGATAAGCAGAATTTGTTTGTCGTCTGCGTGCTTTTAGGCCACAAAGCAAACTCGGCACAGACACACCGCCAGCTTGGTCCATCAAACCCCCGCAGTTTTTCTTCCTCATTTCTATAAAGGTCAGTTTTCAGTTATTGCAGTGGTCTGGTGGCAGCTCTGATATTTGATTGTCTGCTTGTTTTTTTCTGTTTGGGTTTTATATATATATATATATATATAGATAGATAGATAGATAGATAGATAGATAGATAGATAGATACAAAATTGCTGCCTGCGAAAAGAAAAGTTCTGCACAATTTGGTAGCCTTAATGTACAATTACAGCAGATATGAATACCCAACACGCGTAATCTTCTTCCGACATATACTGACATGTATAATTACGTCCATCTATGCTGCCCCCTACCGGACCTAGAAGAACTGCAGCAGTGTTGCGTGGTACTCCAGTCACTAATCAGTTAAGTTAAAATCTTATTATTGCCAGTATGTCACCTGGTGCTCTCCTGTTTCACTTTCAGCAAGAAAGAACATACATTTATTTAATGTGGCGAAATGAAAATGAAAATATCTAAATGTCAAAAGAAGAAGTCAATTAAACATGGAGATACAACATTGGAGCTCCAAATACCGCTTAATGTCCTGTCTGACTAATCTAAAATGTTCATCTCCATAGTCACTTTTCTTCAGATAGGGCTTTTTAATTTAATTAAAACATGATTCCCCAGCAATCAGACACATTTTAACTCCATTTTAGTTGGCTGTGAATTTGAGGAAGCAGATATATTCCTTCAAAATGTTTTTCCTGCTAAATTGTAACTTTGAGCACATCATTTTCTGTAGTCTCATACATTTATTTCTACAGACTCTTTACCAGCTTAAAACCAAGGCTTTGGAATCAATGCCGACTTGGGTCATGGAAAAACGGGCAGACCAAACTGATGAACTTATTTGCCAGTTATTTTAAGGACACTGCCCCTCTGAATAAAAAACGACTCAGATCAAGGGTGGCAAGAGCGAAGTTCAACTTAATTCTCTGGCTTACTGCTGGACCTTCCTTTAAGGAAAGGGAGACAAAAGGATGCAGGTTCATATTAGCAGGCATGAAAATGAAATTCTATCCCACAATGACCCAGAGGCCAGCCAGTTTGGGAGTGACGACTTCTTAACTTTCACTCAAGTATTAGTTGCAAGTCAACATTAATGCATAATGGAATTCAATGGTTTCATCCTGGTTTGTAGGCTTCCATTCACCAAAGCTTTTGTGCAGCTCAACTGCCAGGTTGCCCGACCAAATTTACCACAAAAGATTTCAAATCGAAATAGCATCCCTACTCATGTTGAAAGGAACACAATTAACCACTAACACTTGGATTACAGAACAAAGTGTAGGAATGAGTGGTAATGACTGAGGAAGATTTGACAGTCGAGCCTCACTGGTTTGTTCCATGGCTGTACACGTCCTCCCAGTGGGAGTATCATATCATATCAGGCCATCCGTTCTGTGTATTTACATAGTGGAGGGCTGTGTGCTCCAACTGCTGCAGATATGCCTGTCGCCTGAGTCTCTCTGGGTTATTTCACGGAGGAGACCATCTGTTCATTTTGTCCAGACATCGACTCTTAGCAACACATCAAAGGCTCGTATCATCAGAAAAAAAAGGGGGGGGGGGGGGGGGGGGGAGGAGGTAGGATATGGCATTTGGAACATGTTCCTGCTTTATTGTTCTCTCAAAAGATAACTGATAATCTCCTTATTCAACTATCAGCTCAACAATCAGGCTGGCAGAATCCAACACGCGAGGAGGGTGCAGAAATACACGGTTAAGGTGGTTTTCTTGGACTGTATTCACCACAGCGGCTCAGTCTGTAGGGGACTGGACAGTTTCTGGTTCATGTCCTGGTTGTGCACCAAACAATTGGGAAGCGGCTGGCAGCAGGAGAGCTGACACTTTGAAAGCACTGCCGAGGTGCCCTTGAGCAAGGTGCCGAGCCCCCAAATGCTCCGAGCGCCTGTCCAGGGCAGCGTGTTCACTCTGACAGCCCTCCCTCAATGATTCCACGTCTTTGCGTGTTCTACAGTGTCTATTAAAACACAGTAATTTCTCATCTAGGAATAGGAATAAAACCTTCTTCTTCTGCAGGGCAGCACGGGGTTACAGCGGTTGGCTCAGCTGCCTCGCGGCATGGATGCTCTCCAGGTGCTCCGGCTACCTCCCCTAGTCCAAATACATGCAGATTTTTCTGCTGCTGAATTCCTTAATAAAGCACAGTACTGTTAGTGTTTATACACATTATAAATCATGCGCCTGGCAACCGCTGCGATGCTGGAGAAGAAGTGGTCCGGCAGTGACACAGTCATTATGAACCACAAGTGGTTATCTTGAATTTGAAATGGATGACGTCCCTGCTCTTAACGGACCTCTATTAGCCCGCCAAAAAGTGCAAAGATTGCCAAAGATGATGAAAAATGAATATCAAGTGCAATACATCATCCCCGTCCATGTAACAATCCAGCAGTCCCTGGTGGAAAATTAATTAGATTCCCATTGCAGCCTGACACTGTAAGATGAGCAGCAGGGGGGCTTCTGCATCTTCTGCTAATGTTAATCATTACAGTGCCAATGCTCATAGATTTTGTGTGTCTTTGTAAATACAGTAGGAGGCACCAGGCATACAAAAACCATCTTCTGTGCTTCTGCAAAGACCTGATGAGAAAAACGAAAAATAAAGCTTCTCTGCGTGCACGGGTGTGCGTTAGGTGCTCACAAAGCTCGCTGTGAAGTCAACATTTGTTAAGGCAAAACAACAGCGCACAGCCCCAAACCAGGCCGATAACCTCTACACCGCTCCTGCGGCTGCAAATAAATCTTATTCGGGTTTATTTGTTTCCTCCCTCTTCCTGCGGCTTGTCTTGGTCTCCACGGCTGCAGTGCCACAAAACGGCGGACCCTCGTGACTCCAGGAGAGTGCACTGGAGGACAGACGGTCTTGGAGGAGCCTCTTGCGTGTTCCTGTGGAGACAACAGGGATCCTTGATTTTACTCTCTGGTCGGCTTCTTGAACCGCACTCTGTCCTTCCTCAGACTGATTGGCCTTGAACTCAGGGTGTTATGAGAAGGCTCAAAAGATCCGCCAAAATAAAGGTGATACTTAACGCTGTAGTTGCAAAACACACCAGGGGTAATATGAATTAAATGTGGAAAAAACATAAAAATCCACCCAATGCTGTGTTTTATCTGAGGACCTGCAGGGGCATCTGTTGCCAGTTTTAAAGCATGTGTGAAAAAGGCATTTTGTTTTTGTTTTTTTCACCCATCTTTGTTCACCAAAAAAATTAGACATTGAGTTTGCGTCTTAAAAATGGCCCTGATGAAATCATAGTAATTAGTGCGTCTGTGTGACACCAGTAAAGACTGACAGCAAGAATGATGGCCACAATAATTAAATTCCATCTTCGCCATTTTGCTCTGCACATTACTGGTGAACAAGAGTGCTGCTTTGAGGCAAGCTGTAATGCATGATAAAAGAGACAATTAGCGCTGACATAATCAAGGGGAAACACATCAGCGAGCCCAAAACAGCAGAGACTGATTGGAGAATGTATTTATTCTCATTAGAAGCTGGTGAAATTAAATCACTGCTCAAGACCGGTCCTTCTGAATTCCTCAGAACCCTGCTCTCATTTACCAGAGAACATCTAAAGGTCTAATCGGGCCAGTCCCCGGGCCTACAGTCGGGGAGAGCCACTCCATTCACATGCTTCTCCAACTGCATCTGTGACACCAGAATCCCCATGGCGCCCTCGCCACAGATGCTGCTGCCAGAGCGCTCTCGTCTGCACTTCCTATTTGGGAGGAAGAGATATTCAAAGGCAAAAAAAAAAGAAAAACGAACAGCCTTCTTTATATCCTTGACAGCTCATTACCACGGAAACAGCCCTGGTCTGGCATGACTGGCTGGGCCTCCCCTTCCCATCACTGGAGGAAACAACACAATAAGAAGGGAGCGTGGAGGGGAAATGAGAGTGCAATACTGCATCCAATCAATAATACTTCAATTAACTGTGTTTAGCTGCAGATTGGGAAGGTCAGTTTTGGGGGGCAGCAATAACTCCCTGATGTCTGACGTAACAGAGAAATATGAGTCTGCAGCATCACACAGGTCCTATCATGGTTCTGTGCACTTCCTTATTGCAGGGGGGGAGTGTGTGTTCTATGAATTCTGTGTTTTTCTTCAAATGTTCTATTGTACAGTTGCTACGCTGCAGAGAACGAGCTGCATTTTTAGAAATGAATGTTTAAAGACGATGCTGGATATTAGCGATCCGGCTCGACTCAACCTGCTTGAAGTTTTTAGCAAACGTCGAAGGACTCAGAAAGAATTTGTGTTTTGCTCGGGAACACTGCCAGAGCGCACCCGGAGATCAGAACTCAGTCCTGTTGGCTACTTTTGGAAGTAGGTCAGGGGAATATCAAAACTCTATCTATTCATTTTTTTTCTACAGCAAAGATTTTATTGAGAATATCTCACCAATTTTTAGTTTGGTATTTTGCATATAGTACTCTATCATAATAGAGAATAGTGATATAATTAGTACCAATTAGTAAACAGGAAATAAACTGCTCACCTCTGTGAAAACATACGCATATTTAACTTGTTGACATAACTCCTAAAAGTGTGATATTACTCTCCATTTCCAAGTTTGTTAAACACTACAACTGAGTTATAAACGCCTCGCAGAAATGTGCATAGTTTAGCTAATGTGGAGCAGCTCCTTCGGTGGAAAGCAGCCTAATGACGACCCAGGGAGAATGAAAAAAGCACCGAAAATACAAATATAGCAGAGAAATCCAGACAACATGGAGTCTGGTCAGTGACCTACGAATATTGTTGAGGCTGCCTTTATTTTTCCACTCAAAGCAGATCCAGACTGAAGTCAAACAAACAAACAAACAAACAAACAAACAAACAAACAAACAAACAAACAAACAAACAAACAAACAAACTCTCATAGTAATGTTGGGGTTGGCTGCTGCTCCATTATTTTATATAACCTATTACTCCACTCCAGACAAGTTTGCAGCATACAAACATAACATAATAGCTTTGAAAATCTGCATGTCGGCTGCAAACAAAAGGAAGAAATTCCAACTTGAAATGCAAAAGCCATTCCTTGCTTCTTCTCCCGTCCTTTTTAAAAAGTCACCGATACTTCACGAACAGTTGGGAACATTGGAATTCCACCTCATGACCCGCAGCGTAGCCATAAGAGGACATCATTCAAAAACAATGACAAACATATTATGCATGACGATGCTTATAATGATGCTGAAAATCATAAATCATTAAACTACTAATATATTGGATTTTGTAAGCTCCACCGCTGAGAGGTTTCTGAGCAAATATTCAAAGAACCACGAACTATTGTAGAAAGAGAAAGACGAACAAGGTAAGAACATCCAAAATAACTTTTGGGTTGTAGAAAATATGTGTTTTTCACACTTTGTTACACTCAATTTTGCGCCAAATTTGATTAATCATTGTGCTCCTACCATTTGGAAGCTGTCCCCATGGTTACTGAGGGACTAAGCTTTATTTAACATGATTGGGTTTGGGCCGATCACTAGGTGACAGGCTGTTGGGCACGGCACTGATTGTTGATGTGTAAAATTGCTTTGAATTGACTAACACACATGACACGATGAAAATGTGGAACCAGATGTGCATCATGTGTTGTGGATTCTGCCAGATGTGGGTGGAACAAACGCACTACATAATCCGGTGTTTTCACATTTACACACGTGTGACCAAACATGTCATTGTGATAAGGATCATGCCACCTCCACCTATAGACAAGTCGTTGTCCTGACAATGCAAATATCACCGCCCATGTTCGCTGGAGGAGACGATAACCACAAAAACGGGTAAACTGTCTTAAAGCCAACAACTCCTGAAAATGTTTGTCAACGTATCTATGTCTAGAAAATCTATAAAACCTGTAACTGCCTACGTGGGCAGTGCATGTTTTTTGTGTAAACACCTTTGTTTTTTGGTTCCTACCCGCTAAAAATATAAGAACTGAGGCGGAACTACATGTTTACTGTATATTATTAGGGTTTCCAGGGGGACCCATTATATTCACGGACATAGCTGTTAAAAAAGCGATCGTTAGTCAAATAATTAAATTGTAAAACTCTTTTTTAAAGTCAGTGAATGATGCAATGGAAGCCAGTACCATTCGTGTGTCCCTAATGGAGCCAATGAGGGTTGTTGCCCGTATTTTGTATGTTATTTGTTTCAATGGAATTTGAAAGTGTGCTAGTGTTGCTATAGCTAATATGTAGGTTCATGTGACACTTGAGTTATAATGTTTCTGGTTTTAATGGAAATTAACATGCACTTAGGAGAAAATGCACAATCTGTCTACCTTTTTTTTCTTTGGTTCACATCTTTGTGTTTTTATATTGCAGATCTCAATGTAGGACTGAACCCTATTCAGTACATATACAGCGGTTGTGCTAACATTAATCAATCAGAGGGAGGCACAAAGCCTTTCACAGTCACACAGCAGGTGCTAAAAGTTAGCCTCTCTTGTCGTCGAGAAAAGGTTCAACAGACGTTCAATCCAGGCTCAAGTGACAGGAAAGTTGTCGCAGGTATACAGATTTAGCTCCACCTGGCACTGACAGAAACATGACAGCTACTAATCACGCTCCTTTTTCCCCCTCTCCAACTTGAAACAATAATTAGGTTTCCATTATTATCCATTCAGTCACTTCTTGAACGCTACATAATTGCCTTTGGGTTGGAGCAGTTATACCTTGCAGTATGTATCGCTGCTCTATTCCTGCATGGCAAGTTGATCCTGCAAGTAAATTAAAAATACAACTGCAATGTTCTGTCTCACAAATATTAATAAGCCGTGTCTCCTAAACTATCTGCATTCGACTTCCTTCGGGTTTGAACGTTTAACTGTCAGGGGGAGGTTAAATGAATCAAAGCAGCAAACATTTGCTCTTGTAATTTTAATCACCCTCAGTTACTTCTACTAAAAAAAAGGGGGCCCAAAGTTATATTTGACATTAAATTTTAAGATGCTTTCCAGGCCAGTGCAAAGTAAAACAAGCATTAAGTATTTATTTTAAGAAGGAAAAAAGCTCATTTTCATGTGTTTTCCTTCGAATTGGACAACGCTTTCTGAAAATTCACTCCTATTTAGGCTGAATGCATTCAGACGTGTTATTGTAATGTTATTAACAGACGTTGGGCTTGTTTGATGGTTCAGGGCCGTGTAATTTTTGATCTACATTTTTCACAGCTATATTTCAACAAAAGAAAGTTGATTAAAGGAGTGTGTGGACTCCCATGATGTGGAATACCACATAATTGATCGATTTTAATTATATGTCAAATTGCACTTATAAATTATTAACATCTTGTGCTCAGGATGTGAACAAAATTGCACTGGTTGTATAGAAGAGGTTTTATATGTTAAAAATCCTTTTTTTTCTTTTTTGCCTGACAGGTTGGAACCATGAACCAACACACCAGTCCTCTAAAGAGTTTTAAGGCTCACGATGCTACAGCCACTTGTCATTGCAAATTTCAACAGATGTAATCATCTGCTGCTGGACCCAGTTTCTACTATAGCGGCTTCAGGGAAGTCCAGGTCTCCACTCAGAAGTGCAGCTATCATCATACAGGTGTTCTATCTCCGAGTGGTGGTTCATGGGCTTTAAACTCTGGACCTCTGACACTTCTGCCAGATCTGTTTTGCCCGTAGGAAGAGTCTGACTGCTTTTCAGCCCGCCAACTTTGCTCTTTTATCTGTTTCTGGTCAGTTTGTCTCGACTTCTATCTCAGTCTATCTTGACTGCCTGTCACACACATAAAAAACCTCTCTCACAGAAATCCACTTGCCCACTCCGACTCATTAGCTATCTGTCACTCTCTCACTCTCTCCCAATGATGTTGGAGCCATGGCTGTGTTTGTGTGTTTAAAAGTACAGCAAAGCGGAGCGCCGCAGTCAGCAGATCCTACTTTAGAGATAATGATTTAAAAGCAGACATAATGTAACAGACCACTTTTTACAGCGGAGCATGCCCACTTAAGGTTTTTTAATTTTTTTGTTGCACATTAGCTGGCCCGTCGCTGGACTTCGATCATTTCTGTCTCTTTGGGTTGAAAACTGGGATTTCTGTCCCACCAGGATCCCATTTTCCTTATTGGAAGTGTTTTTCAACCTGGTGGGACAGAAAACCCGGATGGTTTGTGGCCCTCGAAGACTGGGTCAGGACGCCCATGATGTAACTGAACAGATCTAATGACAGGAAACAATCAGTATGTCACCGCTACAGCACCTGGCAACCTTTCTGGCTTTATGTTGTCTCTGTAGGTAGTCAGAACACAGGTGTGTCAAAGATTGCAGCTATCTTTGGAGCTGCAATCACCACGTACACAGAGCGGTTGCCAATGCAAGAGCCGTTTCTATTTAGTCAATGTTTGCGGCCATCTGTGTCTAGATGCTGAGCATTATCTTGCCTCCCTGAGTCTCACAACAGACCTCTTGCTATTACAAAAGCATAGTGACCACAACACAGTCAAGACAAATCAGTACAAATTATGTTTTTTGGTATATTTTAGAACATTTCTTGATTCCCCCCGACACAGACCATAGTAAAATATCAAATTGTGCTTTAATAATGGGTATTTAGCTCCATAAGCAGGACTGAAATACTCTTTGTGCAGTTGCTGGCGAGCCAGTTTCTCTAACTTCACCTGACATCCCATGAGTCAGCAATCTTCATAAACACATCCAACAATTACAAAATCCATTAATATCCATCATGTTCTGTTCTTAATCACACAGTGGAGCCAGTCAGTCAGTCTGACTCTAATTATTACAGAGAAAGAAGCTGAAGTCTGTGATTAGAGTTAGTCATTATTTGCCTCCGATGTGATTAATCTTGGGTTTGAAATAATAAATGGGCAAATCGAAGCGGTTTTATGTTGGTGCATTTGTAATTGTGAATTTGAGCGTGACATATGAGGAAACGGAGTTTTGACAGGGATCTGTTTCTGTCACTTTCTCCTCCCAACTCCTCTGTGTGGCTGACAAATACAATGATCAATGCTTTGACATGTTGTTGTTTGCATCAGTGGAGCTAAAAATACCGCCAAGCCGACAAATGTCAGGTTGAAACCAAACTATTCTCCCGGAGTTTCAGACTCCACGATATGAGCGACTTTGGAAATGAGGGACAGAACGCGCTCGCGTGAGGAAAATTCTGAAATCGATCTTTTAAAATCTGCAAATCATGTCGTTTCCACGGTGATTAGTGGGCTTGTTTCTATATTCACAGCAACCAGGTGAGATTCCCTCTGAGAATCTGAAGCAGGCATATTAAATGAATCCGCAGCATTGTTTGAATAGTTATTACAGCAAATATTCATTTCTGCTTTGCTGTTACACCCCAACAAGCAGAGGGTGATATCTTAAATATTAATTGTAGAAAAAAATGTTTTATGCTTAAATTATTTTTTTTTTAAAAGAGATAAAATCTCATCTGGATGCTCAGGACCTCATTCTCTGAGGTCCTGATATCATTTCAGAATACAGATTTCCCCACGTTGCGTACACCAGTATATTTAAAAGGCTATCGATCCGTGTGCTCAGCAATTTCTCCTGATTATGGGAATAATCGGATTCACCAAGGCTGCCCATGTGATTCGGTTGTAAACCACACACGAAACCTCGACACCGTGACGGCGCTGACAAACACCTTTTGGCGAGCACTTTTTAGGATAATCGATTCTTGCATGATAAGCCTCCCTGGCCTCGCGGAATAAGGGAAACATGTCCCTTCTAATGCAAAGCCTATATTATCAAAGACACGCAGTCATACATTATTTAACGAACGCCGACTTCGCGAGGCTGATTCAAAAACAGACTTGAATTATTAATTCATTCATTTTTCTATGAATGTATTAAATGTCAAACCGTCACAAATCAAACAGTCTAATCTGCTTTCAGGAAGGGAAAACAAACAAAAACCGAATTCCGTGAGCATTATGCCTAATGGGGGTCCTGATGGAGGTGCTCATTCACAATGAGGGAGGAAATCCTGCAGGTGTAGGCTATCGATCCCAGAGCATGTTAAAGGTTTAGCTATTATTCTCCAGCCGAAAGGGGATCACCCTATTTGCCCGCAGATCAATAAAGAGCTTGCAGCTATAATTACCATGCACTTGATGATGTTATTATTTCTATGGCATGCACTGGTGAAATTGATTATATAGTCCCATCAAATGCATGTCAGCACACACTGAAATATCGTCCCCCCTAATAAATAAAGGTCTGCGAGAGAAGTGTGTGTTTTTGTTTTGGTAAAACTTTGTAGAGGCATAACTGAGCATGGGAGCTACATAATGTGGTGCCTGTTACATTTGGTGTGTTTTCTGCAATTGATTTTAGAGTGAGCGGTCTATGCAGCAGGCAGCCAAACCACTCATCAGATCATTACACCAACGAGCAGCTATTTGGCAAATTGTCCCGACGGGTCACGCTTGACGATCAGAATCAGTTTTCTAAAGCTGTGGGTTTTATTAAACAAGAGTGGAACAAATTTACCTGGCGTTTTCTAAACCAGAAATTATGTTATATCTACAGTTTAACATCACTATGAGGGCTTTACCTGATAAATGAACGTTTGCTTTAAATAAGAAAAAAATAGGAAGGTTTTATAGCCGGTACAGATGCTTTAATGGCCACTGAAATTGGTCTAAATGCCAAAGGACACAATCCAGGTGCTGACTCATTCACATAAAGCCTGGCGGAGCATGGTAAAGGTTGCAAATGTCAATTATGCCTTAAGTTTGTGATGGGAGACTTCATCATTATCTGAAACACTACAGATGTGCCAATTAGCAGAAACTAGCAACACGTAAAGGAGAGCACGCCTCAGCCAAAGCTGTTTAGTCCGGGCAAGAAAGTTTCAAAACCCCGTCTTAGACAATGCAGTGGTCCCACAGCATGTGATGCATCCTGATGACATCATTTACACATGAATGACCTGATGGATTTCTTCCCCTTTATTGTCCGTCAGGTGATTCCAGTCAGAGAGATCGACTCCCATGGTGCTTGGGACAGAAACATTTACAGTTTAATGAGGCAAACATGTTCTGTTCGCACATCTTGGTAGTCCCACCTGTGCAGAGCTCAGCGGACTCATGTAGCAGAAGCTGGTCACAAAGCGCTGAGATGAACAGAACTTTCAGCCCTTCCTGTATGTGACGAGGATGGTTGCCATAGATTTAATAGAAACGTACGTATCCGGCAGTCTACTGAGCAAGGTGAACAAACAACAAATATCTTCACATTCTAATTATAGAGATGATTAACAATTCGGTAAGCTTGATTTGGTAATCTACCTGTCAGTGCGTGCAGCAGCGTGTGGAACTGCTTCAAATTATCAATTGCCTGGGTCAATTAATCAATCAGTCAGGAGCCAGATCAGGAGTTTCAGTGTTTATGACGGCTTCTGCTTCAATCAGGAGTTTGTATTCATAATTAATGAACACTGAAACGTCCCATCTTTTATTTATTGAATTCATTGGGTACATTTGTTTTGCTTCTATTTTCCATAATGAACCCACTTGCTGTAGGATAAGACTATAAATGGACGGCTAAGATATAATCATTTTTAAAAGAGCGATCTGTCTGTCCTAAATGTCTCCTGAGTGAAACAAAAAGTCACTTTCCTGACTGAGGTTTTAGTTTTAAACATCTTGAATATATAAACACGTTCTTTCATTATGTTTTAATAATGTTTGTAATAGTCAGCCAAAACTCCGGCCCCAGCTCTGTCAGAGGATGTATGAATGCATGAAATATTAAATGATAACATTTGGTCTAATCTCGCGCGTTGTCTAGCCAGCCAAAATAGTAGCGCAGCTTTCTACAAAAAGAATAACTTATCAGCAATGCCTAGTGCTACAACCCGGTTATCCTTCTCAACAATTAAAAAGTGAGAATCAACATCAGCATGTATCTAGAATGTATCTCGCCTTCACGCCGTTGTGTTGTTTTTCCTGTGCTAATTCGAGTGTGCCAAGGCTAAATGTGTTAAAAGTTTGCAAATGTATGCACACTCTTGATGCTCCTGAACTGCTCATTCATCTAAATTAGCTCAACTACACAAGGGTAAAATATATCAATTAAAAATCTTCTCCACCAGGACCTTAAAGGAAATGTTATTTTCTTTTATGATGGAGGGGTGTTTGAAGCGTCCCTGAGGTAATTATGATCATTAATTCCTGTATATTTATTGCTGTCAACTTCAGCATTTGAAAATCCTTCCCTGCTGCAGCATTGGTAAAGAACGAATACTAATCTTTGATGCTCCAGCCCTAAAGTCAGGGGGGTCAAGGTCATCTAAATGTACACGGGTGTCAAGGCTGGACTGCTTCGTGTGTGTTTTTGTTTTGGGTACTTTTTTTTTTTTTTCCCTGGCTCTTCTCTGGAGCCCTCCAATTACCACAGAACAGCCCTCCCACAATGCAGAGGGAGTCCTAAACCCACAACAACGGGCATGTAAAATTCAGTTCACATCCATGCAGCGGTGTCTTTGTTGCAGGATTTCCTTCATGCAGACTGGGGACAACAATATCCACCAACTGGCTTTACCAGTGGCAGGGAAACTAATCCAACAAAATCTAATTGGTTTAGCCTTTGCTGAAATCCAAAGGTTCGTGCCAAATGCGAGGAAATTCCCTAAAATGCGTCGCTGAAAAGCTGCGTTCACAAAAACGGACCCCGAGTCCTGCAGAAACCGGCTCCCTGTTATATTCCAAAAGAGACGAGTGCTGCGTGAAGCTAAAGATGCCATTACTGTCAGCAGAAAGACCCGGTGGCGCCGAGTCAACTTAGTTTAAATGCAGTGATTGTAGACCTGTAAGTGTGAGGCTTTTCTGCAGCGGCTCCAAAAGTTAAAAGCAGAGCTCATTACTTTGCAGCCACTGCTCGGCCATTTTCCCGTGTTAAAATCCCCGTGCCCGTCGGTTTACGGCAACACCTTGTTTTCGTCCGAGCTAGGTGCAAATTGCGTTACAGTACATTTAACTGTGAAAGCGGGACGCGTCACGACAGACCTCCCTCGTCCTAGATTGGCTCTGTTTTATTTAAAAATGCAGGGGATGAATTTGCTTTAAACGTAAACACACCAGTCTGAAACTGCAGCGAATCCTAGATGGCTTTGTTTCTCTCCTTATTAGGTCAGGAAGTGTTTGAATTATTCCTTGGAATCCAGCCTTTTTTTCCTCCTCCCTTACATAGTTCTGGATATTAAACTCTTTACATATTCTCTTTCATGATTTTGTGTGGGAGAACGTCTTGATCACATGCTAGTTAAGGGGGGGACCTCCTTATTTATGGAACAGGATGCCGGTGCAGGAACAACACTGCGTGTTTATCCTTTATTTTATCCTATTTTTCCCGCTTTGTGTTTGCGTGCAATTAAAATAACTGGGTCACTGATTACTAAACTTGTGCTTACATGCAGCTGCACATAGGTATCACACAATATTGGATGTTTCTTATCGTGCGGAGCCTTCAAATTTTTGATGAAAGAATGGGAAAGCAATAAAAGGAGCAGGTGCTGATGGTCGCCCTGCTTCTCTGAAATAAAGGCCAGCCAGTGGCCTGCTGTCCTGCCAATAATAAAGCTTCGTCGAGGTGTCTCCTTTGCATGCAGAGTGAGCTGTTTTGTTAAGGTGACTCATCGAACAGTCATTGAGCAATTCCGACTCTGATTATTCATACTGTATAATCGCACCCACGGGCTCGCGTGGAATAAATAACGCATGAGCCCCCAAAAGTGACTTGACGTGGAGTGACTGACGTGCAGCGGGGCCTGTGAAAACATCCCAAGGCAAACTGATCCCCCCCCCACAACCGTACACGGCTTGTTGGAGTGGATGCGATACTGTCAGGATGGTTTTCAGCTCTGTCTGATTCAAAAGCAATCATCAGTCAGCCAGAACTCCCAGGAGCGCCCATCATCCTCTATTATTAATCCATTAACCTTGTTTGTTTGATGTTAAATAGTTATGATCTCTCATGCCGAGGGAATCGGACTACAGAAAACCAGATCCACCTTTGCGATCCACCGGTTTTTGTTTGTTGTCTTTCCCAGTGTTGAGTCGAAGCCACAAAAAGAAGTTCCCGCTAAGCTTCTGAAGCCAGCCGAAGCACAAACTCATATTGTGGGAAATATTTGATTTAAAAATATTGATTTTCTTATTTTAGGGGACTGATTTGTTTTACCCAGAAACACGAGCGAGGAAGTCGTTTGTTGGAACTGAAAAATCCAAGGTGTCATAAGAATTGAGCACAGCTCCTATCTTCTAATGGACTATGTCATCGTCTTATAAATATCATGGAGATAATGAATCTCCTTTTTGTTGTTGCCTATTTTGGATCATTCCAGCATGTGAAAGCAGAGATAATAAAGCCGCTGTAGCTACTGATGTGCGTGTGAGTTTCCACACAGCGTGGTGTGGTGTGACTTCATTAGCGCTGAGCCCCAACATGCTGACGGCACCATCGCGACCTCATAGTAGTGAGAATATCAGTGCTTAACGGCTGCATTCAGGAACGGAAGACAACTTTTCTGTCTTTCAGAAGACCCATGGACACCAGTAAAAAGACACAAAACCTGGCAGACACACGCAATGATCTCCAACGAGCGTCGTCGTGGGCAACCGTGATTGCTTTCTCCAGATATTATCATGAAATTAGGTGCATACACTCAGATCCAATCTAAATTCCACAGTTCTGCTTGAATGTTAAATCATAAATAAAGTATATTGGTGCATGTGAAAAAGAGCGTGATGATTAATATTTAAAGTTGGAAAAAAAAATATGAAAAAACACAATTAACACACGTAACCTGCCCTGCTGGATGGAGATAAAAAGGTCAGAAGAACCTGCTAACCTACATAATGTGGAGTATAAAAAAGAGAACACAGAGGGAATCATTAATAGATCATTAATAGCTCTATGAGCTCCAGGGACCATCACAATGCTAACTTCTGTAGCAGTTATATACAATTTCAGGTTTTTGGGGGCCACATTTAGGATCTGTGATTATGTTTTAATGAATCCAAAGATATCCTGTGATCTCGACCACAGTAAGTAAGATAAAGTTGTAAAACCTTAACTAACTAAAGAGTTTGCATTTGTCACTGCTTAATGGGTGAAATGAGCAGAGACTAAATGACTAAGGATTAATTCAAGGTTTTAGTCTATTATGCTGAACGACATTTAAAAAAAACTGATTAAAATAATAATTCCAGTGAGCATTTTTATATATAACCTATGAGTTTAATTAAAATGAAACTTCTGCCAACAAACGACAGAATCCCAATGAAATAAAACCACAGAAACATCAATAACACGTAAAATGGAGGCAATCCAGTGTGTACTCGGAGTTTCCGAGCTAACAGCGCTCTGCCTGTGCCTCAAGTACAGGCGGCTTCTTTTCTGTTATCCAAACAAACAAGAGTTCACATCTCTTCTCAGCTTCCTGTCTCCCTGCCTTGTTTCCCTGGCAACCGTGTCAGATAAATTGAGAGGGGGACTGACGCCCTCCAGAGAGCCAATCCTCTCTCATCCAAAGTTTGTCTCACTTTGGGTCACGTGACTGTCGTTCCCATGACAACCAGGTTGGAGGGCAGTCTGGGTATCTCTTTGATCAGGGAGAAATACCACACATGCCAGCGTGCAACCTTGAAATCAGGGAGGGTGGGCAGACACGCGGTGGCTCTTTATGCAGATGTAATAAGCTGCAATCACATCCGTTAGGTCATCGTCGGAGAAGAAGAGCCAAATTGTATCTACAATAAAAGGAAAGGAGACGGAAAAACACTTAAATGTCAGAAATCACTCAAATCACAGACTGATTACGCCGCTTTAATTGAAAAAGAAAGCAAAGAAATATCGAATTACAGGCTTTTTCCCCCCCTTCTGTTTAAAACACCACAAGGGGCAGGTAACAAGATGCCCCCAGAACAAGTGAGCGGATCGCTCTTCCATCACTTCACAACGGCATTAATCACCAGCAGCAGAGTCACAAAACAGATTATATTTTGCGAGCAGGTGGCCTTAAAGCCTTAAAGGTCTTGTGGTCTATGATAAGCATTTGGCCTTTGTAAGCCTTTGAGCCCCCACAAACAAAGACCCATCCCAAACCTCTGGGCTGAGGTAAATGGCTGACTTTTGCAAGCTTTTTAGTCGGCACAAAGCTGCTGGAAAGCATCCATCAGATAAGAGATCCCTTGGGTATCCTTTCTATAAAATATGTGACAGTCAACAAATTGGCGCGACACACCTGTCGGAACACTGAAAGGCCAGTCAGTTTTGGGTTGATTTTTTTCCGCTCCCTGTCACAGAACGGCGGTTTAAGTAGCACATTTGTAAATGTCAAGATAATAAAGTAGAATAAATAATACTACAGACCAACGCCTGCGGACATCTCGAACATAATCACGCTGCACACGGCGGCATCATAATCTGAGAATCAGGCCTAAAGTTAGACTTCTATTAGTGACGAACCTCAAGAAAGGCCCCGCTTTGATCCCTGACACGACCCCGTCTTTAAAAAGGTCAGATTTGATATGTGGGGATTGTAAATTATATTTTGTCCCCAAAAATAAGAGAAAACTTAAAGAAAAGAAACTGTCCTCTGCTTCAGAGCAAAGAGGCTCCTAATAAACAGAGATGACAAATTGAATTTTAAGCAGCCGGAGGCGCGGTTTTGCAAGATGAGGTCAGGTATATTCTGGCCCGTGCTTATAGCTAATTTATCAAGCGGCATGCCTGAACTTTGAGACCAAATGAGCGCAAACGTACTTTGTTGGACTTGTTGATAGACTTCCCCTTTATTAATTCGCTGCAAGAGGAATATTTCATTAAAAATTAAATGCTAATTTTATGACACATGACATTTCAATTATGTAAAATGCCAAAAAGTTAATAATGTAATATCACTAATGAAATAAAATCCCATGTCAGTTTGAATCAAGGAGAAAATTCATAAGTCAACAATGGCTCGGTGGCGGCACGCTGGCGGTAGAGCCTCCAGAAGGAAAGGTTGTTGCTCTAATGCACATTTAATCAAAGGTTTTTTTTTGTTTTTTTTTAAAGTAAAAATAGCACGGATCCAATATATTTAAGGTTACATTCCATCCATCATTTCCTACTGTTTTTCCCCTTTAATGGGGGTGGAGCCTCTTCCAGCTGCTGTTGGACAAAAGAGCTAAAACTGCTCATCGATTTCTAACTTTGCTGCATTTCTTATAGATTTCCATTCAGGTTTGAGCCAGCCTCCTGCTCCAGTGATAGCCAAATACCACATGGTGTCATATATGAGTAATTCTACAGGCCTGAAAAGTGCAACGCTATGATAGCCTTTCCTGATAGAGTCGGTTTCCGAGATTTCTCATGACAGCTGAACAAAATCGCGTGTCTGTTCTGCCTTTTATTTGAGGCTGCTAACCTTTGCAAGTTGGTCCTGGAATAAATAATATATAAACCGCTGTCACACCGTCCAAATGCACGTCACCCTTCTCCAACTTTAACATGACAGAGGCAACAATGTTAATTCTATCTATCTATCTATCTATCTATCTATCTATCTATCTATCTATCTATCTATCTATCTATCTATCTATCTATCTATCTATCTATCTATCTATCTATCTATCTATCTGTCTGTCTGTCTGTCTGTCTGTCTGTCTGTCTGTCTGTCTGTCTGTCTGTCTGTCTGTCTGTCTGTCTGTCTGCCTGTCTACCTGTCTGTCTGCCTGTCCGTCCGCAGCTAGCATTGACTAGCATGTATTATTTTAATTTTTGCATTAAACAGACCTGCATCATTTCTCTGTCTTAGTTAGATTTGGACACGCGTGTAATATAACGTAACCTCCTGTGCCCTAAACTCCTGACTAAATCAAAGTGACAAAAGCAAAAATTGGGAACTTTCATCTGAATTCTTCCGTAACCTAGCTTGCAGGCTGAGGCATGAGTTATAGAGGTTGCACCATCTTTTTTTTTTTTTTAACAAAATTGAGCATTTCCAGCACAAGGGGCATGACTTTCAAGCTTGTGAATCTAATACAAGAGTGCTGCTTTCATCATGTCAGTCGCAGGACCTTCAAGGGGGACAAGTGAGTAGAGCACAAAGTGGTCAGTCTTTTGTACAGCCTGTCTCCAGTGCTTCTCCACACGGCAATAAAATTGCCGGTGCTTTTCACCAGCAGGGTAAATGCCAATGACAGTTGTTGCCCTTAGGTAAATGTGTTCTGACACTTGAGCGTCTCCGCTGACACCAGTCTCCTCCAATCTGGCAAGTTGGAACTCTGAGGCAAGTATCCAAACTTTTATTTCCAGACTCTTCTCTCGAATACTCATTTAAAAGGATGCTGGATCATGCTTTTTACTTCCACAGGCTGGTGAAGAGACAAATAAAGAATCAAAATAGGTTGCAGTCGTGACATTGACGTGAACCTGTAGGCACGAATATGTGGCCTTCTGAGTACGAACATAAATTGGCTACAGGGTGCAAACACTTGTTAAAAACATTTCATGAAGCAGTTACACGTTCGTATCTGTGGGCATATAGATAACCTCACATCACCTGTATGCATAACCATAACCAGCTACCAGTGAGCTATCTTACCCATGTAAAGGCAAAGAAAGGCCCTCTCTAGCCCTCCACTGCTTTAGTTACAGTGCAAACCTGCTGAGCCATTATGCCAGCTGTGTGCAGCTTCAAAAATGCAGGGTTTCTTTTCCCTTTTGAAAGACTTCTGTTGAAAGTGACAGTTGGACAGAAAAGAATGTCCTGAGAGACGCCATAATGTGGGCGTTCAATAATGAATTCATGCTGAAGCTCGGTCAAACCACCTGCCAGTCTCTGCTGATGACTCAAATCCATCAAAATTCATACTCGGGTGCGATTCTGTATCTCCCTGTGACTAAAGTGGGGCCCTCTGCTGGAGAGTGGGACCAGCTCAGACTTCAGCTGGAGCAAAACAATCATTCACGCCCCGAGCTAAAATTAAACTTGCGATAATACCATTGTGCCATCGTGGTCATCAATATGATTAAAGTCACCATCATGACGGATGAGTGATACCGCTGCCCTGTTCCATCCTGCTGTGAGTCGTGCTTAAACCTTTATATTTAGCATTGCTCCGCTATTGTAAAGACGCTAATGGAGCCCATTTTTCCTGAGATAACATCGTACCTTATGTTGCCAGCGTTATAAATCAAAACATAGGATTAGAGCCCATTATCTCATCCAATGTAATTTCCATGGTTGTTCAACAGAAGACACTTGGGTCACGGAAAACGTGCACCACAGATTACTGATAGCGCACCTTTATCAGTTCTCAAGGAGTAATTAAATTATTAGTTTGCAAACGGCGCTGGTAATGCAAGACGAGCTAGCTTTTGCTGAGAGGAACGGGTCCTCAACAGCTGGAATGCGATTGTCATTTCCCTCCGCAGCACAAGCACTGACATAAGTGGAACACTCAGAGTCGAAATCATTTCTGTTTTCATAGTATTAATTATGATTTCTTAAAATCCCGACGTTTCACAATTATGACTGCACCCTACCTTTTAACATTTGCACCGTTTCCATTGCCAGAAACCTTGTGTTGGATGTGAAGTGAACATTAATCCAGGCATGCGCGAGCATTTCCACTCGCTCATTCTTATCATAAAAGCCTCGAGCACAACCATCTTTCAAGAGTCCAGTATCTTTGTTACAGCAACTATGAGGAAGGTGCTGAGTCTTTATCATGTCCTGGGTTGCTTGAAGATACATTGGATGTCCCTTCTTTTGTTTATTGGTTTATTTCCTTTTTTTAGCCTTTGGTCCAGTATCTTCTATGCAGATCAGTAAAAGGTGTCTTATGGATGGAGGGACTGAAGTGTGACCTTTCCGTGCGTCTTCCTGCGTTGACATGGAATTCCTTTGCTCTTTCAGCTATTTTGGATTTTTTGCGGTTGGGAGGTTGTGATTTGGTGATGCTTCAGTGGTGCTTTCCTCACAACAATGCATCCAAATTCTTCCCAACTTTGGAGAATTCCATTGGCCTCCAGAGCTCCTCTAGCTTGATTTTGGACCTTCACTCACTAACTCTCTCACCAAACAACTACAACAGTCATGTGACTGGGACAGCCTGTCACATGACTTCTAAAATGGTTGTATTTCCTGTATTCAAAAGGGTAGGAAGGAGCTTCAATTTCTTAAAAAAAAAGATATATTTTTAGTTCTATACTAAAAGTACCTTTAAACATGTTTATAAGTTGCAAAGTTTTATAATAATAGTAGTAAAGTTTATTTATCATTTCAGAGTGGGAGTTACCATATTTTCTAAAGAAATTACCATAAAACAAATAAAAGAAGGAATGTATTCTGTTGTTAAGTAGGAAAGCTTGTGATATTCGTTATAAATAAGGAATATATTTACCACATAGAGACAATTAAGCTCACATCGCTCAGCAGTAATGAAGGGTTGAACAAACATCAGTTCACAAGTCTGATAATTATTCACCACCGGAGACATTGAATGCTTTATTTTTAAATGTATATGTATAGTTTCATTTCCGCTACACTATCGTGATTATATCTGCACAGCACTGCTGAAATAAATGAATGAGTGGTGCATAATGTGTCAAATGGGAGTCATTTAAAATGGAAATGAGTCCCAGACTCTTTAAAGTTATTAAATGTATTCTATTGTGACACCAGTTAAACACTGGGATACTCCATCACACCTGCTTATTGAATCCAGAGCTGTTGTCGTCTCGGTGTCTCGTATCGAATTGTAAGCAAATAAGAACAAGAGCCAATAATTATAATTGAATTCCTCAAGCGTCCACAGTACCTGTGGTATCTCCCCACAACAGGCCTTCTCCTGCTTCACTGGCACGTTTCACAGTTCACCTGTCCAAGGCTGAGACTTCCATGTTTATTTGGCTGAGGTCACTTAAGGGAACATCTAACAGCGTTTGGAATTTTAATACCACTCCCATAGCATCACACATCGTCAGGTATTTGATAGATAATCCCACCAGGAAGACCTCGCCCACGTCCAAAGTGTCAACGCTAAAGCAAAGCGTTGTTAAAAGTCTGTTTGCGTATCTGCCTATTAAACGTAATCAGAAGAGTTCTTCAGGTTCAGGTTCAGACATAGATATCCGTTTTCTCTCTGTCAGCCTCGTTTTTTACCTGTCGCTTTTTTTTTAACACCCCAGGAGGAATGAAGTGACAAGCAGCTTTGCATTTAAAGTGTCAAGCACCCGAACTACCCACTCTGACAGGGTTGACCAAAGCCTGTTAGAAATATCATTAAAACCTCGACGGCCTTGAATTCACTCTTTCTTTTGTCAAGTTTGGTCTCCTCTCCCCATATGTGCGAAGATGAATGGCTCGGGGAGATGATTAAAAAGCTGAATAAATAAATGAGGACGTCATTGAGGTAACTTCAGCGTGAAACATAAATGCAGCCTATTGAACACTGCATGTTTTATTCAAAATATCCTCCTCAGCTATCCATTTCACATGCGGCAGCATTCCATGGCCCTAAAGTAGGCTTTGATATGGGCTATAAGTATATACATATATACATATTTAGCATCTTTATCTTCCAACTGAGTTTATTTTACTGTAACTAACCCTTGTGATAACAGGGAAAACTACAAAGAAGCACTGGGAGTGTGTTGACCTCCTCCAAGCAGGTCATTTCCACACATATCGTGACATACACCATTGTACGGTACATAAGTAGGCGCTAGTAATACAAACAGTAGGTTGTTTATGATCAAGCCCTTTGGCCTTGACCTTTGGAACATCGCAGACAGACAGACGCTATCACATAACCTCCTTGGTGGAGGTAATGAATGAGAGTTTCCTGTCTGTAGTTTGGAAAAATTAAATGTCATCTCTACCGACTGGAACCATTCGGGCACTAAATGGTTTGAAAATGGCAGGTCCCATATGTAACCCTTGTTTATCTCACTTCTCTTCCCTCTAAGAGGATCTTTTGGTTCCAGGGATGGAGGTATACGAGCAGTTTATTTCAAATCAAATGTCAGTGCAGGCTTTTGTCCATAGACGATGACTGCATATACGCAGAGTATATATGCAGGCAAATAAATGAGTTCTCTTTAATTGAGGAATAACTATTAGCAGAAAGGTTTCCTGCTGCTTCAAATCACATTTCTAAATGTGTCATATTCACATCTTTCATAATGAAGTGTGAAGGATGATTAAAAAATGACTGAAAAGTGACAAAATTGTCACATTATCTGAGTTACATGCTGTGGGGAAAACATTTGAATTTCACTGCCTTTTCTTCAGAAATGGGAGGTTTTATAGCTATAAATATACAAAAACAACAGGCTTGACTTCCTCTCGCAAAAGCCCAGTCGAACCCAGAACCTTCTTACTATGAGGTGATGGAACAAATCACTGCTTCCTCAAACTATTAAGATTTGGGTATTTCAAGGGGCAAAGCCAAATCATCCAGGAAGACCAAAGGCTTTATACTCAACTATCATCAGTGTGTTGTTGCACGCATGCAGCTCTTGCCTCCTGTAACACGTCGTTCCGGCTGTGGAGACTTCCGCTGCACTACGCACGCAGGAGAAAACAGGAAGGAACGATGCTGGGAGTGAGAAAAGGGGTCAGGAAGGGCTGTCAACGCTTGTGTTCAGCCCAGATATTATCTGTACCTGAGCCCATCCTCTGTGACTGATGTCACACATCACCTCAGCAGTTTGTTCCCAGGAGGTGTCACACTTACTGAGTCTCAGGTGCAAACAACACTATCCCGCACGCCCCTTACTTACAGTACCGCGGCGGGACACAGGAGGCGCTGTTGTTTCATTGCGATACGTGCGCATTGCAGCTCTAAAAAATAAAAGCTGTCACTACTGCAGGATAAACAATGACATCACTATTAAATTAAACTAAATCAAGACTCCCTTTCCAACCTGCAGTGACTCCAGGCTTAAGAGAGAGTTTGGCTTTAGCAAAAATATATTTTTCAACCAAAACCAACATCTAATCCTCCTCTAATGGCAGACCTTGCACTTTATTCATACCTAAGGGTGCGGAGGACCATGCTAGGCAAAGATGATAATCCCATAATAAGATTTGCTGTCTTAAATCTGGCACATTCATTTCTTTTTTTCCCCTCCACATTGTTTTGGGTTGTGTTTTCTTAATTAAAGTCCACCCCGGCTATGTGTTAGGCTGTCTTTATTATGGAAATCACTCCAGATTAAAAATGTTGTGAGTCTAATGAAATGAAAACGCCTTCTCCAAAACGACCCTGACTGCTCACACCGCTTCGATTCACATCTGTTCGAGTGTGCCAGAACCCTGTGTGGACGTGACCAAGAAACTGACAGAGGTCACTCGTAAATAGAGTAAAAGTTCGTTCTGTCCTCACCATGGCAACAAGATGGATTTTTGTGGGTCTGATAAAGCACCAAAGAGGGCAACTGTAATGGTAAGATGTTGTTCTGAGAATGTCAGAGGACACATTCAAGGCACTTCACTGTCACTGACCAGACGTATCTGCCCCGTGTGTGCATGAATGTGTGTGTGTGTGTGTGCGTGTGTGCGCATGTGTGTGTGAACCAGTTTGACTCTTTTCTTTCTACAACAACGGCTCATGCCAACATTGAACACTGAATAATTTCTCAAACTAGTCCTTAACTGTGAACGTTTAGAGAGGATAAACATTCTACAAGGTCCAACAGCTCCCATAATTGAAAATTCCTGTACGTATCCCATTATCCACGGCCATTTCCCTTCCTCCAGCGATGTTTACTTGCAATATTGATATGCCTTTGTGAGAAACTAACAATTGTGCTATTACGTTAGCAGCTGCAGTGCAATCTTCTCCCCAGTTCGTTGACTTTATTGATGATATCAATAAGTTATACCAACAAAAACAAGAGTCTGCTTCACTTTTTCTTTCCTTTTCTTGCATCTTTACTTTTGTGTTACTTTATTTGATTCTTTTTGTTGCGACTAATATTTTACCTTTCATTCTGTTTTCTTAATTGTTGATGAAAGCTGCCGTTGATAGCGGCAACAGGACCCATCAACATAATGGATAGCGGAGATTAATCCCAAGAATATGATGACCTCATTGTGTTGAAGCTTTTACTCATGCAAACATTTAGTTTAGTCATCCCAGCACAAGAGCGAAGCGAGGGAAGGTTTACACCAGAATGTCAGTTTGGACCAAGACACAGTTCAGCTAACAGCAGCAGAAAAACAAGAGTTTGAGAGAAATGCAAATTTTATTCAGTGGCAAACAAGATGCTGAGAGTGTGTTTAGGGAATCTTCTGTTTGAATCAGTTGTTCCATTGAGCTGGGTTTGAAAACCATGCGAGTGAAAGGAGAAAATGACTTCAAATGTATTTTTTAAAAAACGTCCCCACGGGGACAGAGATGACGTCGCTCATCTGAGCCGTCCAAAGTGAAAGCAGATACATTTTTGAAAAGGCAAAAAGTAAAAGGAAAGTTTCTAAAATAAAACATATTTACTTTGAAGTGTGGCCGTTTTGACTATTGATGAATGGCGCCGCTCTTTCTGAGAAAATAACAGACACAAAAGCAAACGAGTGATTGTAATCAACTTGCTGCAAAGCAGAATGTCAATTAGTTACAGTGGAGGCAATCAGTGTCGCAATCAACAGAGATTACGCGGAAGAAAAAACAGCGTATTTTTCTCTTATTGTGGCATCTGCTGCTGCTGTTTTAAGAAGACATGTGCAAACACATTCTGCTGAACTCTTTGGCTTTTAGAAAGCTGTTTCATGAATTCACAGCACAAAATGACGAAATTTATGGAATATGCTGAGGTGAAACGCTGACTGTTATGGCCAATCAAGTCTTCTTGGATTCCCACAAATTTGAAGTTTTGTTAAAAAAAAAATAAATAAAATCCTCCGGAAACAAAAATCAACAATTCCAGCATTTTATTTTCTGTTTTCTCCCGTTTCAACACAGATTGAACACAAAGCGGCTTAATTCGTAGATATTACCATTAACTGACTTCAACTGATCTGCCAACACAATAAGAGGAGCAGATGGACCTTGTTGTTTCAAATAGATGGATGGATCCTTGAATTGCTCAAAGCCTATTGAACACGTCTGTAGGATCTACTCTAAACAGATATGTCGGTGAGAACGAGGTGAAGGACTCTGAAGCTGCGGCTGATTTTCCCTCCATCAAAAGCGGTGTGAGCTCTGGGAACATCTGCAAATGTCGGCTGCGTTATCTGCGGACCGTCGAGACTTTATCTGCTTTCCACTTTGACGATTCTGGTCGACTCCAGTCATCATGTAGAGTAAATCCAAAATTTAGTGGTGGCTGTTCACTGTCAGCGGCAGAGAAATCAGTTAAGAAGTGCTGCTGTAATGAGAAAGACATGAATAATAGAGTAATCGAGTAATAAGGTAGTTATTATTAAGCCCTAATGCACATTAGGAGCTGCTCAGTTCCATCATTTCACAGTGCAGCTGATAATGGTCAGAAAGTCCCATGAACGGAGAGTGGATGCTCTTTCCTCCCTCATAGCAATATTCTTTATATCATTACTGTCTCTGTAGGGTAGATGCATTAATTACAAGCATATGCAGCCATAAAAATAGCTTTTATTGTTTCCCAGCGATGATAACTGCCGCGCGCACTCGTTGTCGGTGTCGATATTAATGCAGTCGTCACACAGATCATGTAAATGATGAAGCCGTCTCACAGAAAAGTACAAAATGTCTCTGAATTTCCCCCTAACTGGGTTAATCTAGATGAAATGCTCCATTTCCAATGCAAATCCTTCCTGTCTGCCGCAGCTTTAGCGCAACAATACCTGACACACCGTCCGAGAAGACAACAAGAGCAATTCTTGGAATCTTTGCAGAGTTTTCTGGGGCTGATTAGTGACGCCAAATGTGGTTTCCAACCACTCAGTCCGACGTGTGAGTGCACGGCAGCCGGGTCTGCTGCCATGGATACTCGGTATCAGGTTTAACTGGAGATCAATGTGGTCCAGCTCCCAACAGCCAGTCAGTCATTAATCAAACATGTCGGCTCCTTTTCTCTGCTTACCAGTGACATGACCCAATAAGGCTCAAAGAACATATAGATAGAAAGCAGAGGGTGCTTTCCTCCCACGGTCTTCTAGAAAACTCATTTCACTGGGATTTGATCGTGTCAGAACAACATTTACATTTTTAAAATACATCCAGAGTTCTGAAGATCTGAAATTGAATAAATCATTTTATGAATAAAACCCAGAACTCGTCCTCTGAGGCCGATCTGACTACACGCAGCTGAAATCCATATAGATATACGCACAAGTGCATCATTTACTCCTCTAATTTATATTGGAAACCTGCTTTAGATGATGAATTTACCCACAACTGTGAACTTTTTTTTTTTGACACAAAAGGTGTAAGGTTACACAATATATCACAAAACAATCCCATATATATCCTGTAGTTTGTTTCTTTGCTGTGGACCTCCATGTTTTCAGAGGTGACAGAAGGATGACCTGGCTGTAGAGACTGCAGATGATCTGTGGGAGGCTGTTTCAGAATTTCACTCATCTTCCACCCACATTCTCAAATTTACTGATAATTACTTCTTTTACAGCGTTTCCCTGCACAGTAAGTGCATCATTTCTTCTGTTCAACAAAATTATTCAATAATTTAAGCACACAGACTCACATAAATATGAATAGTTTCCTATTAGTAACCAACAGCACACACAAAGCTCGTCGTTATTTAATCAGGTTTGTATTTTGATAAAGGTCACACCAAATAAAATAATGAAAAGAATTGATGTTTTCTGTATTTCTGCTAGAAAAATATGACTTAAACAAGTAAAGTTACAAGTAAAGGTTCTGATATAATATAGCTATAGAGAAAAATAAAGAAAGCTTCTACAAGCAACCAGATCATTCAACTCAGTGGTTCTGGGCCACCGTTGAAAAAAGAAGAAATTCATCCAGGTGCCGGATGAAGGTGGCGGAGTTGGAGGCAGAGGTGAAGACACAGGTGACCTGTGATGTGCTGGACTCCTTTTAAAAATAGACCAGTCAGATGTCCGTCCTCACAGTCGTGTTCAGACACGTGACGCCCGCCTGTTTGGCTGCTTTGTTCCCTTTGAGAGCCAGCGCGGGCCTTTGTGACAGCAGACACATTCATATCAAGCCAGAGCATCTGGAAATGAAGGAAAAATGTAATGATGCATGAGAAAATTGCTTCTCTTTGAATCCTGTCAGAACCCAACTCCAGCTGCTCCCTCTGAGGCACACCTGATGCAACCAGTGCTCTTTTCCCTGGTCCTGCCACTAAAAACCTGGGTCCTGCACAAAAGGTTAGCTACACATCTGGACACTGAAAGTGCTTCGTAATGTTATCTTTATTTCTGATGCACAGCACATTCCTCAAAGGGACGAACACCTAGTAGATGTAAGCTAAAGTATAGCAAAGAGCTGATCTTGGGTTGACAGATGGACAGCTTGACCCACACTTGATACCACCAAACTGTTCCTCATAGCCACAGACTTCAGTCGGGCACACAAAGGCACACTGTTAGCTACACATCTGTACTACAAGAGTGCTCACAATTACACAGGGCAGCCACGTTGTTCTCACTCATGGCAGCTGGCGTCTTCATGAAAGCGGGTGAAATCTTTGAAAAGCATCCAGATGATCTGGAAGGTTGCAGCTCGCTCTAAAGATGGCTTATCTTTATTGTCTGCAGACTTCAAAATGCTCCTCTTTGGGTCTTACAGGCCAAACTACAGAATGTCAGATGAACCTGATGCCACAATATCTCAAACAAGAGCGTGATGGTTTACTTTGGGTTCCCACAATTTTAAGTAGAGTAATAATACACCATTAGTGAGAAAGCTGGAGTCGCTCTGGAGCATCTTTTGCACATTTCTCTGTGTTTTGTCTTTGTTTCCTTCGTTGTGTATGTCCTCCACACAAAAATGCAGCAAGTATCCAGACATGTGTAGGAGATGCAGCAGATATTAACCATTAGATTTTGGTTTGGTTTATGTCGCCGTCCTGCACTGAGGCGTGAGGTGCTTTGGGCTGGCAGATGCACCGTTGCAGGCTTCTCCTGAGCCACTCTAAAAACTGTGATGTGCAGACTCAAAAAGACAGACCAGCCAGGCTCAGGCTGCTCTCTCCCTGCCCCCCCCCCCCCCCCCCCCCCCCCCCCCCCCATCTTGTCTGCGGATTACTTCTTTACGATTAAATCCAAATCTTTTATTTGCAACCGCGAAAAGAAAAAACTGCATAAGTTCTGCCTTTTTGAAATAAGTTATGAAAAGATATGAGGTGAAAGTGGTCAGAATAAATGATGAATTCAAGGTTTGGTGGTGATGGCGGAATAGCGCGGACGTGGGTTTGAGTGATATAAAAGATAGGTGATTAAGTAACTACGTTGCTAGTTTCTAAATACACCCCATCAAAGCAAAACTAAAGATCTGTTGTCAACGGAATCCATTTTTTCAAAACACTCACTCTGTCGTTGCCTCTTAAGGACCCCCGAGAGCATCAAAACAACATAACGCAATGCCATTTTGATATTCAGATGATTCATTCGTTGTTTGCGGGAACATTCCTGCTGTGCACTTATTGCTGAAATGACAGTCTGCTCTGTTCTCTTCTTCTTCTGCTCCACTACATTTATCACCTCCTGCCTGCATTAAAAACCATATTTTCTGCCCCATTAGCACCAGATATCTTCACCAATAGTCACAGTTAATGGCTCGGGTGGTAATTCTGGAGCCTGTTGTTACCCGCTACCTAATGGAAGCACCAGCTCCTTGTACAAGAGTTGAGACTCACTTCATGTTCACATTAGCACCAGAACACATTGGGCCAGGAAATACATAATTCTGAACCAAGTAGTTATTGACCTCTAGTCTTTTGACCATGAATTTCTATTTTTGTCTTCATCTTATTGTGCCGAGGTCAGGGTTGTGTCCCATACATAAACAAATGCTTCCCATTATCTTTCACTGTTTATTACCTGGTTTTCACAAAGGGTCCCCTTGTAGAAGACGTCATGTGATTTAATAAACTAAACTAAATTAGAAATACAATGCACTTTGTGTTCATCAACTCACCTTAGCCTCTCAGCAGGCGTTCATTTAGGCTGTTTCAATCAACAGTAATTGTGATAATTACAGGCACTCTAGGGCATGGGTGTCAAACTAATTATGAAAAATGTTATGACAGACATTAACTGTATTTGTTTATTTGTTAAATTAGGACTAGTGAACCGCACAAAATGTTCTTTTGCAATGGTTATTACTATCTGAAATTTCTGTATCTCTCTATCTCTATCTGTTTGCGTTATTTATGGGTCAGTATGGATTTTTGTGTGTGTGTTCCTGGATGGGTGCGGCTCTCTTCAGTTCCCTGAGCTCGACACACCTGCCCTGTCTGTCTTCAGCTCTCACATCAAATCTAATTAGCTGCAGTATTAAAATATGGTCCTCCTCGCCAGTGTGTTGTTGAGCCTTTCTGGTCATTCTGTACTAGGCCCTCTAAAACAGAAATATTTTTTTCTGCTCTATTTTGGTTCTGTTTTGCTATTTTTTTGGAGTAGGAGTTTGGATTATGAACTTTGCGCTGCAGCCTCGTCTAAACTGCTCTTTGTCTCTTTCCATGCCCTTCCAGGAGAGTCAATCAGACCGGTTCTGATCTCCTTTCCACAACCCATTGGCCCTGGCTTATTTAGTGTTACAGCAATAAATATAATTTTCCCTGGTCAGCAAAGTTTTTCCGCCCTGTTAGTAAGCGTTTCACTTAAGGTTCCGACCCGTGTGAGATCAAGTTGTTGTGTACGTGGCCCCTGGGTTAAGATGAGTTTGACTCCCCTGGTCTCGACCTTGAGAAAGAGAATTAGCTCTTAGCAAATCAGCATTTTACAGCCTTTTCAGTCGCGTCTACACTACAAAATCTTGTAACTAAATAAGCTGACGGTCTGACATGGAGCTAAAATTAAGGGGGATTGACTGGTCCACACTGGGACAGAGCCAGAAAAGGAAATAATATAAAGCTTTTCTAAAAACAAAAGAACAGTGAATAAAAACATGAATAACAGAAGACAAAGGGCAGTCGCAGATTAAAATTAAGAGGCCTTTGTGAGTAAGGAGGAAGATTTTGGAGCCAGAGGAGGTTCTGGTGGTTGTGTGAGGGGGGTGATGTGGTAGAGATGTTGTTGCAGTAGTCCAGTCTGGACGTGACAAATGTGTCAATTTCACTGGTGGAAATAAATAGAGAGGGCTCAAGACTGGTGACGTTTTTAAGTGAAAGAGGATCTTTGTGGTGATGCTTTTGGTGTGGTGTTCCAGGAAGAGGCGAGAATCCAAAATTATACTCAGGTTGCGGAGGTGTGAAGACAAGGTGAGGGAGGTGCTGTTGGAAGAGAGGCTGTTGTGGGTGGTTCTTCTGAGAGGTTTGGGGGAAATAGGCATTAAGTCTGCTTGTTTTTGTAGTTTAGTCGAAGGAGGTTTGATCATATCTATGATTTTATGTAAACTCAGACGTCATCAGCGTACCAGTGGACTGACTGGTCCACGGCCACTGTTGCCAAGTAGGAGAAGGAAAAGAATGAAGGGAGCCGTACAACATTTATATATTTAGAGTTTATTTTAATTCCATTTATTTATTCACAATCACTTCTAAGCACAGAAAACAGGGAACCAGGAAGTAGCAACAGAGACCACCTAACTGTGATCAGACCAGACCAGAGTTGTACTGCAGTGTAGATGGAGGAGCTGTTGCTACTGAGAGGATTTTCCAGCCATCTGACACGATGTTTCAAACAATAATGCTGCAGGAGGCTTCAGGTGCGCTCCAGGTGCAGCGCCGAAGCTGCCTGGCATCCTGTGCACCGCGTTTAGATGTGATGGAAGTTGTGTCTGGCTGCAGAGAGCAGACAGGAAGTCCCTGACTGTTTCAACAGCCTGTAAGATTGACAAACACAATTAAAACTCACAAAGACCACAAACTTTTTATACTGACTGTTCACTTTGCTGTGGGAGTGGAAAAATCAAGACTAAATCCATCCGAAATCACGAATGTTGTGCTCCGGAAAAGCTGCTGTTGGGAACTGAGGCAGCATGCGTGACAGAACAAGACAGCATCTGGTGGGATCCCTCCAATGCTCTTCTATCTTTGATAGCGTCGGCCCCCGTGCTCTTGGCATAGTTTTTGTAGCAAAATATAAACACCTGCATTGCTGCCGTGCTTCCGCTCATTAAAAGTCTGTCTAATAAGAACTGCGGCCATCAGGACCCGCCGCACACTCAATAAATCAGTGTTTTGGGCCCGCTTTTATTCCCCTCAGCACGAAGGTACGAGAGCATCTCTCTGATATGTGCTGCTCTTAAAAAACTCTCCCGCTTGCTCTTGTTTGTTCTCAGCACTCTCCCAGAAAGTTCTCTGTCTTCCCCCACAACTGCAGATAGCTAGAAAATGTATCGTGGCAGCTTGAAATGCTAGATTTCCTTCACAGTTGGCAAACCTTAATGAGGATGTAAACAGGACCTTAGGAACCCCGTTAAACACAAACATCAATACTCTGATAATCAGTATCAGGCCTGGAACTTTGAAGGCAACACATTTCATTTCTGCTCCGTTGGAGCAGCCAATCACAAATGTCACTTGGAGGGTATTTGGACCACTTGTGTCAGAGACTCTAAAAAGATTAGAATTTTGAAAATATTCTCCCAAAAAATGGGAAATAAGTAAGAATGTGAAAGAGAATTGTTTATATTGCACATGGCACATATTACTTAAGCAACACTGTCGCTAAAGGTAATTAAATGGTTCAGAAAATCGGTCTAGGTATGGAAGTGTGTGATGTTATCGTGCTGAAAAGGCACACCCTAAAAAAAGAAGTTTCCCCTCGCTCTCCTCCTTGCTTCAGTCAGCTCGCTGCTTTCAGGATGCTTTTCAAATAGAATATGTATACTTGCTTTGACAAAGAATCACACATCAGCCGCCGAACCCGCAATCTGCTATATTTCCCCCACGAGATCAATACAGCAGCGGCGTCTGTTGAAGAGGTGCGTTTTCAGCAGAAAAGCCGCCACCCCTCAACAAAAGCAGGTAAAGCACAGCTGAGATGAGAAGACCAGAGTGGCAGAGTGGAAAGAGCAGCAATAAGATGCATGTTAAGACAGGGTGAAGACAGCTGCTGGCATGGCAGCGATATAAGAAACTCAGGAGAGGGGGATTGAAACAAATTTTCTGACAGGTTGTTAAAGAGATTATGGAGACAGGACTATATTGAGCCATCATATGGGTCATACACTGAATATCCAACTTTCATGTTTAAAAAAAATCAGCTCATTATGCATTAAATCCCAATGTGGAATCATCAAGCAGCCGTCAGCGACTTGAAATGCCAGTGCTCTGCTTCACCAGCCCTGTTTAGACAGTAGAGAAGACAAATGGGAGCACTGAATGACTGCGAGCAAGGATGGGTGAATAAGAAATGGCTGTAAAAATATGGCATTTGAAAAGTGGGCACACTGTCCGGCCACGGAAGAGCAATGGAACATGTGGCGGATTGAATTGTTTAAATTTTCACTAGTGTCATTATAAATAAATTACTTACAGAGGGGGAAAAGGGCTGCGGGAAGAGAGGGTCTGAATCGGTCCCCGAGACACTCGCAGGATGAGTCATTCGCTCCTTTTTACCTGGTTTTTATCTGGAGGTGCACGTTTAACCCTCATTCCCATAAACCACAGCAACGACAGGTTCGCCCAACATCATAAACTAATGAACATGCGGAGTCACAATCCACCCAAAAAAAAATTAAAAAAAGTCTCCGGAGCTACCACATGAGTTAATTCAAATGGATTTGACCGGCTCGGTAAATAAATAAATAAATAAATAAATGCAACAGCCACATCAATGTTTACCGCCTCTACTAGGATACCATGGCCATGCTGGAAGAGCAGTTTAGTCTTTAATGGATTCCATCTGCCCAATGGGCCATAATGCTAAATCAACAACACTGAAGCGCCGCAAATGACGCTGCTTCTGTGTGTGATGTCGGCTCCCATGGATGCCATTTCCTGCACAATATTACAAGGTTTCAATCCAACAAATGCACAAAAACAGCATCATAAAGCCCACGTTATCTGTTATATGGAATTCAATGTGGGATAGAAAGAGGAATCTCAAAGCTTTCACCACTGTTCAATTTGACAGTTTGCTTTTGCTGCTTTAAGTTTGGGACCGCTTAACCTGAGAAAAAAAGAAACTGTCTGACTTTGTCTTTATTTATTTGAAAGGGGACAGTACAATTTCATAAAACACATGAATTCACATGGTTTTAAAAAAAAAGCCAGAATTAGCCAAAAGGCTAGTTTTCATCTGCAGTCCCCTAGCCATGATGTTAAAACCAATAAAATGCAACTACAGGGGGAAAACATGGTTCGACAGCTGATACGGCACCAATACAACAAACAACATAGACACAACAAACTGCTAAAGGAGCACAGAATATACGACACACACAATACAACACACATTCAAACACTCACTATGCAAATAAGACAACACGACATATCACTCCATCACAATATCAAAACATTGCAGCAGGCCTGTCTATCAGTGTTGGCAGATATAGTTGTTGATAAGCCACATTTTGATATTTGGGTGAAGGCCTTGTATGTTGTGAGGAGTTTAACCTCCTCGGGTACTGAGTTCCACTCACAAGCGCTCCTGACCGACCAAGCCGACTTACTGAAAGTGCTCCTCCGCAGAGGGATGAAACAGTCACCTCTGACAGAGCCTCGGGTGACCCGCTCAGAGCTCTTTCTTTGGCTGAGGAACTCTGCCAGAGGCTCTGGAGCCAAATGATGCAGTACTTTAGAAATCAAAGCTGAAATCTGCAAATATGTGAAGACTGTTCCAGTTGAAAAGACTGTAGTTTTTAGAAATTGCACAGTGATGATAGTGTCTAGGTTTTTTATCCATAACCTTAATTGCTTGTTTGTACAAGACTTCCAACGGGTTGGTTTTTTTCACTCTGACCAGCCGGGGACCAACTAGTTAGGTAATAGTTGATGGGACTAAGAATCATTGAATGCAAGTACATTTTTGCAGCTTCAGTTGACAATTCATTTCGAATTGTACGGAAATTTGCAAGATTTAAGGAGATTTTTTACACAAATGGCCAACTTTTGAATGATCAACACCAAAACCAGCAAAAGTCCCCATTAGGCTTGTGTCCTGCGAGAAGAGGCCGATAAGTTCTCAGTCTTCCCTGTGAAAACAGTCGGACCTCTGAGCTTTCAAAAGATGACTTTGAGGACAGCTTTCTCCGAACACTCTCCTCACACTCTTTACGCCATTATTTTCTCTGCTATGCTGTGGAGCAATAAAAGCAACCTTTGGTCCCTGTGTTCCTTTCTGAAACAAAACCAAAAGAACCGAGACATCATGAAATTCCTCAGTGTCCTATTTCAAATCACAATTTGTATTTTCCTCTCTCTCTCTCAAAATCCAGCAAAGCAGATGGGGAAAGAAAAGTTTCCTTGACTCACTTGTCATCATCTTAAACTGCACGTGGATTATACTTTTGGTGCCGCGACTTCTTAAATCCGAAATCAAGCGCAGCCGTATCAAACAGCCCCCCCCCAACCCCAGCTGACAGATGTGGGGATGGAGAGATCATTAGATATATTTGTGCCTCACTTTTCCTTGAAGTGGTAATGATGAGACAGTGCACAGTCATGAAACGAGATCTCAATAAAAATCAATAATTAGCGGTGGGGGGGGGGGGGGGGAGGAGGAGGGTGCAGCAGCTTAGACGAGTCTTGTCACGCATGCAATAAATATCCAACATACATTCAGTCCCAGTGCAGTCATTAAACAATCACATCAACATTGTAATCACAGGAGAAAAAATAGGGACATTTCTAACTGATTGATAGCAGAGGCAAAGCTGACGCGTGCATCCATCATCCATCCATCCATCATCCACCCATCCATCCATCATCCATCCATCGGTTCCTTTTATGAGCAGAGTGGAGACTTTCCCAGCTGCCTCCAGGCGAGAGGCAGGGCACAACATGGACCGGACTGGCGAGCTTGTGTCATTTATATAAAGATCAGGCCCAATAGATCTCCTTCCTTAGATCTAAAATAATCTATCTATAATCAAGGACAAAGGCTTAGACACACGGATGAGGAAATTATCCAGAACACACCATCCGTCGCTAGGCGCTGCTAACCCATTACTGCAAATAATCTTGTTTATCAGTGGGTGGGACCGAGTCCACGTTTTAGCGGCGTGTGGATTCTGAGCCTTCAGATGTTCCGATGCAGCGGCAAAATAGGAAGAAAGCATCAGAAATTATCTTCCGTCATTTTCAATCTCCCATCAATCTGGGGAAGGTCATGAGGTCATTCCCATTCAACGTGAACTCTATCTACAGACGGACACGTGGGGGGAAAAAAATGGAAAAAGACAAACTTCCAAATTTTCTGGGAGCGGACACACCAATAAAAAAATACAATTTGAAGGCAGATTATGATGACGCAATACTCACACTCAGCTTGTTAGTAGTCACATCCTCCCACCTGTGGAGCACAGTGACGGAGGACAAAGAAGCCCTAACTATGATCATTGAGAGTCATTCCAAATTATCTCATTGTGAGCCCAGTGGGCACTCACCCTTTGCCCACTTCAGTAATAGTGCCCCCCCCCCAAAAAAAAAAATCAATCCTCCTCCATGTCTGCACAACAGCAAAAGGGCACAAGGTCAAAGCAATATGCCTGTCAATCACACAGCAAGGTGCTCAACCCAGATTGAGTTTTATAGAGTGCGGTGACTGGTGTATTGGATGGGATATGACGTCGGCGGTGCATCTGTCATGGATTACCAGGCTCTGTTTCAAGAGTCCATTCAGCAAGAGTCTTTGCAGGAAAAGCATTTGGGTGTGAGCTTTAAACCAGCCAGACCACCTCCGGCCTGAAGAGGAAAGGCGCATCCACCAGTTACAGGTTGCTCCCATATTCAGGGCAATGTTATTCAATCGCAATCACCTAATTGGATCGTATTAATTTATTTATTTTCTTTCTTTTATTTCCTTTTTTTCATTAGGCTTGAGTATGAGAGCAGGATTAAGACAGCCTACAGAGTAAAAGACCTTTTCACAGCAGCTATATTGATTGCAGGGAGGACAGCCTGGGTTATTTGATCCTCAGTCTGGAATTAATGCACTCGTGCATTTGTACTGCAGACAAATGGATTAGCAGTGGAACAAATTGTGATGAGTTGTATTAAGTGCAAATACAGGATATTAGAAGTATCCAAGTGCTGTTGCAAATAGCCTTGAAATATACGTTTGTGGTTCTAAAACTCTTGACGACAGTAAGGAACTTGAACCGCCGCCAAAGCTCCAGGTTCTCCAGTGAGGTTGTTCCCCCCATTTTGAACCGTCACTCTGGTGCGTGTCGAAGCAGAAGCGAGCGTTCCAGGTCGTGCTTCCTCGCCGCCGTCGCATCCAGATGCAAGCCCATTAAAAATTGAGTCCAGTCTTATCACATTTTATCTGTTTGTAGATCCGAGTGTGGGACTTTCAGATGCACAGGCCTGGTGAGTTCCTTTACGTTTTCCCCGAGTGCTGCATTTTCTATTAATAAAACACCGTGGCAGATTACATAATTTGTGGATTCAGCAGTATCGTGTTTCCCCCCGTGAAAATTCTTTTTCTTGTTCGGGCTCAAAAACTCTTTGTCTGAGACTTTTGCATGTTATCAAAGGTATTCATAATGCAGCGTCCCAGTCCAACAAGCTCACCTTGTCATGAATGTTTAATGAAAACACTGTGATGTGGCCTCCAGTTCAGCCCATCTCAGAATCCCACAGCTCGTGCAGCACGTGACAAATAAATCTTACGGCGCCTCTTCGGTGAAAGGGATATAAATAGATTTAAAGACGGGCGAGAAGATGGTTTGATGATTGCCTGATGGGCCGTTCACATTAGGTAGACAAGTGATTTATTGTACCGCTGAGAATTCGTCCCAGACCTCACAGAACGGGAGACGTACAGTTTGTTTTTGCTCTTAGCTACAAAGCAAAAGTGCCTGTCACCGTGGTTTACGCCATCTGCACTCGAAAGACATGGCGGATCAGTCATCACTGTCCCTCAGCTCGTTCCAACCTGTCACTGTCTATGAAAGAGTAAATGAGTTGTTGGAACATAAGCAAGGGCACGCGCTGGAGAGCAATCATCGCTGGCTAAAGAAGCACAGCTTGATGGCTGAATTGTTACCATGCGAATGAAGCGAGATGGCAACAGATTATCGAGGGTAACGAACGGCTCGATCGATGCCTTTGCGCACCTGTTGCAACATCCTGGAGGAGACGAAGACATTAAATCTTGATGTAAGCTCTGCGCAGCGTTTAGGAGCCATTTAAAAACATTTCTTTGGACAGATGCGCCCCATTGATGTGATGAATGACACACTGAGCCGTTGGAAAAGAGGAATTCAGTTCCAGAGCACCCTGGGAAGCCCGTGTTTCTGAAAATCATGTAGACCAGCCGGACGAGCGCAGAAATCCAGGAATTCAGCTCCAGAGCACCCCGGGAAGCCCGTGTTTCTGAAAATCATGTGGACCAGCCGGCCGAGCGCAGAAATCAGTGGAGTGAAGAACGGCCAACGGGGCACGCTGGAAAAAAAAGCCCCTTCACTCTCTGGTATGGCCCCACGGAAATGTTCCGGACTCTGTACAGCCTCTAACATATCAGGGATTATTTACAGACCTGAGAACAAGGTCAAAGACTTGCACAGGAAGACAGAGCAAGTTAAACTTAACTTCCACCTCATCCCCGAGGCTCTGAAAATACTTAGGAGATAGTTGAGGCAGGCTCTGTTGAAAGCTCCCCCGCCGGCACGCAAAGCTTTACTTTTGATGTTAATTCCTTGAAAGCTGTTTCTTTAGCTGGGGATTAGCGCATGAAGAGCTCGGCTTACCATGCACTGGCTAATAAAGATGAAACATCTAACACAGGTACTTGTACATACGCTCGCCTGGGAAAGGCGCCTATAAAGTTGCCTTAATTAGGGAACTCACTTCACTTCAGTAAGTATAAGAATAGGATGACATTTGTACTTTTAAAAATAGCGCGGGATTAAATGCTGAAAGTCCTTTGTGTTCCTCAGATACAAGCGTTGAGGTAAAATAATGAGTCGATAGGCCCGTCATCGGCTCCCTCAATCAGAGCTGCCGTCGTTTCTCCTGATGTCTCCAGCGTGGGTCTGCTTACCGTAACCGAAAGGCTGACAATTACGAAGCGTGTCCATTACGGACGCTGATTATCCTCCGTGTCTATTCTGGCTCGAGCGACTGCAGGAAGCTAATGAGTCTGTGGCGAGAGAGCCGACGTCGCAATCCATCTGTGCGGCCAAAATCTCTGTGATTAATAGGTGCATCGCGAGGACATTCTCCTCTTTGAATATTGGAAACAGGTCTCCTCGCCGTTGAGTCCCGGGCTGTGACGGTTAAAGAAGTAAATTAATCAAACCAATCACTGCATTAATCCTGCTATCAAGTACAACAAATGACTCTCCTTTCATCACCGACTCGGCCATTTTCCAATAACCAATACCAAGATGATGAATTCCTGTGACCTTTACTCACTAAATATATATTAAACATTTGAGTACACATATTGACAGGAAGACAATATCAGCTAATTACCTCAATAAACTTCGTAGTTTACACTGTGCATTAAGTATACTTAAAGAGGCTGCTGGATCCTCAAATCCTATTATCGCAATGCAGCTAATTAATGCTTCATTAGCTGATGGACCACATCGTTCTTCTGCCACAACAGTGACTGCTGCCACACAAAGAACTCTTTGTTTATGGGTAAATCTTTGTCCCTGTTTGTTCCAAAGGGGGATGAATAATGTCCGTATCACTTCTGTTCTCAACTTCAGTTATATCCCAACGCACGAAGACACAATTAAATAAAGTAAGGCCGCGAGGTCCGTTGTAGAGGAGTAAATCCCGTCTAATAGATGTGGCAGGAAAGCTCTTGTCAGTGGGGCCTTTAAACACCATAAAAATAATACTACTGAGTCTAATATTGGCAAAAAAAAACATATCTAAGAGGAGAAACTGTAGGATTAATTTAGCAGAGGGTCAAAGGCTCCCCCTGACTCAGAACAGAGATTCACCGACTCTCTTATTTATTCACTGTCAGCAATGTGATTGAACAACTGTCGACAATTTGCTTCGACAATCAGGCATCAAGTGCCCTCAACATTTGACTGACTGCCATTTAATACTCTATAGCTGACAGTTCCTGAATGCTGGAGTGCCCCGAGGAGAAAGAGCATTTACCCGTTTGTAGGTGACATTAGGCTGGATTTCCCCAGGGGCGTCAAACACGAGTGTCACACTTCTGCGAGGATACCTGCTCCAGCACATTCAGGGTCATTTCAAAAAGGGCCCAGTGCATAAAAAAGAAACAGCGCTCCTTCATCTGGCAGCGCTGTTGTTAAAATCTGAGCAATTCTAATAAACACACATGCGGTCCATATTCTTCTAGGGGTGAAACAAAGTGTCTGCATACATATCTGTTGTGGTTTTGAAGGATACTGGCTTGTTATTTTGTTTTTATACCTCAGGCTAAGGATAAAAATATCAGCCGTTGGTGTGCGAGATAAAACCTGCGTATCTGCAGACTAACAAAGCCCACTGGTGTTTCCCTTTAATTACCCAGACTACAGCGGCTCACATGGCCTTCCTATCAAAGCCTGTGTCAGAGTTTACATATTCTTTGAGGGGATAACACAAAATGATGCCTCTGACTCAGAAAAAAAGGCGGGGGGGGGGGGGGGGGCTACATGTTAAGGGTGGGAACAGCGAAAGGGATGATGCTTTCGATGACAATGTTCCACACGGTATTCTATATTCCTCAGTTACGTGTCAGAGGCATTATGGGGTGTGAGGGGAAGAAACTGACAAACAAGTTTGGACTGCATAAACTCCATCTGTGGCCAGAATGAGTTATGACGTGCAGGTTCCTTTGTCACTGCTTTCTTCTTCTTTTATTTATGTAGGCTGACCTCTGGGTCGAAGCCGGAGGTGTGGGCACGCAGAAACCTCCACCCATCCTCTGTGGGTGTCCGCTTTTTAGGAGGATAAATGTTTTAATCATACTTGTACATATGTGACTGTAAGAATTTTATTTTTTTACATGAACGTGAACATACACTCACCACAACCGCAGGAACTCCAGTGGTAGACGTGCACGCGCACATGAATGATGCAAAAGTTCCAATTAACAAGGGGGCAAGGGCTACATGAAAAGCAAGACCTCCAACACCAATTACTTGGATTGGAATGTATTGGTTTATTTGCTAGTACATACTGGCCCTGTTGTAGAAATGATCAGAATCCAACTCAGAAGGGGGCAAAAGGTGAAGACTGCGCACGGTTAAATGGTGGCAGAAAACCCGATTAGCTTATATGTGTTCATCATTTTTATAAACGTCCCACCGGATGTGTACTTGGGGGAAATGCCAAATCGCTTTGAAATGCCTTAAAAGTGCATTTTAAATCCGAGCTTTGTACTACAAAACAGTGAGCACATTTTGACATAATTTTTTGCAGCAGTTTTAGGACATTGCTGGGAATTGCATCACTTGAGAATTCAATTCTCGCATTCAAGCAAACAATGGAGAGAGAGCAGCGTTACCCGGCGATATCATCAGATCAGTTGGCATGAAAAGGCACCCTTACAACAGTTAGGAAGCCAGCTCGTGTTACTCTGACATGACATCAGCACAGGAAGCCGGCATTCTCTTTTCCTTCCTTAAAGTGAAAAATACGAGTCCGAGCGGAGGCAAAAAAAAGCATCCGAGTGCAAAGAGAAACATTGCAGGTCAAATCCGAGGAGGTCATAAATCACATATTCGGATGCGGAGGAATACGGCTGCGCTCAAGCTCATCTGAGCATGTGTGTTTTGTATTTGGCTCTTTGAGCCTACATACGGGAGTGAGCTGCGTTTCCTAGCTAAATTAGCTTCGAATTACTGTAAGAGCCTCGATTATAACCGAGCAAACTGACCCGCGGCCATTAAAAATGCGCAGCAGTTTTATTGGGGCAGCATTTCAGGCCGCATCGCGCATACATTAGCTGTGATAAAAAGCTACTCCTATTTGCCAAAAATGTATGCGTGAGTGCCGCCTGTTGTACAAAGATTTCAAATTTAATCATCTACTTTGAAAACAAATATATAATGGCTTTCCTTTTTTAAGATTACCTTTTTATCCTGTTAGAGATGGAACTCATTAAACTCCTGGTCTGTGAGAGCAGGGCTATTCAATTAGAAGTTCGGCTAGGCCATTTTTAAAACCAGGAAATGCAGATAAATCGTCAGCTTATTCATTAAACACTGACTCCTCACAGCCAAAAAAGGCACTGGATCCCTCTGTAAGCCATGTATATTAGATAGGTTTCCAATCTGTGGATGAATCTGTTCCCCAGGCACGGCAGGGCCAGGGTCAGGGTCTGTTTCTGTACAAGTTGCAGACCAACGCTGCTGAATTCATTAAGAAAAAAAGTGTTGACTCCAGGGGTCAAGAAGGCATTAGCACCAGCTGTCTGTTTCACAGCAGATACCGCCGGGAAAATATCTCCTAAAAGTAATATGGTGTTTGGTGGAAGTTTGGCGTTGATACTTCCAAAGAACACAGGCTGGTTCCAGGCGAACCGCCATCGTTTCATCTTGATTTCATGACATAATTTGGCTGAAAAGTCCGACACGAGGTGCCGCGGTGACAGATAATGCAGCAATTTTCAAGATAAAGATGAATCAATGCGGGAAGTAGACAGTTGTGTTTTCATTTTAGGATTTCAATTCTGCTTCATTACTTTCAAACAGCAGTATTTTATGAGCACAATGTGCCCCCCCCCCCCCCCCCCCCTTTTATTACACAGGGACCTCACACCTGGCGAGGGATGCACACTTCACTTTTTTGATAGGCAGCAAAATTTCAACACGAGACGCCACATTTTAATTTGTTCTGATCCCGGGTTCAGTGAATGGGTTGCATGCGGAGGAGGTTTGATGGAAACGCGGAAAGCTCATCAAAACGCTCCAAACAAATGTGGTGGCGAATTACATCATCGCCCACCCAGTCAATTTACAAGCCAGACAGAAGCACGGGGAGTCGAATAGGAGGCTGCGCCACGGTCGGTGCGTACGGCAGCCGCTCTCAGCTTTAGCTTTCATTCCGTCTTTTTATTTTGAAGCCTTTCTCACTTTGCATGAGTGCATCCTTAAAATGGCTTCTGAATTATTGTTATTTCGAGACCGAGACTGCAAGAATAACATTAGGGGAGGCCTGATGTCATCATAATCAGTCTCAAATGAGAGAGAGACATAGTGAGGGAGGGAGAGAGAGACTGCTGAGGTTTGATGGGCAGTGCTGATAGTGGTAGGTACACAGCAAATGAACTGGTGTTTCGGAAATGCTGGGTCACAACAATCATTCTGTTAATCATGCAGATGATGAATTAACATGTCACAAGTGAGGATAATATTAGCTGCGGCGTTCCCTGCAGAATCGGGAACCAGCGCCCCCCCGCTGAGAGACGTCTGTGCATTTACAGCAGCTCCAGTTTAGCCATTATTTAAAACTTGACATGCATTAATGCTGCTCTAATTGCTGGGCTCTTTCAAGAAGCATTTAGGAAGAACGTTGATGAGAAGCTGGTGAGAAGAGTCATCTTTAAATGGAATGTACTCTGGATTCTGTTTTCAGTTATTCTGCTTGTTTAGGTTTATTTTTACCTAATTATCACACCGATTTTGCTCTATTTGCTCCATCCATGTCTCTGTGGTGCTGTGAATGAAAGAAAACCTTGATCCGGTCATCTTCTTGTTGCTGTCTTCACCCCCTCTTTGACCACTTTCTTGAGACACTGAACGTTATCTTAACATCACCGTTGAGTCAGACAACTGAGGAAAAAGCAATAAGACGACCGAATAAATGGAGGGATTTAGACCCACATAAAGGTCAGGCTCAAAATCATAGCAATCAAGGGAAACCTTTGGGAGGGTTTCATACCTCTGAATAATTAATAACAGTCCGGGTTTAGGTTTAAAACCATTAAATACACACTCCTATAGCACAAAAAAATCCCATTGCTTCAATATAATGTCTTTTAATTGCATCTACCTATTTCATGTGAGACCACAGACTCACTTGTTTTAGCAGATGAGCGTTTCGACCCCTCGGGCTCCCTCCCTGGGCTGTTGTGCAACACGTGCACTATTAATGCATCACTATTGATGAGCTGTCAGATGTTCACCATTCGACAGATGGGCGCTTACTTGATAGCGCCTTCAAGGCTGAGGGCTGTGCGCCATTTACAGAAGCCGGAGATCATCATCAAGAGCGAGTCGCACCTGACGACAGCGTCGCCGCTGTTTCAGAGACGGCAACTGACTCCACTGCTGCCTGTCTGGGGTTTTTGCTCGGCGTAGATGCGCCTCATAAACAGGAATTACAGCATGAATGGTGCAGACAAATTGAGGTAACCCCCCTGCCCCCTCCTTAATATAGGTCACCTTATTATTGCCCAATCAGGGTGAGTGTTAAGTATTGATTCAGCCCTCGGAGCCGCTTCTTTTGATTTCAACCTTCGGGTTAGCGGAGAAGCTAAACTCATTATCTGAAGGCCTCATTACTATGACTGTGTTTGTTTACCTGTTGATCAAGTTGTAACTGCACCAGCATGTGTGTGTGTGTGTGTGTATGTGAGAGAGAGAGATAGAGAATAGCTTTGGTCCATAAAACTGCGAGTGTTAGACGCACACTTGAAGCACGAGACTTGAGTCGCGCTCGTCTGTCTGAGACTTACCATGAAGTCACTTAATGCTAGGAACGAAGCACACGGAGAGTGAGTAATTTGAAATGAGGACTGTTACGGAGAGGTTGACTTCTAATCTCATCAAGAGCCCGTAGATAATCCTCCGCACGTCGCCTTCGCAGAGAATCGAAGGAACTAAGTTCCGAGCTGCTGTCAAACGGCGGCCCACTCACGCGTTTGCGCGGGGGAAAGTCAAACGTGGATTTGATAGCTTTAGATCCAAAGTGCCCGCATGAAAATGTAGTCGCAGTAATGCAACTAATACGATGTAAAAGTAATATCTATGTTTAAATACACTTAAGTGATCTTACCTTCATGGTGTTTCCCGTTCAGTGGCTCATATTTAAGCTATTTTAAGAAGAAGATGTAATATTTGTCATGAGGTGACATTTAATACAAATTCAATCATAATTGCAGATTTAAAAGCAGCACAACTGAACATCAGTGCTTCCACAAAAGCCACTTAATTTGTTATGTTTCCCTTGTTAGCATGAGCTTTTTAGCATGAGCTAACAAGGGAAAAGAGGCAAATACGCCTGAGGGCAACACTGCTGATTTGTGCATCATGGAGAACATGCTAATTAGCACAATAGCATCTTTGCAAGCCTTTTATTTTTGGTTTTAGTGAAACACAAGCACACTACAGATTAATATTAATATACAGATTAATACTCACCAGCCACTTTGATGGGTACCGTTCAATAGCTTGTTAACACAAATAGCTAATCAACAAATCATATACAGCAACTCAATGTATTTGGGCATGTAGCCGTGGTCAAGACAACGTGCTGAATTTCAGAATGAGGGGATTTAAAGGGGATTTAAATGACTTTGAATGTGGCATGGTTGGTGGTGCCAGACGGGCTGGTCTGAGTATTTTAGAAACTGCTGATCTACTGGGATTTCAACCATCTCCAGGGTTCACAGAGAAATAGCTGAAAAGTACCCAGTGAGCAGCAGTTGTGTGGATGAAAGTGTGTTGTTGATATGAGAAGTCAGAGGAGAATGGGCAGACTGGTTCCAGATGATAGAAAGGCAACAGTAACTCAAATAACCTCTCGCTACCACCAAGAAATGCAGAAAACCACCCCGCAACACGTCAGACCTTGAAGAAGATGGGCTCCAGCAGCAGAAGACCACAACGGTGCTGCTCCTGTCAGCTACGAACAGGAAAGTGAGGCTCACCAAACCCGGACAACAGAAGATTGAGCCAAACATTTCCTGGTCTAAAGTTCCAGCTGCGCCGTTTAAGATGGTCAGGTCAGAATTTGGGGTAAAGAACAGGAAAGCATGGATCCATCCTGCCTTGGATCAACGCTTCAGGCTGCTGGTGGTGTGATGGTATGGGATGTGAAGGACCAAAATGGATGGACCAAAGTCTCTTAGGAATGTTTCCAAAACCTTGATGAAGGTATGCCATGAGGAATTAATCCAGTTCTGAAGGCAAAAGGGGGTCCAGCTTTTTACTCGTAAGGTGTACCCAATAAAGTGGCCTCTGTGTGTGTGTGTGTGTGTGTGTGTGTGTGTGTGTGTGTGTGTGTGTGTGTGTGTGTGTTTTATATGAGCTACTAAAAACAAATTACTCGCCAATCAGTGGCAACAGCCAAGAGATGATAATGCCAGCTACATCTTAATGGATTTATCTTACAGTGTCTCCAAAACAGACACAACAGCTTAGCGCTGGATCGCTAATCTCTGAATACCCACAGGTCCAGAAATATTTGCGGTATGGATCAAAACATTCCGCACAATATTGCTGATTCCAGAGTGCATCTCAGTGTCCCGGGCGTGTGAGATTTTCCTCATCAGCGCTGTGTTTTAATTGGCTGGAGTAGCTGAGCGGCGGAGAAATTAGTTCCAGAATAACGTTTTCGCGTTGCATTTCAAAAAATTACGTTTGCGTAACGGCACCGTGGAGGGCTCCAATCTGCTCCCTGCGCTAACTTCTCAGCTGGTTTATTGAATACTAATTATTGCTTTTGTGTTTTGAACAGATCTACAGCATTTTTTTCATTAGGCATCATTAGCTTCACTTAAGTTGTGTGAACTTCTCCTCTGTCTGAATTAGCTTTTGAGACTGTAAACAGAGAAATATCCAGTAGAATTAGCAACGCTTCTTGGGCCTAATTTATAAACGTGTGTGCAGGAAGGGGGATTAAATGGGACAGCAGCACCATACACAGAAAAACGGCTCCATGTGCAAAAATACCCCAATTTAAGAGACAGGCGTCCTGCGCTTGTTCTCCTGTTTCAATCTCCATCTCGGTCCATGCCTGAAATGCCTATGGTTGCCTACAAAAGCTCTCTGGAATGCTACGTGCTAATGTCAATTTACGTTGGACGCAGACAAGGACAAATCATTTTCGAAATGAAAAAGCAAATAAAAGAAAAGCAAGCACTCGGCAAAAAAACACAACCTTTGGATCATGACAGTGCACCGAACATACTGTTGGCAGGTGGGAATAAATCTGAATAAACTGAATAATGTGTTTGTGAGAAAGTGTGAAATAAGCTGAACGATCCTAATAAACAGATGAATAAGAAAGAAAAAAGGAACCACTGAAACAATGTCGGCTCTTCAGAACAAAACTGTGATTTATTGTGGCAAAACACTATAAACTCGCAACAAGCTGTGAGGTAAAATGGAATTTGTAAGCTTGCTGGAATGACGAAAACAGAGTTTATTCAGGGCCGATCACAGATTAGATTTTCTTCTTTGTTGGGATTCCTCAGCCGCACTTCGGCCTCCGACCATGACAGATGAGGGGCAAATTCGACACGGCTGGACGGTCCTTAGATCACCGAAACCCCTCCGCCGTCAGACGTGATGACGTGATAATTGCACATGGGTGACACGCTTTCTCCTTTTCTATCAGTTCCGGCTCTCGGGGCGTCTCACAGGAAATGACGGGTTGCTTCATTTGTGTGCACGCGGCGACGAAGGTGGGTTCGTCCACCGATTGGTCCTCGTGCAGCTGCGCTATCCAGCCAACCTGCGGCGAGGAACCCAACGTGCAGTGGTGGACCATCGTCTCAGCTTCATAAAGAAGGGCGGTTTTTGTATCTGCACCAAATACGGAGGATAAACTTATGAGAAGGCTTCACATCTCTAGACAACGCTCCGCCAGCGAGCGTGCCTGTATCCTCTGCCATCCGCCGCGGCTCTGTGTCCTCCAGCTCTGCCTGGGAAAGAAGTGGAGTGTGTCATCCAGCTGAAAGGGTCACCGCTCCGCGGTCGCCCGGCCTGCAGAGCAGTCACCTAAGAGCTCAGAGCAGGGCAGGGGAGATTGGCTCCGACACTGCCCACCCAGGCGATTCACTGTCGGAGGATTTGTGGGAGGTGGACGTCCTCCATCCGTGCCGACTCTGTCTGTCTTCCAGGTACCTGTCCGCCCAGCCAGCCAGCCCCCCGGCCTGCTGCGTCTCTCAGCCCACTGCTCAGCGCTGAACCCTGCAAGCTCGGAGCTCCGGTCGGGATGTGTTCTCATCCATCCCATCTTACTTCTGAGCTGCACGTCAGTCTCATGAGGACGGCTGCAGCTCAATCTGATCCCTTTCAGGAGTTCAGCAGCGGCGTCCTGAATGGGCCTTATTTTCCATGCGTAATAGTTATCTGTGCTCTGATGACGACCATTAACCGTTCTTTGATAATCCCAAGATTCCTTTTAATTCAATGACTAATTAGAGCCCGCTAGGTTTTCCAAGATCAGTAAATTATATACTATTGCCCCCCTGTGTGATTCTAAAGTAGTGCAATAATGGAGTGGCTGGCGCAGACACCTGAGGGTGATTGGACAGGTTTTTTTTTGTTGTGTTTGTTTTTTTAAGTATGAGCTAATCAATAATCTGTCGGTGGTGTTCTACGCTGTCGAAGTCAACACTGACAACAACGGCAGCCAGCCTGCTGTGCATATTTGACGTTCAATAACAGTTTATGAGTTTGTGAAGTGTTTGCAGGCGATTAACAAGTTTATCCGAGTAGTCCTCCTCCGCCGGCTAATGCGTAAACAATGTCTCAACAGCTAGCTGGGCTTCAC